>NC_081845.1:42037645-42773270 GCF_963259705.1 Myotis daubentonii | reverse complement strand
TAATTAGACCGGATGTCCTTCCGGACGACCTTCCGGATGAAGCTGGGGCTGCGAGGGAAGCCCGGGTCCAGGGTGCCTGCCAGCAGCTGGAGGGAAGCCTGGGTCCCAGGTCCCGGGTGCCAGAGGGAAGCCGGTGCTGGCAGCCGGGGGAAGGAAGGCCTACTCTTACACAAATTTCATGCATCAAGCCTCTAGTAAAAATAATCTTCATAGTCTGATATTAATTTATTTAAACTGAATATCATGGGTTATTTTTCAGGGAACTTTAAGAGGTATGTTTTTGGGTCTCTATTTGCTATTTTATGACCTTGCCAGTTTTTTGTTTGTTTGTTTGTTTGTTTGTTTTAAATATTTTATTGATTTTTTACAGAGGGGAAGGGAGAGGGATAGAGAGTTAGAAACATTGATGAGAGAGAAACATCGATCAGCTGCCTCCTGCACATTTCCCACTGGGGATGTGCCCGCAACCAAGGGACATGCCCTTGACTGGAATCGAACCTGGGACCTTTCAGTCCGCAGGCCGACGCTCTATCCACTGAGCCAAACCGGTTTGGGCGACCTTGCCAGTTTTAAACTGTAAAAGTAAGCTCATTTGTAGAATGTGACTCAATTTGGATTTGTGTGAGAATTTATCATTATTAGACATTAGACTTAAGTTGTTTTTGTGGGATGAACATCACAAAGCTGAGGTGTCCATCTCACTGCATTCTTTCAGGGGCTACATAAATCTGTATGTCTTGCCACTGTTCACGTTAACCTTTGTCATTATTGGTTAAGTTACTGTTTACAGCAGCGGTTCTCAACCTGTGGGTCGCGACCCCTTTGGGAGTCAAACGACCCTTTCACAGGGGTTGCCTAAGACCATTGGGAAACACATATATAATTACATATTGTTTTTGTGATTAATCACTATGCTTTAATTATGTTCAATTTGTAACAATGAAAATACATCCTGCATATCAGATATTTACATTATGATTCATAACAGTAGCAAAATTACAGTTATGAAATAGCAACAAAAATAATTTTATGGTTGGGGGTCACCACAACATGAGGAACTGTATTAAAGGGTCGTGGCATTAGGAAGGTTGAGAACCACTGGTTTACAGGCTTCTATACTGACAACTAACTATTTTTCCTTTTCCATCTTCTATTCCAAAGGTTGAAAACAATAGCCCACTGGCCATATCAGGCCTTCTACCTCTTTTTTAAAATAAAGTTTTATTGGAACATTGCCATACCCATTAATTTATGCATTATGTAGTATGGCTGCTTTCGCATATTTTTACAATAGCAGAGTAGATCCTAAAGATGTCTCTGGCCTGCAGAGCCTAAAATATTTACAATCTTCCCTTTAAATAAAAAGGTATCAGAATCTATTCTTGCTTTGAAAGCACATCACAAGGTCTACCATATATTCAAGGGGAGAGAAAGCATTCTGGAGAAATAAATAAACATACAATTTGGAATTTTTCATGAAAGAAGATTTGTTTCTTCTCCCTCATTTGTTTTTCAGTCGAATTTTTTTTTCAAGATAAAATCCAACACTATTGTTATTCATTTTACTGTCAAAATTGTACCAGTTTCATCATTGGAAGATCTTTCAGGCTTGGCTTTAGTGTCAACTTTGATATGCTTTTAAAAAGAAAAACTCCTTTACATTCTGGAACTCCAAGCTGCTCCAAGACCCCATTCTCTAAAATGTATTCAAGCATTTGTTCAATCTAGTTTACATATAAAGTTGCTTCAGCATTAATAATCCACAGTTCTAAGAGAAAACAAAATATACCAACTGGAATACAGGGTGGTTTGACAGTTTTGTTGTTGTTGTTGTTGTTTGTATTTTTATCGGAGGTAAATACACTTATTTAGAAGCTTATTATAATATTATTTGAATTTTCTCCATATCTATCTCTATTGGCATTCAGAGTAAGAATGAATGATCCACTAAACAACAAATAAACAAATAAAAACATTTTTGCAGTCTCAGAAGTAAATAGAAAGCTAAGGAAAAGGCCTAAATCAAATCCCTAGAATTAGCTACTTCGATTCATGAAATGAACAAGCATGCAAGTGATGATAAGCTGCAAATGAGCTGAACGGCCACATATTCCACTTGCACATGATAAAATTGGTAATATAACAAGAAACTTCACCAATGTCAAAAGGTAAGGACTTGTTAAAAAATAGCTATGTCTAAAATTCCCGTGTATAAAGTTTGCCACATGGCTGGTAAGTAGATTACACAGGACATTTACTAGTAGCCCTAATAGACTACAAATGTTTTTAACTTGAACTGTCTTTATTCTACTCTAGTATTTGCTTACCTTATAAAATAAGCAAACTTAAAGACTACATTTAAAGGTTTGAAACAGAAAACTGTCCCATCTGAAAATATTTCTTCTGACCAAAGTGTGAATTTCACTGATACCAATGTACAGACATAAACAAATAAATTATATTGAATGGAGAAACCATATTGGTTATCAACCTTAGAGCAGCTTCCTCATTGAAAGTTGTAATGGGTAACTGAAACACTTGTTACTTGAAACAGCTGGTGACACATGGATTATTTAGTTAAATAAATGTGTACTAAAAAGGGGTATGAGGCCTTCGAGTTTAAGCTATCATATGTAAAGAACTTGGATGTCATGATTCTTATCCTTACACCAAGAACGAGCTAGACATATTAAAAACAATAATTTTTTAAAACTCATGAGAGAACTAAGATAACAAGACAAAAACACTATGGTAAAATATGGAGAGGCAGGAAAATCAAGGAATCCTAGCCACAATCTGATTACTTGAAGTAGAAGCTGCCAGAGTCATAACCTGGCAGAAACGTTTAAATGGCAATGTTGATGAATTGTTGCAGTCTACCTAGTACATGTAGACTAGCTTGCTAGTGAAAACTTGTGAGCTTTAGTTTCAGGAAAACCCATGTACTTTAGTGGGTTTGACCTCTAGAAAGCCCGCTAGGTTTTCATGACAAGGAATCAAGAATAAGCCCCTCACGGTGCTGGTACTGAAAGGGGAAGACTAACCATTGTGAAATATGGTCAACACCTTCTCCATAACAAAGACTTAATCGCCAAGAGAAAGAAACTTTTCCAGAGTTTTATCCCACCTGGTGAAAGAAAATTTATTCTATTCCAACCCCTATAGCTTTCTTGTTCTTCCAAAGGGTGAAAATAAAGCTAGCAAATTCTTGGGAAGGTAGTAGCCCAGGGATTTAATTTTAAGATTATAGAATACCTCCCCTCTCCCACACTTTACTGCCCAGCCAACAGGGCAGAATGCACATTCTTCTAAAGATCACTGGAACATTCATCAAATGATCCATCTGGACCACATAACAAACCTTTGCAAATTACAAGACTAGGAGTCATATAACATATGCTCACAGACCACAATGGAATTAAGCTAAAAATCAATAATAGATAACTAGAATATGCCCAAATATATGGAGATTAAACAACATGAGTCTAAATGGGTCAAAGAAAAAGTTTCAAGAATATATTCTGAAATAAATGAAAATTAAAATGAAATGTATGAAAATGTCTTGGAGAAAAGAAAAGCAGTGCACAGAGGGCAATCTATAGCACCAAATAATTAAAAGAAGAATTAGTCAAAATTAGTAACCTAAGCTTCACCTTAGTATATTAGATATAGGACAATTTACATCTAAAGCATGCAGAACATAATATTAATAATAATAATAAAAACAACAAACATAAATAAAATTGAAAACAGGAAAATAATGTCAATAGTTCTTTGAAAACATAACTAAAATGTATTAACCTCTAGCCAGCTTAACTTGAAAAAAGGAGAGAGAGAGGGAGGTTGAGAGAGAGAGAGAGAGAGAGAGAGAGAGAGAGAGAGAGAGAGAAAACTGGCCAAGCATTTTTTTAAAAAATGTCAAAAATGGATGTGGATGGAGTTCATTTAAGGAAAGAGTAAATTGATAACAGATAGCATGGAGTCAGATGAATTAAAGTATGATGGTGCATAGAATTACAGACAGCTCCTCTCCAGATATAAGTATTTATGGGAAACATATGGTTTGCCCCAAAATACAGTTGTATTGGGGGTTAAATATGTCCAGTTGGCCATTATGGGACACATGATGTTCTTGAATACAGAACATTTTCCCAAACCACATGAATTTTATCCATGCTCAGTGGCAAATATATGCCTTGGTTTAGTCAGCACTGTCTCTATGGTGCCAAATGCTCTTTGGGGATATTAGGATCTGGATTTACAGTATTAAATCAAGTGGAAAACAAGATTTCTGAAGGTTTAATATTATGACCCAAATAATTATCGCTATTTCAATCCAGATAGTGATACTTGATGAAACTGAATTCCAGGAGAGTGGCACAGTGGGGGATGTACCAAGGATCCAATTAAATGCTCTCTGAATAATGACTGTAATGTATCACCAGTCTATTATCAGTGCTTTTAGCAGGCTTTAATCCTTTCCCAGGAGACTATTGGATATCAAATCACTAAGAAATCTATGTCATTAAAGGCCAGTGGCTAAGTATTTCCAGAGAATCAAGCTGAAGAAATGAGTTATGAGAACTACTACTGGGTTAGTATGTAACTGAACGTGGTTTTTTTTGTTTTGTTTTTTTCATTTTTTCTCTGGTGGCTCAGGTACCATGGCTAAAAAGGATATTTATTACTGTCCAGCAACTGATAGAGATTGCAAAATTATAGGAACAACCCCCTATTGGGAGATATATAGGCCATGATACATCTGATAGTTGAAAGTGTCCAAAAATCCTGTACTGTGAATCTAGATTTCTGAATACATTCACAATCCAGGTAAAGTCTAAAACTTACTAAATAGCCCTATTTAGCACACAGGACACCAGAAATATATGGTAGAGAGGTAAACAATTTATTTCTGGGGTGAAGGAAATGATACTATAATTTTAACTGATGTATAATATGTCACTTACTAACTCAATACATCTGATACGGCATAACGAAGTGTAACACAGGCTGTGCAAGTTTCTTAATAAAATTAAATAAAAATAAGATTTAAAATAATGGTTCTAGAGATGAGAAAATCTTTTGGAAAACTGGGTAAAGATTCAAACTGATATAAAATCTACAGAAGCCAATGAGTGAATTTGTCCTTAAAATTATGTATATAGCAGGTCTTTCAATAATATTTTCCTTCAACATTATTTCCTTACTAGAGGCCTGTTGCATGAAGAGATTCGTGCAATAGGCCTTCCTTCCCCTGGCTGCTGGCACCGGTTTTCCTCTGGCACCCGGGACCCAGGCCTTTGGTCCTGCCTCAGCGAGGCTTGGCTTCTCCCCTCCGGCCACAGTGAGGGAAGCCAAGCCTCTTCAGTCTTCAGTCTTCAGTCCTCACTCCGGCCGGAGCCTTCAGTCTTTGCTCTGCACCTGCATATGCAAATTAACCACCACCTTTGTTGGGTTAATTTGCATAGCCACTCTGATTGGCTGGTGGGCATAGCATAGTGATACCAATTTGCATATTTCTCTTTTATTAGTGTAGATAAAGTTGGTAAGATGCCATAGGAACTTAGCTGCAGTTTATATCAATTAGCCTATGCTAAATTGGTTTCATTATATGTACATTTGAAGTATTTTAGCTAAAATATTCATTCAAGAAAATATACTTTTCTTTCAGTTTCAAGAAATCAGTGTGTTGCTTCTATTTACAGGTTTTACAATTAGAATTCTAAAGACTTTCTAAAATCGAGACCTTTTTAAGAAATCATCAATGGTAATGTCCCTTTCTGATCAGACAAAAGATCAGTCAAAACAATTTTGTTTTATTTGCTGTTTCAGGTTTGAAAATATTGTAAGATACAACTAAAATTTAAAACCTTCATTAATGTAGTAGCAAGAGGATTAAAAGCTTCATTAGGTGAGGATGGTGTATACTTTAATATTCAAAACACTACACTTTTACTAATTTTATAACTATATTTTGAAGGAACTAAAGAGTTTCAGTAATTAATTATCTACTGCAATTCAATTTATTTTCTGCAAAAAACCCCCACCATGATGTTTTTATTATACTTAATAAAATCCAATCCAGTATCCACTATGATAGAATTTTAACGTAATAAATACAAAACTCATCCCTCCCTCAGGCTCCAAAACCAATTTACATGTAGATGACACGATTTTACATCTTCTTTAGCATAATTCAGTTTGCACTTTCAGAAAGCACAAAATGAGCACTTTCCCCTCATGGTAAACTATAAAACTATGAGTAGGTACTTCTCCCATAGTACAAACCACAATTTGAAGAACAATAATTGTAAAGTTCCTAGGTATTATAATTGGTCTAATGCATAGAGTTGAAGATGATATAGTTATTTTTTTCAAGTAATAATTGATTTTGATAAGGATTTATGGTAAACTGATTTGCTTCTCCACCATAATCTTGTGTATGTATAATTTATATTACTTGAAAATCCTGTAATTATTTCAAAAAATACTAAATATTCTTGTATAACATATATGAACAGTTATCATTAGTCTACATCTATAATTCATTTGTGATATTTTATTCAATAATAATAATAATAAACATAAAAATACAACTTCAGAGAAGGATTTCCTAAGGTAATATCATACATAATCTTGTTAAAATATTCAAACTACCCAAAGCAATCTATAGATTCAATACAATTTCTATCAAAGGATACATTTCAAAGAACTAGAACAAGTAATCCAAAATTTATATTGAACCACAAAAGACCCCAAATAGCCACAGCAATCTTGAGAAACAAGAACAAAGTTAGAGGAATCATGCTACCTGATATCAAACTATACTATAAGGCCATAATAATCAAAATAGTATGGTACTGCCATAAAAGCAGACATATAAGTCAATGGAACAGAAGAGAGTCCAGAAATAAATCCACTTTTATAGTCAAGTAATATTTGACAAAGGAGGCAAAAACATACAATCAGGGCAAGATATTCTATTCAATAATGATGTTGGGAAAATCAGATACATACAAAAAAATAAAACTAGACCACCTTCTTATACAACATACAAGAATAAATTCAAAATGGATTAAAGACTTAAAGGTGAGACATGAAACCACAGAACTGAAAGAAAACAGGCAGTAACATTTTAGTATATTTTATGTTCTAAATTAGTGTATTCAAAACACTCCCAAATTAAATGCAATATAAAATGTTAAATTCTATAATTATTTAACTTTCTATTAAAAGAACAGATGCTTAGTATTTTTAAATGAATTGTTTTCAATACATATTTAATATGACTCAGAATATGTCCTACAAATACAGAACTGGTTATAAAATGCAATGATAAAAATATATAACATACAATCAACACTAATAAAAGAGAAAAATGGTAATTGGCGTACGACGATACCCTTTTCATTGGTTAATCAGGGCTATATGCAAATTAACTGCCAACTAAGATTGGCAGTTAACTGCCAACTAAGATTGGCAGTTAACTGTCAACAAGATGGCAGTTAATTTGCATATGTAGGCACAATGCAGGGAGGCGAAAGGGAAAGCAGGAAGAAGCCCCCTGCCACTGACAGTGATTGGAAACCCAGGGGGGAGCTAAGAGCTGGGGGGCAGGGCAAAGGCGGCCCTGGGGCCGCCTTTGCCCTGCCCCCAAGCCATGATCAGAGAATCAGGCACCTTTTCCGCCCTGGCCAGTGATAGCAGGAAGCAGGGGTGGAGCCAGCGATGGGAGCTGGGCACAGTCGAAGCTGGCAGTCCCAGGAGCTAGGGGCCCCTTGCCTGGGCCTAAAGCGAAGCCCACGATCGCGGGGCCGCTGCAGCTGTGGGTCCCTGCTGCCCGGGCCGGACGCCTCAGCCAGAGGCAACCTGCAGGGGCAGGGGCGGAGCCCGCGCAATCGCGGCGCCCCCCCGCTGCCACTGCAGGTCCCCGCTGCCCAGGCCGGACGCCTAGGCCAGAGGCGTCCGGCCTGGGCAAGGGGCTGATCCTGCGATTGGAGGGTGATGGGGGTCAATGCCTGAGGGCTCCCAGTATGTGAGAGGGGGCAGGCTGGGCTGAGGGACACTCCCCCGCCCCACACACACACCCAGTGCACGAATTTCATGCACCGGGCCCCTAGTGTATATTATAAATCTATATGATGCTTTAGAAATTATCTGACATAATGAGTTGTGATACATGTTGACATTTATAACTTATTGAATTCTGTGTATATAGAATATTTATCATAAAACATTAGTAATAGGGCAAGTACAAAACAATAGTTCAGTCCTTTGTCATCTAATATCTTCTTCAAATTCCTATTTCATAATTTTAATTAATGTATTGTGATTTATGGTACACAATTACTGGATATTTATTACTGACTTCTACAATTTTATATTTTGCTATTCAATTGGCTAAGTATATAGTCAATTTACACTGAAATGACTTTTTTAAAAAAATTAAATGATCACTCTCTTATATATGCATCCATCTGTCATCAAATATAAGACACGCTTCGCTGTGTATATTCAGCACCCACCTCTGCATGTGCACTCACACTCCGGGCTGCAGTGAAATCGGCATCGTTTTAGTCCATAAGGATTCACTGGTGATGGTCAGGACAGTCGCTGAGCGCCAAGGGTGGGTGGCCGCGGCCCGGGAGCGTGTGCTGTGTGGGGACTAGAAACTACCTGGGAACAGCAGCCGCCTACTCCCATCGCATGGGGCGCTCACTGTGTCCTCTACCCAGGGAAGCTACTTGGGGAGGAGGAGGCATGAAGGAAGGTGGCTGCAAGGGCCTGAAATGAAACCAGTCAGCCAAGCGCCTGGGGCAGCCGCGGGGGGCTGCAGTGCCGGAGGGCGAGGTGAAATGACTTTTGAGCTAATGATGAATTCATAACAATAGATTAAAAAGAAGACTCAGATTTCTTTTTTATGGACAAGAGAAATTACTGCCAGAATATTATTGTAAATTTCATTCCTATTGTATTTATATTGCTCCATATCATATTAATATTGAATGGCAATTTTCTCTAAAAATTGTGAATTGTGTCAGCTATCATGGCTCAGTGGTTGAGCATCGACCTATGAACCAGGAGGTCATGGTTCCATTCTGGTCAGGATGCATGCCTGGATTGTGGGCTTGATCCCCAGTGTGGGGTGTGCAGGAGACAGCTGATCCATGATTCTCTCTCATCATTGATGTTTCTATCTCTTTCTCTCTCTCTCCCTTTCTCCCTGAAATCTATAAAAATATATATATTTTTTAAAATTGTCAATTGTATCCTTTGAAATTTAAGAGCAAGTCAAAGGAATTAAAAAAATATCCAGAAGTCTTCTAGAAAGTGATCTTTAGGAATATTAATTGTCTCTTCATATGTTTTCAAATGGACCAAAACCCAGTGGATGAAAAAAAGTATATTGCAGGATATATACATATGCTAAACAGTAGAAAATACGTAAAAGCAGATTGTTAAATCTAATAAAGTAACAATAATGAACAAGTTAATTTGTCTTTTTTCCACAATTAAGCACCTCAACCCTTGAAATCCTCTGCCTACTGTAACCAATGTCAGTCTACAATGTCAGTAATAGCACCACACAAACTTGCTTAACAATTGAGTGTTTTGTTTTAAAAACACTGGGCTAAGATGAACTATCAAGCAAAATAGAGACCGACTATAGATATACATAGACAAAGAGATAAATACAGAAAAACTCATGAACATAGACAATAGTGTGATGATTGCCAGTGTGTAATTTTGTTAACTAGTGTCACCCCAATAAATTCAATAAAAAGGGAAAAAAAGTAGGACTGGAGATGTCCCGATGATTTTTAGATTTTTACTTAGTCACCCCAAGTAGGGGTTTAGGTTTCATATCATACTGTGTGAATATTGAGTGCCATATCCTGATGGCAGCAATGCCATTTGTATATTTGTTTATAAATATACTAGAGGCCTGGTGCATGAAATTCATGCACTCGGGGGGGGGGGGGGTCCCTCAGCCCAGCCTGTGGACTCTCGCAGTCCAGGAGCCTTCAAGGGATGTCTGACTGCAATGGGGACAGAGAGGCTCCCACCACTGGCTTCTGGCTGAGTGGTGCTCCCCCTGTAGGAGCACACTGACCACTAGGGGGCAGCTCCTGCATTGAGTGTCTTCCCCCTGGTGGTCATTGGGTGTCATAGCGACCAGTCGTTCTGCCATTTGGTTGATTTGCATATTAGCCTTTTATTATATAGAATATAATTTTCTGATATTGGGGCCTTTTAAAATACAAGTGCCAAGTAAATCACCTTTTGCCTATATCTAAGAATACAATGCAATTGAGAAACTCCAAATCAGGTTAGAAGAACCTGATGTCCAATGTTCAGTGAAACAAACAAACAAAGAAACATGGAAAATCAAGAAATGTTTCACAGAACATACTGAAATAAGATGTGTCAGGTTATTAATGCTATATTTCTATTTATTCCCTTTTATCCACAATTAAAGCTATGAGAAATGTTCAACTAATTTAAAAAGTACACCAAAGAGTGAAAAATACACCAAAGCAAACCAAAGAGTGAAAAATACACCAAAGCAAACCAAAGAGTGAAAAATACAACATATTTCAAAGTAAACCAACGAGTGAAAAATACATTTAAGGATGGCACATTTATGTCTTGAAAGTATTGGTGGCATTGCCCATAGTTGAGGAAGTTGAAAAAAATCCATAACTATTTCATGACATGCAACAGAAGTCAGTAGTAAAGTCATACTGAGAATATTCCAGTCTTTCAGCAACCAGGGGGAATTTAATTTTCCATATATAATTTAGCATCCTGGTTTTGATTATATATATTCTGTGTTAATTTTTCCTTTAAAGTCAAAATCAAAATAAGATTTTGCAGGCCCTAAAAATTTTATATATACTTTTTTTTTTTATCCAGAAAGTTTAGTATGGTGTGATTATGCTAGTATAATCAATGTTTTACAAATTTACCCATCTTGGAAATTAATACCATAAATGATATGCATGCTGATATAAAATCTCATCCAATTATGGTCTTTATAATTAGATTGCTTCAGACAAGGCTACCATGACTGTCTACCAATCCCTGTCACTCTTGAAGGTCTCTATGCTTTTTACATATTGAGCAAAGGATTAGTAGCCAAGAGTCTGAGACTCAGGACCAGATTCTGAGGTGCCCTAGATTTTTATTTGATCTTTGTAATCCTACTTCACAGTTCTGGTGTCTACTTTCACATGTGGTAAAAGAAGTTGCAGTTTCTGAATGATATGTAACAGAATGAAGTAAATAACCCAAAGGATTAACATTTTAATGGATATAGTATTCATTAATGTTCTCCTGCTTCACACTCTGATATACAAATAATCATCATCCCTGCAATGACTGAACCTCACCACTCAGATTACCAGGATGCATTCTCTCTCCTTTGTCTTCAGAGTGCTTATTCCCATGCAATGCCCGTTCTGCTTTGACCTCACTGTTAGAAATAGAAACCAGGTTCTTCCCTTTTGACCTGTGATCACACGAGATTTTCAGAAAGACTAAAGAAATAGCCTATTCTTCTCATCTTCTACCACTGAAGCATATCATTGCCAACTGGGGTCAATATCTGAAGTGATGTTAAAGGAACAGATATGATCCTTTATGCAGAATGGTTCCTTGTCACAGGTATTTGGGAGGAAAAGGGATTGCTTTCTTTGCCTCTACTTGGGCTACATCAGTCAAACCTCGTGCACACCAAAAGAATCCTAAGGACTGCTCTTATAATTTAATCCTAAAATGCTCAGGAAGGCAAATGATTCACCCATTGGTGTAGCTATTACAATGCAAACTAAGATAAAGGGTAATAAAAATTGCCTAGGAAATAGCATGTAATATACAAGCAAATAGATACACCCACTGGAAATAAAACTCATATTCCTTAACTAGACTGTTGATGGAAAGTATATTTTGATCTTAAAACAGGTATTACATACACTGAGTGGCCAGATTATTATGACCACCTGATGTTTGTAGGCAAATTAGCTATAATTTCACGCTGAAGTTGCTAGAGGGCCAGACCATTATAAATAGGGAAGCAGGTTATTTACCATGACAGTAGAAGTGATTTTTTTCCTGAAGATATGGGTAAACAATGTGATTTAACAACCTTTGAATATGGGATATATTTGAATGTGAGTGGCCAGATTATTATGACCACCTGGCGTTTGTAGGCAAATTAGTCGTACACTGCATCGTATGGGATATGGAAGCCGAAGGCCTGTTCGAACACCTTTGCTGTCTGTAGTTACCAAGATAAAACATCTCCAATTTTCACAGGAGCACAAGGATTGGACAGTCGAGTATTAGAAAAAAGTCATGTGGTCCGATGAATCATGTTTCCAGTTGCATCATGCAGTTGGCAGAGTGAGAATTTGGCAGAAACAGGATGAAAGCATACACCCCCACATGCATGAGTACAACCCTTCAAGCTGGTGGGGGCAGTGTTATGGTTTGGAGCATGTTTTCCTGGCATGATTCGGGCCCTTTAATTCGTGTGGAACAACGTCTGAATAGCACAACATACCTAAGTATCATTGCTGATCATGTTCATCCTCTCATGTTGATGGCGCATCCCAATGGAGATGGCTTCTTCCAACAAGACAATGCGCCATGCCACGGTGCTCATATTGTGCAGGAGTGGTTTCAGGAACATGAGGGAGACTTTACCTTGCTTAGGTAACCCCCACAATCACCAGATCTCAATCCAATTGAGCTTTTGTAGGATGAAGTTAAAAGAGCCACCAGGCAGCTGGTTCCACAACCATCAAATCTCACAGAACTGGACAGTGCTATTCATCAGGCATGGTGTCAGATTCCTCGCATCACCTTTCAACATCTCATGGAGTCAATGCCAAGAAGAATCGCCATAGTATTGAAGGCAAAAGGTGGCCCAATGAAGTACTGAAGAGGTGGTCATAATAATCTGTCCACTCATGTTCAAATATATCCCATGTTCAAAGGCTGTTAAATCGTGTTGTTTACCCATATTTTCAGAAAAATTCACTTCTACTGTGGTGGTAAACAACCTGCTTCCCTTTTTATTATGGTCTGGCCCTCCAGCAACTTCAGCACACAATTATAGCTAATTTGCCTACAAACATCAGGTGGTCATAATAATCTGGCCACTCAGTGTATATTAAGATACAAAAGACAAATGTGACCAAAAAGCACAGAAGCTATCTTTGACTCTCTTATATTTTACTAGAAGCCCAATGCACAGATTTGTGCACAGGTGGGGTCCCTGGGCCTGGCCTGCAGGGATCGGGCCGAAACCGACTGTCCGACATCCTCAAGGGGTCCTGGATTGCAAGAGAGTGGTTCTCAGGTGACACACCCCAGAATTGGGCTCCCTCCTTTCTGGTTCCAGGCATGTCACCCAAGAACCTCAGCTCCCAAGTCACCACATCTTGGCAGCTCCTGCATTGAGTATCTTCCTCCTGGTGGTCATTACGTGTCATAGCTACCGCTTGGATGATCGAACAGTCTGAAGGTCGCTTAGGCTTTTTTATATATAGACTAGAGGCCAAGTGCATGAGATTCGTGCACTTGGAGGTGTCCCTCAGCCCAGCCTGCACTCTCTCCAATCTGGGACCCCTCAGGAGATGTTTGACTGCAGTCAGACATCCCTCTCACAATCCAGGACTGCAGGCTCCTTACCACTCGCCTGACTACCTGCCTGATTGTCCCTAACCACTTCTGCCTACCAGCCTGATCGCCCTCTAACCGCTCCCCTGCCAGCCTGATTGATGCCTAACTGCTCCCCTGCCAGCCCGATCGCTCCCAACTGCCCTCCCCTGCCAGCCTGATCACCCCCAACTGCCCTTCCCTGCTGGCAATCTTGTGGCATCCATCTTGTGGCAGCCATTTTGTGGTGGCCATCTTGTGATGACGTGGGGGTGGCCATCTTGTGATGACGTGGGGGTGGCCATCTTGTCACGACGTGAGGGCGCGAGGGCACGAGGGCCACCTAGGCTTTTATTAGTATAGATAAGCTTAACTCTGAACAAAGAAGTGCCAGGTCCAAATAATAATATAAATAAAGTCTTCACTCATGTGAATTCAGCTACAAGGAACTACAGTGCAGCTGGGTAAGGCCCACAGCATCTGCTGAGAATACACATTGAAAATTTCAGGAGGATCATTTCCTGGATCAATGCAAATCGCATCTACTCTCCTCCTCCAAGCTGGGCAATTTTATACCCTAAGCCTAGTGTATCTCTGTTCCAGTCAAGTGCTCTATTTCTACATCTGGTCAGAGATATATAGCTCATAGAGGGAAATAGTGAATAGCAGATTCAAGGGCGGGCACAGTGGCAGCAATAAGACAGAAATATGCTTGGAAGCAGTGACAGTAAATCAATTGAACTATATTTTAAAAAGTTTCTTCCCATCATTTCTTTTAGAAACAATAGGAAATAAATGGCTCTTACTTACTATCATAAGGAAATTTAGGAAACCTAAATTATTGTGCTAAATTTCTGTTATAGTTTAAGACTTTATCAAAAGGCAGAGAGAGAGAGATTCAGAAATATATCCAACATTTTAAACTAATACACTTAATCAGTTACCTTTAATATTTGACCAAACATTTGTTTGTATTTCACCTCATTTAGAAAAGAAGTCATATTTTATTAAAACTTATTTGAATTGCAAAATGCCTATCATCTATAATGTAGTCTTTTATCAGCCTTCAGAAACAATTTTTAAAATTACTTTATTTTAATTATATTAATATTTTAAATCTGCTAAATTATCAGGCATAAACATGTTCTTATTAATCAGCCTGATTCTTGAGTTGAGTGCTATCCTATCTCTTAACTCTATCCTTCAGTTGCAGAAGCTAAGAAAAATATATTGAGGGTAATATTTCCTAAGAAAATCTCAGAGTAAAGTGAATTCACTTTCTTTGTATTAAAAGCAATTAGAAATATAATACAATTATTATGTTCAATACTTAAAATAAGGTTAAATAATAATGTTCGCCCTAACCGGTTTGGCTCAGTGGATTGAGCGTCGGCCTGCAGACTGAAGGGTCCCAGGTTTGATTCCGGTCAAGGGCATGTACCTTGGTTGAGGGCACATCCCCAGTAGGGGGAGTGCAGGAGGCAGCTGATCGATGTTTCTCTCTCACCAATGTTTCTAACTCGCTATCCCTCTCCGTTCCTCTCTGTAAAAAAATCAATAAAATATATTTAAAAAATTTTAATAATGTTCATGGTTCCTTTACTTTTGTTTATGCAAAAGTCATACAAAATATGTCTGATTATTATTATTTAAAGTTACAATAACAGGAACTATCTAAATACCTGTTAAAATATGCAGAAGTTAATATTTATGTTATAATAGATGATAATCTAAGAAAAAATATAAAACATATTCAGTTCCAACTACTAGAATCATTTGAGAGCTATGTGATATTGGCTTTTTAATGTTGAGAAATACCTGTAAACCTATTTCAATTCAATTCACAAGCAATTACCAAACATATCCTAACTACTAGGCACTGTATTAGATGCTAGGGAATTAAGAATGAATAAGGCCTTGTCTCTGCCCTTGAGGCAATAACAGTCTTGTGCAATGCAGACACAGATAGCTGGCCATTATAAAAGATGATGAGTTCAATAGCAAAGATATGTATTAATGCTTTGGGCAGACAGATAAGGGGAAATTATCTCAATGAAAATAATATATATCATAGAAAAGATGTAGTTTTATTGTACATGGGATAATTTAATATTTTAACCAAATGGTATTCTAGTATATGTATGTTTGTATGTTGCAAAATAAATGTTTAAGCAAATTTTTAAATAAATTGTATATAGTACTATGTAAGTTACTATGAAATAATGACAGTTAAATTTGAATTTAGATGAAAAGCAGTAGATATATATATATATATATATATATATATATATATATTTAAATATATTTTTATTGATTTCAGAGAGGAAGGGAGAGGAAGAGAGAGATAGAAACATCAATGATGATTGAGAATCATTGATTGGCTGCCTCCTGCATGCCCCCCACTGGAGATCAAGCCCGCAATCCGGGCATGCACCCTTAACTGGAATCGAACCCAGGACCCTTTAGTCTGCAGGCCCACACTCTATTCACTGAGACAAACCAGCTAGGTCATGAAGTATATTTTTGATTAAGAAATTGACAAGAATGAACCAAAAATAAAAGCAAAAGTGGTAGAACATATAATTCAAATTATTAAAGAGTATTAAACCCTTACTTTTATAATAAAACAGAAAGGTAGTTATGTGATGTTTAAACAATTTAAGTAAAAGATGAGGAAACTCTGGGACTCTTCATGAAGAAAATCTAGATAAAAAGATGAAATATAATGTATAGAAAATTTCAAAAAGTAAATTATGGGTCTTAGAGGAGGCATATAAAGATGACCAAAGCAAAAACTACTAAAACGTTTTTAGTCTAGAATAATAGAAATAAAAGATGGCACAATCTAAAAATATTATACATTTAATAAGAGTCTGAATCTGGAAGTAAAATAAAATGATTTAATATTTAGGCACTGACAGATATTACCCAGAGCATGTTTGTAGGCAATGTAGAATGATAGTCCACATGAGAGATCCTTAAATACAAACATGTGAAAGTCATCAGGTTAGTATAACTATATTGATTTCTGGGCATGATAATTGGTACTGTGTTGGAAGGACCAGAGTATAATGAGAAAACAGTGTGAAACCAAGATGAAGGATTCATGCTTTATTTATAACCTTTCCATCAATATATTCTCTTTATTTCAGGTAATTCTTTTTTAAATTAAATTTACTGGGGGTAATATTGGTTCACAAAACCATACAGATTGCAAGCATACAACTCAACAAACTCAACAAAACATTATCTGCACACTACATCATGCACCCATTGCCCAAAGCAAGGTCTCTTTCCATCCCCATTTATCCTCCCTTTGTGGAACCATACAGACCTTCATTCCCCTTTCCCTCTGGCTATTACCACTGTTGAAGAAAGAATGATAAGAAGAAGCGGAGGTAGAACATAGATCATAGTATAAAAAAGCAGATAAACACTATTATGGACATTTAGCTTTCCCTCATTGAAATATGACCCATAGCCATGCAAAACAAACAAACAAACAAAGCAAAATCAAAAATTAAAACCAAGATTGAGATAATCATCCTAATTCCACTAAATTATCCTTGGCTTGGGAGCTTGGTTATCTTGTAAACTCTGTAAATTCACTCTGTGCAAATTTCCCAGCAACTCTGATGATAATCTAGGTCATAAAGATAATTAAATTCCATTAAGGCAGCGGTTCTCAACCTGTGGGTCGCCAACTTGTGGGTCGAAACCCCTTTGGGGATGGAACGACCCTTTCACAGGGGTCGCCTAAGACCATCGTAAAACACATATCTGCCGGAGTACCCTGCTCACTCCGCAGAGCCATGGCGCTTCCCCAGGTGTGGCTGACTGGGGAGGGACCATAGAAGATTGGCTCCAGGGCATGTCTGGCCCTTCTTACCCCAGTCCCACCCCACCGACCACCTTCTAATTAATTTCCTTTCAATATGCATGAATCCATGCGCAAGGCCTCTAGTACTGAATAAAAGAAAGTTAGTATAATGAAAAACCAGTAAGATGTAGTTGTCTAGATGCCTAATTATTGAGTTAAATTTCTGAATAAGAGCACTCTAAGAATTACATGTTCTTATCACTATATACTAAGTATTAATTTAATTGTTCAAACCTGAAGCGGAAGAGGGGACTACTGATGAAAGCTATTAAGAACATGAGGAAAGAAGTAAGTGGATTTGGAATTTATAACTCTTCTTTAAAAAATGAATAAATACAACCTCAGCTCCATTAATATGGGGACATCCTTAAGTTATTGGTAAACTAGATTAACAATACTTCAATAAATGACTGTGTTAGGAGAAAGATAATGAAAATCTTTTGCATCATAATGAACAAGACAGTCCAAATCCATGAGCATAGAGAAGCATTGGAACAAGTAGTTATCTTTTTCAATGGTGATTTGTACCAGGATTCTGATTTGGGGGCATGTTGATAATGTCTTGTATCTTTACTAGGGACTCTTTGTAGACATAATTTCAATTTGTGAGATGTCATCAGACTGTAACCTATTATCTGCTCACTTTCTTGTGTGTCTGATTTACTTCTAATAAAAATTATTATTAGTTGTTTTTAAGGGAAAAACAATTATGTCCATATCACCTGGAAGTCCAAGGTGCTGTATAACTGTAAATAAACATATTCTTATAAAGATTGGTAGAGAAGTAAACCTTCCATTATTTGTAAATGATATCATTTTTCTACATAGGAACCAATGATTCTACAGAAAAATTTTGAGAATTTTAAAAATTAATTAATTTTTATTATAAGGTTAATATGCAAAAGGAAATTATATTTACATGCAGCAATAAGCTGGGAAATTACAGAGTTCTCTTCCTCTGTTACCTGACTTTCAGAGAAACTGTCCTTACTTTACTCAGGCAGTCCTACTAGGCCTAATGTCAGAAGTTGGTCAATATACTTAGAATTGAATTGACTTATCTGAATAAATGAATTCATGAATAAACAAAACCTTCAATTATTCCCAGTTTTTCTTATCTGCCCTATCTCTATTTCTTAAGCTAAATTACACAAGATATACGAACTGTACCTGAAATGCCCTCTCCACTTCTCCAATATTTTTCGCATATGGTTGAGTCTGATTGGTTAATTCTTGGTACCAGAAATCCTTATATACAAGTACAGGCTCCTGATTTTTTGTAAACTCACTTTGGAGCAAAAACGGTAGGTTATTATTATCCTCTTTTTTGGGAAATCAATCAGAATTATACCTATTTTTTGTCCGATTAGCAAGAAATATAACATATATTTCGGTGTGCCTCAGAATTTTAGTGATTAGTTTATGTGTGCAATGGAATGAAAAAGGTTTAAAATCTCTGCTTTAGAGATAAAAATAAGCTGGCTATAAGACCCTGTTCCCAGAACTACAGTGTTGTGACAGAAACCTCAAAACAGAGACTAAAAGCATATGACAGACTTTTTATTTCTTGTTTGATTAATGTTCGTAAGGAGACTCAGCCAGGCTGGGGAAAAAGAGTAAACACATGCCACTGAATTGACAGTTGCTTAGACACTGATCTGTTTTTATCGATGAGAGAATTTACAAGGTATATATAGGTAATATTGTAACATTCTAACCAGTGAGGATATTCTCTTTAAATACTTACAGGAATACGGAATCAAATGTTTTTAAGTAAAAAGACTAGAAAGACAGAGACAACTGACCGAGAGCACAGAATTCACAGAGCAGATGGCGCATTGTAGAGGCATCTTGTACCTAGGGAAAGTGCCATTTTTATATGCCATTAAAACGTGGTGATATTCTTTTTCAGCTCATTCTGGTGTAGCAGGTTTCTTAAGGTTCAGGTCTACAATTATAGATAGAAAAAGTTTCTCTGAGGTATATAATGAATCTTGATAAAAATAGTACTAACCAACACTATATTATAGCAGAAAAACAAAGTTAGACTACCTAAGTTCAAGACTTACTATTAAGATACAATAGTCAAGATACCAGTAGTGTGGTGTTGGCAAAAAGACTACACAAATAGGTCAATGGTACAAAATAGAGAGCCCAGAAATGGACCACATAAATATAGTCAACTGGCCTTTGACAAAGGAGCAAAGGGGCAATACAATGGAGGACAAATAGTCTTTTCAAGAACTGTGCTGGATGTGGCCAGTGTGGCTCAGTGATCAAGTGTCAACCTATGAACCAGGAGGTTGCAGTTTGATTCCAGGTCAGAGCACATGATGGGGTCGTGGGCTTGGTCCTCAGTGTAGAGAGTGCAGGAGGCAGCCAATCAATAGTTCTCTCTCATCGTTGATATTTCTAACTCTCTCTCTCCCTCTCCCTTTTTCTATGAAATCAATAAAAATAATTGTTTTTAAAAGAAATGGTGCTGGAACAACTAGATATCCATATCCCTCCAAATAAAAGAATTTAGATATAGACTAACCATCCTTTACAAAATGAATCACAGAGCAAAATGTACAACTATAAAACTCTTAGAAAATAACACAAGAAGACCTACATGACCTCAGGTATGGCGATGACATTTAAGTACAACATCAAAGGTACATTCCACTTCATTAAAATGTAAAACTTCTGCTTTGTGAAAGACAACATAAAGAGAAGAAGAAAAACCACAGGCTGGGAGAAAATACTCCCAAAAGATACATCCTGGTATAGAATGTTATCTAAAATATGCAAAAAGGTTTAAAACTCAATAACACAAAATAAACATTAAAAAATAGGCCAAAGACCTTATGACACCTCACCAAAGAAGTCTACAGATGTCAAGTTAACATATGAAAAGAAGCTGTAAATCATATTTTATCAGAGAAATGAAAATTAAGAGAAATGCAATAGCAATACCCACCTAATAGAATGCCCTGAATGAACACTGTCAATACCAAATGCCAGTGAGGTTATGAATGCAAAACGGTATAGCCAATTTGAAAGAGATTTTGGTGGTTTCTTACAAAAGCTTCTTGTTATTTACCCAAAGAAGTTGAAAATATGGCCACGCAATGATGTTTATTGCAGTTTTATTTATAATTTGAAAGCAACCAAGATGTCCTTCAGTAAGTGAATGAATAAATAAGCTGCGGTACATACCTACATCGGGATATTTATTTATTTTGTCTTTATCTTTATTATTGAATGTATCACATATATCCCCTCTTTTTCCTTCCACCTGACACCTGACCCCCAGGCCATCACCACACTGTCTGTGTCCATGGGTTATGCATACAAGTTCTTTAGTTAATCTCTCCCCAACCCCATATCTCCCAACCCCGCCTTATTTAGGACTAAAAAGAAATAAGTTACCATCAGAAAAACACATGAAGAAATGTTAAATACATGCTACTAAGTGAAAGAAGTCAATCTGAAAATGCAAGATAATGCATAATTTTAACTATATCACATTTGAAAAAAAGTAAAATGAAAAAGATCAGTGTTGTCAGGGATGAGGGGGACAGGGATGAATAGGCAGAACCAGAGGAATTTTAGGGCAGTAAAAATACTCTGAATGATATTATAATGATGAATATATGTATTTATATATAGGGTGTCCCAAAAAATGTATACACACTTTAACAGCAGATACTCAATTTTGAAAATGAAATGAATTTTAATAAATACTACCTTTATAATTATCCAAAAATATAGAAACATATATCATTTATAATGTATATCAGATATGGAATTATCAAAAACTGATTAGAAATAAGAAAAAATGTCTAATCAAATGTGGTTAAGAATTCTCCATATTTCCTAGAAAGTGAAATTATAAATTTATACCATATATGAATGTATATTATTTATGCTTTAGCCTACTGACTCAATACTTTAACAAATATTTAAAATCTACTCTGTGTCATGGTTTGCAGAAACATTAGTAAATAAAAATATACACAATTCTTGTTTTTTGGAACTCACTGATGAAGAAGAAGACTAATTGAGAAATATAAATGAATGTAGTTGGAACAAAGGGTATGAATAAGATACAAAATGCTGTGGAGATGCATACTTGGGAGATTCAAGGTATTGATGGCTTCCTTGATGAAGAGAACCATGTGGCCTAAAGGATGAGGGAAGAGAGGAGCTGATGCATTTGATGGCATGCTCAGGGGAGCTGGCAGGGCAAAGGCAATACAATTTACTCTGGTCCCCAGTTCTAAAAATGGCCTGAGGTTGACTATAGCAAATGCTAATATAAACCTCTTGAAAGGATTTGAGTAGTATCCTAGCTCTAAAACCTGAAAATTATTTTTATCCTCATAAAAGAGCATTTAGTGGGTCAAATTGCACTTTAAAATCCTGTGTTGACATGGAGATTATTATGCTAAGTGAAATCAGCCACACAGAGAAAGACAAAAACCATATGATCTCACTTATATGTAGAATCTAATGAACAAAATAAACTGACGAATAAAATAGAACCAGAGGCATGGATACATGGAAGAGACAGACAGAGGTGAGAGGAAGGGGGATGGGGGAGGATTGGATGAAAGAAGATATATCTGCATAGCCCCTGGACACAGACAACAGTATGGTGATGGCCAGAGGTAGGGGGTATGGTGAGGGGAGGGGGGGTGGAGGGGGTAGGGCTGGGTGCAGTTGAGTAAAGGGCAGTGGGAAATGGGGGACATCTGTAATAGTTTCAACAATAAAAAAAATAATTTAAAAAAAGGAAAATCCTTGTGTCCTAAAGGGCACAGAGGTAGAAAGACTTTCAGATGCTGGAGTGGAAGGAGTGAAAGTGCACATGGTATAGATGCAACGAGACAGTTCCAGATTATTCAAGGCTTGTGAACTATTGTTTTATCTTAGAAATGGGCATCAGTAAATGGTTTTAAGTGTGGGGGTCACATAATTCTGTGTATGTGGAAGTCAGTGGACATTTGTTCTCAAGCTTAGGTAAGTGGAAATGAAGTGAT
The DNA here is from genome assembly GCF_963259705.1 of Myotis daubentonii. Taxonomy (NCBI): domain Eukaryota; kingdom Metazoa; phylum Chordata; class Mammalia; order Chiroptera; family Vespertilionidae; genus Myotis; species Myotis daubentonii. The sequence continues at coordinate 42,750,698 of NC_081845.1, read as the reverse complement.
CTGTAGGAGGTTTGCATAGAAGCCAGGGTGAGAAAGTATGTTAGATTTGATTAGGGAGATGGAGTAGAAAGCCAGGGAAGTGGAAGGACTTGAAATTCTTAGTGAGATGGTGGTGAGGTATACAGGTGAAATCAGTACAACTCCTACTTTTCAGCATTTCTGACTGAAAGAGGATCCAATCTGTGGGGGAAGAGCATGGGACTCTATGAGGCCAGACGAAAAGGAGCCTCCTCCCCTCTTCTGAGAGGTGCTGTAGCAGAGTCTGGATGAAGGACTCAGGAGGTTGGTGAAGGCGGCCTGCAAAGGCTGAAAGGTTAGCCTGGTTGATTGAAAGGCCTTCCACTTTTAACTGTTCATGAACCTATAAGAGAGATATTTTTACTGTGTAAAAAAATGAAAAAAAAAATGAGACTAAGAAGATTTATTCAGTTTGAAGTTTGGCTTATGTTACCTGCATTTTCTTTACTCTTTTGCTTTCTTTAACTTATTTTTTTTTTATTGATTAAGATATTACATATGTGTCCTTATCCTCCCTCCCCCCGCCGAGCCCCAGCAACCGAAGGACTTGTATGGATGCACATAAGCCTAACCCAGGGGTCAGCAAACTCATTAGTCAACAGAGCCAAATATCAACAGTACAATGATTGAAATTTCTTTTGAGAGCCAAATTTTAAAATTTCAACTATATAGGTAGGTACATTGTTATTAACTTAACTAGAGGCCCAGTACACAAAAATTTGTGCACTCGGGAGGGTCCCTCAGCCCAGCCTGTGCCCTCTCACAGTCTGGGACCCATCGAGGTATGTCCACCTGCTGGCTTAGGACCGCTCCCTGGGAGATTGGGCCTAATCTTGCAGTCAGACATCCCTGTGGCAGCCCGGCAGCCCTTGGGGGATGTCCACTTGCCAGCGGGGAGCAGGCCTAAGCTGCAGTCGGACATCCTTAGCGCTGCTGAGAAGGCGGGAAAGGCTCCCACCACCACCGCTGTACTGGCAGCCATCAGCCTGGCTTGTGGCTGAGCAGAGCTCCCCCTGTGGGAACTCACTGACCACCAGGAGGCAGCTCCTGCATTGAGTGTCTGCCCCCTGGTGGTCAGTGTGTGTCATGGTGACCAGTCATTCTGCTGTTAGGGTCAATTTGCATATTACCCTTTTATTATATAGGATAGAGGCCTGGTGCATGGGTGGGGGCCAGCTGGTTTTCCCTGAAGGGTGTCCCAGATCAGGGTGGGGGTCCCACTGCAGTGCCTGGCCAGCCTGGATGAGGGCCTGAGAGCTGTTTGCAGGCTGGCCACACCCCCTTCAGGGTGGGGGTCCCAGTTGGGGTGCCTGGCCAGCCTGGGTGAGGGGCCGATGGCTGTTTGCAGGCTGGCCACAGCCCCCAGCCACCCAAGCTCCCAGTGGAGGCTGGCTGGAAGCAGGTATCTGGGATTTATTTATCTTCTATAATTGAAACTTTGTTGCCTTGAGCGGAGGCTACAGCCAGCCAGGGCAGGCGGGAAGCTTGGCTTCCTCCCTCACCGGGGCAACCAAGCCTCCTGCTTGCTCCAGCTCCGTGGCTGCCGGCCACCATCTTGATTGGGTTAATTTGCATATAGTCACTCTGATTGGCTGGTGGGTGTGGCTTGTGGTCGTGGCTTGTGAGTGTAGTGGATGTATGGTCAATTTGCATGTTTCTCTTTTATTGGGTAAGATTAGGGTACTCCTAAGCTGGCCTTTGCTAAAAACATCCTCAATCTGATTGAGGTACGCTGCGTAACCCATGGCCCGCCTGCGCCGCGTCTCTCGTTGCCCGACTGACCAACTGACACCCCCCACTTCTTCTATCACCACTTCTTCAAAATAGACTAGCCCAGGCTGAAAACCGACTTCTGGCATGGGCCACGAAGTTTCAATCACACTGTACGTGTGCGCCCGCATGTGGTATTTTGTGGAAGAGCCACACTCAAGGGGCCAAAGAGCTGCATGTGGCTCGTGAGCCGTGGTTTGCAGACCACTGGCCTAACCAATGGACACAGACACCAGGGGGTGAGGACATTTAACTTCCTTTCTAATAATTACCAGGAAGAGTACTATTCTAAATCAGGGAACCATGTGCAACTGTGAGTGTATGTTATATTGTGAGATTTAACCACTGTGTTTGCTGACTATGCCAATCATATCTTCGAACCAAAGGCAGTTGTAAGATTCTGGAAATAAAGACTTGCTCCAGTTTCTCTAATTCTTTGGCCAAGGCTTTTATTTTTTCCTTAGCAATAAAGGGATTAGCCTGTTCCTTCTAATATTGTCATAGTTTAGTGGCTTTGGAGTTAGTTTGCAAGACCAAATAAGACATGGGAAAACTTTATCTTTATCGCAACATAATAATGGGAAATGTAATAACTTTTGGAGGGGAGATGTCACCTTAAAACTGAGATCCTTTGTTGAGTGAATGGCATTTTTTATGAAATATCCTTTTGTACAATTTAATAATTTCTATATATTTCTTGCTATAAAAACTGTCTAGCTTCATATTATCCTTTAACACTTCCCTGTCACAATATGCCCTCAAGGCCAACTTTGGTAGATTTCTTCCTAAAGGAGAGTGGGATACTAGGGTAATTCAAATTATATCCAATATATTATTTAAAAGTAAATTATGCTTATGACTTCTTTTTTTTTTAAACATATTTTATTGATTTTTTACAGAGAGGAAGGGAGAGGGATAGAGAGTTAGAAACATCAATGAGAGAGAAACATCGATCAGCTGCTTCCTGCACACCTTCCACTGGGGATGTGCCTGCAACCAAGGTACATGCCCTTGATTGGAATCAAACCTGGGACCTTTCAGTCCACAGGCTGACACTCTATCCACTGAGCCAAACCAGTCAGGGCTATGCTTATGACTTCTAACTGATTTCTAAAAATACTAAAATGTATAAATGGAACCAAGGTGGTTATGATATTATAAGAAACTAGAGGCCCAATGCATGAAATTAATGCACTGGAGGGGGAGGTGGTCCCTCAGCCTGGCCTGTGCCCTCTCACAGTCAAGGGAGCCCTCAGGGGAATTCCGACTGCCAGCTTAGAAGTGGGCCTAAGCTGGCAGTCAGACATCCATAGTGCTGCCGCAGAGGCAGGAGAGGCTCCTGCCACTGCCACTGAGCTTGCCAGCTGTGAGCCTGGCTCAGGGCTTCTGGCTGAGTGGCGCTCCCCCTCTGGGAGTGCACTGATCACCAGGGGGCAGATCCTGCAATGAGCGTCTGCCCCCTGGTGGTCAGTGCATGTCATAGCAACAGGTTGTTCCACTGTTCAGTCGATTTGCATATTACCCTCTTATTATGTAAGACTAGAAGTCCAGTGCATGAAAAATCGTGCACTGGGGGGTCCCTCAGCCCAACCTGCCCCCTCTCACAGTCCAGGAGCCCTCAGGGGATGTCCTACTGATGGCTTCGGCCTGCTCCCCATGGGCTCTCTAAGCTGCAATCTGGCCTCCCTCTATGGGAGGCAACCAGGCTGATCAGGGGAAGACGCCGCCCCCATCACCCTGCTGCTGCTACCACTGCCAGCAGTGGCGGCTGCGAGGCTTGAGCTCCGGGCCTTGCAGCTGCCAGGGCTCACGGCTGCCTGAGTTCCAGGCCTCTCAGGCGCTGTGGCTTTGTCCAGATGGACGTCCAGATGGACATCCGGAAGACATCTGCCCTAATTAGCATATTACCCTTTTATTTGTATAAATAATATTGATATCCTTATTTTCTCTTTTGAAGTGTTATTTTGTATAATATTTTTGTGTCCATTGCAGTAGTTGAGAAACTTCTGTTAGAAAGGCAGTATCAGAGTAAGAAGGGTAAGAGTACTAGATCTGAATACCAGCTCAACCATTTAGAGGTTTTGTAGGTAACTGCAGTAAATCCCTTATCTTGTAAATGGTAATAAAGTGGCCATTTGCAAAGGGTTACTTTAAGGAGTTCCTGAAATAGAGTAATATGTATTTATTATGATTAACAGAGTGGTTGCTATAGACTAAAATGCTTGTGTCCCTTCCCCTAAAATTCAAATGTTGAAACTTAATCTCCAATGAGATACACATCCTGCTACTGCTAAATTAGTTTATGTATGTGTGCACACATGTGCATGCATTTCCAGTTGAAAGAGAAAATGTGAATTAAATACTGAAATTGTTGTATGAGGAACGGAAAACACTCTCTAAATTACTGTTGGATTTGCTATGTGAATAAAATTTATAACCAAATCATTTAAGTGTAAAATATATAATGTTATCTAATTTAACTGCTATCTAATTTAACGTCCAGAATCTGTGATCTTTTAGAGCTGAAGGAAAACTGTGCACTTTAAATAATGGTGCACTTTAAATAACGGTGCACTTTAAATGTATTGGTCTTTCCCTGACTGGGTGGTCCAGTTAATTGGAGCATCATGACATACACCAAAAGTTTGAAGGTTTGATTTCTGGTCAGGGCATATACCTAGGTTGCGGGTTAGATCCCCAGTCCAGTCATGTGCAGGAGGCAATTGATCGATATTTCTCACATTTCTCTCTCTACCTTCCCTTGCTAAAAAAAAATCAATAAAAAAAATCCTCAGGTGAGAATTTTAAAAAAATGCATTTGTCTTAGTTATTTTCAGGCTTACATTTGTCAAGAAACTGCTACAGATAGACATGATTTCTACAACATCAATTTTTATTAAATAACCACAATATGATATTTTATTTTCTAATTTAAATGCCAGATATTTAAAGACCAGAGTTTATTAACCTGTCTAGTATTTAATAGCCTTCATTCAAATTTTTCAACAATGGTTGGATGGTTGAATAATAATAGCTATAAAGAGCTATGTAAGATTAAATTAAAATTATACTGTATTAAGCAAACTAGTCTTAACCTTTCATGAAAAACTAGGCAAAAAAGTTTGTAAAGTATTTCATTTACCTTTCTTTGGAAATAAATACATTTGTTGTCTCTTGTTTTATATTCAAAATGATAATATGGGTTTAATTTGATTACATTTAATTGAACTTGCATTTCATTTAATTGCTGGTAATTAAAATAGTATTCAAGTCTGATAGTCAAGTCTTAATTGATTCTGTCATAAAAATAAAATTAAAACACTTTAGAAAGTTGCATTAGCTATATGCAATTTTCCTTTAAAAAAATAAGCAGGAATGGCATTTTATAAAGAACCATCTAAACTTAAATGTGGCTTCAATAAGTGACTTATATGTTAAATCTATAAAAAAGCAGAATTTATAAAAATAAAGGGTGAAATGTTCCTTACCAGTGGAAATAAGAGAGATGTTGTTTTGCATTGAGGTAAATGCTTGCAACTTGTAGATAAATAAGTCCTTGATAGCTAATGCACAATATAGTGATTATAGATAATGTTGTATTATAAATTTGTTAGGAGACTAAATCTTATTTATTCTCACCACAAAAAAAAGAAAAGAAATGATAATTACATGACCTGATAAGGTGCTAACTAATGCTACAAAGGCAATCATACTGTAATACATAATGAATCAAAATAAGATGTTGTACATCTTTTTTTTTTTTAAAGGAAATTTGTTCAATTTTTTTAAAATATATTTTATTGATTTTTTACAGAGAGGAAGGGAGAGAGATAGTTAGAAACATCGATGAGAGAGAAACATCGATCAGCTGCCTCCTGCACATCTCCTACTGGGGATGTGCCCGCAACCCAGGTACATGCCCTTGACCGGAATCGAACCTGGGACCTTTCAGTCCGCAGGCCAACACTCTATCCACTGAGCCAAACCGGTTTTGGCGATGTTGTACATCTTAAGCTTACAAAGTGTTATATATTAAATATCCTATCTAATAATAGAGAAACACGGCAATTAGCCATACCTCCGCTACCCTTCTCATTGGCTAATCAGGGTGATATGCAAATTAACTGCCAACCAAGATGGCGGCCGGCTGCCAGGAAGCTTGAAGCGAACAGGAGGCTTGCTTGCTTCAGTGATGGAGGAAGCCAACGTTCCCCACCTGTCTTGCCTGCCTCTGAGCTTGCAGTTTAAGAAACATTGTTACAAATATAGAAGCTAAATACAACCCCAGAAACTTGCTTTCAAAAAGCCGGGCTTCAGCAAGCAGGACCACAACATTGTTTCAATTATAGAACAAACTCAGATCCCTGCTTTCAGCCAGCCAGGATCTCAGAGCTGGAGTGAGCAGGACTGAAACAGTGTTACAATTATAAAACCCAAACAAACCAGATACCTGCTTTCAGCAGCTGAGGCCTCAGAGCAGGAGCCAAGCCTCAGAGCTAAAGCTGGACCAGAATAAAAAAAAAAAAGAAAAACACAGGTTGGGAGCTTCAGTCACCCGCCACCCTGAAAACGGCCCTCAGCCCCTCACCCAGACTGGCCAGGCACCCCAGTGGGGACCCCCACCCTGAAGGGGGTGTGACCAGCTGCAAACAGCCATCATCCTCTCATCCAGGCTGGCCAGGCACCCCAGTGGGGACCCCCACCCTGATCCAGGACACCCTTCAGGGCAAACCAGCCGGCCCCCACCCGTGCACCAGGCCTCTATCCTATATAGTAAAAGGGTAATATGCCTCCCAGCACGGGGATCAGCGGAGCAGCGAGGCCTCCCAGCATGGGGATCAGCGGAGCTGCGAGGCCTCCCAGCACCGGGATCAGTGTGACAGGGGGCAGCTACCAAACCCTTGATTGCCCTGCAGCTCTGTGTGTGACAAGAGGTGGGGCCACAACCTCCCTATCCGCCCTGCTCTGTGTGTGACAGGGTCTGGCGCCCCAACCCCCTGATCGGCCCTGCTCTGTGTGTGATGGGGTAGAGCCATAACCTCCCCATCGGCCCTGCCCTGAGTGTGAGAGTGGTGGCGCCCCAACCCCCTGATCGGCCCTGCTCTGTGGGTGATAGAGGGTGGTGCCCCAACCTCCTGATCCACCCTGCTCTGTGTGTGACAGGGGGTGGTGCCCCAACTCCCCTATCGGCCCTGCTCTGTGAGTGACAGGGGGGAGCTCCTCAACCCCCTGATGGGCCCTGCTCTGTGCGTGACAGGGTACGGAGCCTCAACCCCCCTGATGGGCCCTGCTCTGTGCGTGACAGGGGGTGGCGCCGCAACCTAGCTATCGACCCTGCCTTGAGTGTGACAGGGGGCGTTGCCCCAACCCCCCAATCAGCCCTACCCTGAGCTTGACTGAGGGTGGCATTGCAACCTCCCGATCCGCCCTGCTCTGTGCATGACAGGGGGCGGCGCCCCAACTCCCCAATCGGCCCTGCTCTGATCCTGACCAGGGGCTGCACCTAGGGATTGGGCCTGCCCTTTGCCACCTGGGAGCAGGCCTAAGTCAGCAGGTCATTATCTCCCGAGGGGTCCCAGACTGCGAGAGGGCACAGGCCGGGCTGAGGGACTCCTTCTCCCCCCATAGTGCACAAATTTTTATGCACCGGGCCTCTAGTATTTCAATAATAAAATAAGTCCTCACTGAATCAAAGGAAATGTGTAATTCATATGAAAACAACATGATAGATACAAAGTTACAAAAAAGCAAGTTAACTTTTTCTGATGTCATTTCATGAGCAATATTTGTGTTGCCAACATTTACCCATCACATAATATATTTACATACTTTGCAATTTACAAAAATGTTTTTTATCTCATATTATGTCAATAGAAACAAACAACAACAAAATACCCTAAAAAGTGAGAAGAGTAGCAAGAACATGGAGTTCAGAGCTGTTAAGTGGATTGCCAAGAGTAAAAACCACAAAAGCAAAAATAAAAAACAAACAAACAAAACACCTGCCGGGGCATTTATGGAGGACATTTATGGAGGCTAAAGTGATAATTCCTTCATAGTCCAAATGTGAGTTTGCATTCTTGTTCTATAATGTACCTAGCTATGTGACTTTGGGAAATCATTTAAATATTCTCATGTTTACTTTTATCTTTAAAATGCATATTTTTATTTTTATTGAATTTATTCGGGTGACAATAGCCAAGATTTGGAAATAGCCCAAGTGTTTATCAGTAGATGTGTAGACAAAAAAGCTGTGGTACATTTACACAATGGAATACTACTTGGCTATGAAAAAGAAGGCAATCCTACCTTCAAGACAGCATGGATGGACCTGGCGAGTATTATACTAAGTGAATTAAGCCAGTCAGAGAAAGAAAAATACCATGTGGAATCTAATGGGCAAAAGGAAGTAACTAATAAATGTGTATTTTAAAAAAAATACACTCATAGAACTTTTGGAGACACTGGGTATAATAAAATATATAAATGGCTCATGCATTGAGCTCAGTAAATATTATTTCCCTAGCTGTGGGAGTAATTCACTATTTTCAAAAACCTTTTGAAACAAGGCTATAATAAAGCTTACTAAATAGCATGCTGATGCTATTAAGAAAAAATGTAGCACTAAATGACAACATTAATTTTACAGCTGGGTCTATCTTCATAATGCATTACTTTGAACCAGTTATTCTGGTATGTTTCTTCATCTTTGTAATGGGAATAATAAATCCTACCACATATAATTATGGATACATATGTCAGAGTATATTTGAAAAAAATATGTAAATTAAAATGATTAAGCAAATACAAATTCGAAAATATTTTACACAGAATTGATATTAGTATTTATTGTAAGTCTCATAAGACTAATTTGTAAGCATTTTCATAACACATATACATTTTCTTTTAACCCACATAAAGCCTCTTTTAGGGTGAATACACTGCTTTTATTTCTCATTTAATGATGAGAAACAGATTTCAAATGGGAAAGCAACATGTGCACAGTCTCTCACACACTGGCATGGAGGGCCATGACTCCCTTCCTTTTTAGGCCTCTGATCAACCTACTTGTTTATGTGGAAAACTAGCTTCTGGTTTTAAGAGTTACAATTAGCATTATTGAATTGTTTGTTCTGTTTTACACCCTTTGTTTTTTGTTAGCAGAGTAAATATTCTGATTCCAATGAATAACAGGGATTTCTCAAGTGTAGCTTGCTCATGACAGAATGCAATAAGCATGCTTTACTATTCTCCTTAGCCTCTGACTTTCATTACAAAATACCTCTTTACAGACAGCAGAGATCAAAGATAGATTTCCTGTTATCTCAGTCCTATGTCATTGTTCAGAGACAAATTACTTGGGTTCCACCTGTAAATAGTATAAATATCCGTCACAAGATATTGCAAGGGCCAAGAAATTGGTTACTTTTCTGAGCTTATAACTCTTACATTGAGTTACTGGGTTAAGAAACATTTATTTCTTGATTTGGTGATCATTAGTAATATTTATATAAACTTTCCTTTAACAGGTTCATGGTTCCTAACACACTTTTTTCTAATTGCATTTCACCAAATCATAGGAAATATAAAACAACTATGGGAACACCCATATTTATAATCCCAAGTGAAATAAGAGGAAACCATACATAATTAAAATTCTGATAATTATATACTGTTTGACTTATTACATAACAAAACATCATTACAGGAAAGTAAAGACACATTCTTCTAAATTAAGTCATGTTTAAACCAGGCATACATTTTTGTAGTATCTATATATTTTGTTTAAAATCACAAGATATAACTTAAAGTAGAGAAAAATAGAGGTTAACCAGTAAAAGAAAAAATAAAACCAAAATTAGACATTTTGTGGGAACAAAATTTGAACTTGAATTGGCTTTTTAGGCTTGTTTTCTTTGCATTTTAAAGCATACATTTTCTTTCACCCTCAGGTCGTGGCATTCCTTACCACTCTACAAATGTCTCCCTGTCTATCAGGCAGGAAATCTTGTTCCTAGAAGACTGTCTTAATACTCAAAACCAAACCTAACCCAAGGTATATCACCCTATTTGAAAAACTGAAATAGCCATACTTTCCTTTCAGAGGGAACTTCCAAGCCCACTTTTAAACAATCGTTAGCATAGATACCACTTTGAGATCCAGATGACAAAAGCGGACCTGCTTTCCAGATAAATGCTATGCATGCTGAACAAACCCTGCTTGGTGTGCATATGGTAGTAGAGAGACATTTGTACTGCCTGAAAATCAGTTAAGTCTGTTGCACTTAATATTGGATATGGAAAAGAGAAAATAGATCACACCCACACAATGAAAAATTTAGAGAGATAAACACTGACAAGGAGAGCCTGTGGAGTGTTCAGATTGCTCTGTCTACGTGTACCCTCCCTTAGAATTCTCAAAATAGTCAAGAACTTCTCAATTTTCTCTCACTTTACTTTCACAAGCCCCACAGTCTTCCATGGCTCTGGAAATTGACTCCAAACTTCGAATGAATAGACGTCCTCCCAATGCTGGGTTCTAGTGACTTCTACCAGAGTCAGAAGTATAGTTTTCAGGTCACCTATGCAAGAACAGAGATTCTTGCTCCTTACATTAAAATTTGGTTTACGAAGGGCTTGGCTAAACCGCTTGTCCCACACTGATAAGGTAGTAGTGTTCCTTGTGTTATAAGAGGATGAATTGCTACATATAGAGGCGTTGCTCCAGCGCTTGGAATCTAGATAGGCACCTGGTTGTGGGGGTTAACTTGTCATTCAAAAAGCCATCAAATTCACTCTCCACAAACTACTTCAAAAGTCAGAGTTACAATTTTTAAAAAGCCTGTACAAGCTATTACTGTTTTCACTTCTGTAACCACCTCCAATAAAGTTGAGTGTGATGATGAGCAATGCTTAAGTGAACAAGTTATGTATATTCAAGTTTTAAAAATCTATGTATCAAGTAACATTTTTTCCCCAAATATTAAAGTGGCATTTTCAAACTGGTTCACCCTTAAATTCTTAATTTCTACACTTAATATCATGCATTAATCAAATATGTAGTCTATATTTTCCATAGGATAAATATATGTGCCCAATGATATATGTCTTAGTAATCAAAACAGCCGTGGGCAAACTACAGCCCGCGGGCCGGATCCGGCCCATTTGAAATGAATAAAACTATTGAAAAAAAAGACAGTACCCTTTTATGTAATGATGTTTACTTTGAATTTATATTAGTTCACACAAACACTCCATCCATGCTTTTGTTCTGGCCCTCTGGTCCAGTTTAAGAACCCATTGTGGCCCTCGAGTCAAAAAGTTTACCCACCCCTGAATCAAAACAACAAAAACAAAATGTGTGAATTACTTGACTGGATTTTGCTTAAACACTGAAGCACGGATTGTCTAAGTAAAACCAACTTTTCTCATGATAAATTGTGCTTTGACAAAAGACTACTTGCAGTATTTCATCAGTGGACAATTTCTAAAATACGGACTAAAAGAATGTATTGTCCAGCCACCACCCACAGAATATGCCATTCTTCTTGTCAGACTTATTATTTTAAATAAATTCACACACACACACACACACACACACACACACACACACACACAGCAATATTATGCTATTCCTAATTCTATGGTGTTTGTGAAATGATCTATTTTATTTATTTATTTATTTATTTATTATTTATTTATTTATTTATTTTCCCAGCCCCACACCTAGGAATTTCCGGCGAGCCCGCCCCTCCGCCCCCGCCTCTCCCTGAGAGTCTGAAATGATGTATATTAAAGTAAAAGTTTCTACATAAGCATTGTCCCAGTTTCTGGTAAGACAACTATAACTTTGTCATGGAAATATGATTAGTAAATGAACATTAAAAATCAAAGTTGCATGGAATTCTGAATGAAATAAACACACATAACATAGTTTCCCAATATTAATAAACTTGTTAAGGCCTTTCCTTTGTTTGTAAAGGCAGTACTATCTAAAGTTTCACTTGTTAAGTTTGTTATGTATGCAGGATTATGTTATTAAGATAATGAGATAGAACACATAGATATTGAATACTCACATTTACCCCTGTTCATTTCTGAGTTCTCACTAAAATGAATGTAAAGGAACAAAGAGTTGTAAATACAGAAGGATCTAAAGAAACTAAGAACAAATGAGAAGTATATACATTTTGAGAAGATAGAAATGGAATTGAACAGGTGATAGTTGTATTAGTGACAAAAGCCAAAAAAAGTTTCCAAAGGGACAGAACAACAGGTCTAAATATAGTGCACATTAAATATCATTTGGGCATTGTAACAGCAACAGTGGAAGCTAAATGACAAAACAGGGAAAAGCCTTCTAATTCTAAGGAAAAGTAGATTCCAATAGAAAATTGCATATTGGACAAAATTATTTAGCAAATGTGGAGATGAAAGACATTTATGAGCCCTGGACAGTTTGCTAAGTGGTTAGAGCATCAGCCTATGCACCAAAGGGTCACGGGTTTGTTTCCAGTCAAGGGCACATACCTGGAATGCAAATTTAATCCCAGGTCCTGATCAGGGTGCATGTAGGAGGCAACCAATCCATGTGTCTCTCTCACATTGATGTTTCTCTCCCCCTCCGGCCTCTCTTTCACTCTTTCTGTCTTTATTCCATGCTTTTGCCTCTTTTATCAAATATTAATTGAGCATAATGGCTTGTGTTGATTTCTGGGTTCTCTGTTCTGTTTAATTGCTCTATATGCCTGTTCTTGTGCCAGTACCAGGCTGTTTTGATTACAGTGGCTTGATATCTGGTATTGTGATCCCTCCAACTTTGTTCTTCTTTCTCAAGATGGCTTTGGCTATTCAGGGTCTTTTTTGGTTCCATATAAATTCTTGGAGTGTTTGTTCTAGATCTGTGAAATATGCCATTAGTATTTTAATAGGAATTGCATTGAATCTATAGAATGCTCTGGGTAGTATGGATATTTTAATGATGTGAATTCTACCAATCCATGAACACAGTATATTCTTCCACTTGTGTTTATCTTCCTCTATCTCTTTTTTCAATGTCATATAGTTTTCAGAGTATAGGTCTTTTGCCTCCTTAGTTAAGTTTATTCTTAAGTATCTTAAATTATGTTGCAATGGTAAATGAGATTGTTGTTGGGTTTTTTTGTTGCTTTTTTAGTTTCTCTTTCTGAGAGTTCATTAATGGTGTATAAAAATGCCATATATTTCTGGGTGTTAATTTTGTATCCTGCTACATTGCTGAATTCATTTATTAAATCTAGACATTTTTTGGTGGAGTCTTAGGGTTTTCTATGTACAGTATCATGTCATCTGTGAATAATGAGAGTTATACTTCCTCCTTTCCAATTTGCACGCCTTTTTTTTTTTTTTTTTTTTTTCTTCTTGTCTGATTGCTGTGGCTAGGACTTTCAGTACTATGTTGGATAAGAATGATGAAAGCAGATATCCCTGTCTTGTTCCTGTTTTTAGGGGAAATGGTTTTAGGTGTTGACCATTGAGTATGATGTCAGCTGTACGTTTGTCATATATGGCCTTTATTATGTTGATGTATGATTCACCTACTCCCACTTTGCTGAGACTGTTTATTTAAAAAAAGCATGTTGGATTTTGTTGAATGCCTTTTTCTGCATCTATTGATATGATCATGTGATGTTTGTCTTTCAATAGGAAAGAGAAGCACAGGGCTGAGCAGCAGGCATGGCAGCCAGCAGCTCCTCCACCAGGAGCATCTGAACTGCCCGCCCCGATCTCCCACACTGACAGATGCCCTCCACACTCGCGCCCTCCACACTCACCCTCACACATGCCCACCCACTCACACTCTCACCTTCGCTCTGGTCCTGCCCACTGCCATGTTGTCTTAGCAAATATCTTATTTGTTTATTTTCAGAACAACTTTGAGATTTTTGGATTTTTATAGATAGCATAGGTGGTAAGAAATACTTTTCTGAAATAGGTAATCCCTAATGCCCTTTCCAACCCCTAAATTCTTAGACTCCACAAGTAATTTAAACATTATAAAATATAATTATTATAGATTAAAAAGCTCATTCCATTTTAAATCTATATTGCTTTAAATGTGTTTTCCCATAATTCAAAATTAAAGAAATATGTCCAGCCAAGCATAAAATTAATTTATGGTTAAAAATATGTTTTTCAATAATATGCCAAAATAGTTTGTGATAGCAAACTATTATGCATATTCAGAACCAATAATTAGATTTATGCTCATATTTTCTAAAAATGAATGTAGTAAATTATCAACAACTCTAGTGAATACAGAATGTTTCTACCTATGGAATCGTGTCCCTTTAACAAACAATCTATTAACAAGAGATATTAGCAAAAATTCCAATACTTTCATTCCATTCATGGAGAAAAACAATTGTAACTGCTTCATTTCTTTCCTATATTAAATGTGCTCTAATCCTTCTGAGAAAGCAATTTTAACATTAACTTTTTAGGAGATAAAATAGGTTTTAATTTTACAATTATTTATCAAAATATGTTTATTTAAGTAAGAACTATTTTACATCTACAGATATCCACATAATCCTTTTGTTTCTTTATCACCCAGCTAATTTAGAAAGTTCCTTTTCTTCTTTATTGTAATAAAATACCGGTTCTTTTGGGGAATGTTATTTATTGTGAGAAAATGATGGTACTTTGTTGTATGTATTAAGTTATTAAACAACAAAATGTTCAACATTTATATACCCATCTGCATTTTAAATTCTACTGACTTATAACATCGGTGTTATTTGGACCTGTGTGATTTTTTTAAAAATTTCTTTATGGACCTGTGTGACTTAAGAGGGCTTTTTATAGCTTCAACGAGAACTATTAAAGAAAGGGCATAGGTGGCCATTCAGAAGTGAACCTTCTGCGGAGCTTTGCTGGCAACTGAGGAGCTTTTCCTTAACTCTTCTCAATCTGCACATAGACCAATCCTTGCAGGGTAGAAGCCTTATGGCACATGGGACTTGAAATTGAAAACAGAAAATCAGGAGAGCAATTCAATAAAAACAAAAGCCGGTTCTTAGAAAATATCAATTAAATCAATAAGCCAGGTTAACAAAAAGAACAAGAGAAAAGACAAATTACTGTATCAGAAATGAAAACGGGGCTATTACTGTGGATTGCATGGACATTAAAAGAATAATAAAGGAATAACAGGAAGAACTCTATATCAAGTCCTTGAAAGACACAATCTACCGAAACTCGTACAAGAAAAAATAGATTACCTGAATAAGCCTGTATCTATTAAAGAAGTTGAATCTATAACAAATCTAATCTAATAAAAGAGAAACATGCAAATTGACCGTAGCTTTGCTACTCCCCAAACCATGCCCACCAGCCAATCAGAGCGACTATATGCAAATTAACCCAACAAAGATGGCGGCTGGCAGCCACGGAGCTGGAGCAAGCAGGAGACTTGATTGCCCTGGCGATGGAGGAAGCCAAGCTTCCCGCCTGCCCTGGCTGGCTGTGGCCTCCGCTAAAGGCAATGAAGTTTCAATTATAGAAGATAAATAAATCCCAGATACCTGCTTCCAGCCAGCCTCCACTGGGAGCTTGGGTGGCTGGGGGCCGTGGAGAGCCTGCAAACAGCCATCAGCCCCTCACCCAGACTGGCCACACCCTCATGGGGTGAGGGTCCCCGCTGGGGGGCTTGGCAGCCTGTAAACAGCCATCAGCCTCTCACCCAGATTGGCCAGGCACCCCAGCAGGACCCCCCACCCAGAAGGGGGTGTGGCCACCCTGAAAACAGCCCTCAGCCCCTCACCCAGGCTGGCCAGGCACCCAAGTGGGGACCCCCACCCTGACGGGGATGTGGCCAGTCTGAAAATGGCCCTCAGCCCCTCACCCAGGCTGGCCAGGTACCCCAGCAGGACCCCCACCTTGATCTGGGACACCCTTCAGGGAAAACCAGCCAGCCCCCACCTATGCACCAGGCATATAATAAAAGGGTAATATGCAAATTAACCCTAACAGCAGAATGACTGGGAATGACTGGTCACTATGACACACACTGACCACCAGAGGGCAGACGCTCACTGCAGGAGCTGCCCCCTGGTGGTCAGTGCACTCCCACAGGGGGAGCTCTGCTCAGCCACTAGCCAGGCTGACGGCTGCCAGCACAGCGGTGGTGGCGGGAGCCTTTTCCGCCTTCTCAGCAGCACTAAGGATGTCCGACTGCAGCTTAGGCCTGCTCCCCGCTGGCAAGTGGACATCCCCCGAGGGCTCTTGGGCTGCCAGAGGGATGTCTGACTGCCAGCTTAGACCCATCCCCCGGGAAGTGGGCCTAAGCCAGCAGGTGGACATCCCCCAACGGGTCCCAGACTGTGAGAGGGCACAAGCTGAGCTGATGGACACCCCCACGTGCACAAATTTTTGTGCACCAGGCCTCTAGTTACATTATAAAACAGAAGACACCAGGCCCAGGTGAGTTTATTGTGAATTCCACTGAACACATAAGGAAGAAATTATATTATTTTTTTATAATCTCTTCCAGGAAGTAGAAGCAGAATACTTCCAATTTATTATGAGAAGCCAATACTATCTTAATACTAAACTAAACAAAGACATGAAATAAAGAGAAACTACAGATATTTCTCATGGACATAGATGTAAAAATCTTCAATGAAATATTAGCAAATTAAGTCTAAGAGTGCATAAAAATAATTATATACCATGGATAATTAGGATATTTTTGTAAGGCCAGTTTAACATGTGAAAATCAAGTGATACTTCCACGAATTCACAGGTTAAAGAATTAGAATCATAAAGCCATATGATTCTAATATGAGTTTAATAATCTGGAACACATTATTTAGATGAAATAATGCATTCACATAAAACTGCATAGTGTATAGTTCCATTTATATTTAATGTCACATAGGCAAATCTACAGAGACAGAAAGCAGATTAGTGGTTTCTTAGGCCTGGAGGAAAGAGAGGGTAGAATGGAAGTCACTGCTAAGGTGTATGGGTTTTTATTAGAAGAAATAAAATGTTCTAAAATTAGACTGTGGTATGATTGCACAGCCTTGCTAATATAGTAAAAACTAAATTTCATACTTTAAATTAAAGAATTATGTGGCATGTAAATTACATCTTAATCAGTTCTTAAAAAAGGAATTACCAAAGGGTTATATGTTTTATTCATTTTTGGAATAACATGCTTTTGACTTTATATTCAGTTTTTCTATTTTAGTTAATTACTTAAAATTTGTTTTATTAAAACTCCCTTTCATATGTTTTATTTTACTGGTCTTTTTTTAATTATTTAAATGTAATGCTTAAGATTATTTAAAATTTTATTGAAGTGTGTTCATCCATTTTATTATTTCACTAGAGGCCTGGCGCACAAAATTTGTGCACTCGGGGGAGGGGGGTCCCTCAGCCCAGCCGGTGCCCTCTCACAGCCCAGGAGCCCTGTGATTGATCGCCCCAAAGAGGTAGGCCCTGCCTACCCAGCCAGGGCTCTGCAGATGAATCGCCCCTGCAGAGGGAGGCCCCGCCCACCTTCCGCAGTGCTGCCGCAGGGTAGCCTGGGTCTTCCTCTTTGGGGCAATCATGGAGCCCCCCAATTGATCACCCTGCCAGCTAGTGGCCTGGGCCTCCTTCTTTGGGGCTATTGTGGAGTCCTCTGATTGATCAATCGCCCCACCAGTCGATGCCCTGGGCTCCCTCTGCAGGGCGATCATGGTGCGATGGCCGGGCCCCCAACCAATTGCATCACACATGCCTTGGCTGGCCTGTTGCCAGAGGGTGTCATAGCATGGTCGTCCAGATGGTCATCCGCACGGTTGTTCTGCTGTTCGGTTGTTAGGTCGATTTGCATTTTATACTTTTATTATTATAGATTTGTCCTTAAGAAAATACTATACATGTTTATTTGAGTGCAGTTTTTGTCTATATATTATATTTAATCTCAACTTTCTTCACTGTGTCTCTGAATGCTTTTAACTAATTTTTAAAATTTTTTTATTAAATAGTTGTTTAAAAGTTATATTTTTATATAATTTCATAACAATCGTTATTAACTTTCAAGTATATACTGAAAGTGTTTATCTGTGTTGTGCATTTTTCATATCTAGCAAGTTACCCTTTAGTTAAATACATGAACAATTTTTATAAATAATCCATGAGAATCACATTATATAATAAAATCATGTTAAAAAAACATTTTAAGAAAAGCACATTGGGCCAAACGTTAAACACAATATGGACTCATTAGAAATTCTGTTATGAAAAGAACTATATTATAATAAAAGTGTAGATATGAGAATATAATCTGTTGATTATTTATAAAAAGGCTACCATAGCTTGACTTGGGAAGATAGGGAAACCTCTCTCTTCTCCGAATGACAGATCTGCACCTTGTTCCTAACATGTGGAAACTCTGGAGAGAAAGTGTCATCTACGCCCTGAGGCATTCACCCCACAGCAGCACCATCAGCTCAGGTCTAACAAGTGGTTCAGAGACGAGAGTCAGGTTCCTCAATCATTATACTCCAGATATCTAACAATTATTTCCCTCCCGGAGTCCACCTGAACACTTTCATTTTTACATCCGGAGATTCAGATTCACTAAGAGTATAAAATAGAGCAGATTTTAGTGCAAGCACATAGAAAATGACTAGCGCTTTCAGTAATATTTTATACCAATTTTAATTAAAAAGTCAAAATAAGCAGGCTTGATCAAATTTTATGTCCATCAAGGAGGCCATGTTTGCTAAATTTTAAAGTATTGTATGTTGAAATTTCATACTATAAGTCAATCAAAGAAATAAAATAATTATTGTGGTTTACATCTTAATTTTCATATATTTTAGTATCCATTACTTTCTGTTGATAAAATTTCTTGATGTTAAGTTGTGGGAGAAGGTCTTACTCAATTTTCAATAAGATTCTGGCCTCTCCGAAAAAAGATAATAACTTACACCTGAATATTGCATAAAATGATTCCTGTCGAAAACATTCATACATTTTGTAAGGGTGATGGTAATGTGTGACAATGCTGTCTTCATTAGTTCAGGGCTTGCAGTATTTACAGAAAAGAACATATCCAAACCTAACTAAGACAGGGGCAGTTATTTTTCTGTTTGACATAAGTAGAGTGATAGAGAAATACTTAGTGTTTGCTTAATTTTTCATTGACTCGATAAAATAGTCAGATGTCAAAATAGGAACAGAGAAACCCACATGTCTATAGTAAATTTTTCAAGCCTAGGGAACTAAAGAGACAAATTGAAATTATAGAAGCATATGATTGTTCCTTTCTAAGAATTTTAAGGGCTACTTACTTTCTATTTTCCTTCTTCAACGTTCCATGATATGTTGGTCAATATAATTCTCCAGCACACTATTGTATAACTTTGCAAGATAATTTAAAGTCAAGAAGGGTGATTCAGTTTTTGCTGAATTGATACAACTCTAAAATTTGAGTTAGAAAAACAGAATTTTTAGAGATGACCAGCAGCTGAACTCATATATGTGAGATGAATGAGATAAATTTCTAAAGGAACCGAATGGGCTAATTTTATTAGGAAAAGTACAGCATGTCTCAATGGCAGATAGTAGAAAACAAAAAGTGGAAGTAATAAAAAAACTAAAATTAATTTCAAAAACAAAGAAACTGCTTGGTTATGTGTTGATATTTTAAATTATTTAATATAATGGAAATTGCTTAGATCAAGTAGGTCCTTGAAACATCTCCAGACCCTATTTTAAGATTAGAGCTCTGAAATTCAATATGTTGAGTGACTAAATAGTAGCATGTAATTAATAGTAACAGAGATATCTTTAGAATTAAGGGTCAATTTCCAAGTGTGGGAACGTTCTATATCTACTTGTCATGCTCTGTATTATGGAAATTTGTTATAGTTATTATTCTAAAGTATTAATTAATTAAGGGAGTATTACTTAATTTTTTAAATATAGAAAGTTCCAAGGTATGCTGAGCCATTTTCTCATCTAATAATTAAGACATCTTTACATATCCAACAATGTTTTAAAAAATCCCTAGTATTTTCAATAAAAAAATACTCAGATATATTCTACCCAAATGAAAAGGGAGGTAAAATGATATATTTATGGAGAACTTTCATGTGCCCAATACTATGTTATATGCATCTAGTTATCCATTATAATAGCAGATGGTTGATAATGCATAAGCATATTGCTTTCCATGTTGTATACAAAAGTATCTCCGACTTAGGGTATCATTCACATATTGAACTTCAAGTACATATCAATTATTTTTTATAGGAAAATAGTGAGTCATCATTCAGTCAGCAGAAGATAATAGGAAATAAATAAAAACAAGAAAGAAGAGAGATACAAAAACAATAAGCAAACATAAAATATTATAGAGAAGTACAAAAATCATACAGGACTTTAGTTTCCTATCTGTAAATAACAGAATACTATGAGAAATGCCAATAAACATTTTAATATTCAGTTTTTGCATGCAGTGACTTTTTCTATGTACAGATAAGACTTTAACTATATAGATAATAAAAATGAATGTAATGTACAAGGTCTTAGGAATCAAAGCACTTATTTGCTTTTCTGTCAAGAATTGCTTGAAAAACTTGATGTTAATCATTGTTGTAAAAACAACTATTCAAGTACTGAATCAAAATTAGTAAATCAAAAAAATAAGTCAGATGTACTAGAACTAACAATACATATAGAATTATTATACTTTTCTTATGGTAATAAATCTGAATATTAAATATATCTTTGGAAAATGTGATTTGCATAATAATGCAAACATTAATTAATTAATGTTATAACATTATCATTACATAAATTATAATATTCTCTAATTAAATTCAAGATTTCTACAAAAAACAACAACGTGGATGAGAAGAGCAGGAAAATTGTGTCTTTACATGGTGATATACTTTATACATCATTAATATAAAATGAACTAGTATTCTTTATAGAATTATAAGCCAAAATTTTTCTTCTTATACTTTTTATATTTTAAAAATTTTAATAAGTATTTCTCTCACAGTAAAACATCCATTAAATGTTTTGTTCTTTTTTTAAATAGAAACAAAAAATGGACTAGAATTAAGCTCCTAAATAGCTTAAATGAAAGGTTTCTTTACAATATAAAGAAATTACATCACTGAAAAAGAGGATTACATATAATTTAAGAAAATGAATTTATCTACATACAGCATAACAAAGTCTAATTTTAAATCATGGAAAATATTTAAAACAATGTGAACAATTGGGTAAAATATGTTGAAGGTATGGAGTAGTAATAGAAAAAAAAGTTGAAGTGGAAAGAAGGTAAAGAAGCACAATTGTCAGGAATTGGCACTCAATTATATAAAGGTTAAAGGGTAAGTGAAGGGTCAAATCTGACTTTTAGGTCTTTATTCTACTGATGGAGTGTATGGTATTGTTATTAACAAAGATTAAGAATAGGAGAGAAGCAGACATGAAGATAAAGAAGAGATAAAATACTCCATATGTGACAATATAATCGGTCACTGGATCTATTTTACTATTGAACAAAATGAAATCTGAAGACTGTTAATACAGATTAAATGAATATTTTAAAAATTGTTTTGACAGTTTAGGGAGGAAGTAGAAGTAATTACTGAGGTCTGTGACAAGTTCCAGAAACCTGAATTTCTAAGAGTATATTACTTAACCAAATTAACAATCTATTATGTTTCCTATTGCATTATAATAAAAAGCCCAAAAGGTTGCATTTTTTTCTCTCTCACTAGGAGCAGAAGGTAGAACCAGCACTTGTGGTGTATGTCCAAAAGTAGAGTTGCTATAGGAATGCTGCTTTCCCTGTAGGAATTCAGTGCCAGCCTACTATTATGTGCCTTAGTCATAAGCTCATCAGTTTAAAACTTTAAAAAATGGCACTCATAAAAATATTTCATAAAAGTATGAAACATTTACATTTCTATGTATATTTAGTCATGCAAAAGGTATCATCATCAAATAGTTTTCAAGTACACACATACATTTCAGTGACTTAAGTTTTTTGCCTGGACTTCTATGATGTGTACCTGAATAGTCTAACGCAAATAAAAGTGCAAGTCTTGTTCTTTTCAAAAGAGGATAAGCATTCAAATATCTAAGCATTTGATGAGGATTACACATACGATTATAATGAATCTTGAAAAATAAACACGGAAAAAATGGACAAACTCAGTAGGAAAAAGCAAAATCAGTTCAATTTTATAACAAACCAGGTAATAAGTCTAGGAAAATGAAAATTTTAGAGACAGTTAAATATGTCTAATACCTAGCAGCATTGCTAACAGTTGATTTCCAATTAATATTCGTAGTGAGAGTTAATACATACATTATTTTTTCTCACTAGCTTAAAGATCCATTCAGAAATAAAAGGGTATTTTGATTACTATATTTCAAAATATACATGGGCCTGAAAATTTAGAAAAAATTATATAACCAATTAAAATATTTTAATAAGAGTTTTCTTTGTGGTTCATTGTACACTGCAGCAAAAATTAACCAAGAATTTAGAACACTTATTTTAAAACTAGAGGCAATGCACAGGCCAGGCCAAGGGACCCCACTGGTGGATTCACGCACAGGGCCTCTAGTATGCATATAAGATCTTTAGTTTATCTCTTCCCACCCTACCACCTTCCCCCTTTCTTCTGAAATTCATCAATCTGTTCCATGTTTCCTGTGCATTGAGCATCTGGCCCCTGTTGGTCAAATAGCTACTGGTCAAATAGTCAAATGGTTAAACTGTCACTTAAGCTTTTATATATACAGACTAGAGGCCTGTTGCACGAAGAGATTCATGCAATAGGCCTTCCCTTCTCCTGGCTGCTGGCACCTGTTTTCCTCCAGCACCCGGGACCCAGGCCTTCGCTCTCGTGGCTCTGGACAGAGCCTTCAGTCTTCGAGGCTCCAGACAGAGCCTTCAGTCGTCGCTCCGCCGCTTCGCCCCTACGTATGCAAATTAACCACCATCTTTGTTGGGTTAATTTGCATACTCTACTGATTGGCTGGTGAGCGTAGCGGAGGGATGGTTAATTTACATGTTTGTCTATTATTAGGTAAGATAAGGAAGGCCCATGTTTCCTCATAGAATCACAACACATTCATTCACCTTACTCTGGATTTAACTAAAACATTACACAAAAGCAAATGATGGTCATAAAAAATAACCTAAATAAATTGAAGAGATGAATAATTAATATTCTGCTTAATCTTGGAATTTAGTGCATATTATTTGTTCTAAAGCTTTAACAAATTATCATTTTAATGATGCATATGTGAACACATTCTTTTAATTACTGAATTCCTTTATCATTATAAGTAAATTGCTGAAGAGAAATTTTATACTTAATCTTTTTCCCTTAATAAGACATTTAAAATATATAAAACTTGGCTGATCATTTAAAGTCTTATTTTCACCACTAAAAAAGTTACATTTACACATCTAGTTTCTATGACTTCTTACTATTAAACAATGGACAGCGAGAATGATTCCGTAATGTTTACTCCTATAATTCCAATAACTAGTGCAAAGTCCATCCTAGGTATTTATGAGTTTATATTGAACAAATGTATGCTATATAATACTCCATTTATAGCATCATATTTCTTGTCCTGAAAGAGTTTACTACACAAATGCCACCTTATTGATACCCCTCTTCTCTCTGGTTTTATAAAATCACTAGAGGCCCGATGCATGAAATTCGTGCAAGAGTAGGCCTGCCTTCCTTTCCCCAGCTGCTGGCACCAGCTTCCCATGGGTACCTAGGACCCAGGCTTCCCTCACAGCCCTGACTTTGTCCGGAAGGTCGTGCAGAAAGATGTCTGGCCTATTTAGCATATTACACTTTTATTATTATAGATTAGAAAATAGAAGGAATATATTTTTAAGGAATGATTGCTTCATTGGTAGCTACCTTCCTATACCCTTCTTTGTACCTACTTTGGGAAAAACAATAACTATGTAATGCATCCTACTACTTTTGGGGTTTTTTTGTTTGTTTGTTTGTTTTTAATATATTTTATTGATTTTTTACAGAGAAGAAGGGAGAGAGATAGAGAGAGACATCGATGAGAGAGAAACATCGATCAGCTGCCTCCTGCGCACTCCCTACTGGGGATGTGCCCGCAACCCAGGTACATGCCCTTGGCCGGAATCAAACCTGGGACCCTTGAGTCTGCAGGCCGATGCTCTATCCACTGAGCCAAACCGACCAGGGCTACTTTTGTTTTTAAAGTCAATATATTTATTGTACTATTCTGCTGATACACATATATTTTCACAAATAATCAAATTTTCCAATGATTATATATATATATATATATATATATATATATATATATATATATATATATATATATATATATATATGCTGAAATTTATGTAACCATGGTTACTTCCCAAAAGTGTCTATGAAACTAAAATTTTTTATAGAAGTACTTGAAAGTTGAGAAAACAAAATAAAACCAAGCCAACAACCAAAGCCAATATGCAACAAAAATTAAACAAGCAAAAAACAAAACAAAACAAAACGCAAAGAAAAAAAATGTGCAAAGAACAAAACCAAGTATAGATGCTCTCCATATGAAGAGCAGTGGTTCTACCAACTCCACAGCAGGAACAAAGTATGTGGGCACCAGGGCCACTGACAGCCCACCTGGTTTCACAGTGCAATTGGAGAGGTAGGCTACTCAAATCTCTGACTTCTGGAATGTAAAAGTGGCTGGCACAGAAACTGACAAAACACCTGAATTCAAGGTTTAACCATATGCCCCATTTGTAGTGACCGATGTGTATTGTTTCTTTGATATTTTGCTAGAAAATGAAAAAATCAAGTATTTGCATGATCCTGGCATATAAACCCCTTAGTAACTGCAATAACATTTTATACTATTTATACCTAATTTGCTATTTTGAATTAGAAGTAATTTTATTTTTGGAAATAGTAGGTAACAGTTTTTGCACATACAAGAATATGAAGTTAAAATTATCCTTGCAATTCAAGATTAGGAGGCTACTATGATTAAATTGCTTTCTATGAACAATAAGCATTATGAATAAACTTAAAATGTAATTGCAATAAATCCCCCAACTTATTTTAGCCAATAATAGTTAAATTGACTTTACTAAAATTATCAGTGCATTTCTAAATAGCTGTCCATTATAGATTGTTTGCTCAGTAAATAATTCTTATATTTGCTCCCATAAGATTTGGTCAGTAAACACAGCACAGCCTGAAACAGCACGCCCAAACTGCTGGGGCTTTGCAATCACTGAGGACCTACAATTAATTGGTCCTTCTCTGAGCCAGGACTTGATAGCAAGGCTGGCTCCCATCAGCAACTGCAGCGATTGCTAGTGTCCTTCCTCCCCAATGCATCTGATTTAAAAGAAAAAGTTAGAAAAAAGCAATTCATCCTTGACTATAGTTTCTTTTAATATTGCAAAATGAAAGAATAAATTGATACAGTATATATTTGTTTATTTTTATCGATTTCAGATAGAGGAAGGGAGAGGGAAAGAGAGATAAAAATATCAATGATGAGAGAGAATCATTGATTGACTGCCTCCTGCATGCACCCTACTGGTGATCAAGCTTGCAACCTGGGCATGTGCCTTGACTTGGTTCAAAGGTCAATGCCCAATCACTGAGTCACGCTGGCAGGGCCATACAGTGTCTATTAATTTACTAAAATGCCATTTCATTTCCCTGTCCTTTAATATCATTAAATTCACAGAAATACTCATTTTGTATTTTCCCCCTTTCCACCCTCTACCACTCCCCGCTTGAAGAGAGAGGTAAAAGATCTGAAGCAATCCATGGAAGGTAATGTTATGATTTGTGTAGAAAGTTCAAATATCTACACAGTACAGTTTATGCCATCAAGAATTCTGGTTAAGAGATAGTTTTTTTTAACTCTCTTTATTTCATAGTTCACTCCAGAGTTTCTTCAGAAGCCAGTTTTGAGAAGGGCATCAAGTTTGCAGCTGTCCCCGAGGATCCCAATGTGAAAGCTTTATTGTTTCATTGCTGCCAGAGGAAAGGGAGCCTGCAGTGTCTAATGATTCACCTCTATATCTTTATCAAAAAAGCTAACTATTTTTCTAAATCTAGGAGGGAAAAATCTCTATGGAGAAATTATTTTTTTCTCTGATATTTAGTTTACATTGCACCCAATCTTCAAGAAAAAGAACACTGTTTACCCAGGATCCATTAATATACTAATGCAGATATCTAATTATATTTAAATTTTACTTTCAAATAATTGCTTTAACTATACTTCATCTTTTGGACTGTTATAGGTAGAACTGGATTTTTATGCAGTTTTTTCTTCAAAACATTTATTGTGCACTTCTCTATGTTCTGGGCATTCTTTAGGCAGCAGAGTTAGTCATAAGGATGACCCCCAAAATTCACATACTCTAGTTGATTACCAAACACTAATAAGTTAATAAGTCTTGGGATAAGTGTTATATATTTTGCAATTATTAGCTTTATGTTCTATATGGAATATAAATATTTACAAATGTTAACTTATTTATTATTCACAACAACTGTATGAAGAAGAGATTATAATAGATTTAAAAGTGGATAAATGAGAAATTAACTGTATTCCACAAGTCATAAAAATAGTAAGTAGCAGAACTTGGATTCAAAATGTTATATTGAGGAGGCAGAAGGAAGCTAGACAATCAGGGACAGGACCACAGGGGTGGGGAGGGGTGGAGGAAGTAGAACGAGGGAACCCAGCTGGGTGGGGAAAGAAGGAAATGTCAGGGAGACATGAGATTTAAAATGTATAGATGTTGCTAAGATAGGCAGCTTGCTGATAACTAATCACAAGGCAGTGAGGCATATAACCAATCCCAAAGGTGTTGCAGAGGCATAATTCTTTGAAAGGACCAATCAGGAGCTAGTAAGGCATTTATGTGCTCCTAGATAAGCAAGTACATGCTCTCTCTCTCTCTCTCTCTCTCTCTCTCTCTCTCTCTCTCTCTCTTCTCTTGCTCTCTCTCTCTCTCTCTGGTGTACCTCACTTCTATAGCAGGGTATGTGCTCCCCTGCACCCACATGGCTTATGGCCATGTGGGCTTCCAAATATGGACTAATAGACTTTAATTAAGTTGGATGCTGAACTACACCTGACTGCAGCATAGTATGAAAGCTCTGGGCACTGGCCTGCTTTAGGCTCTCCTTGAACCCCGGCTGTACCTTTTCCAGGACTGGCTTTTCTCAATAAACTTTGCTTCTGCTATTTCTTTTATTTTTGTCTGCGAATCCATGTTTTGGTTTTGCCAGACAAAAAATTCAGACTCAAACACCACATTTTGGTGTCAGTATGAATAGTATGAGCAGTGAACTGTGAAAGATGAGGGGAAGGAAGATAAGGACATCTGATTTCCCAGGAAGGACACTGAAGGTTTCAATGTAGCAATATCTTTGGGTCTTGAAAAACATTTGGGAGATTTGAATCAAACAGATCTGAATCCAATAAACCCTGACTTGACCATTTATATATCTTTGTAGCTAAAGACAATTTACATTCTAAGTTTTTGTTTCCTATAACACTAACATAATGTTACCTATTTTGTAGGGTTTTTGTGAAAATCACATTCTTTAGCATGATTATAAAATATTAAGCATGGCTCTAGGCATAATACCTTTAAAAATAATTACTCTGGAAAAAACTAGATAACAGAAAGAGGTGAAATGGAAAATGATTCAGAAAGATATTATTACCTGCAGGGAGTGGGTTGAAATGAGTGGTGAGAGGAAAAGAATAGGGGTGGGTGGTGGGGATGAGGAAGCAATGAAATTTCATTGAATATATCCTTTGTATATTTCTAACTATTAATGCATAATTAAAACCTACCAGGATGTGGTGAGAAACCAAAACAGAATGCAAGAGTAAATAATTAACCTAATTGTCCTACAAGTCAATAACATAACCATATCAACAGTGTAGTGATTGTGGAGAATGAGTGGGCGAGTATAGGTAGAAGAGGGCATAGAGGGGGGTAAATGGTGATGGAAGGAATAAACTAAAAATTGTAAAAAGATACAAATAAATACATAAATAAAAAATACAAATGGAAAAAGAACATTTGATCTGCTACCTTTTAAAAGGATCCTATAGATAGATAAATAGATGATAGATAGATAGATAGATGATAGATAGATAGATAGATAGATAGATAGATAGATAGATAGATAGATAGATTATTTAATCTATATCAAGATTATTTAAATAGACTAGAGGCCCGGTGCACAAAATTTTGTGCACTCAAGGAGTCCCCCTCAGCCCAGCCTATGCTCTCTTGCAGTCTGGGACCCGTCGGAGGATGTCCACCTGCTGACTGAGGCCCGCTCCCTGGGGGATCAGGCCCAAGCTGGCAGTCAGACATTGCTCTGGCATCCCGGCAGTCCTCGGGGGATGTACACTTGCCAGCGGGGAACAGGCCTAAACTGCAGTCAGACATCCTTATCACTGCTGAGGAGGCGGGAGAGGCTCCGACCACCACCGCTGTACTGGCAGCAGTCAGCTTGGCTTGTGGCTGAGCAGAGCTCCCCCTGTAGGAGCGCACTGACCACCAGGGTGCAGCTCCTGCGTTGAGTGTCTGCCCCATTGTGGTCAGTGTGTGTCATAGTGACCAGTGATTCCCAGACATTCTGCTGTTAGGGTTAATTTGCATATTACCCTTTTATTATATAGAATAGAGGCCTGGTGCATAGGTGGGGTCCGACTGGTTTGCCCTGAAGGGTGTCCTGGGTCAGGGTGGGTGTCCCGCTGCGGTGCCTGACCAGCCTGGGTGAGGGGCTGATGGCTGTTTTCAGGCTGCGCACACCCCCTTCAGGGTGGGGGTCCTCACTGGGGTGCCTGGCCAGCCTGGGTGAGGGGCTGATGTCTGTTTTCAGACTGACCAAGCCCCCTGGTGACTGAAGCTCCTAGCCTTTCCTTTTTTTGTTTTTAATTTTTTTTATTCACTCCAGCTCCATGGCCATGGCGACTGGAAGCAGGTATCTGGGGTTCATTGACCTTCTATAATTGAAACTTTGTTGCCTTGAGAGGAGGCAGCAGCCGCCGGGAAGTTTGGCTTCTACCATCGCAGGGGCAAGCAAGCCTCCTGCTCGCTCCATCTCCATGGCCATGGCCTGCTGAAAGCAGTTATCTGGGGTTTATTTACATTGTATAATTGAAACTTTGTTGCTTTGAGTGTAGCTCAGAGCAGGCCGCGGCAGGCTGGCTTCCTACAT
Source organism: Myotis daubentonii (assembly GCF_963259705.1). Lineage (NCBI taxonomy): Eukaryota > Metazoa > Chordata > Mammalia > Chiroptera > Vespertilionidae > Myotis > Myotis daubentonii. Next base: position 42,721,614 of record NC_081845.1, on the reverse strand, counting down.
CACTGGAGCAAGCAAGCCTCCTGCTCACTCCAGCTCCGTGGCTGCCAGCCGCCATCTTGGTTGGGTTAATTTGCATATAGTCGCTCTGATTGGCTGGTGGGCGTGGCTTAAGGTGTAGTGAAAGTATGGTCAATTTGCATGTTTGTCTATTATTAGGTAAGATACCCTGGGAGTTAATAAGCATTTCTGAAATTACTTAATTTATATACTAGCATTAAACAAATATATAGGTATAAATAATGATAATAAGAGTTGATTATGTAACTGTCTGAGAAGTTGTAAATAAGAAATTGTTAGTATGAACTCATGATGACAGTTTAGATAGAAGATAGATGGCTAATTGATACATTAAATGTAGATAACAGATATTTAGATATGTGTGTAGGCATGAATTATATACATACATTTATTTCCTAGCTCTGTCTGCTGAGAAGACCTGGTATTAATAAAATCCTGGTAGCAAAGAGCACAATGAATATTGAAATATTTTGTTTCTAAACCCTATTCTCCAATTAAAAAACCAACCAACCAACAAACAAACAAAAAAACCCTCAGCATTACATGTTTAAATAAATGTACAGGGCTGGGGCAAAGAAAATGCAAGATGGGCATAAAACATATTGGGGTGCCAGAAAGCAAGAAAGTTATCATAAAAGGATGGAGGAATGGCAAAAGGATACTGAAGTCAACTTAAAGTAAATCTTAATGGCCAAACAATTTGAATAATAAAATGATAATTTTTATAATCTATAGAAATAAAAATCCATGTGGGTCATACCAACACAAATGTAAAATAAATAAGTAAATAAATAATCAAACAAGTAAGCAAATAATAATGAAAACTGGAAGTTGTAATTCAGAGAAGAATTACAACTGAAAATTCTAAATTAAAGATGAAAGCAACTTTATGCAAACACCATAGTAAACATTGTTGTGAACAAGTTCCATCAAAAGTTGTTGAAATTACTGGGTGAAGTTTTCCAGGAAATAGGACATTTGCTGAACTTCAAAATATCTATCCTAACATATGTGTTAATTACAAAGGAAAAAAACAGTAACCTTAAAATTGATAAACCTGGCAGATAACAAGTTAAGCAACTGATCATGGCTAACATCACACCTCTCAAAATATTTTGACATCAATCAGATCTAAATCAAATAAAAAACCTGACATGATTTGACATCATGAACTTTCTAATATAATACTGGAAAATAAAAAACCAAAATATCATTTTTATAGTACTTTTCCCAAAAAGCACAGCCTTATTTTTAAAAATGAGAAAATATTTATCAAATAGATTTTCTAACACTTGTTCCTCTTCCTGTAATTCTGGCAGCCCTATATTTTTTTATATTGCTTCATTTCATGTTGTCCCAAAGCTCCCTTAGGCTCTCCTCCTGTCTTTTAATTTTTTTTTTTCCAATTGCAGTTCAGTTTGGGTGTGTTTTGCTTCTCTGTCTTCTAATTCACTAATTTGGACCTCTGCTTCTCCTAGTCTACTATTGAAACTTTCCATGGTGTTTTTTATTTCAGCTATATCATTCTTTATTTCTTCTTTATTCTTACATCAGTTGTTGATTTTTTTCATCCACCTGGTTTATGAATGGTATGACCCTTATTCTGAATTCTTTTTCTTACATATCACATGCCTCCATTTCACTTAGCTGCTTTTCTGGCAATTCCTCCTTTTCTTTCCTTTGGGGAAACGTATTAATCAAAATAAATGTTAGGAGAGAATTTTCCATGTAACTGCCAGTATGTTTCAAAAGTGTTAAGGTCATGAAACAAAAGACCTGGCAAGTATATAGTTTCAAAAAAGAAGATAAAACTAAGGAGAAATAATAACTAAATGCAAGGTGGGATCCTGTAACAGAAAAACTGACATTAGTAGAAATCCTAGTAAAATCTGAATGAGGTTGGTTGCTAGCAGTATTGTGCCAAAGATAATTTCTTGGTATTGATGACTATACATGGTTATGTAAGATGTTACAATTAAGTTTGGTGAAGGGAATATGGGTTATCTCTATTTTTTGCAACATTTTGATAAGTCTGAAAATATATAACAATAGCAAATTAGAAAATATCCACCTAGGGAGATTATATCATGAGTATTTTTTTAGGTTTCTCTGTTCTATATATCAAAGTGTAACAGTTTAAGATTGAAGGAAAACCAAGAAGTTCCTAATCATGAGGACTTCTAAAGGTTATTCCAAGCCATATAAAGAAGATTTTAAGTAGGGAAATGACAGTTACCTTTTACATTTTGAAAGAGAATTATCACAAAATGCTAAGAGGAGCCTGGCAGATTCCAAGAGTTGAGGAGATGGAGCTAAAGTTCCAGGAGCATTAAGCAACTAGAGGTTGCAGCACAGAGTACCAAAAAAGAAAAAGGCACACACCAAGAAAACCCCTGAGAGCTATAAAAGGTTCCCCCAAGTAGCAGAAGACTTATCATATATACAAGTGAGAAAATTACCTGAGGTTGGGTGAAGAACTATTCAAAAGGGTTAAAGAGAAAAGTACCTGGTGGTCACTAGAGCTAGGAATAGTGTGTGTCCCCACCAGTAAGACTAAAAATAAATAAATTAAATAAACATAATTTATGAGGCAATAGGTTGAAAACTCAGTAAGGCTATATTTCATCAATAGGAAATCATTTGCTGCCTAGGCACTCACTGCCTTGCAGCTGGCTATTCAATCATAACGTCAAGACCTGAAAGAAACAAGCTATGTCTTAGTAACATAACTGAATCCCAGAACAAATATCCAGAATGTTTATAGGAATATGAAAATATCCAACATACAATGATGAAAAATTTACAATGTCTGGCATAAAACCAAAGATGACCAGGCATGCAAAGTAAAAGGGGATTAATGTCCATAATAAGTAAGAAAATCAATCAAATGAAAGTACACCAGAAATGATACAGTGTTTAGAAATAAAAAGTACTTTATATATAAATTTAGTTCATATGTTCTATAAGTAGGGAATTTAAAAATATAAAAATAAAAACAAATTATACCTCAAAAATAAATAAAATTTATAAAAGTAATAAATAAAAGTAAGTGGAGATATATTGAGTTAATGTATAGGAAGACTCAATATACTTAAAATGTCAATTCTTCCCATATTGATTTGTACATTGAATACAATCCAAATCAAGCTCCTAGCATAATTTTTTTTTGAAAAAATTAATTGATAAGCTGATCCCAAAATTCATATGAAAATGCAAAAAGGCTGAGACTATTCAAAACAGTCTTAAAAGTAAGAACAAAATTGCAGGATTAATGTTTTCAAAACATATTGTAAATCTACAGTAATCAAGACTATGTGATATAAAGATGCACAAAAAATGAAACAGAATATAGAGTCAAGAAATAAACTGACACATATACGGACAATTTTTAATAAAGGATCAAAAGCATGATATTAGAGAAACAATAATTTTTGTTTCAATAAAATTTTCTAAAACAATTGGATATCTATAAGCAAAGAAAAGACTATCTTGATACATACCTTGGGCTATAAACAAAAGTTAACTCAAAAGAAACATAATACTATGTAAAACATCACGGGGGAGAAAAAGAATTAAAATATTTGTTACGTGGTTTTAGCAAAAAATTCTTAGATATACCACCAAAGTATGAATCATAAAAAAGAAATTGATAAATTAGACATCTTCAAACTTAAAAAAAAATCTGCTCTTAAAAATATCACAGTTATGAGAAACAAACGACAAGTGGCAGAATACAATATTTGCAAATCAGGTATCATATAAAGAAATTGAATCCAGCCCTAGCTGGTTTGGCTCAGTTGATAGAGTGTCGGCCTACTGACTGAAGGGTCCTGAGTTTGATTCTGGTCAAGGGCACATGCCCGGGTTGCGGGTTCGATCCCCAGTAGGATTGTGCAGGAGGCAGCTGATCAATGATTCTCTCTCATCACTGATGTTTCTATCTCTCTTTCCCTCTCCCTTCATCTCAAATCAATAAAAATCTATTTTAAAAAGGAAATTGAATCCAGAATACCTAAGGAACTCTAAAATAGATAATAAGAAATTAAATAACTAATATAAAAAATAGGAGTAAAATTTGGACATACACTTCACCAGAGAAGATGACAAATAAGCACATGGAAATATGTTTAACATTACTAATCTGTAGGGAATGAAAATTAAAAACATGTATTCAAATGACTTTTGGTGAGGATATGGAAGAATTAAACTCTCATACTCTATTGGCTGCAATGTACAACCACTTCAGAAAATAGATCGACAGTTTCTTAGGTATTTACCCAACACAAATGAAAGAATTTGACCATGCAAAGAGTTCTACATGAATATTCACAAAATATTTATATTTAATAGACAATATTAGAAATGATCCAATGTCATTGTTAGTCAACAGATGAATGAGTAAACCTATATCTATACAATGGGCTACTACTCAACAATAAATAATTAACTATTGAGATATTCAACAAAATAAATAGATAACAAAATATGCAGAATGAGAAAAGCCAGCTAAAAGAGTACATAACATGTTTTATGATTTTTATTAACATATTATATGAAAATTAATCTATAGTGACAGAAAGTATTTTTAAAATAGCAGGAAACTTATTTACTTATTTGTGTATTTCACTCAAACAGGCTATTCATCATGTTCTTTTCTGTATGTATGTTACAATTTAAAAATGAAAATAAGCCAAAACCGGTTTGGCTCAGTGGATGGAGCGTCGGCCTGCGGACTGAAAGGTCCCAGGTTCGATTCCGGTCAAGGGCGTGTACCTGGGTTGCGGGCACATCCCCAGTAGGAGCTGTGCAGGAGGCAGCTGATCAATGTTTCTCTCTCATCGATGTTTCTAACTCTCTATCCCTCTCCCTTCCTCTCTGTAAAATATCAATAAAATATATTAAAAAAATAAAAAAAATAAAAATGAAATTAAAATCTCTTGGGGAATAAAAAATTAGGCTCCTTATAAATAAATAAATAAATAAATAAATAAATAAATAAATAAATAAATAAATAAATAAAATATATGCAACAACAAAAAATAAAAGAACAGAAAAGAAAGTGTATGGTAAATGGTATTCTGGCTAAAAGGATTTAATAGGGGAATAACAAGCATCATTTGGGTTCGTATTTTATTGCCAAGACAAGTTATATGACCACATCTAATGCTAAAAGGCAAAAGAGTGTAAGTATGTGCCCAGAAATTGAGGAGAAACAAACCCTCAAAACTCAGAGGGAAGGTAGGGGAGGGTGGGGGTAAAGGGGAGAGTTCAACGGACTTGTGTGCATACATATAAGCCTGATCAATTTACACAGACAACAGGGGAGTGAAGGCATGAGTGGGGTGGAAATGTGGGGATAAGGACACATATGTAATAACTTAATCAATAAAAAAATTTAAAATAATATAACAAAAATTTAAAAAAAAACACTCTTCAACTATAGCGCTCAAAAGAAATTTTATATTTAATATCAAGGAAAATTGAACACTTAATTGAAGTGATATAAACAGGATAGGAGGTAGATACTCTTGTGGTGTGGGAAAAAGGATGATACACTACTGCATATTGTTCCTTTGGAACCTATTACCAATGTTAATTCCTTTAAATATATCTGATTTTTTCAACTTCATCTCTAATTCTAATATGGAATGTATTGTTAAAATAAGACTTGTATGTGTTTTATTGTTTTAGCGGTGGGCACACATGAACTTAGAATTAATTTTAACCATGTTACAACACTTACAACTTGGTGACAGCAGGGAAATTGAACAGGGAAGCCCATGTTGGTGAACCTGGTTTTAACTATCTATTTAGAAGTTGCTATTGAGATAATAATTGTACTTCTATGCAAACTAAGTTCAGAGCTTCATTAGAAGTATCTTATAGTCAGAGATGACTAAAGTTAGAGTCATGCCAGGAGCTGCCATAGCCCACGCTTAAACAAGTTCTGTCATGTCATTGTCATTATGCTGAAATCTACATGTGTGTATTTTCTGATTTTAGGCAGAAGTGAATATTATAGTCAGAAAGAAGACAATTTTAGTGCTTTATTATTGCACTAGGGGCCCAGTGCATGAATTTGTGCACCTTGAAAGGAACTGTGGGCCGTGAGGCTGTGGTGGGCACAGGGGCAGGTCTTGGCCCATCCTCCATGGCCCTGCCCAGACCCTTCCTCTGCAGCCCCACTCTTGCTGCTGCAGCTCCTAAGCGCTGATGGCACCAGCCCCACTTGCACCCACTGACAGACAGCGCAGAGCAATTGGGAACAGCGCCAGCAGCAGGTTCCAGGGGCGGCTCCAGCACCGGCTGCAGATGTGAGGGGGGCTGGCACCGGCAGCAGGTGTGAGAGGCAGCTGTTGGCCCCGATCACCCTTCAGGAGCAGGGGAACGTGGAGAAGCCTTGAGGGACGATTGGGGCCAGTAGCCTCCACTCACACCTGCTGATGGTGCCAAACAATCTTGGCTGGTGCCTGGCACTGGCAGTGGGTATGGGTGGGGGCTCCAGTGCCAGCAGTGGGTGTGAGCAGGGCCGGTACCGGCAGCAGGTATGGGTGCCAGGCAGGATCACAGTACGTGGGAGCAAAAAATTTTTAGTAACCACCAGAGGCTCGCCCAATGACAGCAACAGGCACTCCACCTTGGTCTGGTACCCCACTCACCTGCTCCACCATCCCGCTGCCGCCAATGCCCACCATGTCCCACTTGTGCTCCCTGGTGGTCAGTGCACATGATAGTGACCAGTGGTTCAATTGTTTGGTTGTTCTGCCATTTGGACAATTTGCATATTAGCCTTTTATTATATAGGATAATGTCATGGATATATTTGATATTGCTTATAGCTCTAATACACCTGTTACTCTACCTCATCATTAATGATAGCTCAGTAGTTACGTGTTACCAGCCAATATAATTCAATGTTTTCTTATTCTACTCATTCTAAGAGTCAGCAATAAAAGCCAGACTCAGACTTGTTCTGAATTACTTGTTTCCAGAGATGCACATCACTAACAAATTTCATTTTAAGAAGCTATAATGAGTATTGCACTGAATTTCATCTGTGTGTTTTCATTATTTAGTATTATAAAATGGCCTGTAGGGTCTTGAATACTGTCCAGTTCCCAAACAGAGGAGATTAAGGTTTCCAAAATTGCATGGCGAGATACTGTCCAATTTCCTCATGCATATATTACCATTAGAATTCTATAATTAAATGATTAGTTATTGGAGCTGGAAAGGACCTTGAAAGATAAAGAATAACATTTGAGAGTATACAGAGATTAGGCACCGTGGTTATGTGTTTTTGCAATCCAATTGCACAGGTCCCCATTTTATACATGAAAGAACTGAATTTAGTTCGCGGCAAAGCTAGGATTAGAATTCAGGTTTTCAGCTTTCTTGGTTTTGTATATCCCATTAATTTTAGAGAGATATGCTATTATAGAGTAAACACAATCATACACTTAAATCCTCCTGATAAATATAAGAAAACCAGGAAAGAGAAATGGTAACATTATAAAGCTTACACAGATTGCTAATAAAAAAACAAGGGGATCTGCTGTATTCCAGGTAAATATATTTTGGAATCAAATCAATATCTTAGTCAGTGTATTTATAGAAAAGTTATTTCTCAATAAATTCACTATTTTATCCATCACCTAACATTATTTGAACATGTGGGGTTCCTATCTTTTATTGAAACATGTTTGACCCATATCATAGTGTATATTTAAGATGACCAATATGTTAATTTGATACATTTATGTTGTCATATGATCATTACTGTAGTGATATCAGCACATCTATCATGTTACATGACTTGTAGTTGTTTTTGGAATAATTATGATCTAGTTTCTTAACAAGTTTGATGACTATAATAGAATACATATTTTTTAATATCCTCACCTAAGGATTGATCTGTTGATTTAAGAGAGATTGAGATAGAACAAGAGGGAGAGAACAGATGGAGAGGTGGTACTGGGAGCCCAGGAAGGCAGCCTTCTATTTTTACCCTAATAAACCAGAGAGCCTGTTTTGCTTGCATACTATTTTAATCAGACCATGTAAAGGCATTTCTTACCCTTCTTAGACAAATTTTGAATGAATAAAGTCATGGTAAATAACAAAGTATTTTTGTAGATCTATAAATATGTATAAAGTAGAATACTAATTGTAGTTATTAAAGCAAGCAAACCAGAAGACAATAATCCAAATGAGTTTTGTCCACTTTCAGTACTGCTTTTTTCTATTTGTGAGACCTTGAGAAATAATTTAGCCTCTCACTTGGTCAATGTCTACAAAGTAATAAATAAAATAGTGCCTATCATTGAAGGTTGTTGTGAGGATTAAGTATGATAATGAATGTGAAACACATGCGATGTCAGCACTTAACACAATCAATGTTTGCTATTATTATTGAGTAAAGTTACTTTTTTTGGGAATCTATGTCAGTTTCATTAACAATTGTCTGCCTTTCATCATGGAATTCTACACACTATATTGAAATTCTCTGTTTACTTAAGACACTCTTTAAGGTAGTAAAATATCTTTCATATTTAAAATTAAGCCACGGTATATAATTTAACTCAGAATTATATGATCATACATGTATTAAAATATTAGGAACAGAAGAAGCTTCTTCTATTTTAGTCCAGGCTACTGTTATGAGTAGAGACTCTCACTGAAACTAGCCAATATAAGCTCAGAAATTCTATCTGATCTCTTACTTTAGTCCATTTCTGAACTGTGAACAGCAGTAGGAAATAAAATGTAAAGTTAAAAAATTAGAAATATTTTATATAAATATAATGTCAGGTTCTAAGCTATCTATATTTTTTCCAAGAGTCTGAAATAAAAATATTTAATCATATGTCAGATAATATGTCAGGCTTTCTGATTTAAACCCAATAAATGCTACGTAAATAATGGTTTCAGATTTTGCAGTGTGAAGTCCACTATAGCGTACTCTTGAAAAATGCTAAGGGTATTCTCCAGCTAAAGAGAACCATTGGTATACATGCCCTGAACCAAATTCCCCACATCTCCATCCACAGTGTCATCTCATTCTTTGATTCTTGGTGATTATAGGTTAGTAGAATACAGACATAGTTAATCTTTCTTCAAAAGGACTTTGTGGCTCTTATTGTATTGATACACTGCAGGCGGTAATTTAAAATGCGATAATCTAAGAGTCATTAAGCAAATTAATAATTGCACAGAGGATCTTCCAAATTTACACTGAAATAAGAAATGCTAGGACTTGCTTGCATATCATTTACACAATTCCTACCAGAGATATTAAATCCCTTCCTATAGTCAAACTACTTCCCAAGAATGATTACAGAACTGAAATTGTCACCAAATTCTGCTTTCTCAGCAATTCAAAATAAAGGTTCACAAAGCACTTGGTACCTCTCCACCTTTCATTTAGTATGAGATTTAAAATGTCATTGATGTCACATTATTAGGGTATAACGTTTGATGCCATGTTGCACTAAACTCCATTTAAAAGACTATAAAAATATGCAGGGTGTCTCCTTTTGACTTTTACTACCTTGGATACAGTCATCTTGAGTGGTCTTTTAAGTAGAAGAAATCAGTGATAGCAGTAAGCTACAGGAGCTAGAAAATCAGGCAGAGACCTTTGCATTCTGATTCTCTGGATCAGAAAACAGACAAGGTAGTAGTAATAAGATGAGCATATGGCAAAGCTCCAAGTGAGAAATGATGAGAGTCTGGACGGAAGCTGGAAAAAAGGGCAGAGACAAGAGAAGTAGTTAAAAAGTGACTAGCACCAGCAAGACCTATTTGTGTTTGGGAATGAAAAGAAGAAATTGAGGACAGCTATAAGCCTTTTGTTTCTAGACTGGGTAGATCAGTGATGGCGAAGCTTTTGAGCTTGGTGTGTCAGCATTTTGAAAAACCCTAACTTAACTCTGGTTAAGTTTTTGATATTTTCAAAATTTAGAAATTTTTTTATATTTTCAACCATAGTAAAACAAAGATTTATATTTTTGATATTTATTTTATATATTTAAATGCCATTTAAAAAAGAAAAATCAACCAAAAAATGAGTTCGCGTATCACCCCTGACATGCGTGTTATAGGTTTGCCATCACTGGGGTAGATGGACATGCTATTCATCCTGGCATGCTGGTGGGCTAGTTTTTTCTGGGTGTGTGTGTGGGGGGGGGGGGGTGTTTAAAGCCTAGAATTACTGCATGAATTCAGAAAGGTCTGGGACAGTTGCCCAGAGCCAGCTCCACCAGATACCTTGTGAACAAATGTGGTTTCTTTCAACCTCAGTTCACTTTGTTTTTTCCCCCACTGGCCCTGGGCATATAAATTGAAACAAACTTTTCTCTAATCACAATGGTGAGATCAGAAATTTTATTTACAAGTTTGGCTCAAGGGCTCTCAAATCCAGAAGAAAGTTTAATCCTACCTAGTTTACTGATATACTTCATTTAAGTTTTGACATACAGGCCTCTATTTTATTGTGAAGTAAAAACAAAACCATCACACAAAAGCATGTCATTGTTTGAGAGTCTATGAACAAGAAATGACTCAGGACAGAGTTTCCAAACTATCTATGGTGAATAATCTGTTTTTGAGTAAATACATATAATGTGGTGCAGACTAATACATAAAAGTAAATTATTAAAAAATAAATATCAATTTTACTCTGCCAAATTGCTCTAAATGTTTCTAAATACTTTTGATTGCTGTCTTTATCTTATGGTGCGTGGTGGCAAAGAATTCGCAGACTTCTGGTCTTCCAAACACAGTTCAGATAACATTGGATTTCAGAACCTGAACTCAAAATGCAGCATTTAGGTAAGCACCACTGATAGAGATATGACTGGGAAAAGTACATAAAATATGCATTAGCCATGAATCACAGATGAGATAAGGAAATTAATCTCTAATGTCATTATTAAAAATAAATTTTTAGACCTCACAATTTAAGGGAAAAAGTGGAAACAACTAGAATTAAAAGTTTAATTTTGACTATGTAGAAAGTTATGTTAGAGAATAGGAGTAGGAGAGATTGAAAGACAGGAGTGGGATTTCTGAGTCTAAGATTAGAAATTTGAATTTCCTGTCATGCTTTTAAATCTTCATTACAGAAAATGTTTAGAATGATGCTATTTGGAGTCTCCTAAAATACCAGATTGTGTTCTTACATAAATGATCACCTGCTCTTCTTTCCAGCTTATAATTTCACCATTGCTGCTAGAAAGTTGTCCAACAGCAAATACCTTCTCAGTCCTTCACTCAGAGTAGACCCTTTCTCACAAGCAAATATTGACCAAGTAATCACACACAGTGTACCAGAATATTTTTATTTCTAGATAGCACTTCATGGAGGAATGATGACCTGATGTAAGATTATTGATAGATACTCTTTAATCCAGTATTAAAAATGTTAGAGCTAAATTTTTGACATCTCTTCTCTCATTTTGGGGAAACTGTCTTTAGTATTTGTTAAAAATGACAAGTAAAATTTAATATTGAATTGCAAAGAATTTGAATTCTTGACAGATTTAACGATTTTGACAGCACCTAATTCAAATGGAGTTTCATAAATCTTGAGGGACCACAAAGTAAAGAAACTTAAATTATTCCCTTGATAGAAGAAGATCTGAAAATAGAATAAGTGACATTTATCTGACTTGCCAACCTTTGAAGTCTAACCATGATCACTGAAAGGCCTCTCACAGAAGTTTCTCTTCTCAAACCATTATTATACATAGGGATCCCTGCGAAAAAGCATCATCTTTCAAGAGTGACAGCTCAAGGGGTAGTATGTATAATGAAGATATTTTAAACTAGAAATTGCAAGAGTTTAATGGAAAACTCTATGGAGAAACTGAATATTTTAGCTTAGTGTTAAAAACTGACAATAAATTTAATCCTAAATTTTGGTGTAGGCTTATTCTATGTAACCATGTATACATAATCATATATGCCCACAGTGAAGGGGATGCAAATATAAGAAGATATGGGATTTTCTAGATTTAGATATAAAAATAGAGTACTGGTATTGTCTTTTACTTGAAGATGGTAATTATTCTAGAACTTATGTAAATCAGTCTAAAATTAGTAATAGCACTAATAGCTAGAGTAATAATTTAAAAAATGTTCCTGGCATATTTAAAGAGTAAAAGGCACTGTGTTGAAAGCTCTACATGCATTATTAGGTAGTTACTATTGCTATCCTTTATCTTAAAAAGTTAAAATATAAGTGACCTATAGCATTGTATAAGTGTAAGGTGTACAACAGGCTGATTTGATACACTTATACTGTATATTGCAATGTGATTACCACCTTACATTAGCTAACACCTCCATCACTTCACATAATTACTATTTCTTTTTTGTAGTGAAAACATTTAATTTCTTAGCAACTTCAAAGCATATAATACAGTACTGTTAACTATAAGCACAGTGCTGTACATTACCTCCCCCAAAGTTATTCATTTTCCAACAGGAAGTTTGTATTCTTTGACCAAAATCTAAAATCTCCCATCCCCCCTCATTACCCCAGACGCTGGTAACCACCAATCTACTTTGTGTTTCTATAAGTTTGGCTCATTTACATACCACTTACAAATTATATCATTGCAGTATTTATATTTCTCTGATTGACTTATCTTATTTAGCACAATGACCTCAAGGCCTATCCAATAGCAAGGTTTACTTTTTAAAAACTACATAATATTCCACTGTGTATATAGATATATCCTTTATTTATCCATTCAATCACTGATAGATACTTAGGTGGTTTTTCATATCTTGCCTCTTGTGAGTAATGCTGCAATAAATACGTAAGTTCATATATCTCTTCAGTATTCTATTTTCAGTTCCTATGTATATATACACCAAAGTGGGACTGCAGGATGATATTGTAGTTCTTTTTTGTAATATATCTTTATTTTTGAAAGTATTATAGATGTCCCCTTTTACTGCCATTGATCCCCTCTACCTCACTCCCACCCCAAAGGCTTATCTTTGCCTTAAGCAAGCCCTGTCCTTATTTCCTGTGCATCTACCTATATATATAAAAAGCTAAGCGACCAGCCGGTAGCTATGACGTGCACTGACCATCAGGGAGCAGACGCTCAATGCAGGAGCTGCTGAGGGACAGCAACTTTGCAGAGTACCCTCTCACACTCTGGGCCCCCTTGGAGGATGTCGGACTGCCGGTTTCGGTCGGATCTCCGCAGGCCAGGTCGAGGAACCCCACCTGCTGGAGGGACTCTGCTCACTCCACAGATCACAGAAGCCCTTCGAGCCCTGGCACCACCCCAGGTGCAGCTGGCCAGGGAGGGACCGTGGCAGGTTGGCTCCAGGGCATGTCCGGCCATCTTGCCCAATCCCACCCCACTGCCACCTTCTGATTAATTTCCTTTCAATGTGCACGAATCCGTGCACCAGGTCTCTAGTGTTAATATAACTTTGAAATGACTTTGAGTATGTTTTCATATGTCTCTTGGCCTTCTGTATGTCTTTTTTCAAAAATTATCTATTCAGGAAAATTGCCCTTTTTTGTTATTGGGTTGTTTATCTTCCTTTTGTTAAGTTGTATGAGTTCCGTGTAAATGTTGGAGAATAAAACATTAGCAGTGATAACATTGGCAAATATGTTCTCCCATGCAGTGGGCTTTCTTGTTGTTTTGTTGATGGTTTCTTTTGCTGTGCAAAAGCTTTTTATTTTGATGTAGTCACATGTGTTTATTTTCTCGTTAGTGTCCATTGCCCTAGTAGTTGTATCCATGAAGAAATTTCTTCAGCATATGTCTGAGACTTTGCTGCCTGTGGATTCCTCTAGTATTTTTATGGTTTCCCATCTTATGTTTAAGTCCTTTATCCATTTTGAGTTTATTTTTATGTACGGTGTAAGTTGGTGGTCTAGTTTCATTTTTTTGCATGTATCTGTCCAATTTTTCCAACACCATTTATTGAAGAGACTGTCTTGACTCCATTGTATGTTCTTGCCTCTTTTATCAAATATTAATTGAGCAGAGTGGTTTAGGTTGATTTCTGGGTTCTCTATTCTATTCCATTGATCTATATGTCTGTTCTTGTGCCAGTATCAGGCAGTTTTGAAAACAGTGGCTTTGTAATATACATTGATATCTGGTATTGAGATCCCACCTACTTTGTTCTTCTTTCTCAGGATTGCTGCAGCTATTTAATGATGTTGATTCTACCAATCCATGAACACGGTATGTTTTACCATCCTGTTTATGTCTTCCTCTATTTCTTTTTTTCAGTGTCATGTAGTTTTCTGAGTACAGGTCTTTTACCTCCTTAATTAAGTTTATTCCTATGTATCTTAATTTTTTTTGGTGCAGTGGTAAATGGAATTTTTTTTTAGTCTCTCTTTCTGTAATTTCACTATTGGTGTATAAAAATGCCATAGATTTGACCCCTTTAAGACCCTGTCTTCTAATACTACGCTTTCAGATCCCTCCTTCTATTTTTTCCCCAAGAAGCTAAATAGAAACTAGAAACACCAATCATTAAGGATATATGCACCCCTATGTTCATAGTGGCACAATTCACCATAGCTAAGATTTGGGTCCCTCCTTCTAAAGTGTGCAAGAAAGTACAAAAGAGTTAAGATTATTTTTTTTTGTCTTTTTATTATTTTTTTATTTTATTCAGAGAGGAGAGGAATGGAGAGGGAGAGAGAGATATAAACATCAATGATGAGAGAGAATCACCGATTGGCTGCCTCCTGCACGCCCCTCACCGGGGACCAAGCCCACAACCTGGGCATGTGCCCCCAACCGGAATCAAACCCAGGACCCTTCAGTCCGCAGGCCGATGCAAACAGATTGTCAAACTGCAGTGGGAAGGCCGGGGAGGGTTGGGGGGCAGGAGGTAGGGGGGTAAGAGATCAACTAAAGGACTTGTATGCATGCATATAAGCATAACCAATGGACATAAGACACTGGGTGATAGGGGAGGCTAGGGGACTGTCTAGGGCGGGGGGATAAAATGGATACATATGTAATACCCTTTGTAATACTTTAAGCAATAAAAAAAAAATTATTTGGTAGAGTTAAGATTATTGGCTCTGGCTCTGGCCTGGGTAGTTCAGTTGGTTACAGGGTTATCCTGATATGTCAAGATTGTGGGCTCGATCTCCAGTCAGGACACATACAAGAAGCAACCAATGTAGTTCTTTTTTTTTTTTTTTTTACTTTTTTCAAGAATCTTCTGTACTGTTTTTCATAGAAACTAAGCTTAAACTTTTTTTTTCTTTTTTTTTTTGACAGTTTAGAATATGGAGAATGAGGTTGAGTAACCTACAGAATGTCATATTGATGAGCGACAGATCAGAGATTTGGGTGTTGCTTGTTCAGCCTCAAACACCTGAGCAGTGATCACTTATATTACACTATTCTCCCAGTAACACAAGTGATGGACTGGAATAAAGAAAGTAAAGATGTGATTTTGATTCCTGAATCCACTATCTCTAAAAGGCTCTCACTTTTCTTATCTGTTAAAGGCAATGGCTGAAATAGATTTTAAAATCCTATACAATGTGTTCATCTTATATCAAAAACATCTCACCTAATAATAGACAAACATGTAAATTGACCATCCCTCTGCTACACTCACCAGCCACTCAGGGGAGTATGCAAATTAACCCAACAAAGATGGTGGTTAATTTGCATATGTAGGCATGAAGTGGCGGAGCAAAGACTGAAGGCTCATTGGAGCAGTAAAGACAGAAGGCTTTGGCCAGAGCAGCGAAGGCAGAAGGCTCCAGCCGGAGCAAAGGCCTGGGTCCTGGGTGCTGGAGGAAAACTGGTGCCAGCAGCCAGGCAAAGGGAAAGCCTATTGCACGAATCTCTTCGTGCAATGGGCCTCTAGTATACTAAATAACTATCTATGATTATTTAACCTATTGCATCCTTACCATCATGCAGCCACTGGGTGAAACTTAATAAAATGAATGGATGCAGACTGTTTAATGCAGTCTAGCACACCATTAACAGCTACCACTAGAAAGAGATCAGAATGGATTCCCACTGAAAAGATGCTTTAGTAGCAATTTCATAAACAAATGCCAAATTGCTGAATATATATTATACATTCTAAAGAATGTGTATTACCTGATGTGAGTCTCAGAATTACCTAAGCCTTTTCTTCAGACTTTAGAGAATAACAACAATTTTATGTCTTTCTGAATAATTGGTTCCTAAGTGCTTTGTAGCAGAAACGACACCAGCCTGGAAGTCAGAAGGTCTGAGTCTTTAGTTCATAAATAAAAGACCACGAGGGTACACAGTGCCCATTCTGCCAAACAGAAATCATATACTTTCAAATCAAAGCATGCATTTCTCAGTATACAAACTGATTTGGCTCCTAAGTCAGGACAGCAAGTCCAGTTAGCCATAGAGTGCTGCCTTAGAACAATTCCATCACAACAATTTATCTGGATGTCTTCATCCAGAGACTGGCTGGAGAGTGGCTGAGTAATGAAGGATATCTGGCAATTGGATTTAGGAAAAAAGTTTCTAGAGGAATGTTATGTTTCCCATTTTGACAAGAGTTCTTTGAAACACATTACTATTAGCAAGCTGCTTCTGATTGCTGAAATAGTAGATTTACAAGGAAAATATCATTTACATATTGCTGACAAATGGATAGATCCTAAAATGCATATTAAAAATAAAATAAAAAACATCAGAAATAAGACTGTAACTATATCAAGTGAATTTATTTTTTATAATTAAAGAGAGTTCATCTGCTTCCATGTTTAGTCCTTTTAATATATACCAGTTGGCCTTATTATTTTAAGCCCATTCCAATCACTCCTGCACAGTGAAATATAACCTGGGGAAAATTTACTTCCTTTAACGATAAAAAGTTTTCCTTCCTTTGAAGTATAATTTCTGCAAAATGGTGAACAATATTTTCCAAATAAAGGAAATCTTTCTTGTATGTTATCCATGACATGTTCTATCATATTAAGAAAAAGACTATTAATAATATTAATAAAACATTTTGAAATATTAAAGAATAGAATGAGAATTAAAATTAGATCTAAAAATATCTTATGTAGTAGGAGAAAGAATCAACATAAATCAATCCTCTCAACTTTATAATAGTCTCCATCTCTCACTCTTTTACTGTCATATAATGTTAAAAAATAAGCATAAAAATAAGCATTGAGATTTAATCATACACTGGATTCTGGATAAAATTCCTCTTAAAATGTCCCAATGAAAAAGGATTTTGAATATGGAATAACCAATAGAAAAAGCACATTAGTTTTGGAAATTTCGAAAGAGGAAATAAGATATACATATAAGCTTTTAAATACTAGAAAAAAATAAAATTTTAACTTTAAATTTGGCATTATTTGAGAATCTCCCATTTTAATATCTCATTTCATTTTGATTTTAACATCTTAAGAATACACCTTTTATTTGTCACACATTGACATGTATTTTAATGTACCATCTACATATTTATTACACACTTAAGAAATATTGTGATCAATCTCTGAAATTACTACATGTTGTTTTATTACAGCCAAAACAAAATCAATAGCTGAAAAGTAAAGCCAAAGATGATGAAAAAAAGCGTACAATACAGGACCTTTCTTATGAAAGTTTTTTACAAAAGGGTGCAATTATTTCTGAAAAATAATGAATCCCAGTCTCTTAAACCACGTGACTTTATAGGCTGATGTAGATGTCTCATTAAATAAAAAATGTTGCCCTTTAACTCATTCCCCTTACCGTATACCTCTGATCAGATTAAATTTTCCCTCTAGAATCCTAATGAAGATAATGTATCTCTTTGTTTATTAATTCCTTCCTAACAAACCTTGCGTGTGGGTGAAGAAAACAGAGATCTTTTGATATTATGTGATGGGTAGGAAACTGGAATTAATTTACAATATTAGTTAAATCTTGTTTCTCTCACCTCACACAACCTAAAATTAATTGATAGCAAATTATAGAAACTATTCATTTCCAAATGGTTTTATTTTAAGACACTATGGAACTGTTAATAAATGTATCAAGTATTCTACCTCATGTTATTTTTTTTAATTTACACAAAAACTTGATGATTTTGTTTGACTTTGTTGTTTTTCATAAATATTTATGTGTAATATAATTTCCCATGTAAACAGGATTTTTCCTGCCTAAAGGGAGGAAAAACAATTTGTGTGTTAATTTTATCTCACTGGTTTTGTTCAGCTTCAGTAGTTGTGTATATAAAAGAAGAGATTAGATAAAGGGAAATACAAGCAACCGCTGTTGCTAATGTAAAGAATTTTAATTAGCAGAATGATAATTTTGCAGCAATTCAGGTATATTCTATACCCTTGCTTTTAGTGGAAACCAGCTGCTAAATGGTTCCTGTCAGTAGTCCTTCCATATTTATTTTGTTTAGATTTTGCTGCCCCCTACAGAATAACCAAAGGCATTCATGAGCTTGGAGTGTATCTTCAACTTCAGGATGAAGCATTTCTTTTCTTCTTGAGATTCTGGTATAAATAAATTGTACATGGTAGAATTATCATTACCATTGTTTGACACATTTTGTAACACTCGATGCACTTAATCAGAATTTTTCTCTTATAATTAAAAATAGAAATAAAAAGTATCCCTTTCAATAATTCTTTGTCTTCTCTACATTGAAAAAAAAAGGAAAAACTATGAAGAGAAAGGTGAGTGATGCTAAAAATTTCAAATAGTAACTTAAATGTATAATCATAAAACATTTATCTGTTTTTCTATTTGATAAGACATTTTATTGTCCTGAGTGTCTAATAGGTACAGTAGGCCACGAGACTGACAGGAAACTGGAAATCCTTAATGAGAAAGATATTAAATTTTACTTCAAAAAATGTAATCTATATTAAGAAAAGTTAAAGGTTTATTACATAGAGGGATATTTCTCTGCGAAAGTCCCCCCGAGGAGCGTGGGGTCTCACCCAGGCCTCAATCCCCAACCCAGAGCACCAGAGCTGGGAGGGGCTGCATGGCATCTGGTAGTAAAACCACCAGGACTGTCTGCCAAGGAGAGTATTAGAAGCCCAGGTGCTCTCTTAAAGGGCCAGTGCATAGGATCTTGCTCTCAAACATTCACCTGGGACTCTGGTAGAAGGAAGGCAACTGGGAGCATATGGGAGTTATAAAGAGAATATCTGGGTGGCTTGGCCCCAAGGAGAGATCTGTAGTATTAGCCACCGAGGTCCCTGTGTTGTGTACCTATATGGCACCACCCTCAAGTGCCATCTTCCCTGGTAGAGCACTTCTATTCTTATAGCACTAGACTGGAGAATACGCTAACCCCACCCTCATACTGGGACACCACCCTGCCAAGCTTAAGTCTTACAGAAAGGTCTGTTGGCTGCACCCAAGAGGGACCCTTAGTGCACTCTTTTACTGGAGAAGCTCTTGGCGGACACTCAGTCAGGAATAGGGGGCAAGGGCTGGATGGAGGTGGGCAAAGGGGAGGGAGTATTGGGAGTATCTGTAATAGTGTCCTTCTCTGACCATCCCCACACTGCTGTCTGTGTCTGTGGGTTATACATATATGTATGTTCTTTGGCTAAGCCCTTGACTGTTTTTCTAGTCCCCAATTGCCCTCTCCCCTCTGACAGCCGTCAGACTGTTCCATGTATCCATGCCTCTGTTTCTATTGTGTTTGTCAGTTTTTTGCATTTAAAAATCTTTTATGATCAGTTTATCCATTTTTCTAACAAAGCTTATCCATATTCTGAAAAGAATATTTGAAAAGATAAATTAATGTATAGGGAATTAATTTAAAAGTCAATGAACATGGATTAATTGGTGATTCTTTATTTTAAAAAACAAAAGCTTTAGAGTTCAGAGGACTATTTCACTTTTTGTTATATATTTGGTATTTAAAAATTCATTTTAAATTTTAATTTGTTTACAGTTAGCATACAGAAATGAATTTTTAATATTAACGTAGAATGCAAACTTTCTGAAGTCACTTATTATCATAGTTTTTCTTTAAGGAGTTTTTAAAGTTCTGTTGGTATAAAATAATGTATTTTGTGAAGAAAGTGAATTTTGCTTCTTCATTTTAAAACTGCATCTTTTATTTCCTTTACTTGCCTTGGTGATTGCAGACCTCATGTTGTTTCTAATCATAGAACAAAGTGTTTGGTGTTTTACCACTAAATAGGTTTTTAATAGATCAGTTAAAGGGACTACTGTTATTTTCTTATTTTGCTGAGGGTTTCATCATGAATAGGTGTTAGACTATGGGTCAAGTGATTTTTTAAAAATTTATAACAGGTATTCTTTTTAATCTTTATTTTGTTAATGTGGTGATTACTTTCATCGATTTTCAAATATTAAATCAAACTTGCCTTCCAGCAATAAAACTCATTTGGTTGTAATAAAATCTTTTAGTTATTGCTGTATATGATTTTATACTATTTAATTAGATTTTTTGTGTACTGCATTTATAACAAATTTGTGGTTCTATTTGTCAAATTTTTATATCATGATTACACTGGGAAAAAACCTTATTAGAGAGTGTCCCCTCTTTTATTCTCTGAAACACTTTTTTATGTTATCTTTTCTTTAATTTTTGACATAATTTTCACCAAACCATCTGGAACTTAAGTTTTAAGTAAAATTATTTAATAATTTATTTGAAATTAGCTATTCGCAAATCTAGTTCTTCTTGCATCCATTTTATTATATCACGGTTTTAAAAAAAATTGTTGCATTTCATATGTTTCTTTTGAGTTAATAAAGCTAATGTAATCTGCATGTATTTTTCCATATGAACAACTCCTAATTTTTTCAAATATCTAGTATCAGTAATGATTTTTTTTTAATTTCTTACAGTGATTATTTGGCTTTATTAATTTTTTTATTTTACTAATTTTTTTCTATTACATTGACTTATGTTCTTGTCATAATTATTCCTTTATTTGAAGGGCTAATCTGTCCTTTTTTATATTCTTAACAACTCAGAACATTAATTTTTAAATGTTCATATTTTGAATGATAACTTTCTTTCTAAGCATCTCATTAGCAGCATCCCATAAACGTTACCAAGTTTCTAAAACTATATTCAGTTTGAAAGATTTTCTTCTCATGTCTGGTAGTTTTTTATAATATGTTCGAAACTGTAGCAGTTTTTGCTATTGTTAGAAAGCTTTATTACTTAGTAGAGCAGATCCGTTTTGGTTTGGAACTTCACCTTCTGGTGTGACCCTTAGTCTAGGAAGGCCATTGTAAGGTGTGGCCTTCTGCGGGTGGCCTGTATGCTCAAGATGCTCAGCAATGCCAAACCGGTTTGGCTCAGTGGATAGAGCGTCGGCCTGCGGACTGAAGGGTCCCAGGTTCGATTCCGGTCAAGGGCATGTACGTACCTTGGTTGCGGGCACATCCCCAGTGGGAGGTGTGCAGGAGGCAGCTGGTCGATGTTTCTCTCTCATCGATGTTTCTAACTCTCTATCCCTTTCCCTTCCTCTCTGTAAAAAATCAATAAAATATATTAAAAAAAAAAAGATGCTCAGCAATGAGGTCTTGTCAATTATTTGGTCTGGAACTTTGACCTCCAGCTTTGTTCAAATTCTGATGCCTTTTTCAGTTCTCATCTCTGCAGCAGGCATTTCTGCTGGGCCTTGCCACATCTCACCATATGCTTATGCCAGTGATGGCGAACCTTTCGAGCTCAGTGTGTCAGCATTTTGAAAAATCCGAACTTAACTCTGGTGCCATGTCACATATAGAAATTTTTTGATATTTTCAACCATAGTAAACAAAGACTTATATTTTTGATATTTATTTTATATATTTAAATGCCATTTGGCAAAGAAAAATCAACCAAAAAAAATGAGTTTGCGCGTCACCTCTGACACGCGTGTCATAGGTTCGCCATCACTGGCTTATGCAGTTATCACCCCTTATGTCCAGGTCCCTTTCTACAGTTTCAGTTACCTGAGGCCAACCAAAACTCAGTCTGAAAATCTTAAATAAAAATTCCAGAAATAAATAATTCATACTTTTTTATTACATGCCATTCTGAGTAGAATTATGAAATCTCACCAAGCCCACTCTGTCCTGCCAGAGTTTTGTCCAGTGCATCCACACTGTATGCACTACTTGACCATTAGTCATGTAATAGCAAATTTGAGTTATCAGAACAACTGTCATAGTACTGCAGGGCATGTGTTCAAGTAACAATTATATTACTTAATAATGCCACATTCACATAACTTTTATTACAATATATTGTGATATAGCCATGTGCCACCTACTGACATTTCTGTTGAGGACAAATTGCACATATGACAGTGGTCCCTTAAGATTATAATGGAGCTGAATTGCCTGTAGAAATAGAAGGATATATGGTTCAGGAGGAACTTATAATTTTTTTTCTGATGGAAGCAATATATTGGGGGCTTGGCAAAAGATTTCCTCTTATTCATTGCACCTCATATTTAGAGTAAAAACATTACATCCAAATTTGTCAGCCACTGACCTATTTCAGCACAAAGGAGCCTGTTCTGTTCCCCAAGTGCTACATTTTCATAGGGTCCTTACAGCCTCTCCATCAAGCTTGATGGTCTTTACATTGCTGTAAATTCTTTGCTGAGGTCTTAAAATTCTGTACAAGGACACAGGAGCAACCTTAACAAGTATTATGTGCCACAGCCAGCATAGTAGGCTTTCTCTCCCTATACTTTGGATGTATTGTCAGGTTGTAATGATGTAAAACATAGATAAGTTTCATTTTTTTTTCCATTAGTTCAATGCCAGCAAGAGTCCTTTGTACCAGATAAGGTCAATGAACTCAAAATCGTATTTGTCAAACACCTCTTAAAAAATAAAGAATACCTCAAAGTTCATTAATCTGACCACTGCTCCAACATGCAATAGCCAAAGCCACATTGCCAATATAATCCTCTACATTTCTTTATTTCTTTATCTTGGTTTCTTATTCCTACTGATCCTGAGGCCACCTTTCATTCCCTCTAGTCACTATTCTGGTGATGTATGCATTAACCAGCCAGTTTCTCCTTGATATTTCTAATCAATCCAGCCCCCATCCCTGTTTATGGAGCAGCACTGACAGCTTCAGTGTTTTATTTCTAAACCTGTCAGAAGGAAGCAGGGGGAGGACTTGTAGGACAGTGTTTATAAAGTCTACAGTAGTGCAAATAATGTCTTAGCCTTCGCATTCACTCATCACTTACTGACTCACCCAGAGCAACTTGCAGTCCTATAAGTTCCATTTAGTTAATCCACTACACAAGTATACCATTTTTTAATCGTTTATACTATACTAGAGGCTCAGTACACAAAATACGTGCGTGGGGTGGGGGGGTGTTCCTCAGCCCAGCCTGCACCCTCTCCAATCTGGGACCCCTTGAGGGTGTCAGACTGCCCGTTTAAGCCCAATCCTTGTGGGATTGGGCCTAAGCGGGCAGTCGGACATCCCTCTCACATTCCAGGACTGCTGGCTCCCAACCGTTCACCTGCCTGCCTGCTTGATCACTCCCTAACCACTCCCCTGTCAGCCTGATTGATGCCTAACTGCTCCCCTGCTGGCCCGATTGCCCCTAACTGCCCTTCCTTACCAGCCTGATCACCACCAACTGCCCTCCCTTGCCAGCCTGGTTGCCCCCAACTGCCCTCCCCTACAGACCTGGTCGTCCCCAACTGCCCTCCCCTGCAGGCATGGTTTCCCCCAACTGCCCTCTCCTGCCAGCCATCTTGTGTTCACATGGGGGTGGCCATCTTTGACCACATGGGGGTAGCCATCTTGTGTGTTGGAGTGATGGTCAATTTGCATATTACTCTTTTATTAGATAGGATTTTGACTGTACCTGTTCTATATTGTGTTACAGTTGTCTACAGTATTCAGTACAGCAATATGTTGTACACATTTGTAGCCTAGAAGCAATAGGCTATTCCATATAGTCTAGGTGGATATTAGGCTATTCCATCTAGGTTTGTGAAAGTGCACTCTATAATGTTCACACAATGACAAAAGCCACTTAATGATGTGTTTCTCAGAATATATCCTCACCATTAAATGATAATTGTTCTATTTTATTAGTAGTTATTGCTGCGAATCTCTTATTGTGCCTAATGTAAAAATTAAACATTATTATAGGCAAGTATGTATAGGAAAAAACAGCCTATATAGGGTTTGGTACCATTTGCAGTTTCAGGCATCACCAGAAGTTTTGAAACATATGCCTTGCATATAAGGGAACTAATGTATAGCCCAGTGGTCAGCAAACCATGGCTTGCAAGCCACATGCGGCTCTTTGGCCCCTTGAGTGTGGCTTTTCCACAAAATACTATGTGTGGGTGCAGATGTACAGTGCGATTGAAACTTCGTGGCCCATGCGCAGAAGTCAGTTTTCGGCCTGGGTGAGTCTATTTTGAAGATGGCATTAGAAGAAGTGGGGGTACGTTCGCTGAGGTTGACCCCTCAGATTGAGGACGTTTTTAGCAAAGGCTAGCTTAGGTGTACCCTAATTAAGTTAATAACAATGTACCTACCTATATAGTTAAAGTTTAAAAAATTTGGCTCTCAAAAGAAATTTCAATCGTTGTACTGTTTATATTTGGCTCTGTTGACTAATGAGTTTGCCTACCATTGGTATAGCCCAATCTTTATCAAATACTCTCAGTGAATCCTCATGCAGATATCTGGTGTGCACCCTCCCTCCTCCTGCTCTGAAAATTCCTCTGCTTCGCTGCCTGGAACTCCATCTTCTTCTTGAGTTCAGAGAGACTACTGCTCTGCGTGGCCTTCACATTTCATCTCTGCTACAATAATGTGCCCCGAGGCAAAAAGGTTGGGGCAGGTGTAGGCCTCAACTGTTATCTTTCCTTTCTCTCAAGATCACAGTGGTAAGCAGTCTTGCATCCAATGCCCAGAAATGGATATTTCATATAATTTTTTTCAGTTGTGTACTTTTTATGATAGCCTCTGCCAAGTATAGCACCAGTTCCTCTGTCAAGATCCAAAGGGAAGTCTTGTCTTTTCATGACAAGTGGCAAAATAATAATATATGTCACCTATCACCATATCAAAACAATAATATTTGGTACATATAAACTGTAATTTTATAATTCAACTCAAGGAGGCATGAAGAATGGATTTGTTGTAATAATTCATTTAAAAAGTCTTTCCTGAACTCTACTGGCACTTCTTTTTGAATCCTGTCTTTCCTCTTATAAACTGGGTTGTCTCAAGAATGTTACTTAACGTCAACTTTCTCTTCAGGAGAATGATGATGAGAGAATGGGCATCTACATCATAGGGTTATGATGAGAATTAAATACTTAGTACTAATAAAATTTATAAAAATAGGGTCTATAGTTTAAACTCTCTATAAAATTTAGGTATTATTATCATCACACAAAATGACAATGTCTGTTTTCACATCTGTAATGTAAGGAGAGTGAATTAAATTTTATCTATGGTTTATTTCTATGATATTCAGACATGCCAAGTCTAGAGTCCTCAAAACAAGTATTTCCATTATGTTGCTCTTGAAAATTGGAAAATTTCCCCTTGAACACACATAGATTTGTGTTCTGATAATAATTTTTCCAAACAAAATATATTTTTAATAAGAAAAAAATAAAAAGTGGTGCAAGTGTTGACTATAGTGATAATGAAAATGCATGTGGCACTAGTTCAGCCTAAATAACAATTTATGTTCAGCCCTAAACAGTGATGCTGAGCCAACATGCACACACACGGAGATGACTGCCGTAAAGAAGACAAATAGACCTCAGTTTGTTAGACAAATAAAATTTTTATGAGATTCAAAATCTCTTAAACATCATTATAAATTATTTGTCATGGGCAGTTGCTTCTCTTAAGGACAGCACAGACTAGTGGGAAAGACAGAGAATATTTCATTTACTCAAAGTATATTTAGTGAGTGACTATTATATGTTATACACTGTCTATAGGCTAAATAGACAACTGTCACAAAAATAGACAAAGCCCTGGCTCTAAGAAATTTATATTTTATGGAAGATAGAAAGAAAACAAGAGATAATATAAAATGTCAGTTAGTGATAATTACTCTGAAGTATCATAAGGTCAAATAAGTCATCAAATTTTATTTTTTGTTGATATTTTCCAAAATAATATCCAGAGTACTGTTACCTTCCCTAGTTCCAGAAATATACTGGCTACTTGACCTTCTATGTGCATATCTAAGGAATAAGGCAAATCAAACATTTTCAAAACAGAAATTTTGGCTCCAATCAATTGCAATTTCAGTCATTCCCCAATATAGAAAACCATTCTGCCACTTATACAGATATAGCACATACTTCACAGTCATTCTTGATTTTTATTTTCCTCCTTCTCTATCACACATAAGCCATCAGCATTGCCTCATATATAACTATAAAGTAAATTCCAATTCTATTCACTTTGCTCCATTTTCTCAGTGGTGTCCTAGTGCAAGAAATCAGCATTTCTGACCTGAGCTACTGCAATGGCCACCTAATTGGTCTTATTACCTCCACACTCAATACTTTCCAATTGTTCTCCTTAGGGCAGCCACAATGATTTGCTTAAATCAAATCGACTCACATCACTTCTCTCCTTAAGACTCTCCAATTCTTCCTCATTGCATCTAGGATTCAAATTAAAACTATAGCTCTGGCCTATAATGTCCTACACAATCAATATTCTAACATTTAAAACTTGTTCTGTAACATGCTGTTCCCAGGCCACTAACTTTAGTCACACTGGCCTCCACCCAGGACCTCAGAAAATGTGTTTATAAGTAAAGGTGGCGATTGTTGCTGTTCTCTTTGCCTATGAAGTTCTTGCTTCACACTACTGGGTCACTGGTGTTTTTCATTCGGTTCTATTCAAAATGACTACCCTGTCTTAAGCACCATGTTTAGCCTATCTATCTCATTCAAATTACCTTGATCACTTTTAACAAAAATTTTCTTATTTATGTTTTATTTACCAAGCTTGCACCACTCTCCATTGCCCACTAGAGTGTAAGTTCTTTAATAGAAAGAGCCAGTTTGTCTTATTTTTCAATGTCGGGATAATAAATGGCAAATAAATTCTGTTTATGAACTATATACTAGACAATATATAGGGAGAGAATTAGCATAACTTTTAAACTGGATCATTTTATGAGCAAATCTTATTTTGGATAGACCAATATGGCAGATGTGTTAGGATCCACTGTAGAGATGTAGAACAGCTCATAAGACTTCTATAAAAGTATATAATAAATGATGAATATTTGAATTATGGTAGTAATAGTGGGAATACACAGGAAGGAATCTTTTTTTTCTAAAATGACAAATAAAAGGAGAATCATGAGAAATATGTTTTTTAATGCTATAGGATAGGGCAACAGAACCAGTAGATTATCTCAGCTGCCTAATTGCTTTCCCCCATATACTTCCACAATTCTTTTACTGAAAATATTGTAGTAATATGTGGGTAAAACTTCATGATAAAAATGCTCAGAGTGTTTACAACACAAAGAAAAGGAAATACAACCTGAATTTCATGACATCATAGAAAAACAGGTCAGGTTTCCTGCTGGGACATCTTCAGCTGAAAAGCTACATCAGGAATTCAACCTGGTCAGACTGCAGGATGTGCGAGCAAAGCAGGTTGTGGAATTCACTTTCTGAATTAGTATTTTTGAGATTTATATGATCTGTTGGAACCTGCCATGATGACTTTTTCAACTGTTATGAGTCATTGTTATAAAAGATTTTAATGACACTTTCTGTTTCTAGCTGTTGAGGAGACTGGGAAGTGAGCAGAGAAGCTGTGAGTTTTAGCTGTGTCAGGGGGACTATCTAGGAAGGCAGGGGTGAAAGATGCTCACAGAATAAAAATAGTCCTTCTTCAAGGGGCTTTTGTGATACTGACTCAGGTGAGAAATGATGAGAGCTAGAACTGAAAACCAGTGACAGTAGTCATAGAGAGGAGAGAAAGGATATGAGATATGTTTCTAAGGCAGAAGAAACCGAACTTGGAACATATTTTATCAAGGAGACCTGGCATATAAAAAGGAACATATTTTTATTAAAAATACAAACTTATACAAATATACACAATCCAAAACTCATGTTTATAATATTTTTAAATTATACCCAGCCTATCAACCCCCCACCCCTCACCCCCCGCCAAAAAACAAACAAACAAACAAAAAAACAACAAACCATGATAGGGCAACTATGACATAAGAAACCAAGTCAAAAATATCATACCCATATATATTCAGCTCTTTCTGGCAGCTACACTCCCCTTACCAACACACCCAACACTAAGACAAATGCTTTTGCCAATGTGTTGTGCCTCTTAGCTTTGTCAAACAATGATTACAAAAGGGATTTGTTACAAGTGGAGAAATACAATGGAAAATATCTGGTTTCCAACTATATCTTAGTTTTTAGCAAAAAAGAACTAAAGCACTAAAATGAACCTGTTTTTCTGACATTTTGAGAAAAACGTTAGAATTGAGAGAATATTACCTGAAAGTTTGAGAAATAATATCACAGCTTCTTCCTAACATCTTTACTATATCTTGGATTGTGACCACTGCTCATCTTCTGAAAATTTTCCCAAATAAAGATCATTGAAATTATTTTTTTCATAGAATTTTAAAGAGTAGTACTTTACTTAAAATGAAATGATAAAAAAATAATTAGAAAACTAAACTGTATTGGTGAATGAGCTAGACTGGATAGAAAATACTAAATTGGTTAAACTAAAAAGTAAATAAATGGTAAGTGGTAATAAATAAGTTGTTTACTGACATAGGTTGAGTAGGTTGAGAGTGAGAAACATTGAGTAGCTAAGAGATTAAAAGAGAAGATGAGAAATAAGAAGGAAATATTTGAGCCCGACCAGTGTTGTCCAGTGGTTGAGCATCCATCAATAAACCAGGTTGTGCCTGTGGGGTGTGTAGGAAGCAGCTGATCAATGATTCTCTCTAATCATTGATATTTCTATCTCTCTCTCTCTCCTTCTCCCTTCCTCTCTGAAATCAATAAAACTATATTTTTTTAAAAACGTTTTTTTAAAATATATTTTATTGATTTTTTACAGAGAGGAAGGGAGAGAGATAGAGAGTCAGAAACATCGATGAGAGAGAAACATCGATCAGCTGCCTCCTGCACATCTCCCACTGGGGATATGCCCGCAACCCAGGTACATGCCCCCGACCGGAATCAAACCTGGGACCCTTTAGTCCTCAGGCCGACGCTCTATCCACTGAGCCAAACCGGTTTCGGCAATAAAACTATATTTTAAAAAATGTTTTTAAAGAAGAAAATACATAAGATTTATTTTTCCAGAATAAAAAAATACATCAATACTTTACAGTTTCAAATAACAATCTCTAAAAAACAACAAATTAAAAATTCATAAAAGAGTGCAACAACTGTTTGTTCAAAATTAACACAATATTTTTTCTTGTACAGAATGTTTCAAAAGGCTATTAGATGAAAAAGATGACCTTAAAGTGATTTTTTTATAAAAACTATAAGTAGGTTTATTTCTCTATATTATAGCATTATTGCTTAATTTCATCGTTTAAAAATATATTATGTAATTAAAAAGGTAAATGAACTATCATGAAGAATGGACTTAATTTGTCCATTTGTTCTATATCTCAATGCCATTTTGAAACATTTTTAATTAAGAACATGAAATGACTCATTAACATTCAGCTCTAAAAATATATGAAGAATTACAGCATGTTGACAAAAGCTATGTAATTTATTCATTGCTACCACATCTCTTCAAAAGGCAAAAAATGAACTGAAGAAATTATGCCTCATAAAATTTGGGGAGATAAAAGCTTCACTTTTTTTAAAAGTGTACTCAAAACAATGTCATACGCAGGGATTACAGCTATACACATGTTAAAAGTTAGCACTGCTCCCATCCCAAATTACATATTGGTTAGTAGTTATAAAGAATTCACTTTATAACTCTAATTTTTATATAACCAATATTTCCAAAATGTCCAATCATTTTTATTTATTCATATAATAAATCATGAGTAAAGCTATTCAGTTCTAATTTTACAACTGAAACAACTAATTATAGAGAAACTAATAGGCAATCTTAGAATTACACATAATACATTAATATTGGGTGCAAAAATATAATTGAAAATGCTATGCATCCATTTATGGATCACAGGTATGAAAAAAATTAGATATATGGTTTCCAGAAAACTTTGGGTACCTTAAATTAACTGAAAATTGTACTACATTTGAAAAACAATTCATTAACATTTCTATTGTAAAGTATATCATTTTTTTCCTCTCTAACAACCTACCTCGATCCAAATTTCCCTTCACACTTAGGTTAGCTATTCACTTATAGGATCTTGTCAAATATTCTTTTTCTCAGAAAAACCATGACAACTAATGGATAACTTGAAATAGAAACATGCAAGATACTACCTAAAAGGTCCTTTTAAGTGTGGATGTACATAAAGGCAACAAAATTAGATGGGACTGAATTATTTGGTCAGGCTCATTTTCTATGACTCACAAAGACAGCCTTGCAGGAATGGGTCCTACTGGATTTCACAGCATTCTTGGAGGTAAAGCACTTTTTCATGTCCAAGTCTTTCTGAAAATGTTCTTAAAGATCATTATATATATGGGTAACCTAAATGTATATATTAACTAATCAAGCCACGTTTGTGTGTGTGTGCTACATTATGAGTGTAAAAAATGCAAAAACAGAGGAAACCAAGATGGCGGCATAGGTAAACACCGGAGTTTACTGCCTCGCACAACCACTTCAAAAATACAACTAAAAGACGGAATGGACATCATCCAGAACCACAGGAAGGCTGGCTGAGTGGAAATTCTACAAATAAAAGGAAAGAGAAAAGCATACCGAGACTCAGAGGAGGTGCGGTACAGAAGTAAAATACTAAGGTACAGGGGTGCATGCGGAGCAGGCTGACCGCTGAGGGCGCGGTTGTCTTTTTCAATTGGGAGGGAGTCTTAGGCTCTAAGCTCCAGTTCCGGGTGAGTCTTTGGGGACCCAGACTCATACGGGAGAAGCGGGACTGTCTGGCATCTGTTGGAACTGGAGGGCAGCTTTCTCTCAGAGGTGCTTGCAGCGATTACCAGGACACTGAGAAGCAGAGCCTCTGAGGGCAGGACTGAGAGCAGCCATAACTGCTCGCTCTGCCCTGTGGATCCCGTGGGACCCGCCCCACCCCGTCCAAGCCCTGCACAGAGACTTTTGCTGAGTAGCCTCAGGCAAAGGCTAGATTAGCACCTCCCTAGAGATCCAGGAGCGAGTGTCCCCAGTGGTCAGAGTGGGACCATCCAGTTTGCACACTTTAAAGGACACACTCAGGGGGCAGACCCAATGAGCACCAAAGCCCCATTGAAGCAAGTCTTGCCCCAGAGGGGTGTCTCCAGCACAGAAGTTCTCCCACTGCAGACACAGCTGATTCTCACAGCCAATTGGCCTGGAGGTCATTCCCTCCCAGTGTTAACTACAACAATCAAGGCTTAACTACAACAAGACTGTGCACAAAGACCACAAGGAGGTGCACCAAGAGTGTCCTCCTCAGGTAATTGGGGCTGAACCACTGGGCCCTAGAGGACACTTAGCACAGAAAACCACTTTATCAACACAGGGAAGCATAAAAAATGTGGAGAAAAGAAACAGGACACAAATGACAGAAATGGAGGAAAGCAAACTACTGGATATAGAGTTCAAAACCACACTTTTATGGTTTTTCAAGAACTTTCTAGAAGCCGCTGATAAATTTAATAAGACCCTCGAAAAGACTGGTGAGACCACCGATAAATGTAGTGAGATCCTCAAGAAATCTAGTCAGACCCTCGATGTTATGATAAAGGACCAACTGGAAATTAAGCATACACTGACTGAAATAGAAGATATTATACAGACTCCCAACAGCAGACTAGAGGATTGCAAGAATCAAGTCAACGATTTGAAATATGAAGAAGCAAAAAACACCCAACCAGAAAAGCAAAATGAAAAAAGAATCCAAAAATACGAAGATAGTGTAAGGAGCTTCTGGGACAGCTTCAAGAATACCAACATCCGAATTATAGGGGTGCCAGAAGAAGAAGGAGAGCAAGATATTGAAAACCTATTTGAAGAAATAATGACAGAAAACTTCCCCTACCTGGTGAAAGAAATAGACTTACAAGTCCAGGAAGCACAGAGAACCCCAAACAAAAGGAATCCAAAGAGGACCACACCAAGACACATCATAATTAAAATGCCAAGAGCAAAAGACAACGAGGGAATCTTAAAAGCAGCAAGAGAAAGAAACTCAGTTACCTACAAGGGAGTACCCATACGACTGTCAGCTGATTTCTCAACAGAAACTTTGCAGGCTAGAAGGGAGTGACAAGAAATATTCAAAGTGATGAATGCCAAAAACCTACAACCAAGATTACTTTATCCAGCAAAGCTATCATTCAGAATTGAAGGTTAGATAAAGAGCTTCACAGATAAGAAAAAGCTAAAGGAGTTCATCACCACCAAGCCAGTATTATATGAAATGCTGAAAGGTATCCTTTAAGAAGAGGAAGAAGAAATAGGTAAAGATACAAATTATGAACAACAAATACACATCTATCAACAAGTGAATCTAAAAATCAAGTGAATAAATAATCTGATGAACAGAATGAACTGGTGATTATAATAGAATCGGGGCATAGAAAGGGAATGGACTGACAATTCTTAGGGGGGAAAGGGGTGAGGGGGATGCAGGAAGACACTGAACAAAAATCGTGCACCTATGGATGAGGACAGTGGGTGGGGAGTGAGGGGGGAGGGTGGGGTGGGAACTGGGTGGAGGGGAGTTATGGGGGGAAAAAAGAGGAACAAATGCAATAATATGAACAATAAAGATTTAATTAACAATTATTTATTTTAGGATAAAAAATGCAAAAACAAACAATAATTACCTGCATTTATGGTGTGTCATATTGACAAACATTAAAAAATATTACTTCAATATGTGTGGTGTTAGGCAGTCAAACTCATATTCTTCTGAGTTATAAGTGATGGCCTTTTTGGAAATAAATTAAGAAAACTATACCAAATAGAGATACTAATACCAAATATCATCCCTTCTAGAACACTATTCTAAATAGTATTGGCAGGACTTCCACAGGAGCAGAGTGAAGATCAACATAAATCTACTCCTCCAGAAAAATTACAGAAACACTGGCGAAAAGTGTCAAAATCAGTACTTTCAGTACCCTGGGGATTAACCAAAGGCTTTCAACAATTGGAGGAATTTTTACTTTAGAAAAATGCTGAATTTGGAGCAGGAGGATTTGTGGCATTACAACTACACCTACTCTTATCCCTATACCTATATCTCTGCGGTAACCTCTTCTTTGCATACACTAAAGAAGACAGACTCAGATTGAAACTATTTAAAAATCAATCCAAGTGTATCATCACTATTTGAATCTTGTCTCAGGACTCTCTGGAAAAAACCATTCCCCAGATGTTATTATTATTTTATTCATCTGGAATTCAGCTCCATTGGAGAAGTCATAGCTTCAGATGTTTGTCAAAAATAATCCACTGGCAACTGTTTTTCATCATTGCTGCCCGAGGTTGTAATGCCAGTTGATTAAAACAAGTACCTGGATAAAAATATCTGGAGAATGAGCTATGTTTAGGAAATTCTGAAAATAGCCAACATATTTTTTGGGAATTCAAAAAGCTGAACATATATATTCACAGGTATTCAATGAAGCCCTGAGAGAGTACCAGTCTCTCACCACTGGCTGTCTTGAGGTCATGTACAAGCAGAAAGTAAAGATTTAAGGCAGATTCATAAACTTCCTGAGCCCAGCAGGTATATCCCAACACACATAAAGCACGTGGCAAAAGGCATAGACTTATAACTTAAGGATGTGGTCGGCAAACTGCGACTCGCGAGCCACATGCTGCTCTTTGGCCCCTTGAGTGTGGCTCTTCCACAAAATACCACGTGCGGGCGCGCACGTCCAGTGCTATTGAAACTTCGTGGCCATGCACAGAAGTCAGTATTTTGTGGAAGAGCCACACTTCAAGGGGCCAAATAGCCGCATGTGGCTCGCAAGCCGCAGTTTGCCGAGCCGCAGTTTGCCAACCACTGACTTAAGGTATTTAAAGAAAACTCTGACCAATTCTCTGACCTCTACAATCATATTTAGCTCTTGCTATCATTCCCTTTGGTTAATTATTCCTTTAATGATTTTTGTTGTTGCTTTACTGGTCTAATGTGAAGAAGAGCTGTTAACTAAAAAGGAAGAGAAGAAAGTGAATTAAATTTTTATTTGGTAGGACGAAGTGAGACATTTACTGTATAAGTCAGTAATGAAACAAGCAAGTCATGTATTTGACCTCTACATTGTCAGTTAAAACAAGTGAAATCAAAACAAACTTTGAATCCTACAAATAAGTGCATTAATGGCTTGCTTCTGACTCAACAGGAATATTGAAAATGAGTGGCAACACCTGATTATGTATTTCTAAATAGAAGGAGCTGTCTCCTGTCCTGTTGGGTACAACAATGCATTACTCCAATTTTCACATTTTCATAAATGTTTTCTTGAGAGGAGTCTTACCGTGTTTACAATGATTTCATAATTTTCTAGCTCAATTGCATGCTGTGACTTAAGTATTAGTGTGGGCTAATGGAATAAAAAAATACAAGGAAAAAAAATCTCACCACATTATAACTAAAACCCAAAAATATACAGATGTAAAATTCAACATAATATTGCTAATCCATTTTCTATTTTTATGCAACAAAATGTGAACCTTGAGTCTAAATGGATTGTTACAGCTACATGTATTGAAGATACCTTACTTAATACTGTTTCAGACAATTCCAGTGTTTAGACAAATTAGGTCCCAATAACATGGCAATAATAAAAAAAATATCAGTTATCTATGGAATATGTCCTGAAATACATTTTATTTATAGGGATATTATGTGAAGCAATTAATACTAATTTTATTATAATAGATAACTTTATCTGAACAAAATCAAAACCTGTAACTCTATTTTGTAAATGGTTTGTGAAGGAAAAAGAGAAATAAATTTAGTATATTTATTTTTAGAAAAGATTTTAAATACTAGTAATTTTTAAGCGAGAATACCAAGAATGCTAACAATTAAAACATATATGTTTTGGGGTTTTTTTGTGGGGGAGAGCTGTTTCAGAATCACTGCTTATCATAATACATTTTAATAACTTCTGTTTAGAGAGAAGATTAAAGTAAAAGAGAAAACAAGGCAATGCTGGTTTAAATGGTCCACTATTGATGACTACTCACCTGGGCATCTTATGAGTCTCCTGATAAATATACTTCAGTCCATGAAATTTAGGAGTTTTCTCACCAAGTAAACAGGCTCTGACTTAATCATCTTCAACTTTTTTCTAATAGCAATTACCACATTCTTAGTTTGCTTCCTACTGTTCTGATTTAACAAGCATGCTCAGTATCAATATCAGATCAAACCAGTAACTGGAAGGACCTAATAAAGTTTAAATTTAGTAGGTAACATATGTTCTCTTTTATTTCGTTATTCATTCATCCATTCATTCGTTTGTTGGTTTTTAGTTAGAATTAATAGTTTTGGACCCCATTAATAGATTCTTGTTCTGGACAAACCACTCTTCATGCAGTCTGTCTGTGAAATGAGAGTCCAGAATATAAAGTAATTTAAACTAACACATTTTTTTGGTGTGACTTTTCCTTAAGACCCTATATAATGAAAGCCTAATATGCTAAGTGTCCAGTCGTCTGGTCGGCCGTTCAACCAATCAAAGCGTAATATGATAATGATATGCTAAGGCTGCTCAACCACTCGCTATGACATGCACTGACCACCAGGGAGCAGACAGTCAACAAGTTGACCAATCACTATAATGTGCACTGACCACCAGATGGCAGATGCTCCCACCTGCAGATTAGCTTGCTGCTGGAATCTGGCTCATTGGGGACTGAGTAAGATGGGCTGGACATGCCCTGGAACCCTCCTGCAGCCCCTCCCCAGCTGGCCAACCTCCTGCGTCCCTCCCTGGCCCTGATCATGCACTGGTGGGGTCCCTCAGCCTGACCTGCACCCTCTCACAATCCAGGACCCCTCGGGGATGTTGGAGAGCCAGTTTCAGCCCCATCCCACAGGCCAGGCTAAGGGACCCCAATGGTGCATGAATTCGTGCACCGGGCCTCTAGTTTTATATATACACCAGGGATAAACTAAACTACATAATCATTATATTTTCTATCTCTATTCAAAATGAGAATCAAGCCAAAGAAAAAGTTTCTATCTGGGACTTTAATAAGTGAATACCAGAGCACTCAGGCTAGACCTCTCTAGAGATTATTTTGAAAAAGAGATCTTAGAGATAAAGAAGAGATATAAAAAAAGAGAATAATGGAGAACACTTGAGTAATATCTGGTTGGGAAGAGGCTATTGCTCAATCACAATCAATGTCTTAACTTTTCAAAGTAATAAAACCAATCTAGAGATAATGCTTAGTGAGAAATCCAACCATGAACACAGTGACCAATAAAATATAGAAATGGACCATTGAAACTGAAATCTACTTAGGGGATTTATCAGCCTACTTCTCACAAACATCCCTATCTAAAATAATTTCATTTCATTAGATACCTCCTCTAAGCATCCATACAATTAAAAGAGAATTTCATCAATAATGAATAAAACTTTCCAGATAGGTTTTTTTTTTCCAATTAATACCAATTAGATAAGGTAGATTGTTTAAAAAAAATTTATAAATTAATATGAATCATGTCAAGAAAATAAAAATTAAAAAGAATATATGAACTCACTTTTCTATATATTACTGAGTTTTGTTCTTTCTTATAAAAATTTATAAATATAAGACAACATAAAATCAAAAGTTTTAGAGAGTTTGCAAATCTTTAATGATGAATAATTTAGGTAGTTATCTAAACTCACTTAAGACAATCCTGATTTAGAGAGAAGAGGTCAACTTGAAATGGCAATTTTCTTTTTCATCTATCAATGCCACATATTGTAAGCATTCCTAAATGACGTTTAAACTGGCTCAGTCATCTAAACAGTAAATGCTATGCATTCTCTGCTTCGTTAATAAATATCTCACTTATATAGAAAGAATATAAAAAGCCAATTTCACAACATATTAGGGTTTTAAAAATAACCAGTACTTACTCATCTGTTTTATTTTCTTGTTGTAATAGCATTTCATTCATCATCATCATCCCAACATTCTCATGCTTAGAGATATTCCTGAAGAATGCAAGGAAGATTATTGTTTGACACTGATACTGATTTTTCAGGTTGGCAATGGAATGCCAGGTGTTTGTTTGTTTGTTTTTTAACTATGGAAGATACAATAATTTTATCTTCTCCTTTAGATGTATTTTTATAGTAAAACCAAATAATAGTAAATTGGTTGATGAAAATTAAAGTTTTAGATTACCTAATTTAAGTGATGTAAATGATAGATGATTAATTTTTCACATAACTAGCAGCTGAAGTTCACCCTTTAGTAAGCCTCTGTGATGATGTTATGAGACTAACTTAAATAGCATCTCTATGTACAGAATCATCCTTTTTCCTGCACAGTTCTGAGTAATGTAGGAAGAATATAAAAATCCTAGCTCTCCATTTTGACCTTTAGTTAAATATTATAGTTTCAAACATTTACTTTTTCAACCTTTTTACATATCTATTTAAGAGACATAGTTTAACCGCCATTGGCTTTTATTTTAAATCTTTTTGTCTCATAGATGCATAAGAGTGTTTTAGAGATATAAAAAAGAGCTAAATTTCAGTATTATATAAACAGCATTATATAATTATGTAGTAATTATCATTCACAAGACACAGCAAAAACTATAACATTATATTAATTTCCATTCAATCTATTTCATAGTAAAAGGAGACAAACAATCCTTGATGTATCAAAACTTGATAATTTGCCTTTTTCTTATATCATGAAAATTTACATTATCACACAGAAGTCTGCTTCATAATCCGTAATGTTTTTAAGGTGATACAAAGAGTCCTTCCATTAAATAAGATTCACAAGAATCTTACCTTATGTAATATAAAGCTTTATGAATAATTTTAAGAATTCAATTTATCTCAAAACACAGGTAAGGCAGGAATCAATTCAGGACTGCCAGACCATTCCAGGGTTACTTTCTTATTACATTAGAATGCACTCATGCCCTAGCAGGTTTGGGTCAGTGGATAGAGCATTGGCCTGCAGACCAAAGGGTCCTAGGTTTGATTCCAGTCAAGGGCATGTACCTTGGTTGCAGGCTCCTCCCAGGTCCAGGTCCAGGCCCTGGTCAGGGCGCATGCAGGAGGCAACCAATCAATGTGTTCTCTCAATTTACGTGTTTCTCTCACATGTATGTTTTCTCTGTCTTTACCTCTCTCTTCTATTCTCTCTAAAATCATTGGGAAAATATCCTTGGGCAAAGGTTTAAAAAAGAAGAATGTACTCTGGCTCAGATTTAGCATATGATATCATAAAGTGATATATGCAATTATATCTTTTGCACAGATGAGAGCTGTTTTAGTTGTAAAATGTTCTGTTTTATATTCTTATACATTCTCCAGGAAAACGTGTCACACAAATCCATAAATTCCATTATTGTTGTTGCTGCTGCTGTTGTTGTTGTTAGCAATCTTAGGCAAGGTATGTATATTTGGCCAAAATTATTCCATGGTTATAGATTCTTCAACTGGTAAATACCTTCAGGAGAACAGCTATATGAAGTAAGTTCCCATTTTTGCAGCTTTTGGCCTTGCCTACATGTCATTCACAGGGCATAGGTGACCAGATGGTGATGACAGTAGTAAAAAATAATCTTTCTGGTCAGGGAAACAAAACCCTGAATATGGGAAACTTTGGCCACTAAAGAGAAAGGGGGAATTCCAGAATGAAAAGAACCAGAAATGAGAAGGTCATATGCTGTCTACCACATTTCTGATTGATAATCGAATCACACATACGTGTAATACAGTCAAAGAAGTTATTACAGGGACAAAATGTCTGAACTATTACTGAATCTGGTACACAACAAAGTTTTTTTCAGTTAAAGTAAGGAAAACTGCCTAATAAAACAAAAGCTAACAATTATCAGAAGCAGCATAATCTAGAATCTCCACAATTTAATATTTACAATGTATAGAACACAATCCCAAATTAACCAACACATGAAGAACCAAAAAAACCCCAAATTATATTCTCAACATAAATTAAAAAATCAGCCAAGAGTGATTCTAATATGAGCCTAATGTTGAATTCAGCACAAGAATGAAAAAATAAGTATTTTAAAGAGGCTCTTATGCTTACACTCAGTTAAGTAAATGTATGAATGCAATGAAATTATATGCATACACACATACATACATAAGTATGTATGTATGTGTGTGTTGAAATTATCAAGAAAAACTAAAAATTAACAAAAAGTAGAAATTCTAGAAGTCCAATTTAAAATAACTAAAATGAGATATCTGCAGGACAAAATTAA
The DNA here is from genome assembly GCF_963259705.1 of Myotis daubentonii. Lineage (NCBI taxonomy): Eukaryota > Metazoa > Chordata > Mammalia > Chiroptera > Vespertilionidae > Myotis > Myotis daubentonii. Next base: position 42,682,001 of record NC_081845.1, on the reverse strand, counting down.
TAGCTGAATTGATTGGCATAGGTAAGAGTAAGTGAATTTGAAAACAGATCAATAAAAATTATTTCATCTGAAGAATATAGAGAAAAAAGAGTGAAAAATATAAGCAGATCCCAGGGACTTGTTAAATAATACAAACTATTGAAAGTCAAAGATAAAGAAACAATCTTAAAAGGTTACAGTGATGAGAACAATAATTGATTTGCCATCAGAAATCAGGAAAGCCATAACAAAGTTGAATAACATTTTTTAAATGCTTAATGGAAAAACAAAACAAACCAAAAATGACTGCTCAGACGAAACCAGTTTGGCTCAGTGGATAGAGCGTCAGCCTGCGGACTGAAAGGTCCCAGGTTCGATTCCGGTCAAGGGCGTGTACCTGGGTTGCGGGCACATCCCTAGGAGGAGATGTGCAGGAGGCAGCTGATCGATGTTTCTCTCATCGATGTTTCTAACTCTCTATCTCTCTCCCTTCCTCTCTGTAAAAAATCAATAAAATATATTTGGGAAAAAAAATGACTGCTCCCACTAAGCAAATGAACACGAAAGTGGCAACTAGCAAGACAGAAAACTTTTGCACACTGTTTTATTTCAGCCAAGCACCAGAAAAAAAATCTGTGGTCCTATCCCCTCTCAGTTCAGATAAAGCTTTGCAGGGTGCCTAGATTTTCATAATTTCAGTGCTGTATCAATATGATTCAATACTCTTTTCTGAGTAGTATCAGAAAAGGCCAAGTAGTGAGCTGGGACTTTCATCCTCACTGGCCATCACTGAGACTCTATCTTCTTTTTTTAAAATTTCTTTATTAAGTTATTACGTACGTGTCCTTATCCCCCCATTATCCCCCAACTCCAACTCATGCCCTCACCCCCTGTTGTCTGTGTCCATTGGTTAGGCTTATATGCATGCATACAAGTCCTTTGGTTGATCTTTCCCCCTTAACTTCACCTTCCCCTACCTTCCCTCTGAGGTTTGACGGTCTGATCAATGTTTCTCTTTCTCTGAATCTGTTTTTGTTCATCATTTTATGTTGTTCATTATATTCCATAAATGAGTGAGATCATGTGATATTTATCTTTCTCTCACTGGGTTATTTCACTTAGCATAATACTCTCCAGTTCCATCCATGCTGTTCCAAATGGTAAGAATTCCTTCTTTTCTACCACAGCGTAGTATTCATTGTGTAGATGTACCACAGTTTTTTAATCCGCTCATTTGCTGATGGGCACTTAGGCTGTTTCCAAATCTTAGCTATGGTGAATTGTGCTGCTATGAACATAGGGGTACATATATCCTTTCTGATTGGTGTTTCTAATTTCTTGGGATATATTCCCAGAAGTGGGATCACTGGGTTAAGTGGGAGTTCCATTTTTAGTTTTTTGAGGAAACTCCATATTGTTCTCGACAGTGACTGTACCAGTCTGCATTCCCACCAGCAGTGCACGAGGGTTCCTTTTTCTCCACATCATCACCAGTACTTGTAGTTTGTTGATTTGTTGATATTAGCCATTCTGACAGGTGTGAGATGGTACTGCATTGTCATTTGATTTGCATCTCTCGGATGATTAGTGACTTTGAGCATGTTTCCATATGTCTCTTGGCCTTCCTTCTTCATGAACATACAATGGAGTCAATACAGCCTCTTCAATAAATAGTTTTGGGAAAATTGGACAGATACATGCAAAAAATTGAAACTAGACCACCAACTTAGACCATACACAAAAATAGACTCAAAATGGATAAAGGACTTAAACATAAGGTGGGAAACCATAAAAATACTAGAGGAATCCACAGGCAGCAAAATCTCAGACATATGCCGAAGCAATTTCTTCAACGATACTGCTCCTAGGGCAATGGAAACTAAGGAGAAAATAAACAAATTGGACTACATCAAAATAAAAAGCTTTTGCACAGCAAAAGAAACCATCAACACAACAAAAAGAAAGCCCACTGCATGGGAGAACATATTTGCCAACGTGATCACCGATAAGGGTTTAATCTCCAACATTTACAGGGAACTCATACAACTCAACAAAAGGAAGATAAACAACCCAATCAAAAAATGAGCAAAGGACCTAAATAGATACTTTTTTAAAGAAGAGACCCTATCTTCTAATATGGTTTCAGTAAGTCCAGCAGTGACTCCTGGCCTTCACTCATACCCAGTGCTATGAAGTGCCCTTCCCCATCCCCGCTGGGATACTTTCGAAGGAGGAAATTTAGGACTTTTATCACAGCCCAGTGGTAAGGAGGCCAACCCTATCCTGGTGTCAGTAGAGAGACCTGTGGCCAGCCAGAATTATCAACTCCAAACAGTTACAATGAGGAGCTTCCCCTTCTGGTGTCAATGGAAGCCAAATGAAGACCCTGGGCTTCTATATGCATCTGCCAGTAATAAAATAGGGCAGCTTTTCTCCTGCCTGAGCAATGTCTAATAAAATCTCAATTAAAATAGAAATTTTAAATAACATCTAACATCTGACAATGTAAAAATATACATGACTTAACTGGAAATCACTTATACTAAAATCAGGAACCTCTCAAAATGAATATAGAATCACAATCAATACATATTAAATATAATATTACAGTGAAGTTATATAAATAAAGAAGAAACTCATTCAGATTCTTGGGAAATTGAGTGTTACATCCTGACTAGAAATTTAAATGGCAGAAAGAAGATTAGAAAGAAATTGATTCAAAGAAAGTACCATGCACAAAACTAAACAACATGAATGGCAGAAAGAGTATGGAGAATTAATGAGTTTTGCCTTATTTTTTAATTTTTTTCACATGAATAGACAATATTTTTGAATGTGGGTATCAGTGATTATATTAAGCTCAGAAAATAGGATGAAATGACTTGTGGCTATATTGGCTGTCATATTCAGGAAAACCTGAGAAAAGTAGTGAATGAGCTACTTGTTTTAAGAATAAAAGTTCACTATTCCAATGAATGTTTTAGAATGGTTGCTTTAGCAAGAATATGGAAGATGGATTAGAGGGGCAACATATTAGAGTTGATCAGGGCTACATTTTACTATCACAGGAAAAGCTGATAAAGGGGAAAGCCATGGGAGTGCTATTGGGAAAGGAAAAGAGAGAACATTTTCATTGTGTTTTAATTAAGCTGTTTGTGCACAGAGCCTAAAACATTGATCATACTGAGATTGCCATTTGGAGATATATGTGCTTTGACATAGGCATAATGTACTTCCAAGGAAAAATGTGTTTTCTCCATGAGCTCCTCAGTAGTTATCAGTGCTTTGCATCATCTATGGCCATTCTTTTAAATACCCACCACTTGGCCTTTGGTTGTAAACTCCACTGTGAAAAGAGGATGCCTATATCCAGAGAATTAGTTGGTTTTCACCTGACCTAAGGTAAGATAAGGAGATGACCATCTTTTCAAGTAGCTTGACCTGTATTGCGCCTTCTTAATATGTTTTGCTTGTGATGATATCTGTTGATTTAGTGGAAATATACATTACACCTGCACCTTGCCATACTCCACTTCTCATATGTTTCCTAGTGTTTGAAAAATGAATAGCAAAGGGTGCCTTATCTGTAAGGTCTTACCACTAGCAAACCTTTGCCTGAGAAAGCAGCTATAGCAGCTTTTTTTAAGTTCACAGCTCAAGATTTATGTTAGATGAACTTGGCAAGATTTTGCCTAGGAGCTGAAAAATCAAACTTACTGGCCGGCATGAAATTTTATTAACTGAAATCTCATTAATCCTTTTGCTGACCACATCCCCAGAAACAGGCAGCTGAGCTCCTGGGCAGCTATGTGACCAAGCAGAACTGAGTCAGCTGTCAGCTTGCTCATGAAGGGGAACCTCCAGAGAAGAGTACAGTTCCCTTAGCAAACGTAGCAGTGCCTCGGAGTGTATATCATCCATAACCATTCCATAAACTGGCGTCTCTTCCATCTCCTATCCCATTTTTAACTCTAATAAAAGGTATTTTGATCTGAAAAAGGAGATTGACAATGTTGGCTTTACTTTCCTACATTTGGAATTGCAATGCCTTCCTACGGCATCTAGAGATGTTGCAGGTGTAAATCCTACCCACACACAAAAATGTCTAATAACCTTTTCCCACTGAGAATGGCCTTGGAGAGATCAGTCTGAGCCTGCACTTCATTCTGACAAGTTATGGGCACAAATGATTGAACAGGGGATGTGTTTACAAGGCACCTAACAGTATTTGTCAAAGGCTTATAAAAAGACTAGAAGCCCGGTGTATGAAATTCATGCACAGTTAGGGTCCCCAGGCCTGGCCAGCGATCAGGGCTGATCAGGTTCCCCGCCTCCCCACCTCCCGCCTCTTCCTTTTCTTGCTCCCTCAGCACCCTGCCAGCTGCTGCTAGTCGCCTGCCATGTTCCGCGCTGCCCCCTGGTGATCACCACACATCATAGTGAGCGATCAAAATCCCGTTCTCCTGATCGAACTCCCGAGGGGGAATTTTGTATATTAGCCTTTTATATATTACCTAGTATAGATGACTGTTTCAAATCAGAGCTCATTTGAATCGTTAGTCAACAATAAAAGGATCATTTTAAAGATGGTTAAACTTAACCCCTAAAGTCACAATTTTCAATTATCATGGCTTATTTGGAGGAAAGGCAATTATTCAACGTGAGTCATTATCTTTATTTTAGTAAGACTCCCCTCCCCCACCCTCCTTGAATCTAATGAAGTCTCTTAAAAATTACAGCATAAAACACATAAAATTACAAGAGGATTAAACTTCATGGAGTTTTACTACTGGTTTTTATGATAAGTAGTTTCCACATTATATTTAAATTGGTTTGCATTTCTTTACGGACTCATTAACATGCTGAGAGCCAAATCATGTGGTCATAAACAGTCACTGTGACTTTTACTAGTTGCTAATGCTGCAACCATTATAAAATTTTCTCAATAAACTTTTGGAAGAAAAAGACATTATTATAAACTCAAAACCAGCTGATTTAATAACTGTTTTCACACGAAATATAATAAAAATATTATTTCATATAGCACACTTTATGTGATGCCATAGTGTGTTGCCTCTTGTTCAAAGATAACTGAGACAGCCCTAGCTGGCTTGGCTCCTTGGATAGAGCATCAGCCTGTGGACTGAAGGGTCCCAGGTTCGATTCTGGCCAAGGACACATGCCTGGGTTGCGGGCTCGATCCCCAATGGGGGGCATGCAGGAGGCAACCAATCAATGATTCTCTCTCATCATTGATGTTTCTAACTCTCCTTCTCCCTTCCTCTCTGAAATCAATTATATATATATATATATATATATATATATATATATATATATATATATATATCAAAGATAACTGAAACAAAAGTAATAACCAGACTTGATCTATTCATTTAAAGATTCACAAATACATGTAATTTATAAAAACACAGGAAGCAAGAGTATAGTTCTAAGATAAATCCAGTATTTAAAATTCTTTTTTTTTTTTTTTACTAATTTTAAAATGAATTAGTATATAGTTTGACTGTAATAGATTTGCTTATGTGAAATGGTAGGAAAAGAGTTGGTTTTATCCAACTTTATATTTAGGCCAAATTTAAATTATCATTTAACACATCCAGAATATTCCTCTCTATCTTAGGACATCAATTGTATATATTTTAATACCATCAATTCAGCAGGAACTTATATGCTACCACATGTTTCCCTAATTACTTCACACATCTTTTAACAAAAATGTTAAAAGCTAACATGTATTTAGTACTTACCAAGCACTAGTCCACAATTTTAGTGTGTATGTGTATTAATCACATTTAATCCTCACAAAAACCTTATGAGGGAGGTCTTGGTCTTGTTATTATTCTAGTTTTATAGAATTAAAAACAGATACAGACATGTTGGGTAATTTGCCAATCATTTCATAGCCACTGAGTGGTAGAGTCAAACTCTAAATACAGTTGGTCTAATTACAACCAAAGCATCTTCTTGTGAAGCTAATTGAAGAGTGATTTTTTTTGCATCCACATAGCAATTTTTGGAACAGAGAGAATGGGAGAGTCAAATTTAGACTCCCCTCAGCAGTCTCCTTTTAATCTTGCAAGCAACCTTTTGAGCATAACTTTGAATTTTCAGGAATGAAAAGTCTCTGATATTAGAAGCAATATTAAAGTTTTCAATAAAGTTCTAGTAACCATCTCAATCTAATAATTATTTGTAAAGTGAATACAATAAAATATATAAGATAAATATGTGGCAAACATCAAAAGAAGGAAATAATTATATGAAATACTTAAACTCATGAATACATATAGGATATATATAATGGGTAGAAGTGGACCAGAAATTTCACTAACATCCTAAAGACAGAGTCAAACATAATCAGAAATGATTCTCAGGCAACAGGATAAAAATAAGAAGTTCTCAGAAGAAGGCTGATTTTTACCAGAACAGAACAATTTTTTCAGCACCTCATAAATATAGCAATGAACCATATTTATTTTAACACATCTACTATAAAATCAATATTCTTGATCCAACTAATCATCACAAAGTTAATTACTGTAACTTTCAGTTTTCAATTCTAAAATTATAAGCACATAAGATAAATGTAAGCTCACTTTCAAATAGTATTTCAGTAATATGATTTTTAACTTTTAATAAGAACTTGTCATTGAAGTGTTAGAGGTCTAGAATTTCTGTGCAGAATTTGTGAAGGTGATAGTTTTCATTGTTTACAAGAAGAAGATAAAAATGCTTTGACAGTTGACAGAAAGATGAGATTTTGTCTTTTAAATACAAATTCTAAAATTTGATAATTTGTAACAAATATTTTTTAATTCTTAAAAACGTTAAGATTGTTGCATAATCTTATCAAGGAAAATTATTAATGCTAAAATTTATGAAAACGTGTAATCTAAAATATGGTGGATCTGTAGAGCTCTTTTGGAATAAAAATTTTAAGTAAGCTTCAATTAAATATGCCAATCCCATAATGTTTATTTTTAATAATAGTGTTATTATAACATGACAGAATGATGATTCCTTCACATTAATTATCATTTTATATTAATATTTGCATAGTTTATAGACAGCATTTTCATTATAATTTTATATTAATATTTGCATAGTTTATAAGCAATGTTTTCATGCTATTTTATTTTCTAGGAATAAACTCTATTATGTAAATGTCTTTTAATCTAGATTAATAGGGTCATTCATGTGTGATTTGGAAAGTAATTATGTTACACATAATTTAAATAGAATGTTGCTTTTAGCCTTCCTTACCATATGCCCCACATAAATATATCTCACTGATTTTTGGAGATGATGGTCAAGATGATCACAAAAGTTTGCTCTTACTGTGGATAATATTTCTGGAAAAGTACATACTGTATGTCATATTTAATTATAGTTAAAAGTCTGTTCAAAGAATTCCTTAATACAGCAGAAAACTGACCTTTCAAAATTAATTCCAGCAGAGTAACAACAAGAAAAAGATTTAGAAGGCCATCATCTTTATTTTAGAAGATTTATTATCATTGCCACCTTCATACTGAGTTACTTTCAAAGGTATCTCTGTCATCTTGTCCATGACTTCTGATGCTATGACTGTCTCCTGGCCCTAATTTACTCCTGGAATGAACTGCTATAAGTGAGATGTAAAAATGGCCAAATCCCTAGATATTCCCCTAAGGCAATCTAATTTGTAAATACAGCATTGATTCCGCTCTAACAGATTCTTTAGGAAGAAGTAAACATTTTTGAGAGGGGTATTTTAGTTGTTCACAGAAGCATGAGAATTAGGGAAGGAAAGAAGTAAACAGAAGTGCCTTGTAAAAGGAGGTTGCAGTGAATTATATAAGTACTAGAGGCCCAATGCAGAAATTCGTGCAAGCGTAGGCCTTCCTTCCCCGGGCTGCCGGCACCGGCTTCCCTCTGGCACCCGGGACCAGGGCTTCCCTTGCAGCATGGCTTCATCTGGAAGGACATCCAGTCTAATTAGCATATTATACTTTTACACTTGATCTTAGCCAAAAGGCCGAGAAGCGATAGCATATTATACTTTTATTATTATAGATTTTTTAAATAGGTTGGTGTAATTATATTTGTTTTAATAATATTGTTTTCTTCTTTACATTTCTAGTACATAGGTCTAAAGTGGGACTTAATTTTGGAGGGTCTTGGAGAGCAAAGGCCAAAATGTATACCATTCTTTCTCAATGTGTTCTAGTCAATCTCTCATGCAACCAGGCTCTTAATTGTTACTTTATGATAATGTTTACTCCTTTAAAGTTTCAGAGAAAGTTTTTCGTTATAAAGTTCCAGTCACTTTAAGACATAGCATAAATGTTTAGCAATTTAATTTACCATACGAAGCAATGCCAGTCTGCAATTCTTAAAATTTAAATTATGCTTCATCTGAAAACAACCAAACTCCTAATGTGATATAATTGCAAAATTAGTCCAAAAGATGTTTTAAATTTTAGAAATAAATTATGCTAGAAGGAGTTTCACACTTAAGAACACCAATTCATCTTTTGCATACACTTCTGAAGCAAATACAAGCAAAATCTCTGAGCAAAATTATGCTCTCAGTAACTGAATACTAATTCAGATCAAATATATGTTTCACACATGAAAAAGAATTAGTAATATGACCACTGAGATTATTTTTCTTCATGCTTAACCAACCAATTCTAGAAAACTAATAAAAATCAAGTGGAGAACCTAATGAAAATACTTTGCTTTAAAACTTAACAGTGACAATAAACTACATGCAATCTAAATTTAGACAAACTGAAAAAAGTTAAAACATTGAGAATTAAGAATCACTAATTTAATTAAATGACATGTATCTTTGCCTCATGAGTTAATCATTAGGCATTTAATACGTATATACTGTGTGTTCTTTAATTTATTTTGGTTTTACATTTAAATTTATTGTTTAAGTTAATGAAAAGATTAAGTTATATAATGACTAATTTGTTGGAGTACATCAATGCCAAGCAACATTTGCAAAAGTCTTAACAAGCCCAATAAATTAAAAAGTGGAAACATTTTTCTCACTGAATTGTATTTTCTACTTTTCCTTACGTAGGGTCGGTTTTTTTTTACACATGTGATGCACCCAAAGCTGACTGATGCAAATACTTTAAGTGGCTTGAATAAGTGAGCCCAGGACATTTAACACAGGAGGAATATCTACCTGCCATGGTTTTAAGTGATATAAAGAGTAAAAACTCACCAACTCTCCAGTTCCCAAATCACTGCACCTTTTTATATGTATAAGCTTTATTCTGGTCTAATTTTCTTCATAATTGAGCCATAATTACCTGAGCCATCACATTATTCACATTCTCCCTTACCTGACGTGTCTTTCCATCTTGTCTTTTCATCACGCATGCTATGTAAAACCACCACAACCATAAATAATCTTAACCAGTATAAATCTCCAGCTTTTTGCTGAACAAAAAACACCAGAAATGTATGTATTGAGTTCATTACAATTCCCTGGAGTATTATTCTAACTTGACCCTAAATGTTGTTTATAATATTTTTATTTTGTATCTCCTTGCTAACTCTCCCAGTTTCCTTTAATTTTCACCCCAAATTCATCTCTCCAAACTGCCTACATCCTTTTCATTCTATAGAAGGAAATTTATCTTGGACATTATTGAAATAAATAGGAACCATTCCATAAGAACTCTCTCAGTTTCCTTCTGCAGTACCTCTAAATTTTATATCATGACCATTAAATGCCATGACCTTTTTTGGCATTTTCTCAAAATCAAGATACTACCTGCTAGCCCACGTCCATGTTTAGTGGTTGCTTCTACAGGAAGAGAGTACACTTTGCAGCTTTACTAGTATTTTGAAGTCAACGGAAAGAAGGTCTTGCTCTACAGGGTATCTATCTATCTATATATATATATATATATATATAAAAAACCCTAATATGCAAATAGACGAAACGGCGGAATAACCGAACTGCTCACTATGATGTGCGCTGATCACCAGGGGGGTTTGCGCGTAGAACATGGCTGCCATTGGCAGCAGGCGGCAGAGCACGGAAAATGGCAGGCATTGGCCATGGCAGGATGGTTGAACAGGTGAGCCAGGTGACAGACCAATGCGGGGCACCAGTAGCTGCCACTGGGGCGAGCCTCTGGTGGTTACTGAAAATTCGGTGCTCCTGTGCATCGTGGTCCCACCAGCCCTCGCACCTGCTGCTGGCACCGGCCCCGCTTGCACCTGGTGCCGGCACCCAGCACCGGCCCCAGTCGCTCAGTGCCTTCATTGGGTATGAGCAGTAGCTTCCGACTCCTGTCACCTCTTAGGGCTTCTCCACCTGCCACTGGTCCTGAGGGGCGATTGGGGCCAGCAGCCGCCTCTCACATCTGCTGCTGGTGCTGGCCCCAATTGCTTCGCACCATCAGCGAGGACCAGGGACCGTGGCAGGATGGGCCGGGCGGGGGCATGGAGGATGGGCCGAGACCCGCCCCTGTGCCCACCACAGCCTCACAATCCACAGTTCCTTTCAAGGTGCATGAATTTGTACACTGGGCCTCTAGTTAAATATAAAATAAAATGTTTAAAAATCAAGTCTTTAAGTTTTTAAGCATCCACACAGAAACTACTTCGACCATGTGGTTATGGTTTTACTTTGCTCCTCAGTTCCCACAAGTTCAGAACATATAAATATAATAATGGAGATGGGATGAAGGGAGGAGGAATTGGTGTCAATGTGCTAGACATATAGTCATCTCTAACTCCCCCAAAAGTGTTGCAAATTATTTTAAAAAAATTTTTTTTAATATTTTATTGTTTTTTTACAGAGAGGAAGGGAGAGGGATAGAGAGTTAGAAACATCGATGAGAGAGAAACATCGATCAGCTGCCTCCTGCACACTCCCCACTGGGGATGCGCCTGCAACCAAGGTACATGTCCTTGACCAGAATCAAACCTGGGACCCTTCAGTCCACAGGCCAACGCTCTAGCCATTAAGCCAGGGGTCCTCAAACTTTTTAAACAGGGGGCCAGTTCACTGCCCCTCAGACCGTTGGAGGGCCGGACTATAGTTTAAAAAAAAAACTATGAACAAATTCCTATGCACACAGTGGCAGCAAAAACACCCGGCGGGTGGGATAAATGTTTTTGGTGGGCCGAATGTGACCCGCAGGCCGTAGTTTGAGGACCCCTGCCTTAAGCCAAACTGGTTAGGGCTGTTGCAAATTATTTTATAGTTGGAAATAACTGCTTTGTATGTATAGATTAATTTATGTAAACATAACTGACTAGGTTATTTTAACCTATTCTTCCACAAAAAAATAAGTAAAAATGTTGAGTAAAATATTTTATTCTACAATTCTCAAGTGTTTATTTTATTATTTTATTTATTTATTTATTTATTTATTTATTTATTTATTTATTTATTTAATTTAGCATTCTATATGCTAATTTGTAACCATGTTACCCTAAGTCCCTGCTGGATTCCACACTATAGTGTTAGTGACTGGAAAAGTTTACCATTTGCAGAGTGAACTTTTCATTTAATAAAAACAGCTGGAAAGGACAATGTATTAATACCTAATGGTGGAATATTACTTAGAGCTCATGTATGAATTTTTTCTTGTTCATAATAACTACCATTTATTGAATATTTTCTCTGTACCAGGCACCATACTACATTGTCTCTTTTAACATTTTAAAAATATATTTTTATTTATTTCTGAGAGGAAAGCAGAGGGAGAGAGAGAGATAGACACATAAATGATGAGAGAGAATCATTGATTGACTGCCTCCTGCATGTCCCCCACTAGGGATTCAGCAACCCAGGCATGTGCCCTGTCTGGGAATCAAACTGTGACCTCCTGGTTCATAGGTTGATGCTCAACCACCAAGCAACGCCAGCCAGGTGAATGTTTTATTTTGCAACTTTCAGTTTAAATATTTCTTCAGAAACCATACACTGATGTTTAAATAATAAGCAAAGCTTTTGTGTGTTCCCTGTGGTGTTTAAGCATATATCTGTCACCTAATATTGAAGTGCTGTTATGGAAACATTTTGCTGATAAATAAGCATATGTTTTTCAGGAAACATTATTTGTGATTGTATAGTTCACTGTTGTAAATCGTCTATTCACATTTTTATTGCAATTGTCATTGTTTAATAGTTTAATTTATTCTAGCCTGAAACTTGGTTTTCAAATTCTTCAGGCAAATATTTTCATACTTAACGACTTTTATTCACATCAACCACATTTTACACAAAGAATATAAGGAAGTAATATGGCATACAATGCCTGATTCATCACAAGTTATTTAAATGTCTGGCTCACAACATGAAGATGGTAAATCATTTAAAGTAACTCAACCAGTTCCTTTACATAATAGAGAAAACAAACAGAATATGTGCATGTTATGAAAGATGAAAAGGGATAAAATAGACACTCAGAAAGAAAAGAGATAAGGCTAAAAAATGTAGGAAAAAGAAAGTTCACTGCCTATGTAACCTTTAATAACAGTATGGGGTAAAATTGAGAATGATGGCTTTCTCATTTCCCTCCAGTATAATCTCACTATTTAAAGTTCACTCCGCTTCATGTGAATAATGTATGTAGCCTGACATTCCAGGACAGGAAGAAATAACATGAGCCATAGTTTAATAAGCATTAAGTGAACAATAACATTTCTTATTATATTAGAGAAGGGGAAGTAGAGTTTATCAAAATGAGTCAGTAATTATTAAGCTTTTTAAAATATCAATGCTTAGATTAAATAAACCCAATATTTTGCTACTTAATCAAGTATCAAGAAAAACATAAAATAGTATTCTTTAAATGTCAATTTTTCCAGTTTATATATTTTCAGAGTTCTCTTATGTCTGGGTTTATCAGACATGAAAAACTGTCCTACTTATAGAAATTCTGTACTCCAAGTAAATTAATGATTAACAACACACACACACAGAAAGCCCCACCAATCACAAGATTGTTTCTAATACTAAAGATCATTAGGAAAGTAGCGTTGTAACACCTCATGTATCAAGTACTGTAAAGCAGTAGAAATATTTAGCATAAATAAACTTTCTAAATATCTGAAACTTCCGACTTAACTTAAAATACCCTTTATTTTATATGTCCTAATACTTGTGTTTTATATTAAGTTTTGCTATCTTAAGTTTCTGTACCTTGTACTTCTTTGTCAAATTATTAGCTAGCCTTGACAATTGAATTTCCATATATATTTCAAAGTCAGTTTTTCTATTTTTATTAAAAACCTGCTGTCATTTGTATTGTGATAGCATTTGTTTATACATAAATTTGGAGGAAATCAACATTTTATAATATTGAATCTTTCCATATATAAATGCACACAAATACATCCATTTATTTAGAAAATCATAACATATCTTTAATATTTCATTGTTCTCCTTATAGATACCTTTTATATCCTCAAATTCATATTATCACCTTCCCACACTTCTCATTTAAAAATGCCTTGTGGTGAGATCTCATGAAGCTTTCAGATGTAGGTATTTGCCTATCCACATTCGGTACATACTGAACATGAAAAATGAGAATTTATCATAGTACCATTTCTCTCTCTCTTTTTTTTAAACATATTTTATTGATTTTTTTACAGAGAGGAAAGGAGAGGGATAGAGAGTTAGAAACATCGACGAGAGAAACATTGATCAGCTGCCTCCTGCACACTCCCCACTGGGGATGTGCCCGCAACCAAGGCACATGCCCTTGACCAGAATCAAACCCGGGACCTTTGAGTCCGCAGGCCGACGCTCTATCCACTGAGCCAAACCAGTTAGGGCATCCATTTCTCTCTTTATATCCCACCAAAAAGGCTATTCTGGTAGTTGCATAGTTCAGGAAACATATGGACTAGAGCCATTTTTATAAAACCCAGATATTTAAAATAAATTATTAGAAACAAGGAATCTTGAAAAAAACAACATTGAAAGCCTGACTTAAATCAGCGTTTTTATTATTTCTTGCTGCTTTTACTATATCACTTTAAAATGTTCATTTCTGCCATTTTAAAGCAAACTGTTATTGTTTTATGTTAAAATATTTTATAATCCATAGTAATTATGAATATTAACAATCTATCTTACACTCTTTGCATTTTTATATTTTATAAATAAAAATCCCCCACCCTGTGTGACCACCAGGTAGTGTTACCTCTAATCCTTTCAGTGACTCTATCAATGTTCCCCACTTATTTCTTTACCTACATTTGCTGCCCAACACTAAGCTGAATGACTTAACCAGGATCCTCTGCAGACTGCCGGGGTTCTTTCTGCCCATCGTTCCCCTCCTGGTGCTCTGTCCTGTGAATTCTACTCACCTTGTCTCTAGGTTCAAGGTGTCCACGGGTTTCTGATGGTTTCCCACTCCCTGCAGCATAACCTGAAAACTCCTCCACAATAGTAAAATGGAGTAAATTTGTTTCCCACTGCTCAGGTAAAAGTAATTTATTGCTTGATGTCCAATGTGTTGAAACTGTCCTTTAATATATTTGCCTGTTTTGGTTTATTTGTTTCAAGTAGGAGAGTGATTTCTAGCCCCTGTTAATTTCATTGTTTCCTGAATCTGAACAATTAAGGTTTTATTAAAAATTAAGCTAATAATAGTTTTCAATGGACAACTCGAAGGAAATACTAGTATGCCATCTATTAGAAAAAAAACTCATATACTGGAGCATTTATATGACATATTTATACTGTCTTGTCCTGAAAAACTTTTGCAATTGATATACAAATCATGTCATTGAGTAAATAGAGTGCTAATTAGAATATGAAAAATAACAAAATAATAAAGATGTATTGTGATAGCAAAGTAATACCAGTGTAAATGGTATCTTATTCTTTACTGCTCATAAATAATGATGTAATAATATTCTACAATAGCAGATAAATACGTACACAATCAATTTTAAAATAATCCTAATATTAATTGAGTAACACTTTATATAATTTTTATTTTAATATTATTCTTACTAAAATATTTTGACATCTTTGTCTTTGACTAATAAAAACTGAGATAGCTTCTCTTACCACATTTTTTCTGCTTCATAAATCATGACTCAAAATTTTTCTATTAAATGTTCAATAAATGTATAATTTATATACTCAAGCATATTTACTTCATATACAAAATCAGTTAATAAATATGTTAATATATTTGTTAAATTTGTACTGGTTTTCTCTGAATCAGACAAATGTCAATAACTTATATTTAAGATTTTATCTCAGAAAGTAAATGTTTGATTTAATCTATAACATTATTCATTGCAAGGCCTTCATAAAATGCTTTTTTAGTGTATTATTATCAAAGGAATTAATTAATTATTGTGACTACCTGTATAGTTTATTGTAAGAATGGAGGGTTTGGAATCCTAGAAGACTTGGAATAACAGAATTAGAGTTTTATGATTAAAATATTTAAATCTATTTATTTTTATTATATTTGTGATTTCATATGCAACATAGATAGAAGGCAAGGCATTACTATGATCTTTCAAGAAAAATTATTCCAATGAGTTTAACCCAGTGGTCGGCAAACTCATTAGTCAACAGAGCCAAATATCAACAGTACAATGATTGAAATTTCTTTTGAGAGCCAAATTTTTTAAACTTAAACTATACAGGTAGGTACATTGTTATTAACCTAATTAGGGTACTCCTAAGGCTTAGGAAGAGCCACACTCAAGGGGCCAAAGAGCCTCATGTGGCTCGCGAGCCACAGTTTGCCGACTACGGGTTTAACCAATTTATATTTTAGATTATATTAACTTACAATTTCAAGTAATATTGCCTTTGACATTACTGATTTATTTGAGACTAGAGGCCCAGTGCATGGGGGCGAAAAGAGGTCCCCCTGCACCCTCTCCAGCCTGCACCCTCTCCAATCCAAGGCCCCTTGGGGGATGTCTGACTGCCGGTTTAGGCCCGATCCTGGATCAGGACATCCCTCTCACAATCTGGGACTGCTGGCTCCTAACTGCTCACCTGCCTGCCTGCCTAATAGCCCCTAACTGCACCCCCTGCCAGCCTGATCACTCCTAACTACCTCTGCCTGCCAGCCTAATCATCCCTAACTGCCCCCCCTGCCAGCCTGGTCACCCCCAACTGCCCAACCCTGCTGGCCTGGTCGCCCCACGCAGCCTGCTGTTCAGTTGTTTGGTCATCCCTCACTAACGCCCCTGCCGGTCTGGTTGCCCCACACAGAATACTGTTCAGTTGTTACTGTTATTGTGACAGCATCCTGGGCAATTTACATATTATATTATATACTATTTATATATTATATACTATTATTAGTGTAGATAAGAAGAAGCAAAGATGAGTTAATGAAGGCAGTATGAAAATTCTGACACTTCAAAGAGGCAAAAGAAATAATACAGTGTCTGTAATTCCATATTTTTTCAATTCACGGATATTTTTCCTTAAAATACTACCTTATAAATTTGTTTAACATTTGTAATCATCTTATTGAGGATATACGAGAATGAAAGCAAATATTAACTTTGTCTATATTCTACAACATGTTTCTAAAATGCATATTATAACATGGAATAATATGATATTTTAAGATATATGCTAATAATTTTATAAACATATATGACTCATACACAAAAATAATATACTGGTGGTATTAATAAAAATTTTAAGGTCAGAAACATAAATAATTCTGAGAAAGGACAACTCACACTATAAATGGTTCACTTTTTCAGCCTTCAGGTCTTAACTTTAATGACACCTCCCCATAGAGCAATTTTTTGATTATTCTTTCTAAATATAAGTCTCCTGACCCCTTGTCAGTCTATTCAACATGTTATTTTCAGAGTCTAGCAGAATGCTTCATATACATTAGTGATATGATTAGCAAAATTTCCATTTGTTATTCCTGTCAAAAAAATGACTCATGAATTCACCAGAATAGTAAAAGCAAGGCAATAAAATTGTGGATATGTAATATAAATTTATAAATATCTTTGAGTGGTATATTTTAAATGGTAATATATTGCTACTTTTGAAGTTATTTATACAAATTTGGTGAATATTGCTGAATGTTTTACTGTAAGTAGCATTTCTACTTTATTATTTTGATTTCCTTTGCTCTAGAAACTACTCTAAAATATATCTCCTGAGTTACATTTTAGCAAAGTATAAGTCACATACCAGATTTATATATTTCATAAATTTAGTCTTTAATGTATTTTACATGTGGTTTACAAAAGAAACATATGAGTAATGTCATTAAATATTCAATATTTAATCAATGGAACACTTGAAAATAAAAGATAAATGCAAATCTGATGTTACACTCACAATTTATTCAGTAATTATTCAGAGTATATAAATTTTATGGAAAATAACCCTCAGAAAAGAAGCTGATTCAATATTAAATATTTTATTTGTGCAACACTTTCAAATTTTTCATTATGATTTGAAAAAATTTAATAATATAAATTTTAAAGAAATTCAACTTGGAAAATACATTGAAAGCCATAATAATTGAAAGAATGATTTATGGTCTTGAACAGGTTAAATTCAATGTATTGTTATGACTTAAAAAGAAAATTGCTAAGCAGGCAGTTTGTTACTAAAATATATGCATTAAACATCAAAGTAACCAAACTCATTTAGGAGAATTACACTGATTATCAGGAAAAACTTGTTTTGGTTCTTATTGTTAAGGTTCTATAGAGTTTCTTTTCCTATAGCATTATATTATCAAGCATGTGAGGATAAAAGATGAACAATAAATGAATGAATGCAAAGATAAAACTCCACACACATTAGTTCAAGTGAAAAGCAATTTCTGTTTGTGTCCAAAAGAATCTAAATTCCATGAAAAACTAAACCACACGCTTCAGGAAAATATTAAATAGGAAACCCCTAATGGTGAGCATCCAGACATTCTGGTCAATCATCTAGAAGCAGCCCAATCACAATTCAAAATCTCCAGGAAGAAACTCCACTGGGCCAGATCATAAGTAGAAGTTGTGACTTAAAAAATATATATATATTTTTATATTTTATTGATTTTTTTTACATAGAGGAAAGGGAGAGAGATAGAGAGCTAGAAACATCGATGAGAGAGAAACATCGATCAGCTGCCTCCTGCACACCTCCTACTGGGGATGTGCCCGCAACCCAGGTACATGCCCTTGACCGGAATCGAACCTGGGACCCTTCAGTCCGCAGGCTGACGCTCTATCCACTGAGCCAAACCGGTTTCGGCAAAAAATATTTTAACAAACATAAAATTTGAAACTGAAAGTTATTTTTATGTTTTCTTTAGGTATTTAGGTACCATAAGTATTAAATTATTCATGAAAATACTAATTTAATTAGTAGATGCTTAGCATTCTCCTAAGCATATTAAATCTTATCTCATTTAGTTTTTTTACAAAAACATTAAGAGGCAGGTATTATAATTATTCCCATTTTTTCCACAGGGAAAAAAATGAAGCAAAAATTCTTACATAATTTTCCCAGGGCACATAATTTAGTGTGGGTTCGTGGCATACCAGAAAAGCTAGTACTGCATCCATTGTCAAACTGGCAAGAAAATCTCCTGACCTCACATTCAGTAGGCTTTAAATGGCATCACCCAGGCATTAGAGCACACAGTTGTAATCAGTGTGAAAATAAGCCCCATTATCCCCACCTGACTCCTCTATTATGCTGAATCTCAGTCTTGATATTTCCCAGGAAATAAATAACACTACACATAGACAATGGGGTCACAGTCACCATTCTTTCATAAATCAGAATTCTGTATGAGTCTAAACCATAAATAGCATATACAGTATGTAATATCAATACCTAGTATTCTTTCTCTCCCATGGAAGTAAGAAGATTGTGTATAAAAGTTTCAAGCATTACAGAATACAAGTTTTTAAAAATATTCTTTGTCAAAGGTAGTCCCAAATAACATTATCTGAGACTTGGCTTTTGTTTCACTTCTTAAGGTACTTCGTCCTCGTCCTCCTACAATCAAGTCAAGTTGTACATGTCATCCAGAGTAACCTCTCATTATCGCCACAGTCACAAATTGGATTATGTCTTTTTATTGTTATGCCTAACTTTCCCATTAAATTTGTATTATTTTTGGAAAAAATATATTAAATCTCTGTTGCCTAGGACAGCACTTGATCAGTAAGTGTTTATTATTAAATTGAATGTGTAAATTAATTTGTGGTGGATTCTTAATTTATTCGGTTGTTTACTTAACATTTACTAAATAGCTATTACTTTAGAAAACAACCTTGGTGCTTGGAGGTAAAGATGAAGTGACTATAAACTGGTTTAGGGGAGATAAAACAAAATAATTTAGTGAACTAACTACGGAAATATGCAGTATGTGAATCAAATCCATAACACTCAATAACAAAAAGTACGAATTTAAGTATATTTTTATATAAACACTTTTGATTTTAAGATGGCATTACATTTATGGAAACTTTATAAGTATTTAAATGTTTAACTACATTTTGACCTGCAAAACCCTATCTTTTAAATTCTCTGCATTCTTACTTAGTCCTTTATAATAAAATAAATTAACTTCATTTACATTTATAATTTGAGAAACTGATTTTATACTTAAATTGCACTATAATTGATTTGCAAAGATGAGTAGTCTTCAGTGGTTCATTCAGATTGATGACATTCATCAGTATGTTGTTGGAATAAACAGAGATTTAAATTTTGCTTAATAAAAAATTACTCAATTTTCCAATAGGCATAACAAAAGATTATAGATTAGCACATACATACATACACAGACACATAACCTTTATAGCCCTCCTTATTTATTCTTTTTCACATCCCAATGTGTATCCATTCATTAATATTATTTTTTTAGTAATACAAAGGAACCTGGGATGTATAAAATTAAGGACACCATTTGAAAAGCCTGAATATTTTACAAAATAGAATAAACTCAGTATTATCTTTTATTGTTAATTTAAGGTATTATTTACTTATTAATGTCTCAGTGGTAGGTCTAAGAAATTTTTTTTCTCTGTCAGAAGTAGTTTTCTAGTCTTTACTTTCCAAATAGTAAAATGGTCTTGACAAATCACTGATCATCTTAATATTTAAGTTCCCTAAAATAAATAGGAAATTGCTAATACTTTTTTTATGTCCTTCATTTCCCCCGTAAAATATTCTTAAATAAGAAAGGATATTCAGAAGTATTATGAACATTGCTTATTATAAATTCCCTTGTCTGTCTGAGTATGTGTATCTCTTCCTTCTACATAATTTTATTTTTTTAAATATATTTTATTGATTTTTTACAGAGAGGAAGGGAGAGGGATAGAGAGTTGGAAACATCAATCAGCTGCCTCCTGAACACCCCTTACTTGGGATGTGCCCACAACCAAGGTACATGCCTTTAGCCGGAATCGAACCTGGGACCTTTCAGTCCGCAGGCTGACGCTCCATCCACTGAGCAAACCGGTTTGGGCTTCCTTTTACATAATTTGATCTTTTACTATACACTGTGTCCATAAAGTTCTTTCTTCCATCCATGTCCAAGATACAACCTCTTTTACTTTGCAACTTTGCACCCTCACATAATGTTTTGATCATTATAATTTAAAAGCACCTTAGAGAAATATCTGATTGTTTATTTACTATATTTACAGAAGTTTCATGTGAGATGCCCTGAAAAACAATTCCCACTGTGACCCTACCTTAAGTTAAATAACAACTTTGCTGTACACCAGAACTAATACAAAATAATATTAAATGTAAAAAATGAATCTATATGTTAGGGTCACTAAAGGAGGAGTGCATGAGACCAAAAGTGGTAAGGGATTATAAATTAATTAGATCATCTGCAAACCAGAGGCTGCCCAAAATAGCATCAGCAGCCAGGAACTGAGGAGTCATAGCTTTTAAGGGACTCTAGGCGGGATTTTTCGGTGGGAATTCTATTCTCTGGGTGGGTGGGATCTTGGGAAAGTCTGGAGGAGAAAGATACTGGTCTTAGCAAATGGAATGTGGTCTATGCAAAAGGAAAGTCATTTGCGAAATAATATACAGGTTCGTTTCCCAGGTGAGAGAGTTATGGAGTTGATTATTTGATCAGGCCTAATAATATTTTTTTGAGTAAATAAAAACAATCACTACCTTAAAAATTTAGATTAAGCCCTGACCGGTTTGGCTCAGTGGATAGAGCGTTGGCCTGCGGACTGAAAGGTCCCGGGTTCGATTCCAGCCAACAGCATGTACCTTGGTTGCGGGCACATCCCCAGTAGGAGGTGTGCAGGAGCCAGCTGATCGATGTTTCTCTCTCATTGATGTTTCTAACTCTCTATCCCTCTCCCTTCCTCTCTGTAAAAAAATCAATAAAATATATTTAAAAAACAAATTTAGATTAATATACATATGTGCTGTTCTCTAAGATGCATTTTTTTAATATAGTACTTTTAGATACTGCAGGAAATTTAGAAGATAGGAATAAGTGCTGATTTAATCATTTCTTTTCAGCCTAAGGCTACTCTAAAGTAAACAGAGTTGAAGAAACAGGAAAATTCTTATAAAAAGTCTGTAAGAAAGAACACATGCATTTTCAGTGCTTAAAAATCAAATTCCCTGAAATTCCAGTCTTGCATAACTTTAAAATGATATATATATATGCTTGCCAAAATGTATTCCTACATATAAAATGTATTCTAATCTCTTCTTCACTTGCAAATTTATCTGCTAAGTGAAACTTCTTCAGATCATTAGGCAAATAAAATCTATTTAAATGTGTCATTGTGTTTGTATAGTTAAAGAAACCTAGTAGTTTCTTATATTAAATAAAATCTATAGTAATAATATTTATAATTTATTAAATGCCTATTGAATATATGCAAGCCACCCCCATATGTTATTCTTTCAGATGTCACTTAATTTCATGTATATCACACTGATGAGAAATACATCATTAATATTTCACTAATGGGAAAAGGAAGGCATATGAAGAGAAGTACCTTGCCTACGCCACATAGTATGAGGCACTGAATTAAGACTGGAGTCCAGGACTATTACAAGTAATTGCTCCTACAATGTCCATGTTTTCAATCTACAATGAAGGTGTTTTGTCAGTTAACCTCTCAGAGGTCAAATCTTTTATGTAGGTTATCAAATTCTATATGTAAGCAAATTCACACTACTGGGCTTCCAGGCACCTATTGGGACTCTGAGCTTGGATTCTCTCGATAGGTCATGCCGGTTCTCTACTAGGGAATGTGACAAGACAAAATGGCAGGACATCTTGCATACTCTTGCCAGCCTATCAATTAAGCCCCCAAGAATACCATACTAGACCTTTTTTACTATAAACATTTCTTTATTGAAAACTTGGACTAATTTCAGAAAGAAATGATGATGGAGAAAAAGGACAATTTTTCAGCACTTTATAAGTATCCCAGGAGAAGTGGGTACTTAAATACTTGGCATTCATGTTTGCTTGTTTGTTTTAACATGGTTTTTCTATCAGTCAAGTTTAAGAAACAAATCCTAGACCTCCATCTGTTACTATTTAGCTGTCCAGTTCAGATATGATAATGAAAACTTGTCTTTCCATATCTAGGATCATGAGGAAAATTTGAAATATCCTATTAAGTGCGCTATGACAAGTTCAAATAAAAGAAAGATGGGAACTTACCAAAACAAGATGGGTTCTGAGATCAATTTCTGGGGAACTCAGAACACTGCACTTCAGTAATGGAGAGTGGATTTGCTTCTTTGAAGGTTTTTGAGCAGCATTGGTGCCCAGGACTCAGAGTTATATGAGAAGCCTTTGAATAATATAAGCAATTTAATTAAAATTTGTTTAAATATTAATAATAAAATATGAATATATAGCTTTATTATTACATATTGACACATATTTATAAATGTAAAACAAATCATAAAGTCAATAACATTCTATTTTCAACATTATTTTAATGTGACAAAATATGCTGTCCTACTGGCTTGTTTCAGCATGTTTAGGCCACTAAACGTGTCATATGTGATTAAATTCTCTCAAATTTTCTCTTTATTTGAATTACTGTGAACACTGTTATTCCTCAGGGTCCATAAACTAGGAAGAATCTTCTTTATGAGTCTACCTCTGACCTTGCCCATCATTCTGCACCAATTCATATTGTGTGACTATGATGCTCTAAAAAACAATGTCAAGTCAGGCCCTGAAGTAGCATGATTGTATGTAAATTGTAAGTTTTCTTCTTGATGACCCATAATGTGGTTATATATATTTAGAATATAATAAGAATACAATTATTCTCATAGGAAACATGTGAAAGCCCAGTTTGGAGAACACATAGAAAATTCACACAATAATAATAGAGATTCAGCTTATTAATTTTTTTTTAATTTGGACTATAGAAAACAACATACATTTTGTGTAAATCTGATAATGCAACTGGGGTTCAGTTTATTTTCTAGTGAACAGAATATTTTCAGACATCAAATATTACTTAACCTTTTCTACAGAAAGTAATTTAATTGTAAATTATAAAATCATCTCTCATATGTGTATTCCCAAAAGCATTTGGTGTTAACGCTATCATAATGCTTTCTACACTTTATTACTATTGCCTCCTGGCTTAGTGAAATCTCTAATACCAAAATGTATACTCTTCAAGAGTAAGCACCATTAATGTGAAAAAGTACCTAGTTTAATATCTGATATACACTGGCACTAATTAAATATTTAGGAAATAATTAATAGGCTATTTGAAACAATATACACCAAAATCCTATTTGTAAAAGGGCTTAACATGCATTTTTAAATAAACATAAAGTTTCAATTTTTAAATAAACATAAAGTTTCAATTTGTCTGCATTATAATCTTTGCTCTGTAGGTGGTAAACTCCAATGTAATAAATCATCATTACCTATTCCATTATTAGTAGATTTAACAAATTTGACTTAAAAATGGTAGAAGGCTACTACTGCCATATGTTCCATTTTGAGAGTTCTAAGTGCTTCTAATTTTTCGCCATTAGCAATTATGTACTGAGCACGACTGTTAAATCTGTAGCAACAGGCACAGATGGGACTCTCCCAGGTGTCTCTCTTTTTAATGTCAATATATGTTCTGCCCTCAGGCATTCATTCCTTTTAGGCTATTCCCTGTAAGGCCTATGAAGCATAAAAGTTTTACCTATTTTTTTGCCTTAAATATTAATCCTGAGAAAACATACAAGACATCTCATTCTTATTAGACTCTATAATGCCTTTGTATCTTTAGATAAACTACCTTATGTTAAATAACTATTAAAAAATGTCTCTGGGTGTTCCAGAGTTCTAAAATAGTATATTATCCCATTCCATTTTAATGTTATTTAAAGGGGGGAATGGACAGGGAAGAGATGCTGTAAGTTTACATGGATTGCTTAATAAAGACTTGCAGTTATCTTTACATGGTGAAAAAATTTCTTGTGATGAAACACAGTTGTAAATTACGTCTTCTTTCTTTGGCACGTTAACATGCAGTCCACATAAAGATTAAAAGTAATTTAAAGCACTTGTGACAGTTTTCTGTATTCATCCAAAAGAAGAAACATTTACACTTGCTCTCTGTGTTTAAGAAAAATAGTCTCACAAAAATAGTTGGCACCGCCCAAGTTAGCAGCTTATTAAAATTCAATAGAAAAGGAACAAATCCATTTTTAAGAAAAAATGTGAAATGAATGTTTACTTCTCTGCAGCACTCAGACTTAGTTTCTAGAAAATTAAAAATTAGAAATTCTGGTCTAAAATGTTGGTTAATTGCACATATTACTACTCAGTTATACTTAGTTGCGTCTAATTTGCACAGTGACATTTTAATAAAAGGGCAAGTATTTGAAAAAAATACCTTTTTATTAATTGAGCCCCAACCTTCTTGTGTAATTTTTATGGTATTTTTCCAGCAGTTCATGCTGACAAAAAAACATGAGTCATATGTTATCTGTATGCATAAAAAAATACATTCAGGTGTCTTAAAAATGATGTACCTGAAATAAGTAAAAATCACCAATGGTATACACTGAGTGGTCAGATTATTATGACCACCTGATGTTTATAGGCAAATTAGCTATAATTTCATGCTGAAGTTGCTAGAGGGCCAGACCATTATAAATAGGGAAGCAGGTTGTTTACCAGGACAGTAGAAGTGATATTTTTTTCTGAAGATATGGGTAAAAAACTCGATTTAACAGCCTTAGAAAGTTAAGATGAAATCATTAAAGTAATCCCTAATCCAATTTTTCAAAGACTTTACTTCCAAATAAGATCAATTTCACAGATACCAAGGGTTAGGGTTACAACATGTTTTCTTGGGGGAGGAACACTTTAAAACTACAATAATATACTAAAGATAGTATGTTAAATGTTGGTTAGTCTCAGTTTTCCAAACTAGTTTCCTTTATCTAAGAAAAGAAAAGAGAATTTCCTTTCTAAGTTATGATTTTAGTGTGAATTTTTACTGGGTTCTAGATATATAGAAAAAAAAGGCTCTTTATTTTGGGATATGATGCATACTATTGTACATGGTAAATATAGAAGAAGAAAAAAACACCAAGGCATTTTAGTCACTAAATACAGTTTCTAATTTTTATATATTTCCCCTTCCTTTTACTTTTTCAAGTGGTTTTTTTTTCAATCTTTAATTTCTTTATTGATTAAGGTATTACATTATGTGACCTCAACCCCCCATAACCACCCCCCTCACTCATGCTCTCATCCCCCTGTTGTCTGTGTCCATTGGTTTGGCTTATATGTATGCATACAAGTCCTTTGGTTGATCTCTCCCCCTTACCCCCACCCTCCCCTACTTTCTCTCTGAGGTCTGACAGTCTGATCGCTGCTTCTCTGTCTCTGGATCTGTCCCTGTTTATCAGTCTATGTTGTTCACTGTATTCTACAAATGAGTGAGATCATGTGGTATTTATCTTTCTCTGACTGGCTTATTTCACTTAGCATAATGCTCTCCAGTTCCATCCATGCTGTTGCAAATGGTAAGAATTCCTTCTTTTTTACCACAGTGTAGTATTCCATTGTGTAGATGTACCACAGTTTTTTAATCCACTCATCTGCTGATGGGCACTTAGGCTGTTTCCAAATCTTAGCTATGGTGAATTGTGCTGCTATGAATATAGGGGTGCATATATCCTTTCTGATTGGTGTTTCTAGCTTCTTGGGATATACAGTGGGGCCTTGACTTACAAGTGTCCTGAATAACGAGATTTTTGAGATAACAGCTGTCTCTTGGCTGATTTTTTGCATTGAGTTGACAGAGTAATTTGAGTTAACGAGCTCCTTAATGAGCTCGGTCTGGGAACGAATTAAACTTGTAAGTCAAGGCCCCACTGTATTCCTAGAAGTGGGATCACTGGGTCAAATGGGAGTTCCATTTTTAGTTTTTTGAGGAAACTCCATACTGTTCTCCACAGTGGCTGCACCAGTCTGCATTCCCACCAGCAGTGCAAATGGTTTTTAAAAGACACTTTGGGAGGGAAGGTAGGGGAGGGTGGGGATAAGGGGGAGAGATCAACCAAAGGACTTATATGAAAGCAGATAGGCCTAATCAATGGACACAGACAACAGGGGGATGAGGGCATGAGTGGGAGGGGGGATGAGGGGTACCGTGGGGATAAAGATACACATGTAATAACTTAATAAAAAATTAAAATATAAAAAATAAAATAGCAATTCTGGAATTACTATAATTCTTTGAATAAAAAAAATAAAAGACACTTTAGATTTACCTATATTTTTCATCTATAGAAATTTTTTTTATATATATAACATTTGGTAAAATCACTTGTTTTTCCTAGTAATTGCTGATTTAGAATAACTGCGGTCTCATTAATTTGATTATGTAAAAATTGATTATTATGTACTTTTAAATAAGATTTTAACATGAATATTTAAATCATTTGATCGCTATTGCTCTGATATGTACCTGAAAGTAATGAAAACTCAGTTAACTTAGGCTCTTTAGGCAGACTGATGAATTCTGTGGTTTAATCTATTTCAAAGTTATCTAGATTCTTCTATTTCAGTTGTTTATTTAATAATGTCTTACACTTGTATGTTAAGTATGCTTCAATAAGGTTGCTCATTAAAAAAACAAAATATACTACAATAACTCTGTTAAAAACAAACAAAGAGAAGGGAGAAATTATAGGTGAAGAAAGTTCTTTAAAAACACAAACCAAAACAAACAAAACCAAAAAAAAAAAAAATCAGTAACAATACCAAATGTCCATCATGACATGGGGCACTTAGAATATTCAGACATTCATAATTTTTAATGGTACAGTTATGGATAACTATTTGACATTGTTTTTCAAAATTACTCATTCTCCTAGTGTGTAACCCAATACTTAAACTCTCAGGCATTTTCCCAACAGAAGTTAAGTATATTCTGCTAAAAAAAAAAAAAGTTGCAAAATACTATTTATAGCAGCCTTATTCACAATTGTCAAAACACTGAACATAATCTCAATAACTATCAACAAAAAAGTAGAGAAATTGTATATTTATACAATAGATTACTACTCAATAATTTTAAAAAGGAACTACAGATAAACACAAAAATATAATGAATCTCAAAACAATGTGTAAAGTAAAAGAAGCCAGAACATTTTATGAAATTCAATATAAGCAAACTGATCCACATGTTATTTGGGAATTGGGCAGGGACTTGAATGACAAGGGATAATAATAACTTTTTTAGAATCATGGATTTATTCTTTAACCTGTTCAGTGTGCAGGGTAGAAGAATTTTTGCAGTTTTCAAAATTCAATGACTCACCACTTAAGATAACTATATTTTATTGTATGAAAATTATACCTCAATGCAATAACCATGCATATTATATAAAATTAACTAGATAATTATCACTACATATACAATTATATATTAATTTCTCTTGTTATTTTTGTGTACCCTTTCCCTTTCTCTTATGTTCATCTATATTCTGAGACTGAAAATGTTTAAAAGTACCTATTTCAAAGACCCTACCACTACTATTTTTCATTGTAGAAGTATAAAATTATTCTCCTGTGCCATACTAGATCTTGCAAACCTCTATGCACTAAGATCCCTTTTCTAGATATGCAACACAGTATTTCTTCCCTCTGGGCTGCTAAGTCTTTCAGGTTTTCATTGGGAAATTGGGCATCTATCTTTTCCGGACACAGATTCACAAATACATTTACCCTGTCACCTCCCTGAGACATGGATGACAAAGTTGGCTTCATGTTTCTTCTCTGTGTGAGCCATCCATTCATTCTCATTCTCATTCTCTGTCTCTCTCTCTCTCTCTCTCTCTCTCTCTCTCTCTCTCTCTCTCTCTCACACACACACACACACACACACACACACACACACACACACACACACCTATCTATGTTTTCCTTTACTTCCCTGACGACCATCTTAGTCCATTTGGGCTGCTGTAACAAAATACCATAGACTGGGTGGCTCATAAACAATGGGAATTTTTTTTCTCCTAGTTCTGGAGGACAAACAGTCCAAGATCAAGTCACCGGCAAATCTGGTGTCTGGTGAGGGTACACTTTCTGGTTCAGAGACTGCAGTCTTCTCATTGTGTCCCAAATGGTTGAAGAGGCAAGGAAGCTCTCTGGAGTCTCTTATATTAGAGCACTAATCCCAAACATGAAGGTTTAACCCTCCCAAAGCCTCCCTCCAAGTACTATCACATTAGGGATTAGGTTTCAACACAGGAATTTTGATGGAACACAGTCAGTCTATAAGTCTACAGCAACAGCTTTTTTTTTTTTTTTTTCATTTACAAAGATATAATAATTTCTACTGGTGTGACAGGGAGTTGGAAATTACCTCTTATTCATCATATTTTTCCTGAAACTTTTCTGTCTCTATGAGCCCTTTCCATTTTCTAAGAATTACATATTATATCTAAAAAATGTTAACAAGTGATTCTTCTTTATCTTTGATTTAGCTGTCATTTCCCTCCATGAAATACTGAGCACTGACTGCTAAAAAAAAAAAAAAAAAAAAAAAAAAGTTAACATTTCATTTCTCTCCCTAAATTATATATTATTGTTTTCCAAAACCATTCCAGAATGCATTACTTACCAAATCTCCATATGAATTTTTCAATATGTTATTGATAGAGTTATTTCCATGGTTATTTTAAATTACTATGTCCAAAACTCCTTTTATTTAACCTCGTAGAAAATCAGTACCCAATCATGCTTCACATTTATCCATTTCTCACCATCCTTATAGTCAGCGCTTAATTCTTACTTTGTCCTATGATCATCATTTGTAATCTTCCCACTTTATAGTCAAAACTTTGTGGTTCTTTAAACATGCCATAAACTTCATCTCCTTTGGAACATTACACATTCAATTCCTTCTATATAGAATGCTAATTTCTTTTCTCAGTAATTAACTCCTACATATTCTTTGAGTCTCATCTTAGATGCCACTTTCACTGTGAAGTTCTCCAAGATACTCAATGAGAGATTATATGTCCCTTCTGTGGATTGCCTTGCCCTCTTAAACTAAGGAGCATAATAGTTCTTATTGCATTTTAATGGCATATTATCTGTCTCTCCCACTAGGAATTTGAGGGTAGAAACTATCTCATTTATTGTAGCACTCCCAATATTTAAAAATAACCTTTATAATTAGTACCTTTATAATTAGTATTTAACAGTATTAGTTGAAGCAATTAATGAATAAGAAAAGTACAATTAAAAAATCCAGAGAGCCTGGCCTACATGGCTCACTGGTTGAGGGTCAACCTATGAACCAGGAGGTCACATTTAGATTCCCAGTCAGGGCACATAGCCAGGTTACAGGCTCAATCCCCAGTGTGGGGTGTGCAGGAGGTGGCTGATCAATGATTCTCTCTCATCATTGATGTTTCTCTCTCTCCCTCTCCCTTCCTCTCTGAAATCAATAAAAATATATTTTTAGAAAATTCAGATGAAAGTTAGAAATCAAGATTATTTATTTCATATATATTTCACTAAGTATAACACCAAATATTAAGATAAAGCATGAGTGTAACTTTTCTGATTATATTGCAATACAAATTAAGTATTTGCTTTTTGTGTACTTTTAACTTTATCTAATCATGTAGGTATAGTGCAGAGGATTTTGTTGTTGTTAATTTAACATGAATAATTCCATGTTTCAAGTTCTAGATTATTCTCTACTGATTATTATAAAAGCAATATTGAGGTGTTATCTGTTATATGGAGAGATGAGATAGACTGCTAAGTTGATCTGTTACCATTATCCCGGTACAGTGTGCAGTCTTCTACCCACACTTAAAAAAGTATATAATCTAAGAATTTCTTACATTACATAAATTATCCATAAAAAATATAAATAGTGTCCTTACAATTTTCTTATACAGATTCAAGTGATTAAATTATTTTAATGTCAGCTAAATTACTGTCAAATGTAAAATAGGATTTGACATAGTTGTTTAGAATTTGTCATTCAGGTTTTAGTTGGATTATTTTTAAAAAGGCAACAAAGAAATTTCAGTACAAATTTAGCCAAAATAAAAGCATGTGGTGTGTTGTTGTTTTTTAACTTTCATGACTAAATTTTGCCTTTTGTGACCTAAGGCAAACCTTTCATTTTTCATATTCACCATAAGGTTGATGGGTGAACAGATGGGTTGAGTACACCATTGGGTGTCCTTTCAGCTGTCTGCAATTCTCTGAATCACCATTGGATAATAAAGTGAAAATGGAAATGTCAGAGCTTTGCACATCCTTGTCAAACAATGCTGTATTCTACATTGTTAGAAGTTCAATTTAGGAAGTTCTACTGCAAATTCTT
This sequence comes from Myotis daubentonii, assembly GCF_963259705.1. NCBI lineage: Eukaryota > Metazoa > Chordata > Mammalia > Chiroptera > Vespertilionidae > Myotis > Myotis daubentonii. The sequence continues at coordinate 42,651,149 of NC_081845.1, read as the reverse complement.
ATATTTAGAATACTTGTAAATATATAATTTGGCTTCTTTTGCATCTAACCATGTATAGAGCAAAGCATTTCAGGATAACTCAAATGTCATACAGATGCATGCCAGCTATTTAGTTTTAAATGTCTGCATAGAGGGTTGACATTGAATGACTTAATTATCTTAATTATTGATTACAATTTTTAAAATATCACAGCAATCAGCAATAAGAAGCTGAGACTACTTATTACTCTTAATCTATTCACCTGTTATTAAGATGTTGATTAGGCAAAATAGATCATCAACAGAACTAAGTTTAACTTTTGTTATACTCAGAATTAATATCTAATAATTATGTCTGTCATTAATCATATATTATTAATACCAAGGCCAATCCTCACTTTCAGAATTAAAATTGCTGATATGTACTAAACTTACAAAGCCATTTGCTGGAACAATATTCTCAATATAGAACACACAAAAATTACTTTTATTTATTATATAACTAGAGACTTTAGTCTTTATATCACAAACATTCATTTTTTTTCCCCAGTGTATATATGTTTCTTACATATCACTTATTTGTCTGTATTGAATCCATAATACTATGGCAAGCATATTGGTAAATATAGCATTTGGTCACTTTTCAGTGTAGTCATCTATATATATAAAAGGCTAATATGCTAAGTGTCCCTCCACCGGTCTTAACTGGTCGCTATGATGTGCACTGACCACCAGGGGTCCGGTGCTCAATGCAGGAGCTGCCAGGCTGCAGTGACTTGGCAGTGGCGCTTCTCAGGTGATGCACCCCAAAGCCAGAGAGGAGGGAGCCCGATTCCTCATGGGTCCCACGATTCCACCTTCAGCCATGGTTTATGCTGTTGCTGGGGCACTGCTGGCCCTGAATCTGGTTTACTAAACACTTGCATTTGCATTCCACACCCTGTATGACAGCAACTTTGCAGAGTGCCCTCTTACACTCTGGGACCTCTGGGGTGATGTCAGAGAGCCAGTTTCAGCCCGATCCCCATAGGCGAGGCCAAGGGCCCCGCTCACTCCGCAGACGCTGGGGAGGGACTACGGGAGGTTGGCTCCAGGGTGTGTCTGGCCCATCTTGTCCAGTTCCGCCCCACTGGCCACCTTCTAATTAATTTCCTTGTAATGTGTATGAATCCGTGCACCAGGTCACTGGTGTGTAGATAATATTCCAAATATATTTGAGCAGCAATCACAAACTTTCCAAAAGAAGGTTAGAAAATTACAGACTGAGTAACTGGGCCCAAATATATCTGAATTCTATATTGGTTCTGCCACTTTATAATGTATGACCTTAAACAAATTACTTGACACCTATACACTACTTTGTCTCATCAATACACACATAATAATATCCATTTCTCTGTGTTATTGAGAAAATTTAAAAGAATTATTGATGTAAAGTGCAGTTTAGAAAGTCAATAAATAAATAGGCTACATTTGCCTTTATTTTAAGAAAAGGAAAAAGGAAGAGATTATTGAGGTTTAAAGTTAAGAGAATAATATTGTCTTTTGAATGTTGAATTATAAAACCAACATGTGTCTTATTGACACAGGGATAGCAAAATTACTAGAAAGAAACAAAATTTAATCTGTATGAAATTGAATGTGTTATCTTAGTCAAAAGGAGAATGAGGAGGAAAAGATGGGGTTCAAGACTTAAGTTTAAGAAGCAAGCATCAGCCATGTCCATCTAAGCTGTCTCCAAGAGAAGAGGGAGGTATCACATATACGCTAAATATTCCTAGCCAATGCCTTTTGGATCTATTGACAAATGATTTCAGAAGTCTAGGTATATGTGTCATATGCACTTTGACATTTGATTCATCTCTATATTCATACTCATTCAAATTTTACTTCATGGTTGTAATTCAGCTTCTCATTTAAGTGTTTCATAGAATGAACAAACATTATTTACATAGTCTTTAAGAAATCTTATTATTTTATGACAGCTTAATTTTTTTTTTTACTGTCATTAATATACTATTGGCAGAAACATATTTGAAGGGTAGGAGATGGTAACTTTGCCTGTCTTGAGAGTTATCTCAATCCTAGAAAACATATTGAAATATTAAGTTTATATATACATAAATATATAATACATAAAATATATGTATATATCAATTTATATAAAGATGTAAATATAGATATGCCAATAAACTCTTCTCTGTGGACTTAGGTTGTACTTTCTTATTTTTATTTGGGATCATAGTTTTGTAGCACTGAACTTCACAGGGATATTACAAAAATGTTGCTGTAAATCAAGGGTGCCCTCCTGCCTCAACAACATCTCCATTAACATATTGAACCAGAAAATTTAAACACCCTTCATTATCTGATTGTTAAGAGATAAATAATTGGTCCAAACAAGTAAATAAGTATTTCCCTTCAGCAGGAACAAAAGTAGATACACTCATTTCTTGATTTTTCTAATTGGTTAATTTTGCAGTGTTCCTCTTCATGTAGTCTAGAGCAGGGGTCCTCAAACTTTTTAAACAGGGTGCCAGTTCACTGCTCCTCAGACCGTTGGAAGGCCGGACTATAGTTTAAAAAAAAAAACTAGTCGGCTGCTAAGCAACAGGCAGCTGCGGCAAAAACACCCGGCGGGGCCGGATAAATGTTTTCAGCGGGCCGCATGTGGCCCGCGGGCCGTAGTTTGAGGACCCCTGGTCTAGAGCTTTCAATGCTCATATAGTCAACAGTGCTCATTCCTCTAAAACAGAGAGACTTGATTTCTACATAATCTATGGAGCAGTCTTGCAAGCATTGAGTTTTCTACTTTTGTTATCTAGAAACATTTGTGTGTGTGTGTGTGTGTGTGTGTGAAAAGAGGATAATTTCTATCATCATCATGTGAGGAATCTGTCATCACTGTTTCGATTTTCTAATTTATTCCAGAAGGATTCCTTTGTTTTTGTAAGGCAGAGCAATAGGTGATTGGTGTAGGGGAAGAGTAGCTAGTCTCGAGATAGGTATGAACATCCAGAGGTCTCAAGCGTGTGTGTGTGTGTGTGTGTGTGTGTGTGTGTGTGTGTGTGTGTGAGGGAGAGGGGGGGGGGGTTCTGAGCAAATACGTTTTCTAAGAAATGTGAAGGTGAGCAGGTTAAGAATGATGAACTAAGAAGTTTGATATTTATCATGGAATCAGAGATAAGTCAGAGAAGCACTTTAAGCAGTAAAGTCTTGTTTAGATTAATATCTTACCACGTTAACTCATATCAACAAGGACAATTGATTGTTAAGCGGGACTGGCAAGTATTAAATAAACAGTTTTAGAGTAACACTAGGTGGTAATAAGAACAATGAGAACATAAAATTGGGAGCTATTTATTTTTGCACTTCAGATTTGATTCAGTTTCTTGTAATAATGAGAGGACGGAGAAATACCCACTGTACACATTGAACACTGTTCACAAAGCAGCTTCCTGTGTCCCAATGTATCTAACTCTGGGAATTGCAGCCATCTGATACTTCCTCATGTTACCTCTATGATGTTACCTCTATGATGTAGCAAATATTATAGTCTTTATTCTTTATTTAGAGTATAGTTAGTCAACAATTTCTTTGTATAGCAACTCAAATCTGTTCGCAGTTTTTAATTTTAGGTAGATAAGGCTAACTTCTTGATCATGAGTTATGACTGGAATACCCCATCATCTTTATTGTAAATAACTGCAGCTAGTACTGGTTCTTTCTGACTAATACACACCCAGGCCAATAACATTTCATTCTTACTCAGCTATAGCCCATTTATTCAATTCCTAGCTAATATTTCCTACTTTGTACTGACCCTCCCACCTCTATTTTTTCTAAATTTTATTTATTTTTCTCTCTAATTGTATTCATCTCAGCTGAACTGATTCCTATATCCCATGACTCTATTGAATATTTTGTGTGTGTGTGAGAGAGACAGAGAGAGAGAGAGAGAGAGAGAGAGAGAGAGAGAGAGAGAGAGAGAGAGAGAGATGCACCCTAAATGGACCAGTATAAGGAGCTACAGTCCAGAAGGTTAAAATATCCTATCTAATAATAGACAAACATGGTAATTGACCATACCTCCACTATGCTTCCCATTGGCTAATCAGCAGGATATGCAAATTAACTGCCAACAAAGATGGTGGCCAGCAGCCATGCAGCTGAAGCGAACATGAGGCTTGATTGCTCCAGTGATGGAGGAAGCCAAGGTTCCCCACCTGCCGCGGCTCAGCTCTGAGCTCCGGAAGCAACAATGTTGCAATTATAGAAGCTAAACAAACCCCAGATACCTGCTTTCAGCCAGCTGGGGCCTCAGAGCTTAGAGCGCCAGTGATGACAACAGAGTTTCAATTATAGAAGCTAAACAAACCCAGATACCTGCTTTCAGCCAGCCGGGGCCTCAGAGCTTACAGCGTCAGTGATGGCAACATGTTTCAATTATACAAGCTAAACAAACCCAGATACCTGCTTTCAGCCAGCCAGGGCCTCAGAGCTTGAGCTGGGCCTCAGAGCTGGAGCCAGCTCTCAGCTCCAGTGACAGCCATAGAAGGTAAATAAATCCCAGAATAAAAGAAAAAAAGAAGAGGCTGGGAGCTTCAGTCGCCCGCCAGCCTGAAAACGGCCCTAAGCCCCTCACCCAGGCTGGCCAGGCATCCCAGTGGGGACCCCCACCCTGAAGGGGGTGTGACCAGCTGCAAACAGCCATCATCCCCTCATCCAGGCTGGCCAGACACCCAAGCAGGACCCCCACCCTGATCTGGATCACCCTTCAGGGCAAACCAACCGGCCCCAACCCGTGCACCAGGCATCTATCCTATATAGTAAAAGGGTAATATGCAAACTGACCCTAACAGCAGAAAGACTGGGAATGACTGGTCACTATGACACACACTGACCACCAGGGGGCAGACACTCAATGCAGGAGCTGACCTCTGGTGGTCAGGGTGCTTTCACATGGGGGAGCTCTGCTCAGCCACAAGCCAGTCTGATGGCTTCCAGTACAGCGGTGGTGGTGGGAGCCTCTCCTGCCTCCTCAACAGCGCTAAGGATGTCTGACTGCAGCTTAGGCCTGCTTCCTGCTGGGAAGTGGGCATCCCCTGAGGGCTGCCAGGCTGCCAGAGGGATGTTTGACTGCCATCTTAGGCCCAATCCCCCGGGAAGCAGGCCTAAGCCAGCAACTGGTCATCTCCCAAGGGGTCCCAGACTGTGAGAGGGCACAGGCTGGGCTGAGGGATGCCCCCTCCCCCTGAGTGCACAAATTTTTGTGCACCTGGCCTCTAGTCTTTATAATAACATTAATGTATTATTTCATTTTTAATGCATTTTTATTCTCTCATGAGTGTACAGTGGACTGTTCCACAGACTACATGGCATATTCACAACTACCATAGCCATATTTTCTCTATGCATTTCAAACAAAGAATGGTATTGCATCAGATGGATTACAGAGTGAAACATGAACATTCAGCTTGCTTCTATGAAGCTAAACACTAGAGGGAGTTCAAAACTGTAGAGCAATGTGTGTTTCTTACATTTGTGAAAACACTATTTTGCATCAAATATTTCCGAAAACGTATAGTGGATTTTTGCAATATTTTATACTGTTCTTAGTTTTAATTTCTAATAGAGTAAATATTAATAAATACAACAAGTATTCCTCTTCATGTAGTCTAGAGCTCTCACTACTCATATAGTCAACAGTGCTCATTCCTCTAAAACAGAGACGATTTCCACATAATCTATGGAGCAGTCTTGTAAGCATTGAGTTTTCTGCTTTAGTTATCTAGTTTCCTCTTGTTAAACTTCTTCTAGTTTCCTCAATAATTTTTAATAGTATAAAAGGTCCTTGTATGCTAAAAGATTGAGAACAATATCCTGAACAACACTTAGAACTCTAAGAAGAATTTAACATCCTTGTTATAGACACTGGTATCTTCCAAGTATATAACTATTGTAAAATATGACAAAGACTGAATTCTTTCCCATCAACTGCTATTGTTGTAACCATGCAACATATCTTCTCTACAGGATATCAATACTGTTCATATTAGAAAGCATCATAGGAATGGTTCGGAAGAAAAGTGAGCCTGTGTGTAATTCTCATCATTTTCAGAACACCATCTAGTTAGACTTTTAACTGAGAAATCTTTAAATGTTGCTTTATATCATCAGCTAACGGCAATTAGGAAGTTCATGCTGAGTTGGTGCAACCCCGATTTTGAAGATAGATATGGTTAAGAACAAGTAGCAAGCATAATCTCAAGATAAAGATATCAAGATAATATAAAAGCAAATTTAAAAAATGAATATATTATTTTCATGAAAAAAATCTCAATGAAGTAGATTTTAAATATCTCCATCAGAATACATGAATCCTTTTCTTTATACCTTGACTCCTATAGTTATTTTTGATGATTTCAAAATCCACATAAAATATAAATGTAATACCTTGGTCTCTCAGGTCCTTGACCTTCCTAGCTTCATATGTCATGTCTTTCACTTCAAGCAAGCATTCTTATGTAGGCTCATGTTATTACCTTTTCCACACTACTTCTAAACCACAATTTCAACTATCCTAATGAGAGGATGAATTTTAATTTTATATTAGGAGACTCATTACAACAGTAGTTGAGTGATTTTCATAAGTCCACTTTCTATTTTCAACACCCTCTAAGACATGTTGACATAATGTCTACTAATTATGTGTTCAGTCTATCACCCTTATTTCTGTAGCAAATCACTTAAAAAATGCTATATCATCTGTTCATACTCTGGGTCCCTGAACCTTGTCCTGGTTCATTACTTAGCTGAATGTCATGTGTTCTCAAAATCTGTCTCTGTCCTTAACAAATATAGCCTTTCCTCTGCCTCTTTCCCCACATGGAGAAACTCCTGATTCCTTAGGAAACTGAAAGTCATACTTTCCCACCTTCAATCCCTCCACATTCACTTCTTTGTTTTTATTCCTCACAAATCTTAGCAAGTTCCTATGCAAAGCTATATCTTGTCATCATCTCACTATCTTATGAATCTTTCTTTTTCTTTTTAAATGGTCTCATTTTAGAATGGGTTATTTCCAATAAGTACCAACATTCTTCATTTCTTGCATCTATGTTTGCTTTTATGTTTCTGTGCTATATTTAATCTTGATGAGTATCCATACATTGCTATTCCCTCAGCTTGTGTCCATTAGCTTAGCACTGATGGGTACAATCTAGTTTGCCTTTCCTTTGTTTCCATCACTGTTTCCTCTTCTTGTCTACCTTTCAATAACAAGTAAATTGCCCTCTCTCTATATAGTTGCCTTTCTATGTATATTTACATCTATATCACCTCTATTTATATTCATATCTATCACTTATGTTTTTTCTTCAATATCATCAGTCTGAATTTTTCATCTCAATTACTGTCCTCAACAATAGCTGGTTGAAGTTTTTTGTTTCATCTTAGTATATTTTTCACCTCCCTTATTCAACTGTTTCTTTTGGGATCTCATTGAACCATTTTATCTTCTACTTCAGAGAGAAAAGGGAGTTATGTGCCAGTAAGTAATTGAACTTTGCTTTACTCTCTTTTCAAACTTTCCCCTTAAACTTTCTTCTTTTTTCTCTTCTCATTCCTTTCCCAAAATAGGAGGCATTTCTCATTTATCCTAGTGATTTAATACACATACATTTATGATATGTTTATTATATTTAATATATAGACTAAATCACTAGGTAAATTAATTAGTATATCTATATAATCAAAACATACTTATTGTCAGCTTACAAAAACAGAGACATATAAAAATTTTAGATGAATAGGCACCTCTACCAACCCAGAAATAACTGATATTTTAATTTGTATATTATTTCTTCTCAGGGTTTACTAAAATACTTTTTAGATAGTAAATTTAATTATAGGTTTTATACATGCTTTTTTGTCCTGTTATTGTCATTTAAACTAAGTCTTATACTCTAGAGACCATTCATTCCAGCCAGACTTGCTCCAAGCATTTATTCATTGCATCATTTAATCTTTACAAGAACCCAGTATAATAACTATTATAGATGAGTGTCTTGAGGCTCAGAGAGGGAAGTGATTTGTTCATGGCAACAGAATTACTAAGTAACTGAGCTAACATTCAAATCCTGGGTCTTAGTACTAGTGCATCAGTGTTCTTCCCTCTATCATACACAACAAAGAGTAAGGGGGCAGGTGAAGAAAGAAACAAAAGAACCATAAGCCAGGAGATAGTTGGAAAGTGAAAGGTCACAGACAAGCTCAAGAATCAATGTATGATATTAATAATACAATGTATGACACTGGAAACAGAGAATGGACCATCACCAGTTTTATACACCAAAACTAATAGAGTGAAATAAATTATATTTCTGTAGTGCCTTATAGGATTTGTGTGTGTGAGTGTGTGTATATTGCATCACATGGCAATGACCCACTGCCAGTCTGCCAATCCGAGTCAATAATATTACATGGTGATAGGTCAAGTGACTATATATGAAGACAAGCAGCAAGAAATTCTGACAGAGAAACTTCACACTCAAACTCTTTATACAAAAACAATTACCTCCTTCTAATCAACCTCTCTCTCTCCTAATTCTTGTCCAGGAATATAATACCTTCTTTGCACTGTTTTTGATGGTGTATATGTTTTCAATATATGCATAACACATTATAGATACATATATATCTGCATATATATTTTCCCATTATCAATGTTATAATATAAACTTAAACTTTAAGATTTCATAACTGACTTTCAAATTTTGTATTGCTAAATCTAAGCATTCGGGCAGAAATTATAGCTTTAATCTTCTAATCAAGTGTCCAGGGTTTCAGATACTGCAGAGCCACAGAACTTCAGCAGATGGTACTTTGCAATTAATATAAATTTAGAAAGCAGAATGTGGGCTGTAAAATAGCATTTTCTTTGCCTATTATTAAGTATTAAATTTTACTCATGTACTGCTTTAAAAAATTACTTTACACTCTACCACCTTTGACCTTTCAGGAGATTAGGAAATTACAAGTTATTGAGTGAGGAGATCCAACAAAATTACAATTAGAGAAACCTCTGAATGCTGCATGTAATTGAATTTATCCACAAGCCAAAAATCAATGCAGTCATCCAGAAACACACCAAATGTGACATTCGGCTTTTTCTGCTTTATAAAGCCTAATTGATATTGGAGAAAATAAATGAGAAAAATAGGCAGTCTTATAGTAAGAGTCTCTAGGGATATATCAAATAGCCATTCAGAGTAATTCATATGTCCTAATACCCATTGATGGCAGCAATTGAGACTAACTTCCTTCTGATCCAGCTCTTACAATTTCTCCTTCCATTCCTATGGGCAATGTAAAAAAGAAGACATCTAATTAGTGGTCGGATATTGACATACGATAGTTTTTGATATATCTACTTTGGGACTAAAAGTTAAAAAAAAAGTGACAGCTAATGGATTAAAGTAAGTTTTTTATATAGCTTAAAAATAATTAGGTAAATAGTGACATCTATGTTACAGCAAAATGACACTTTCTTTAAAAAAGAAATCTAAGGATAATGTCAGAGGTCACATCATCTCATTTCTGTTTTGTTGATATAACACTTTTGCTCCTGTTTCCCACTCAAATAGACTATCCTTCTTTACGCATATACAGATATGCATACATTTCCAAATTGCACCTGCACTAAAAGGCCCAGTTACCTTCACTGCCAAATGGATGTGGAACTCTCCTTACCACTGACTACATTAGCAAGTATTTCTACATGGGACTTACTTAGTTTCTTTCTACATAGTAATAGTATTATTGAAAGTAATAATAATAGTCTGCAAACACTCCTAGAAGAGTGGAGCTCAATAATCTTATTTATTTTTACTGTCTGATAATCAAAAATTTTAGGGAGATCTGTTTTCAATAATAATGTCCCTAATATCCTAAAGTCAAGTGAAGGTACTCTTATTGCTTTCATTATACCCTATAAATATACATTGTAATATATAACATATGTTTTAAGTTTAGGGTTTATAAAAATACCTGATGTCCTTCTATCATAAAAAGCAGATTCTCTATGCTAAAGTAGGGATTTTTCCTCTTTAAAGAAGAACTTCAAGTCATCTGATTCAGACATTAGAATCAGAACTATATTGCTGATTTATAATTATACTAGAGGACCAATGCATGAAATTCGTGCAAGAGTAGGCCTTCCTTCCCCAGGCTGCCGGCACCGGCTTCCCTCGGGCACTCGGGATGCAGGCTTCGCTCAGCCCCAGCTTCATCCAGAAGGACATGCGGAATGACGTCCAGTTGAATTAGCATATTACACTTTTATTATTATAGATACTCCCCACCCTGTCCCCCATTTGTATATAAGTTCCTTAAAGGAAAGCAATTGCATCTTCTTTACTGTGGTGTGTGTCCTCTGAGCCCAACTTAACATGGTTCTTATTTTATTCTGAATAAATATTTATTTAAATAATTACTCATCAATGAAAAATTATATAACAACTCCATTCTCATTGCTAATTATTTAGGTCTGGAAGTAATGGGTCATTACCTGAGATGTGCTTTATTTTTTATTTTTATCGCATAAAACTTCATACATTTACATTTTAAACTATAACACAGCAATTAAAACTATGCTTACTGAAACTCTGCAATGGCATGTTTAATTATTACAATGTGAAAAATTAAGAATGCCAAAATAATAAGTGTTGTATAATAATAAGCTTAATATGGTTTCTTATATCTACATATTTTTGTAAACTTGAATTCTAGGAACTATACAAATATTACTCTCAAGGTTGCAAGCTGCTTCCTGTCATGCAAGAATGATAAATTGAGTTGATCATTAGTGTAGATATTTCCTTTGGGTTATGCATTAATTTGAATGAATCATCTCTCTGCATAAATTTAAAACAAGTGCCAACGTAATACACTTGAAGAAAACTATGAACTCACTCAATCCTGAAGAAAGATGTTCAGAAATAGTATGCTTTCAGTTTTGGTACATAAATGGTGGAGCCACACCACTATAGGCTCTAGAGATTCTTTGGATGAAAAATTCCACCCAAAATAGCCCATGTTGCTATGATTAAATTATCTATATATGAAGACTTCTGCATAGTTATTACTACCATGACAAATACCATCAACTTCCAAACTTTTCTATCCTGCTGCCTACTTGGTATCGCCTATTTACTGTTTAATAATAGGCCAAACTTAAAATGAGTGAAGTATTCTCAGTCTTCCACATCTCAGGAAATATAATAAGTCACCTAGATAATTAGGACCAAAAACCTGGAACAGAACCTTGACTTTCTATTTCTTCTCTTTACTACTCTTTATTAAATACTCAGGAAGACAATTCAATCTGCAAAATATATCTGTCTGAAATCCACCCACTTCTTTCCATATTTATTACCATCACTGGAACAAATTACAAATACAAAATTACTTCTAACGTGAATTATTGCTATTGCCTTCCTGATTTCCTCTTTCACTTTTGTCGCATTGCAACCCATTCTCTATCCAAATACAACAGTGATTCTTTTTGACATGCAAACTAAGTCTGTTCAATTATTAATTAAAATACTTTAATGGATACCATTTAAATATAATCATAATATCCAGGGGTCCTTCTCTATTTCTTTTAATTCTTCTAAACCCTGTCACACATTTATAAATAGCTCTGTATTAAATTTTCTCAAACTATCCAGTTTGAGTGTGCTGAGTATATTCTATTAGGACAGAAATGCACATAGGAGAATAATAGCAGACTTCCAACAAGAAGCAATTGGCAGTCTTGTTAAATGGTCAACTCATACACATACCAAAAAAGAAATAAAAACATGCCATGAGAGATAAAAAATTAGTCTTTTTTATATTCAAATAATCTACAGTTTTCAATGTGTTATTTCAGTTGCATTTCATCATTTCAAAAGACCTGGTGTTAAGAATTGTGCACATTATTTCAGATATGGATGTTTGACCATTGATTAAAACATTTTCCTTTTAGTCTGATAAAAAAGACTGTCATTGCCCTGAACAGTGTGACTCAGTTGGTTGAGCATCCTCCCATGCACTAAGAGGTATGTCTTCCTTTCATGGCACATGTTCATGTTGAAGGCTCAATCCCCAGTAGGGGGCAGGAATGAGGCAGTGGATTGATGTTTCTCTCCCTCTTTATAAAATCAATAAATCATATTTTTAAAAAATATTTTTAAAAAACTATTATATTTTTTCTGATATTGATTTTGTATTTTATACCTTTACTGTAAGGCCTAAAGTACAGCCATTTGTTTATGGTGCAAACTGTATTTATCTGTTTTCCAATCTATAGCACACACTCCTTCAACACAGGAACTATTTTCTAATTTATGTTACATCTCCATGACATCTAAATTTTTTCTAAGAAATACAGAAGTAGAAAATTTAGTAGAAGGACAGGAGATTTGGCATCTCAAAATATGCATAGAACTGCAAATTAATATTAAAAAGTAATTTATTATACCTAAACCAACTTTAATATAAAATCTACTTACTGGTTGTAATTCTTCCCTTTAGAAATACTCCAAAGAGTAAATACAAACACATATGTGCATACAAAAGCACACACATATCAGCACACATTTTTGTATTCTCTCTGATAATGACTTGCTCACAAGTAGTGGGTTTCTTTTTGTCTTTTAATTTTCCATGTAGTGAGCACAAGAGATAATTTTCCTTGTGAGAAGAAGTTCTGCAAATGTCCAGCTTCTTTTCCTTAGAGTAATTTATCACAGTCATAGAGCAATAGGAAATCTATCTTCAAAATGCAAGCTGTATTCCAAACACTTAATTTTCTAGGAAGTAAAGAGAAATTCAACCAAAAACAATACTTGAAATATATGAACTGTATTACTTTGTTTTTTCTTCTTATATACTTAAACATTTTTTTTATTTTTTATTTTTTTATTAAGATATTACATATGTGTCCTTATCCCCATGTTATCCCCTACCCGCCCCCGCCCCCCCCACCCCCGCTCATGCCCTCACCCCCCGCCCTGTTGTCCATGTCCATTGGTTAGGCCTATATGCTTGCATATAAGTCCTTTGGTTGATCTCTCCCCCTTACCCCCACCCTCCCCTACCTTCCTTCCAAGGCCCGACAGTCCAATCAATGCCTCTCCATCTCTGGATCAGTCCTTGTTCATCAGTTTATGTTGTTCATTATATTCCATAAATGAGTGAGATCATGTGGTATTTATCCCTTAAAGAATAACCTTCAGTATTTCATATAATCCTGGTTTGGTGGTGATGAACTCCTTTAGCTTTTTCTTATCTGTGAAGCTCTTTATCTGACCTTCAATTCTGCATGATAGCTTTGCTGGGTAGAGTAATCTTGATTGTAGGTTCTTGCTATTCATCACTTTGAATATTTCTTGCCACTCCCTTCTGGCCTGCATGGTTTCTCTTGAGAAATCAGCTGACAGTCGTATGGGTACTCCCTTGTAGGTAACTAACTGTTTTTCTCTTGATGCTTTTAAGATTCTCTCTTTGTCTTTAGCCCTTGGCATTTTAATTATGATGTGTCTTGGTGTGGTCCTCTTTGGATTCCTTTTGTTTGGGGTTCTCTGCACTTCCTGGACTTGTAAGTCTATTTCTTTCATCAGGTAGGGGAAGTTTTCTGACATTATTTCTTCAAATAGGCTTTCAGTATCTTGCTCTCTCTCTTCCTTCTGGCACCCCGATAATTCGGATGTTGGTACTCTTGAAGTTGTCCCAGAGGCTCCTTACACTATCTTCATATTTTTTGGATTCTTTGTTTGTTTTGCTTTTCCAGATGGGTGTTTTTTGCTTCTTCATATTTCAGATCTTTGACTTGATTCTTGGGATCCTCTTGTCTGCTATTGGATCTCTGTATATTATTCTTTATTTCAGTCAGTGTATGTTTAATTTCTGACTGGTCCTTTTCCATTTGTTTGGCATTCTCATTAAGGTCCTTGAAGGTCTCACTAAGTTCCTCCGAGGTTCGTAGAAGATTCTTGAGTAACCTTATAACTGTGGTTCTGAACGCTATGTCCTCCATTTGTTTGCTTTCCTCCATTTCTTTCATTTGTGACATGTTTCTTTGACTTCGCATTTTTGGCTGACTGTGAGGACCTGCTGTGTCTATAAGAAGATCTGCTACAGCGATATCAACAGATTTCTCTGCTTTGTTTGTAGTTTGGAAGTTTTGGAGCTCTCTGATCCAGCTGCAGTTTGTTCGGCTGCAGAAGCGCAGGTGCCTCCTTTGTGCCGCAGATCACAGCTTGGGATGGGATGTGAATTGAGTGGGGCGGGGTCTCAGGGAGACACCAGGGCGGAGCAAACAATGGTGTCCTCATGTCTCCATGACCTTGACTCCGCGTTTCCGAGATTCCCCGAGTGCCGCACGCCCCCACCACCTCAATGATCCCTGCGAGCAGCTCTGTGAGAAAGTCACCCTCGCTTTCCCACCCGCTGCAGGACAGTCCCATTTTTCCCCGTAGGTGCCTGGGACTGCAGCATCTCGCTGTAAATAAGTTCAGTGCATTTGAGACCTTGTATCCCCTTCCGATTGAAAGAAACCGCATGCCCAGGTGCAGCTGCCTCGCGCACGCCTCTGTACCTCTGTTCTTGGTGCCGCTCCCGTCCTACTAGGTCTCAGTGCACTATTTTCTTTCCTTCTAGTTGTAGAACTTCCACTCGGGCAGCTTTCCCGTGGTTCTGGATGATAGCTGTTTTGTCTTATAGTTGTGGTTTTAATGTTGTTGTGGGGGGCAGCACGCACAGGTTTGTACCTTATGCCGCCATCTTGGTTCTCTCCTAAGAATTTTGTTTTTAAAAGCATACATTAATATTTCAAATCAATGAAAACATACAAATAAAATGTTAATGCCTAGTTTGAGAGATAGGCACAATACAATGCTTCACATGGACATAAACATGCACACATACATGTGCTCTCTCTCACACACACACACACACACACACACACACTTTAATCTATAGCCACATTTGATCTGCTTTTTAATTCCTTGTTTTTAATTGTTATTGTAATTTTTTGGAAGGAGGCAAGCAAATTCTAATAAAAGGTAACATACCTTATTAAAAAAGTAAGCAATACAAAATGAATGAAAAAAATCTCATAGAGAACCATTTGAAGAAATAATGAACTATTACTTACCCTAAGAAAAAGGTATCCAAAAGGCAACAGAGGAAAACACAATAAAATTAGAAATTATAAAGAGAAAGGATTTTCATGGGAAATATTTTTGATATAGACAAAAAGTCTTTGTAAAGAGGAAAAAACAACAACAACATGATGTTTGAAATAACACTAGCAATCCTATATAATAAAAGCCCAATATGTAAATCAACCTAACGGCGGAATGACCAACGACATAACTGGTCACCATGATGTGCACTGACTACCAGGGAGCAGACACTTAATGCAGGAGCTTCCCCCACCCCACAGGCCCCAGACCAGCCACGGCGGGTGTAAGTGGGGGCCCCTGGTTGCCCCGCTGGTCGCCCCGAGCAGGCGGCACTAGACTGTCCAAGGCGGGTGGTAGCGGGGGACCCCTGATCGCCCCACCAGATGACCCACAGATTGGCGCTAATTGCCAGCCAGGCCTAGGGACCCATGCACAACTTTCATGCACCAGGCCTCTAGTTAATAAATAATTACCTTATAGAGACAAAACAATGAGTAATAAATTTG
The DNA here is from genome assembly GCF_963259705.1 of Myotis daubentonii. Taxonomy (NCBI): domain Eukaryota; kingdom Metazoa; phylum Chordata; class Mammalia; order Chiroptera; family Vespertilionidae; genus Myotis; species Myotis daubentonii. The sequence goes on along the minus strand of NC_081845.1, from coordinate 42,635,431 downwards.
AAGTTTTATACAAGAAAATAAAGTGATATGTGAAAGGATTTAAGAGATTATTTTTGTAGTTCATATGCCGGGGTCCAATCCCAGCAGGTCCAGGGGTCCCCAAAGGTGTGGACGGAGTTGGCGAAGAACGAAGGAGAGGGAAACAGTGTTCAGTTGATCAGCAGCCTAGCCAGGATCTCTAGCCAGGATCTCCAGCCAAGTTCTGTTCAGGATCTCCAGCGAAGTTCTGGTTAGGATCTCCAGCGAAGTTCTGGTTAGGATCTCCAGCCAGGTTCTGTGTCCATGTTGTCTTGCTAGGTTCTGTCTCTAGGTTCTGAGGCCAGTTTCTGTCCAGGATCTTTTGCCATGTTCTCTCCAGTGAAGTTCTTCTGTCTGTAGGTTCTGTTTTCTGAGCTCTGACTGCTAAGTTCTGTCTTCCAAGCCCTGTGTTCTCAGTTCTGTCTTATTACATCTGTATTTATACCAGTTCATTTTAATCCTGTCAATCTCTATTACAAAGGTTAGGGCGTTTCTTATCTCCATTCCAGGGAGTAAAGATTATGTAGCTTAAGCATGATCTTTTGTAGTTAAATCGATTAACTACCCGCCTGGCACTTAGTTAAGAGGTTTTATTCCCTCCCTAACTTCAGGGGAAAATCCCTACCTGGGGAAACAACCTTTCTCGGAGAGGTGACCTTGGTTAAAACACAGCGCCAAGAAGGTGAGCAAACATATTAAGAACAGTATTCCATATATGCCAGGCCCTTGAAACAGCAAGGATGGACCGGCTCCCGGCAAATTCCCCCTTTTTTATTTTTTAAAAGCAGGCATTAAAAAGAAAAACCTCAAATGCTCTCTTATGTCCACTTTAAGAATAGGATTGGCGCTTTCTGCTATTATCTGAGTCCTGATCTATCACCCCAGGGAGAGCTTGCCAATCCTGCACTTTCCCAGGGTGGAAAGGCTGCAGTGGGGTTAAGGATAAGGCTCCTTGGGCCTACCTTCTCCCATGCCATTACATTTACCTTTCTGGCACCTTTCCTTCCTCAGAAAAGCATGGACATATTTCTTGTATAAAATGTTCCATCTGACTGGGAGTAACCTTAACTCCTCTGCTAGCAAGCATATGTGTTAAAAGATCAATACGGAGTCTTTTTTCTTTAGACTCAGTATAGCACATCTTCTTAATGTAAAGATCAATACAGAGTCTTCTTTCTTTGGACTCAGTATGGCACATCTTCTCAATCTAAGTTCTGTACTCTCCACCTTCTTACCCTACTTATCCTCTATAGGGGGGTCTGCAGTACCCTGGTGGAGTCCTATCCGTCCCGAGTGTGGGGGTTCTCAATGGGGGGGGGGGGGCTTACCCAGGGGAATCCTGTTCCAGGAGTTCCCAAAGGTGTGGACAGAGTCGGCGAATACTATCCACCCTATTCCTACGGTGGAGTCCGATCCGTCCCGAGTGTGGGGCGCTTACCTAGGGGTCCCTGTTCGGGCGCCATATACCGGGGTCCAACCCCAGCGGGTCCAGGGGTCCCCAAAGGTGTGGACGGAGTTGGCGAAGAAGGAATGATACAGAGGCAGCGTTCAGTTGATCAGCATGGTTGGGTTCTCTTGCCTGGTTCTATTGCCAGGTTCTATAGGTTCTCCAGCCAGGTTCTGTCCAGGTTCTCCAGCCAGGCTCAGTCACCAGGTTCCAGTCAGGCTCTCTTGCCAATTTCTGTAGTCAGGTTCAGTCCAAGATCCCCTGCCATGCTCTCTCGCCAGGCTCTGCCTCCAGGCTCCGAGGCCAGTCCCTGTCCAGGATCCTCCGGCATGCTCTCTCCAGCGAAGTTCTTCTGTCTCTAGAGAACGTTCTGTGTAGGTTCTGTGCCTAGGCTCTGTCTCTCTTGGTCCTGTCTTCCAAGCCCTGTGTTCTGAGTTCTGTCTTCTGAATTCTGTCTCCTGAGTTCTGTGTTCTAGGTTCTGTCTCTCTTGGTTCTTTCTTCTAAGTCCTGTCTCCTAAGTTCTGTCTCTTGCTGTCTTGTTGCATCTGTATTTATACCAGTTGATTCCAATCCTATAAATCTCTATTCCAAAGGTTAGGGCGTTTCTTATCTCCATTCCAGGGAGTAAAGATTATGTAGCTTAAGCATGATTGTTCGTAGTTAAAGTGATTAATTACCCGCCTGGCACTTAGTTAAGAGGTTTTATTCCCTCCCTAACTTCAGGGGAAAATCCCTACCTGGGGAAACAACCTTTCTCAGAGACCTTGGTTAAAACACATAGTGCCAAGAAGGTGAGCAAACATATTAAGAACAGTATGCCATATATGCCAGGTCCTTTGAAACAGCAAGGATGGACCGGCTCCCGGCATTCATACTTTTGCAGTTGCATAGACACTAGTTTACTTTTCAGGTGAGGTGTTTGAGAAAGCATTTCTTCAGTTTTTTAGAGCATATATGTAAGGGATATAATCAGGTCTTCTTGCAAACATTGCTTTTTTATAACAATTTTATCTTTTATTTCAAAAGTTATCAGAGATTTTAATAAAATGTAAGATCAGCCATTCAGAGAGCATTTATATTTATCAACAGAAGTAGACTGAAAGACTTCTTGAGGCAAAAATCTGCTGCATTATTGTTTATAAATTTTGTAATGCATTTGAATGAAGTAAAAGACTGGAAAATTATTAACTTCAGGGATAAAATCCTATTCATATTGATGATATCTATTGCTGTCAAAACGCCAAGGATTCTTAGTTGAAAGAAACAAAACGCTCACAAGTTCCTTCTGTAGCAGTTTGGAATATGAGGCTGTAATGTAGGGCAGTGTGCTTTTAAGGAACCTTCAGCTGAGACTACACAAGAAAATGGTGAGCAAACTCAAATGGTAACTTTCTAGAACCATGGAATTTGAAATATAGTTTCTAAGACTCACTCTTTTAGCTTCCTAAGATTAATTAGGTCTTAGGAACATGAATCTTCATAGCAAAATTACACTTAAACAATGTGTTAAGTTTTAGACTTCTTCTGGGGAGATACAGTTCAATCCACTACAACATGCAAAGCAATGGAAAACACCTAGCATGCCTTTCACATGGAACTACACCTTAGTATGTTTTTTAAAAAGATAGATACTGAACAAAAGTTATGAGTGTCTGAAAGTGGTCCATGAACAAAAAAAAGCCCTTAGAAACTAAACAGAAACATAATTGAGAAAGATCCACAGCATTTAAAAATGAAAGACCTAATCCTATATGGTACTGAATCTATTTATTACCATGAAACCACAAAATGTTTCATTTTATTTTCCAAAGCAATACTGATATCTCTGGGAAACCAATAGAATCTATACTAATAAAAGCCTAGCTGGCCCTCATGCCCTCACGTCATCACAAGATGGCCACCTCATGTCATCACAAGATGGCCACCACAAAGATGGCTGCCACAAGATGGTCGGGGGGGGGGGGTGCAGTTAGAGGCAACCGGGCCAGCAGGGGAGAGCAGTTGGGGGTGATCGGGCCAGCAGGGGAGTGGTTAGGGGGCGATCAGGCTGGCAGGCGAGCAGTTAAGAGCCAGCAGTGCTGGACTGTGAGAGGGATGTCTCAGGTTGGAGAGGGTGCAGGCTGGGCTAAGGGATGCCTCCCCCCGGCAGTGCACAAATTTTCTGCACCGGGCCTCTAGTCCTTAATAAAACAACATCAGTGTATCTTTTTCAAGTATGAAATAAATAAGTTTTAAAAATAAATATTTAAAAGAGAAGAGAATATAAATGCTTCTTTCAACATTGAGGATTCTTCACAATACAAACAGAAAGAAATTACAATTTGCTATAAAATTGTAAAACCACTATGAATTTAGTAGCAATCATTATGCTGAGATAGAGGAAATGTGTTGTATCCATGTTTCCATATGGAAAGACTATTCCATGTTGTATATCACTGGTCCATAAATCATTAGAGCAGTTATGATCACATGTATTGACATGCCTTGCTGTACATTTCAAGAAAATATTTAATGTGCTGAATTGAATCAGTGCTCATTACATATACTATATGCATTTTTATAGGAGACTAGGAAGGCCAAAGATTATCTTGCACAAAAATTCATGTCACAGAAAAGTATATGTTTTTGTTTAGGTCACAATTATGACATAGGTCACAATATAGACTACAAAATGCAGTGGTATTGGTCCTAATGATGCTTTGGCTCTACATGTGCAATAAAAGTCATTTGTGTATGAGAAAAAAATTTTATATGTATTCCAATAATACCTAGTCTTATTCGGAAAGAAAAAATAAATGATTATTACTGATGTGCTTCATTATTCATTAGTCTTTAAAAAAAATAGTGAATGTTCCCTAGTTGGTTTGGCTAAGTGGATAGAGCATCAGCCTGCATATTGCAGGGTCCCAGGTCCAATTCCAGTCAAGGGCACATGCCTGGGTTGCAGTCTCGATCCCCAGTAGAGGGTGTGAAGGAGGTAGCAGATCAATGATTTTCTCTCATCATTGATGTTTCTGTCTCTCTCCTTCTCCCTTCCTCTCTGAAATCAATTTAACAATATTTTTTAAAAAATAGTGAATGTTGTAAATGGATTCAATTCTTGGTCATTGGGGATATACTTTTTCAGTATTCTGAGTAAAAATATGATCTATGTGTATACTTCTCTGCTGCTCCTCCCCCCTCCCCAAACCTCGTCCTCCCATTAAACTTTCTTGGAAATTCAATGGTATATTTTAAATTGAAGAATGAGATAAAAAGATCTCTTCATAAAATGAGTATAGTCACTAAAAACCATTTCTGTGAGTTCAAGTGTGGCTTGAGTGGCAAATCTCAATGATACTTTCATTATCCATATTTGCTGGAACCCTCAGGACTAAAATATCATGATTTCTTAATGTTGATAAGATAGGAAGATAATATCTACAAAAGATTGAAGTGGGCTCTAAATAGATTGATAGACAACAATTTTATTCTTTCTCAACATGTCTCCTCTTATTGGTGAAAGAAATTGATGAAGTATTAAGCATATCTTAAAATCAGTCTTAATGCTGCAGGGTATTATGAAGAAATACTTTTCAGAACTCTGCAAAAGAAGCAGATTGGAAACATTAATTTTTGTCTCCCAAGTTAAAAATTCAAAATTAGAGCTTTTGAATGAAATTCATCGCTTTTGTGTCTGTTAGAGACAAGAAAATAGTTTTCAAAAACAAGATACAATACAATTTCTGGATCTAACTGTTGTTTGAATATATCTAAACTAGAGGCCTGATACACGAAATTTGTGCAAGGGGCTCTGCCTTCGCAGCCACAGCTTCGTCCAAAAAGTCGTAAGGAAGGATGTCTGGAAGGTCATCTGGTCTAATTAGCATATTACGCTTTTATTAGTATAGATATATGATGCATTTATTCCAATCTGGATGCCATTTTCAATGACCTATACTTGCAGTGACATTTAACAGAGACACATTAGGTGAAGAAACTGACAGTAAAATATGATCAGACCTCATGGTCTTTATAAATCAACTTGAGTAGATAACTGTATTAGAGTTTACGAAATATCAATCTTTTTATTTATGCGATACTGTAATTCTTATGTATTAATTTAATGTTAATAGATAAAAGCGGTGATAACATATTTTTTTAATTTTGTTGATTAGTAAAGGTAGTTAAAAGATAACACATTTGAGCATGATTTCTCTACAGAACATAACCTAGGTTTTTTTAATATCATCACAAAACATTAAGTAGGTAGAAATGTGAGGAAACTACTATCACCTGAACTATTTTGATTACATGATCAATAAAGCATGTAAGTAGGTAAAATCTAGATTAGTATATTTCAAAATGTCTCCCAGGGAACGCTAGACATCTGTTTAAGTGCATTTGGGAAATTCTGCATTATGTAATGCCAAAGTGAAGAATTAAAGTGAATTAAAAAAAGGCAAGATAAACTCTTCAGTTAATAATATCATAATTTCAATTAACCAAGGATTTTCAAAATACATATGATGTTTTTATTACATGCGGCATTTCTTTTTTATTAGCAGAAATGGTGTTCAGTGGAATATACTTTAGGAAAAATGGACTAGATTGTCGATTTCCTAATAATGGAATTTAAGGTAAACATTATACAAGTCACTCTTACAGACAATATGGCCATTACTAGTTCATTAAAAAGTAGCATTTGTTTATTTGTCAGTCTATGCATCTTTTTAATTCTATCCATTCAATAAATGAGTTTGCATAATAAAACCAAACTACTAATTAAATCATAACTATTCAGCATATGTATTTATTTTATAAAAAATTTGAAATACAGTCCTTTACCATCCTTGTCATTACTTCTTAAAGTGTAATCACATTCCATCCTTTTATATTACTGAAAATTATTTCACAAGGGCAGAAAACATCCTTATTAAAAATATAATATGCAAGTTAAAATGAAAATTTACTTCACCTAAATTATTTTCCCTCCCTATAATTAGCAGCTAATCTTATCCACACATAGCTGCAGGCTGAGAACCAGTAAATGCTTGACTGTTGGAATGATTGGGGAACTTTACTTTCTGATAATTACAAGATATAATTACTTTGGAGCTTTCTAAGACCTTTTAGTGATTAGGGAAGCTTTTTTTAACTCAGTCATAACATTTGTATTACTAATAAACTAAGAAGTCTTATACTCTAATAGCTAACAAATTTGAAAGAAACACAGATTCTATAAATGGTATTGCAGGCTTCAGGGGAAATCATTTAAATATTTAAAAGCACTATATTTTCCAGAATCTGACTTCATAACTTTTTCTTTATAAATATAGAATCTATTAAGATGTATAAAGTCAGTGTAATGACTATCTTTTGGGACACTGTATCTCAGAAATAACTACTAGAAAACATTTTAAAAATAAGAAGAAAATTTTTTTTATTTTTTTAGTAGCACTAAATATCCTCAACCAACTAAAAGAGAGGAGTGTTAAGAAACTGACTTCCAGGGTAATTCACATAAGAATCTGTCACTAAGAATTTGAATGCCTAAGAAGATAGGAGCAATTTTAATTTTTCCTATGACAGTGAATATGACAGGGAAATCATTGCTGAATTGTAATCTGAATATAGGAAAAACTTGAAGTAGAAAACTCATGCTAAAGTTGGGGAAAAGTAATTTGTTAAAATTTTAATGTGTTAAAATGTATGCTGAAAGCAGGTTTTGTTTTAAGTTTCTACTGTCACTATGAATCAATTATGCATATCAGTGGCAGTAAGACAGATACCCTATGGTAAATGGAGACTTGGACATGAACAATTCACTTTGGGAAGCTGGAATACATACTATGTTATCGATCATTCCTGTAGAAGCATAAAATAAATATTGTCATGCATATTTTATTATCATTCCACAAACATGTGTAACCAAAATACGTTTACATGTACAAGAACCTCAGCCAAACTGTACTGAAGAATTTTCTTAGAGAACACTTATGTACTTGAGTGAACTTGAATACATATATGCATAACCCATGGACACAGATAATGGGGTGACAAGAGCCGGGGGCGAAGGCGGGGATGCAAGCAGTCTGGAAGAGATTAATGAGGGGAAAAGGAGGACCTTTGTAATACTTTCAACAATAAAGATTTTTAATTAAAATAAAAATCAATAAACATCTCCAAGTGAGGATTTAATAAAAAGTAGAACTTATACAAAGATATTAAAGTTCTCATAATAGACTCAAATAAGTACTCTTACTATATTACTAGATACTGTACATATGTACTTTCTGTGATTAGTCCTGTATTTTGATTAATTCAAACATACTTGTCTAAATCTAAATCAATGGTTATTCTAAGGTGATAAATGAGTTTCAGATTTAAATGTCTTCAACAATGTTTAGTAGCAAGATCTTGGGCCTTGAATTCTAAGTCCCTGAGTTGTACCCTCCTTTTACTTGGGAGTTATGTGACCCTGTTATCAACACATACCATCTGTATGTCAAGTATTGTTCTAAGAATGAAAGAAGGTGGAGGGATTAGCCAAAAGACATATATGCATAACCCATAGACCCAGACAACAGTGTATGAAGGTCAGAGGGAAGGGGTGGTGGAGGTGGGCCAAGGAGGGGCAGGTAGGGACTTCTGTAATAGCATCAACAATAATTATAAAGTTTTTTTTTTTAAAAAAAATAACAGGTATCTTCTAATATTTCCAATCTGTTCCTATAAAGTTGTGTGACAATTTCTTAATCACATAGTTTTTTTTAATTTGATGAGCTATATTTTTCAATGAATCTTTTAGTAAAGCCAAAAATGTTTATAATATGGGGAAAAAATATATATGTTATCTTCACTCTTCATAAGAATTGAACATATAGATGCTATCCTTATTTTCTAGATAGTCAAAGTTTAAGAAGTTTAAATAAGTTGTTCAATGTGACAAAGCTAGTAAATGGCAGAAGTAGGACTCAAACATACATTTAACGAATTCTAAAGGCTAACTCCTTAAAATTAATCATCCTGTGAACTTCAAACTTATTAAATTGATTACATTTCTTCATTAAATTTCTTAATTCCTCTGATTTCTAAGATTAAATTTCTTAATCCTTTAAGTTTTAATTTCTTCATGTACACAAGGAGATAAGCCATTTCCTGTAAGCCTCATCCAGTTGTTGGGTTAATTAAAAAGCATATAAGAAAGAAAATATATATTTTATAAGTCAAGGTGTTAGACAAATATCTCATTTTATTCCCTTCTAATCTAGGTCATTTTAAATAGAAATGATATTTGAATTTTATCCATTTCTTTAAAACAAAAATACTATAAGTATGTGATACCAGTTTCATTGTCTAAAAGAAATCTTCATAATAACTATTGTATCATAAGTTAGAATTGGGAAATAAATGCTATTTACTATTCAACTATAAAATACAAACTGGGGTGGGGTGGGGTGGGGTGGGGTGGGTTGATGGGAAGAGATTAACCAAAGAATTTATATGCATATATACATAAGTCATGATGAATGCCTAGGTGGGGAGAGGAGGAGTGGGGTGCAGGAGGTCAATGGGGGGAAAAAGGGGACATCTGTAATATTTTTAACTATAATGATAAATTAAAAATAAATAAGTAAAATAAAATATAAGATGATATTTTTAATATGACAAATTTTGAATTACATATAAAAATATTTTTAAAAATCAAATATTAGTTGACTTAAATCAATACTACCCTGAAAATGTTGATTTTTAATGAAAGTCATGTCAATAAAACTACTTGGCTATATTCATAAATAATGACAAAATTCCATATTGTCTTATTGCTAGCTATAGTCAAGACTGTATCCTCAATACAAATAACTGAAGCAGTAACAAAATACAGCATCTAATTCTTATATTTCAATATTGTAAATTTGATATTTATACTGCTGTTTTAATAATTTCATGAACTTTATTTTAAATTATAAATAATCTAAAATTATATACAAATCCTATATAATAAAAGCCCAGCGACCAAAATAGCAGAACGATCAGAATGAACAGAGACCAGAACAACCATGGCCTCTCACCCCAGCTGGCCCCACTCCCCAGTGGGGACCTGCACCCGATTGGAGGCATGGCCGGCCTGCAAACCGCCCGTGGCCCCTCGCCCTGGTGGCTCCACCCCCCTGGGGGGACTTGTACTCCAATCCGGGGCCCCATTAGGGCTGGCTGGCTGGCCCCCACCCATGTACCAGGCCTCTATGCTATATAATAAAAGGGTAATGTGCAAATTGACCCTAACAGAGGAAAGATCAGAACAACTGCTTAACCAGTCACTATGAGGTGCACTGGCCACCTCTTGGTCCCTTTCCTTGGCCATCAGGCTCTGATCGCCCAATGGTGAACGGAGGACTGGGGTGGGTGGCGGCGGGGGGCAGGGCCAGCGAGTGGGTGGAACGGCTGACCTCTCGGTCCCTCCCCACAGCCAGCAGGCTCCGATCACCCAATGGTGAACAGGGAACTAGGGGTGAGTGGCGGGGGATGCAGGCGGCACCAGGCCAAGGCCCCTGCCCCATTGGTCGCCCCACACACAGAGGGCGACCTGCAGCAGGGGTGGGGCTGGTAAGCGGGAAGGGAGGGAAGATGGCCCTGATCGCAGGCCAGGCCTAGGGACCGTACCCACACACAAATTCCATGTGCTGGGCCTCTAGTAGAATATAAAAGCTATAGGAACAACTACTGAATTTTTTACTTGAAGCAAAATTGAAATGAGGGAAGTTCAGCACAATGAGCCACTCTTAGTACTTTGGAAATATGAGCTGTAATGCCCAATTACTTACAAAAAGAGAAAATATAAGTTTGGCAGTGACATATTATTTCAATCATCTTTGTCACTTGTTTGCTGGGAGACCTGAATTCTGAATAAATTTAGTATTTACCTCCTAGGTTAGATGTGAGGAAAATGTGTTTATTCATAAGAAGCATTTAGCAGTTTCAGAAAGATATAAAGTACTAGTAATGTACAAAAAGTTCAGGTCATTTGGAAAGCATTCTAAATGCAATTAATATTAAATAAAATATTGTTTTAAATCATGCCATGCTATGTGAATATGAGCTTGTTTTATATTGTTATATGATACTGAAAAAAATTGATAAAATTGAGTATCAGTATTGATAGAATATGCCCTCATTTTAATATAAAATGAACAAATATATCATTAAAGAGTGGTAAATTCCTGGCCATTGTTTTAATATAGATTTTTAAATGTTCTGAAAGCCAACCCTAAAAAAGAATTTAGGTAGATAGATTCATCTAGTGTAGTTTCCTTACCAAACACAAATTATCCCACACACTTTTTAGGACATTTCCTGGATCTCCTGTTAAATTCACACATCTATTTTAGAAAATATATCAACTGGCTCAAAAGTAGACATTAGGAAGAGTATTTCTTCAGATAAGGTGGCAGGACACTAGTTTTAGATTTTATTTTAAGTGGATGGGGAAGCCATTGGAAGGCTTTAAGCAAGAGCACTGTCTTATATCATTTATGCGTGACAGCTCTAACCTGGCTGCAGGTGGAAAAAGGATTGTACAGAGGCAAGAGTGGAAGCAGGAGGAATGGTTCAGGGGGAATTGTGGTCATAGAGGCTAGAAATGAAAATAGTGGTATAGACTTTTTTAAGTAGTATAGACAGTTTCAGTTAAGTGCTGAGAAGGGCAAGTTCATTGTGGCAGAATGAGTATGAAGCAAATGTGTATGAGGGTGTAAAGCTAAACTGAATGTTTAATGTGCAGAACATTTATTTTTAAAATGCTCTTAGGATTAGCAAGTATGGAAGCAAAGGGAAAGAGACAAGATTTGGCAGTCAAACTGCAATGCAATCTCAGGGAAGGCCTCAGCCAACTTCACAGTGAGTTCTAGAGAGAAATAGTCCTTCAAACTTGTCATGAATTAGGGAGGGGCGCTATGCCTTTATATCTGAATCCCATATTGATCTGTCATAGATTGCAGGATACCCTGGAAGGAGTTATGACCTTGGGTGTGATCATTTTCTTTAGCAGAGAACTGACAGCTGATGGCTCTCTTCTGGAAGTTCTCTGAGCACCAAGCTAAATAAAGGCTTCATTCCTGAAGGGAGACCTAGGTGGAGCACCACAGTGTCACTACAACATCTTAAGTCCTTACTGTTGACCACTGAACATCATTATTCAGTGCAGTGAAAGTATGCCAATCTCACATTTTCTTCCTGTTGTGTTCTGAATTAATGGAAGAAGGCAATGCTTGTCTGCTTCAGGAAGCATTCAACTGTACTTTATAGTAGTATGTCCTTCGCTATGTGTAAATCTGCCTAGGGGTAACTACCTTTGGTGGGAAGCAGAGTATCTGATGCTTCTATTTGGACCAAACTTATCACCGCCATACCATCCAGTACTTACCTATTCACATTTTAGTCCAATTCAAGTTGGACTAAAGTCTCCTTCTGGGAGACTTCTTTCATACCAACACTCTGAAGTCTTTGCTTTGAGCTTCCCTAGTACTACAGGCTTTGGCAAAAGAAGGTTTACAGTTGTAAGTACATGAAACAGAGTTTATTCTTTCCTTATTATTTATTACTAGAGGCCCAGTGCACAAAAATTTGTGCACTCGGGAGGAAGGGGTCCCTCAGCCCAGCCTGTGCCCTCTTGCAGTCTGGGACCCCTCAGAAGATGACCACCTGCTGGCTTAGGCCCGCTCCCCGGGGGATTGGGCGTAAGATGGCAATCAGACATCCCTCTGGCAGCTCGGCAGCCCTCAGGGGATGTCCACTTGCCAGCGGGGAGCAGGCCTAAACTGCAGTCGGACATCCTTAGCGCTGCTGAGGAGGCGGGAGAGGCTCCCACCACCACCGCTGTACTGGAAGCCATCAGCCTGGCTTGTGGATGAGCAGAGCTCCTCCCATGTGAGAGCACCCTGACCACCAGAGGGCAGCTCATTCATTGAGCATCTGCCCCCTGGTGTTCAGTTTGTGTCATAGTGATCTGTCATTCCCAGTCCTTCTGCTGTTAGGGTCAGTTTCCATATTACCCATTTAGTATATAGGATAGAGGCTTGGTGCATGCGTGGGGGCCTGAAGGGTGTCCTGGATCAGGTGGGGGTCCTGCTTGGGTGCCTGGCCAGCCTGGATGAGGGGATGATGGCTGTTTGCAGCTGGTCACACTCCTTTCAGCATGGGGGTCCCCACTGGGGTGCCTGACCAGTCTGGGTGAGGGGATGATGGCTGTTTGCAGCTGATCACACCCCCTTCAGGGTGGGGGTCCCCACTGGGGTGCCTGGCCAGTCTGGGTGAGGGGCTGAGGGCTGTTTGCAGCTGGTCACACCCCCTTCAGGGGGAGGGTCCCCACTGGGGTGCCTGACCAGTCTGGGTGAGGGGCTGAGGGCCGTTTTCAGGATGGCGGGTGACTGAAACTCCCAACCTCTCTTTTTTTTCTTTTTTTTCTTTTTATTCTGAGATTTATTTACCTTCTATCGCTGTCACTGGAACTGAGAGCTGGCTTTAGCTCTGAGGCTCGGCTCCAGCTCTGAGACCTAGGTTTGTTTGGGTTCTATAATTGAAACACTGTTGCAACTCCAGCTCTGAGGCCCGGCCAGCTGAAAGCCGGTTTCTGGGGATTGTTTAGCTTCTATAATTGCAACATTGTTTCTTAGAGTTGCAGCTCAGAGGCCGGCAGTGGCAGGCGGGGAACCTTGGCTTCCTCCATCACTGGAGCAAGCAAGCCTCCTGTTCACTTCAGCTGCCTGGCTGCCGGCTGCCATCTTTGTTGGCAGTTAATTTGCATATCACCCTGATTAGCCAATGGGAAGCATGTCAGAGGTACAGTTAATTACCATGTTTGTGTATTATTAGGTAGGATTATATTGTTTTTCATACAAACAACTGGAAACCTACTTTTACCCCACCCTGTATTTAGAGATTAACTCTGTTATTGCATATCTCATAAAGGTAGTCTTATTTTTATTTATCTTTCAGTGGAGAATAAAACCTTTGAGGGAAGGGAATCCCAATTTTCTTATGGTTATTCCAATGTAAGTATAATGCCTAATACAAAATTGGTTTTCAATAAATACTTTCCAATTGAATAAAATGATTCAAAGCCACTGGGAATGTATTACAGATATTTTCTATCATTTTCATGCAGTTTGCAAACATTAATTCCATAAACAATAAGAATAAATTTTAACAATAAGAATATTGTTAATATCTAATATTAATAAATTTCTGACTGTTAGAAGATATGCTAAATGATTTAAATGAATTATTGCATCTTTCCCTATAACACAACTATTTATTACTATCATATTCAACCTCGCTTTGAAAGTAAGACAGAGAAGATAACTAATTTGTCCTGGGTTTGAAAGGAAAAAAATGGGGAAGTTAAATGTATTCATATTTAAATGCATACCACTCAAGGAAAGAATTTACAAAATGCTAGTCTTTACTGCATCTACTTTATTATATTTACAAAACTAAAGCAATGAATTAAGAGAACAAAAACAAAGGACTAAAAATAAGACTTTCAAATAACTAGCCTAATGCCTGGACAAATAATAATCATTTTCCATATCTATAAAAATTCAAAATCTGTAACTGATATAAGTTGACACAATTAGACATTTCATGAATATATGTTAAATATTCATTTCTCCTTTTCCTCTCCTCTTATACTTCATAATGATTTTTATATTTTTGTAAGATATTATTTTGGAAAAATGTTTTGCTTTTGAGACTATCACAATATAGGTGACTTTTTCTATCCTTTGATTTAAATCATCATGTTCTGCCCCTACTAATGTTACTTTAAATTAAGAATAACCTTAAATTCATTTAAATTTATCTTCTCAGAGTTTTAGAGTTTCAAAGTATTTCAAAACAAAAACTAGTCTAATTTGATATTGTAATTCAAATGTGCTAATATTATAAATGAACTATGTATTAGGAAACAATGCATTGCTTTTTTAAAATCTAAAACTTACTTTACATTCAAATTGAGGGCAAAACTTGTACAATATTTATACCTGGCAACTCAAAATAATTGGAATCATAAAATATTTTAAACTTTGTATCTAAATTAGAACTGAATTGTCTATTTGCAATTACTATGTTTGATGAATATAAATTGGCCAAATAATACTTCAGGACAGAAAAAAGTTTTTTATGTACTTTAACACTTTTACAACTAAAGAGATAATATACTACCAATGAGAGAATTAATTTTTATAGTAAGTTCTTAGGAGCTTAGGGAATAGAATTGGGGAAGACCAAGAAGGGAATAGCAACAAAAATATATAACCACTGTGTCAAAAATGATAATGTTTATTGTGTATATTTGCATAAAACACTTGCTGTATAATAAATGATGAATAAAATAAGACTTATTTTATTGTCTTTGATTTTCTACTTCATCTCAATTCTACATGAAACATATCAGTTATAATATTCTTCACCTAGTTTCCCTCCCAGTTAAAATTGCTTTTCTTGGCAAACACTTCAGTAAGTTATATGCATGAGAAAACCAAGTGTGTTTGAAATTGATAAAGGTTATTGAGAGCTATATATTAGCTAAACAGAATTTCTGTAAATATATTTTAAGGCAAATCTTATCAACCAAATGTCTGAATCACTCCACTGATATTCATATTATTGTGACATGCTCACTGTAGAAATGAGCAAGCTGTTCACCAGAGATTCAAACATTAAGTAGAGATAGAAAAATTTATTTATTCAATGTATTTCCTGATAAACAAAGTAACTTCCTTGGGTATTTGCTCTTTAAATAAAGGTGGATGGCACACATTTGATAACAGTACTGTTAGAATAAGAAGAGGAAATGAGTACAACACAGTTGCTTTTCAAAGAAAGAAACTTTTCATAAATAAATTTTCTTCTCTGACTCTTTTGGGATGCTTCTTTTTTCTTTTGTGGCACAGATTTGTAATGCAATATCCCAAAGACACCTGTGTGTTTTTTAGGAAGTAGGAGGAGGTGTAGTATTTAATTGTCCAATGTCAAGCAAAATCAAAATACATATTCTGAGGCAGATATATATAACAAAAACTAATTATTTCCTAGTTATTTTCTTAGCGGGCTTTGTTTTTTAACATATGTATATATATATATATATATATATATATATATATATATATATATATATATGCACGCGCGCGCGCGCGCGCGCGCGGTGTGTGTGTGTGTGTGTGTGTGTGTGTGTGTGTGTGTGTTGGTGAATTATAGCTAAGTAACTAGATATTAAAGAATTTCAGCAAAGAGGAAATGGCAAAAATTATTACTCTTTATCTTAATTTATATAAGCAATCACACAAAGAAGAGCTACTTAGGAGTTAAGATTTTGGGTTTTGCGATTTCAATACCTGGTAATTACAGTGAAGGTGTTTCAATGAAGTTCTGAAATGTAATTCAGATCAAGAGAAAGGCTATTAGTTTTATGAAGCAATTTTATTGCTAGGGACAAATTTTAAATCATTACAAGTCAATATAATGCTTTTGAATTGTTCTTTAAGCTTAATGGAACAAAGTTGTAGTAATAATTACAAAAGAAAAACCTGTCCAAGCAGATTAATTATAAGAAAAGAAAATTATTTTATTAGGTGCATTTAGCCCATTTATATCTATTGATATGATGGTATGCTTGATCGCCACTCTGTCAAATATTTTATACTTATATATTTTTTGCACATCATATGCTTATTTCCATATAGGGTATGGTTATTCTTGTTTATAAGGAATACTTTCATCTATGACTTTTTCCAAACCGTTAATAAAATCAATTATGACATAGGAAGTAAAATACTAATATAAGTATTACTCATTGTTTTTTTATAAAATTTCTTGAAGAACATGGTATTATCGCTTACTAATGTATAAAATAGCTTATACATACTTTTAAGGCAATTTAAATTATATAAATATAGATATTTTAATAAGTCATCTATGAATATAATGACATGTATAAACATTGAGAGTATAAAATTATTTTGGATTGAAGGAAATTTGTTGGAATAATATATGTCCTCTTATTAGAAATTGGACTATTTTCTTCTTTTATTTTTACTTTCTAATTATAGACCCTAAAGTGCTATGTTATGTATTTTCAAAACTTAAATAAACAATAACTCAAAGAACTATTTATTTTAAATTAATATTTAAGATGGTATAATATGTACCTAAAATGAGTTTATTTTATATTAGTTATAATCTAGGACATTAAAAAATTGCACATGCTCAGAGATATAATCAGAGTTTATAATTAATGTCAAAATATAGTACATAAAAGTTTAGCCCCTGTACATAATCTCAAATAGTATTAATTGGTTTAATTTTAAAAAAGAAATTGCATAAAGTCAACAGTATTTCTTCATTAATTTCTTCATGTATTGAACACTTTAAAAGGCAATTACAATTGCTTTAAATTACTAAACTTGTTTATTGGCTAGAAAAAATGTCTCTGTTGCATTTCAGATAATTCTCCCACAGAAAATGACAAAATTATTTAATAGTTTCATATGATCTTCTATAAAATTAAAAATAAACGTGACGTTAAGCCACATTTTTCATATTAGGTTAATTGATTATTAAAATGAAATTATTGCCCTGGCTGGTTTGGCTCAGTGCTTGAAGCATCAGCCTGAAGACGACTAGGTCTTGGTTTGTTTCCCAGTCAAGGGCATGTATCTGAGTTGCAGGTTTGATCCCGCTCCAGTCCCAGTATGTGAGAGGCAACCAATTGATGTCTCTCTCACATCTATATTTTTCTGTCTCTCTCTCTCCCCTTCCTCCCTCCATTAAAAAAAAAAAAAAAAAAAAAAAAAAAAAGCCCAGCCCTAACCGGTTTGGCTCAGTGGATAGAATGTCAGCCTGTGGACTCAAGGGTCCCAGGTTCGATTCCGGTCAAGGGCATGTACCATCATTGCGGGCACATCTCCAGTAGGGAGTGTTCAGGAGGCGGTTAATCGATGTTTCTCTCTTGTCGATGTTTCTAACTCTCTATCCCTCTCCCTTCCTCTCTGTAAAAAATCAATAAAATATATATATTTTTAAAAAGAGCCCAGTTGTCCTTGCTCAGTGGTTGAGCTTGATCTATGAACCAGGAGGTTAGGGTTCGATTCCAGGTCAGGGCCTTGCTTGGATTGTGGGCTCCATCCCAGTAAGAGGCATCCAGGAGGCAGCCAATCAATGATTCTCTCTCATCACTGATGTTTCTATCTCTCTCCCCCTCTCCCTTCCTCTCTAAAATCAATAAAAATATATTAAAAAAGAAAACGAAGAAATTAGCTTTGCCATAACTTCTCTAATACTGATGTATATCTCTAAATTTATTAGCTAATTTAAAAATAAAATAATTGTAAATTGCATGATGCATATATTCCATGTATTAAATTCTCAAATGATAGTCTATTTTAATGATACATGTAGAAAACTTAAATATATTGCCCTCCAAGATTATATTACAAAAATTATGTTCATAATGAATGATAAATTATTTATATCTTTCAATGTAATATTGCCTATGTTACTTCATGGAAGTTATAAATTAGAACATAGATGATATCCATATTAAAAAACCATTTAATGATTTTATATGCAGCATTACCATCAAACAGAGCTATCATTTTAAAACTTCTAGAATTTTATTTGTAAATTTTAAGCAGTGTTTTATATGGCTATATTTTAAAGATTCCTACATATGCTCTACTTATTGAGATGAGAATTTCTACTTCAATCCTTGCTTAAGCAAGTTATATTTTCCCTGTTATATAGCCACAGCAGATATTATGAAATTCTGAGTCACAGAATAAATAAACAAGAATAACTAAAGTCACTATTTGAAAAAAGAAAATCACTTTAAACAATAAAACAATGACCAATTTAGGCTAATTATACTCACTTACATGTTCATATGGCACTAACTTGTATTTTCCATACTTCTGTTCTAATTAACAAAGTATTAAATTAAAATAATAACATAATTTATCAATTAAAGAAAAAAATAAAGTTTGAAAAAGGGTTATAAGAAACATTTCTGCCGAAACCAGTTTGGCTCAGTGGATAGAGCATTGGCCTGCGGACTGAAAGGTCCCAGGTTCGATTCCGGTCAAGGGCATGTACCTGGGTTGGGGGCACTTCCCCAGTGGGGGGCGTGCAGGAGGCAGCTGATCAATGTTTCTCTCTCATCGATGTTTCTAACTCTCTATCTCTCTCCCTTCCTCTCTGTAAAAAATCAATAAAATATATTAAAAAAAGAAACATTTCTTCTAGCTTCTAAAATAAATGAAATAATTGACAATTTCTCAAGAGATATTTTGAAAACCAATGACCCTAACCCTATAATCTTTCTAATGAATAAACAGATCCCCAAAACAAAATCATTTATCAAAAATCAAAGCTGAAACTGAAACTTGGATAACGACTTAAATATTTTTTTCAAATTATATGAGCCAAATTCAATCATTTAGCTACAGTTTTACTTCTTCAATAACTATTTATCAAGCCTATAATAATAAAATAATAATATGCTCATTAGACTGGACATCCTTCTGGATGACCTTCTGGATGAAGCCGGGGCTGTGAGGGAAGCCCGGGTCTTGGGTGCCAGAGGGAAGCCAGTGCCAGCAGCTGGGGGAAGGAAGGCCTACTCTTGCATGAATTTTGTGCATCTGGCCTCTAGTTCTATACATAAAGTACTCTATCAGGTGTTAAAAATGTAGATGAAATTAAAATTTTCCTATAAAAATGTAACTTATTTTTTATAATTAGTACATTTTTCTCATTCAAATGATGACCATTTTAGTCAAAACATAAATTAGGAAAATTATAATGATTTTCATATTGAAACTTTCTATTAATAATACTGCAGTCACATAATTAACTCAACAATTCTTTCAGACTTGTACAGAAGAATTTAAGTAGAGAAGTTGGTAAAGTTTTTGACAGTTACAAATATCATAAAGATAAAACAAGAACATTAAGTCATTATCTAGTCTGGTGAATGGCATTTCACACTTATATTGTTTAGGTGCTAATTGTGATGACCCAACAGAAGATGCAGATGCACTTCATTTACCAAAACTTTGAGTGTGTGGAAAATGATAAATGCCTGTAATGATGTTCTATTTCTGCCCAAGTGAATTTGGAAGCAATGAATTCCACTTCTTCTCTGACAGTACATCATAGCATTGGGCAAAATATTTCAAAGATTAATAGCTTGTCAAGGAAAGCTCAAACTGATAAGAATTTTCTGTAAAATTATATATCCCTATGTTTAAAATTATTTCATGAAAAGTGTGAAGAACTGCAGAAGGTGCATATAATATTTTAAATAAATATGGAAAGTGTCAATATTTCATTTAAACCTTTCATGAAGAATGGCGGTGAAAAGTTAAAATAGAACTCTACACTCAAGTGATATTTTAAAGATTGCAAGTCAAGTGCAGCAGCTTGGAATCACCAGCTGACAAACTGGCATGAAGAATCAAAAGAGATCTTACAGAAAGTATGACAACTGTGCAGAGAGGTTAAATTAAAATCTATCAGCATGTAAAAATGAAGATTTTATTTTTTTATTCTATGGATGGAACCTGCTGGTGAACTTAAGAAATTAAAAATGTTGATGCAAGCAGAAAAGTCTATAGGACACTGACCCAGATTGCCTGAAATTTGAGAAATTTACCCAGGTACTGGAATTACTCATAAGAATATAGAATACAATATTAATACTAACGTTTTCACTTTAACTCTACAGAAGCAGAAACAGGCTCATTCTTGTAATCTCTTATAAGAAATCAATGCATCTGGAGGTAATAGAAATGCGAGTGTAAATTCTGGATTAAGAAATAAATTCAGCATTCTCAAAATGTAAGTATAAGTTGAAAAAGAAGTGTATGAGATAACCCAAAGTCGAAGAGAACTATCTTCTTACTTAATCATCCTCTCAAAAATGTCTTCGTAAGTACATTTTTTTTCTCTTCACTTTTTCAAGATCATGATTACTGCAAGACCAAAGTGGATATGCAGCAAGTTACAATTCAAAATGCAATACCAATTGATTTGGTTCAGGCTGCGATAACAGAAATAATAGAAACTGGGTGGCTTAAACAAAAGATATTTATTTCACAGTTCTGGAGACTGGGAAGCCTGAGATCAATGTGCCAATAATGTGGTATCTGGTGAGGGCACTCTTCATGGTTTTTATTTTCTCATTGTATCTTCACATTGGAGAGAGAGATGGGGGTGGGGGGGGGAGAAAGCATGCAACCTCTGACCTCTGTCTGGTCTCTTCTTACAAAGTCACTAACTCCATCATATGGCTTCCACCCTTGTTAACTACCTATCAAAGGCTCCATCTTCAAACGTTATTACATTAGAGATTATAGTTTAACATGTAAATTTGGGGAGGACACAAACATTTAGTCCCTAACACCAATCTATAATAATAAAAGCATAATATGCTAATTAGACCGATGAACAAAGCCAGGGCTGTGTGGGAAGCCCAGGTCGTGGGTGCCTGCCAGCAGCTGGAGGGAAGCTCGGGTCCCAGGGGCCTGCCTGTGGCCGGAGGGAAGCCTGGGTCCTGGGTGCTAGAGGGAAGCCAGTGCTGGCAGCCAAGGGAAGGAAGACCTACTCTTGCACAAATTTTGTGCATCGGGCCTCTAGTAAGTTCATAAATGGTATACACTCAATTTTGTGCTTTCTTTGAAAACTAAAGCTTTTAGTTTTTAATTTATTGTGGTAACATGGCTAACAAGATTATATAAGTTTCAAATATACATTTCTATGATACATGGTTTGTATTATTGCATTGTGTGCCCACCACCCAAAACCAAATAATCTTCCATCACCATATATTTCGCCCCCTTTGCCATTTACTACCTCCTCACCCCCTTCCCTCTGGTAACCACCATACTGTTGTCTGTCTAGAGTTTCAGTTTTATATCCCAAACATGAGTCAAATCATATGGTTCTTAGCTTTTTCTGACCAACTTATTTCACTTAGCATCTAATATTCTCAATGTTCATCCATGTTGTCACAAATGGCAGTATTTCACTTTTTTTTTCTTTTTCAAATTTACATTGTTTTGTATTTAAGCACTGATTTTACAAAATGTGATACAAAGGTGAACTAAATTTTCAGCTTAATCTGTTCATGTAAATCACCCACAAAGTGCATTAGACCTAAGATGTATATAAGATTTTACATGGGTTTTGAAAGAAATCACAAAGCAGCAGCTGCTTTTTCAATAAAGTTGGCCAGTTTCACGTCTCCTTTGGTCAGCTGACCACAGTCCTGCGAGGTGAGAGTTATCTGGACCTTGTTGTAGGCATTGAACCATTCTGGGTGAGGATTCATCTTCTCTGCTTGTAGAGCAACTCGGGACATAAAGCCAAAGGCTTGGTTAAAAATTTTGAAGATTGCATCTCTCTCTCTTAATTCTGACCATCCTGCTGCTTTAAGGTCGAGTATAACTTGGTTCCTCTCCTCTGCTGTCAGCACGTGAGCATCTGCTGACATGGCCGGGCGGTGCGGTTCCAACTCACAGCGCCCCCAACAACCTCATCTTTTTTTATGTCTGAGTAGCATCCCCTTGTATGTAAGTACCACATCGTCTTTATCCAATCATCTACTGAAGGACACTTTGGTTAACCCCATTCCTTGGCCATCGTGGACAATATTGTAATGAACACAAGGATGCACATATCTTTGCCAATATATGTTTTCAAGTTTTTCAGTTAGATACCTAAAAGAGGGATTGCTGTGTCATATGGTAACTCTACTCTTAATTTTTGGAGTAACCGCTACTGCTTTCCATAGTGCTGTACCAGTTTCTTTTCCCGCCAGCCATGAATGAAGATTCTTTTTTATCTGCAACCTCTCCAACCCTTGTTATTACCTATCGTATTGATAATAATCATTCTAAGAGAAGAAAAGAAAAAATAAATAAATGAATGAGACTATATCAAGTTAAAAAGCTTCTGCACAGCACAATAAAACTATAAGGATTGAGAAAAAGAAAGAAACAACAAAAGGAATTGAGGGGAAAAAAAAGAGAGAGAGAGAGAGAGAGAGAGAACTCATGAACTTGGACAACCATGTTGTGATTGCAAGGGGAAGGCAAATGGTTGGAGGTGAAAGAGGGCACAGAGGGGATAAATAATGATGGAAAATATAAAATAAAATAAAATTTTAACAAAGGCAACTAATTGAATGAGAGATATTTGCAAACAACAGCTCTGACAAGGGGTTGATATCCTTCAGATGTTCATGCTCAGTGAATAAATACGAAAAAGTGATTTTAAAAATGTGATATATTTGGTATAAATTGTATTGGCTTACAATAAAAATTATCTTAGAGCTCTACTGAGTTACCTTTTGCACGTGTATCCTTAATACATTTCTACATCTGCCCATCCAGTGTTGCTCAGTGGTTGAGCACTGACCTGTGAACCAGGAGGTTCACTGTTCCATTCCTGGTCAGGGCACATGCCTGCAATGTGGATTGCAGGCTTGATCCACAGTGAAAGGTGTGCAGGAGGCAGTTGATCATGATTCTTTCTCATCATTGATGTTTCTATCTCTTCTCCCTCCCCTTTACTTTCTGAAATCAATAAAAATGTATTTTTTAAAAACTGTTTAAACAGTTCTACATCTAATTATTTTCATGAAATAACTCTAGATTACCAGACCCATTTTCCTCACCTTTCCTCACCCACACAGGACTCCGTCCATGTGCCTGGTATAATTCTGAGTATATGAATATAGTCATCTAATTTGCCCATGAATTGTAAAAAATAAACTCAATAAACATAATTAAATTAGTAACTGGTTTATGAAGCCAACAAACCTCAATTCTCCATGCCATTAAAATGTGCATGTTTGAGTGCATTTCAGTAACTTGTAGATATTCCCATTCTTGTAAAATTAATTTTTTCTGGTTTGACCCCAGGTTTGGCCCATATTCTCTCTACTGGGCCCTACTAGATACTGACTACTTCAAATGCTTGCTCCCTCTTTCACTTACTGTAAAATCCCAGAGGTCATATCACTCAATACTATCACTGCCTGCACGCAAGGGTGGGGGTTGGGGGGGGGGAGATAAAATGATTTCCTTGTTCTGGCAATTTAAACCTTCGCCTTCTCTTCCCTTTAGAGATAGCTCCTCTGTCCAGCTTCCTTGCATTTTTTAAAGAGAGCCTTTGCAGTCTAAACGCAAGTGGGTTTTCTTTTTGCTCAGCCATTACAAAGTAACACGTATTTCTTTTTATTTTCTCAAATTGCCAAACACTTATTATCACATTGTCACAGTGTTGTACAAACTAATTGATGTTTTTTCCTCCCAAACTTTGACCATCTTAAAATAAACATTGCTGTAATGAATTTAGCAAGATTATTACAGTTCTTCTATAATCTATTTCTATAGCATAGTGGCAATCACTGTTTAAGAACCACAGTTTTTCTTAGTACATACTCACGATTATATTGTCATAATACTGCAGGGATCTAAAATTCCAATTTTAAAACACTTGGGCCCAAATATATTTTAAATTTCAGCAATTTTGAGATTTTGGAAACTTAATACAATGCATATCCTTTTCTTACATAACTTCCTGGGAGGTTTGGAAGAGCACTACTATCAAATATGTTAAAATAACTGT
The DNA here is from genome assembly GCF_963259705.1 of Myotis daubentonii. NCBI lineage: Eukaryota > Metazoa > Chordata > Mammalia > Chiroptera > Vespertilionidae > Myotis > Myotis daubentonii. The sequence goes on along the minus strand of NC_081845.1, from coordinate 42,611,294 downwards.
ATTAAAATCTAATGAATATTTAGTGGGGTACATAAAGATTATAAAAGAAAATATCAGCTGAGGTGGGATCTTATTTTGCACCAAATAAACAGATATACAACTAAGTTTTCTGAGCTTTTTTGATTTATGAATTGTGAATCAAACATTTTATATTAAGCAGCAATTCATATTTTGCTAGGCATAACATACTGTGTTGTATTTCACTGCAAACACTTCCCCTCTGTCTAAAACCTAGTGCTCTCACATATACAGCTATCCCAAACACTAAGGAAGTGACTCCTTTTTTGTGTGAAGAGTTCAAAATTTAGACTCCTTTCCCAGTGTCCAGAAAAGTTAAATAAATTCCTAATAAGATACAATGAGCAATGTCCATATATTATGCTCTATTTAGAAAAAACATTACCCAATACATACTGCAAAAATAACATTTAATCCAAAGCAAGATTAGTATATATGTAGATTTTTTTCTGGGAAGTCTTAAATCTAAATAACATTCCCAAGCACTTTAAATATATAAAAATATAATGGAATGAAAATTATAGGGTTACAGTATTAAAAAATAAGAAAAATTATGTTAAATTTTATTTAAATATTGTTTTCGTCTTAAAAAATCTTAATTGTTTCAATAACATTCTCCAAACACAAATCTCACTTTCTAAAAAAGACCTAACCTCAGATATTTGAGGAGGTAGATGTCTCAATATATGAAGCAATTTCAAGATGTCTCAATATATGAAGCAATTTTTTAAAAGAGAAATGCAAATTTGATTAATTGTAAACCCATATTTTGAAATGATAAAGACTGATTTTAATATTGTTTTAAGCAAGGATCTTTTACTTTGCTCAGTGAAGACTGTAATGCAAATTCACAAGAGCTCTTTTTATAAACTGGTTCCAAAAATACTACAATGTCATTTTATAGACAAACCATTTCCATTTCAAAGCTACCTAAAGGTAAACACGTCTGTGCATGCATACACGCATTACAAAAGTTAAAAGCAAATAAATTCCATTCAAATCAAATTGAGGTTATGTCAAGTTATCCTTTCAGTATGAATAAATATATTAAAATTAACCTATACAGGAAACTTAATTAAAAATAAATGTTTTGTCATAGATTATTCCTATATTTTTTTTAACTTTTAGTGAAAATAACTTAATGTGAATTGTGTGTTTTATGTGTGACTCTAATTGTATCCATATATGTCAAAATACATTTTTAAGAACTTTGTAACATAATTAGACAACTTAGCTATAGTACCATGTTGTATGGAAAGATAATAGATTTAATATTATTAAAAACTAGAGGCCTGTTGCACGAAGAGATTTGTGCAATAGGCCTTGCCTTCTCCTGGCTGCCAGCACCGGTTTTCCTCTGGCACCCGGGACCCAGGCCTTCGCTCCGGCTGGAGCCACCTTCCGTCCTCTGTCTTCACGGCTCTGGCTCACCTTCAGTCTTCGCTCCACCACTTGGAGCCTACATATGCAAATTAACTGCCATCTTTGTTGGCGGTTAATTTGCATATCACACTGATTAGCCAATGGGAGGCATAGCAAAGATACAGTCAATTACCCTGTTTGTCTATTATTAGATAGGATAGTGAATATTAAATGAAAGACATTCATATTTGAATTTAAAAGTACAAAGTACTTGTGGTTTTCACATTCATGGAGTAATAACTGAACCTATTTAATTGAAGCTAAGTAATAAATGGAAGCCAAAACTAAAGGAGAAGCGATATAGTGATAAAAGAAAGCTCTAAGTATCTTAGGAGTCACCAAATATTTTATAGTTGGTGAGTAGATGGTAACTAGAGAAGTACAATATTTATTGTGATCCAAAAAGGAGATGATTTAAAGTTAAGGTAAAGAGAGAATGTCTCTACAATTATACCAAAAAGAAAATAATAGAAATAAATTTAAAAGCAGAAAATAAACCAACCAAGCAAAAGAACCTTTCTCATCATTAGTATTAATTTATATTCTCATCTTCAATTCATATGAAGGACTTGTTATAGCTAGTCTGGTCCGGTGACTCAACCTCTTCAAAAGGATACAACACCAAAATGTATCTTTAAAAAAGAGAGAGAAGCCCTGGCCAGGTGACTCTGTTAATTGGAGCATCACCCCATACACAAAAAGTTTTCCCAATTCAATTCCCAATCAGGGAACACAGCTAGGTTGCAGGTTCCATCCCTGACCTATGGAGGCAACTGATCCATGTCTGTCCCTTCCCTCCTCTCCCCTTCTCTCCCCTCCTCTTCCCTCCTCTCCTCTCTCAAAAAATCAATAAAAACATATCTTCTGGTGAGGATTAAAAAAAGGGAGAGGAAATATGTGAACATTGTAACATGGTGTTAGGGTTTTCAAGATAATCATGGGAATAAGCTTTTCATGTCTCTTCCACAAAGAAAAGTAGACAGAAAAAAATACAGAATAAAACTCTCCCAACACTGCTCTAAAGACTAAAAAACTGCATATATTGATGGTTGGCTGTTATTTCTACTAAGTGTATCTCTGACGGATAATAGTAATAATAGCATATGTTATTTTAATGTTCTAATATCTGAGGCTGTACAGGATTGATTATCTCAATATTGTACATTGATAAAACAAAAGCCAGCTACCTTAATTTGCTTCTGTAGTTAGTCAGAAGAGTTGATATTTTAAATATATATATATAACATCAGTCCAGCAGTTTAAAATAAATGGTTGCCTGCTAGGCATTGCAAAATTTATGTCAATTTATCATATATACTTAAGTCTTAGTGGGGCTGTTATATTATTGAAATTCTTTTTTATTTGTTTGTTTGTTTGTTTGTTTGTTTTTGTTGTTAATCCTCATCCAAGGATATTTTTCCATTGATTTTTAGGGAGAAAGGAAGAGAGAGGGAAAGACAAAGGGAAACATTGATGTGAGAGAAACACATTAATTGGTTCCCTCTTGCACAAGCCCTGACCAGGGCCCCAGCCGGGGGAGAGCCTGCAACCAAGGTACATGCCTTTGACCAGAATCAAACTGGGATCTTTTGGTCTGCAGGCCAACGCTCTATCCCCAGAGCCAAACTGGCTAGGGCTATTGACATTCTTTTTTTTTTTTTTTTTAAGCGGAGCTTCAAATGTTTATTTTGACTGAGCCTACTAACTATGGAGCAAGTCCTATATTTATAAATCATACCTCCTACCTCTAAAGATGAAACTGATAAAAATAGAAGTCCAAAACAAATGAAAGGTGATGTCAGTATATACGTATGCACATTTATCTTTTTGAAGCCTGGTATTCCCAAGGATAAATGAACAGAACATATTTTTGTTTAATCTAACTCGAGGCTAAAAAGGAACACACATCAATTAAAAGAGAATCTCATAATATTTGAAGTTCTCTCTCACCCAGACATCAGGAATGCCCTTTTTAAAATCTTTTAAAAATGTATAGGAGTTAATCCAGAAACAGGTGGAACCTCAGGTGTCTTCTCATTTTTGATGAATGGAATTAAGCCAAAAATAGGGGATTTAATATAAAAGCAAAAACTGAAATAAGAATTCTATTTCCATGATGCTTCCTCCTACATTAACATATAAAGTAGACTCAGAAAAAAAGCAGAAAATAGCTAGATAAAAGTCTGATGACTTTATAAATAAAACAGGAAGATGTTCCTACACACCAGACAGAGACTCTTGAAAATGAAATTGGTGCCATAGCTTTAAGCACCTAGCTACCCAAATATTCCAAGTCTTCATTTGAAATACAAAACACTCTGAGATGTGTTCAGGAGCAATGAAATAGAGTTAGGGCACTGAAAATATAATTATTAGGAAACTATTTTGATGATAAGAATGAAATAGCTTTATTGAAAAATATGATCATTTGATAACCTAAATCAGTGAACAGCTAGATGGTAGGTCTGTTTTATTATTGGTAGGTAACAAAGTATTGCTTTTCTTAAATCCAAACCATCAATACCTTCCCTAAGGCATATAAATATTTGACTCTGACTATGCATTCTTCTTTGATAAAATAAGCAGTGGGGAACTATGCTGTCCACATGCTTCCAGGGTTTAGCCTTTGAATATGAAAGTCAGAGCCGAGTTAACAGTGAGTTGTCAAACTTAACCACAGCAGGAATTTCAGCTAGTAAGACTTTCACAATTCTGCATAAAGTTTGAAAGAAAACATTGCCTTCTCTATAACTTATCTATGAAATGAATTTCAACATGTTAATAGTTTTATAACTATTGCTCTTCATATTACCTCTCTGATTTCCTCTTAAAATTAACCAGCGATCTGCTTATTGTCACTATACTTAAAGTTTTGTGTTTCCTAGAATTTCCTGCAAGAGAAATCATACAGTATATAGGAATTAGTATATAAATTTTTCCATTTAATATATTGCTTTTGAGATTCATATACATTGTTGGATTTATTACTTCTTTGTATTATTGAATAATATTCTATTTAATATATATGCCACACATTTGTTTATCCAATAATATTTGGAAATGTGCAGCTATTTGAATAAAGCTGTAATGGACATTTATGTATAGGTCTTTGTGTAAACATGATTTCATTGCTCTTAGTAAATACCTATGAGTTGGATTTCTGGTTTACATGGTTAATTATCTTGTTTACTTCATCAAAACTTAGTAACTGATCTTAAAGTTACTGTACTACTTTTTACATTATAGCAATCTGAAAGGTTCCATATCATCACCAGTACTTAGCATTGTCCATCTTTTAAATTTTAGGCATACTAGTGGATAAACTCTAGAGTTTTCATTTTTATTTTAGTTTGAATTTTTCTGATGACTCATAATTTTGAACGTTTTTTTCATGTGCTTATTTGCCATTTGTATTGATAGTTTGGTAAAGTTTCCATTCAAGTTTTCTTTCCATTATTTTTACAAATTGTTTATTTTTAATACTTAAAGAGGTTTCTTATATATGTATTCCAGACACAAGTTTACATGTACATTATATTCACTTAATTAATCTGACATGTATTATTCGAATCTATTTTTAAACTCTGTTTTCTAATAGGAAATATAATATCGATTTTTCTATCATAAGATAAGCTAGTTGTAGTGGGCTGAAGGATGAAGCCAAAAAGATATGTCCATCTTCCATAATCTGTGAATTTTACTCTATTGGAAAAAAATAGTATTGACAGATATAATTCAGTTAAGGATCTTGAGATAGGAATATCATCCTGCATTGTCCGGTACTCCCTAAATTTAATGGCAAGTGTCCTAATAGAGATGCAGAAGAGCAACACAAATAGACAATGCAACCAAAGACGACTGCCATGATGCAGCTACAAGCTGAGGAATGCTGACAGCCCCCAGAAGTTGGAGGAGGCAAGGAATGGAACCTCTCCTAGAGTCTTTGGAGGGACTGTGACCTGCCAACAACTTGATGTCAGACTTTTGCCTCCAGAAGTGTGAGAAAATAAATGTCTGTTGTTTTCAGCTACTCAGTTTGAAGTAATTGGTAAAAGCAGACATAGGAAACTAATACAAAGGTATTTATGAGGTGCTTTCTTCAAGTTTAATTATTTATAAACAATATGAATAATATATAGGTTACAATAAAGTTTTCTTTAATAAATCAGAAATAATTGCATGTGTTCTATACTACCAAGAAGTTGAATTAAGGTAGTTGTCAAAACAATGTTATTTTAAAATGACTAAACACTGGATAAATCATTAAAAAACATAAATTTAATTAAATAAGCTTCCTTTAACAACTATAGGATTTTATCTCTAATATTTCTCTTTCAGAAGCATTTCAGCTAGTAATAGTGAAGATTGCCATTGGAATTTGTAGAATAAGAAAAATTAATATAAAGAGTCATATAATAAGATCCTCATTGATATTGATGCATTTTCATATACTCTTACATGCTGCAAGTATTAATACAGGCATCATTTTCTGCTTTCAATGCCATTGCTACATCAAATTGTCACTTAAATAACCATAATTAAGCTTTCTCTCTAGTTGCTGATTATAGTATGCTGATGAACATTCCCTCTGGATTTAACAGCCTCCTCATAACATCTACAGTAATCATCACATATTATAACATCTTTTTTGCTGAAGACTTCTTAAATGATCTAAAATTTAAATTGAACAAGTCTTTGATTATTGCAATCTAAAGTTCAACAGGTGCTTAATCAGAAATGTGTATCATATCATTGACATCTACTAAGCAATAGGATGATATATAAACAGGGAAATAAATATTTAAATCTTTGGTCACTGATCCATGTCACTTTAAAATTAACATCAGAATATATCTCAGAATTTTGTTTTCTAGAAAGTATCAGGTTAACAAGAGATAATATTTTTTAAATGAATATATGTAATATCCTAATGATTCAGTTCTCAGGACTTTAAGATGCATATAGTTAATGTGCAGAACATAAAAGTTTAATCAAGTAAACATTAAATAAAAACATATTAAAGTCATTTAATTATGTCCTTTTTATTCAAGGATACCAGAGAAAAATGGCATAATATTCCAAGTTCAGATTTCCACAATATGAAAATATTATTACTGCCCTCAGATCTAGGCAAGAAAAGCTGCTTCATGAGCCCCATGACTGATAAGGTTGTTAGAATCACACATACACACACACACACACACACACACACACACACACATACACACACACTCCCAAACCACTATAAATGCCTATGCAGCCCTGTCACTTTAGATCTAGGATATAGAAAGCTAGCATGATCCTAGCCTGAAACATCAATTCTTATCACTCATACACTTCAGTCTTTAGAGAAATGCCTTTCCACATCTCTTGCCCTATGAAGTGAAACAAAAGACAGTTGAATTCTAATTCTGTCATGGTTTGTGGTTTTCCACTGCCAATAGAAACCACGGACATTTATCTGCAAGGTGATAACAAGAAGTTTAAATAAATAAACATATGCTATACGTGAACTATGCTTGTCATTATTTTATTTACTCAATCCATATTCCTGACCAATCCTTTGTCGGAGTTACTCCATGAGTAGAACATTGTTCAATAGATATGAGAAACTATATCAAGTAAATATTTAGAGTAGATGACTGAGTCAAGTTTAAGTTTCTGTAAATATAATATTTTGAATAATAACTGAAATTCACTGCTCTTTATTATAAAAACAATTATATTTTATGTTATATAAAAACACTGTTTAAGTTGAAAAGCTTGTGGATTAGATTAATAGACTTTACACAATTAACAAAATAAATATATGATAAGTTCTTATTTCATATGCCTGGCAAGTTATATATTCATATGTATATTGGGAGGTGTTTGGAAAAGGTTGACAAAGTGAGAATCTTAAAAGCTGCCAGAGAGAGACAGAAAGTTACCTATAAGGGATCTCCCATTAGACTACCAACTGATTTCTCAACAGAAACACATCAGGACAGAAGGAAATGGAATGAAATATACGAAGTGATGCAAAGCAAGGGACTGAATCCAAGAATACTGCTAGTATACCCAGCAAGGCTATCATTCAAAATTGAAGGTGAAATAAGGAGCTTCATAGACAAAAAAGGGCTAAGGGAGTTTATTACCACCAAGTCACCGATGCAAGAAATGCTAAAGGGACTGTTATAAAAAGAATAAATAAGAAGAGAAGAAGGAACACAGGCATAAAGAATTAAAATGACAACAAACAACTACTGTCAATAATAACCTTAAATGTAAATAGATTAAATGCTCCAATCAAAAGACATAGGGTAACTGAATGGATAAGAAAATATGATCCATATATCTGCTGGCTATAAGAAACCTACCTCAGAACAAAGGATTCACACAGACTGATAGTGAAGGGATGGAAAAAAATGTTTCAGGTGAATGAAAATGGAAAAAAAAAAAAGCTGGGGTAGCAATACTTATCTCTGACAAAATAGACATCAAAGTGAAGGCCATAACAAGAGATAAGGAATTCCACTTCATATTACTAAAGGGAGAAATTCAACAAGAGGATATAACTATAGTAAACATATATGCACCAAATGTAGGAGTACACAAATACATTAAAAAAATTCTGGAAGATATCAAGGGAGAGATAGATAGCAATACAGTCATAGTAGGGAACTTCAATACCCACTGACACCACTGGATAAATCCTCTAAACAAAAAATCAGCAAAGAAACATCAATCCAAAATAACTCACTAGATCAGATGGAGTTCATTGACATCTTAAGAACATTTCACCCCAAAGCTACAGAATATACATTTTTCTCAAGCGCACAAGGGACATTATCAAAGATAGACCATATATTGGGACACAGGCAAGGTTTCTTCCAATTCAAGAAGACAGAAATCATATCAAGCAGTTCATCACTACCAAACCAGTATTACACGACACGATAAAGGGACTTTTTAAAGAAGAATAAAAAAAGATAATGAATAAATTAGCAATAACTACAAATATAGCAGCAATGAATATAAATGGATTAAATGTTTCAATCAAAACACATAAGGTGACTGAATGGATAAGAAAACAAGACCTTTACATATGCTCTTTAAGTTAAAACAAAAAAGGACCCAGGAATTCTAATTCTGGGTAAAAACATATGCATTCATATGTTTATTACAGCATTATTTAAAATAGTCAAGATGGATAAGCAACCTGGGTGTCCATTAATAGGTGAATGGATACAGAAGAATTAGTGAATATATACAATGGAATATGAATCAGCCATAAAAAAGGATGACATGTTGCCATATTGCCATCTGCAACATGATTGGACTTAGAGGGTATTATGCTGAGTGAAATAAGTCTGACAGAGAAAGACAAATGCCATATGATTTCACTTATATGTGGAATCTAAAACACAATATAAACAAACAAACAAAACAAAACAAATTCATAGATACAGAGAACAATTTAATGGTTTCCAGATGGAAGGGAAGTTGAAGGGGATGGATGAAAAAGGGAAAGGGATTAAAAAATAAAATTTTGTAGTTACAAAATTGTCATGATGATGTAAAATATCACATAGGGAATACACTCAATAACATTGTATTAACTATGTATGATGTCAGATGGGTACTAGATGAAGGGTGATCACTTCATCTATATATATAAAAGCCTAAGCGACTGTCGCAACCAAAACAACCTAACAGATGACCAAACAGGCTGCGTGGGGCAACCAGGCCAGCAGGGGGGTTAGTGAGGGCCGTCCGAACAACTGAGCAGCAGGCTGCATAGGGCAACATAGGGCAGGGGGAAAGGGGGCAGTGAGGGGCGACCAAATGACTGAACAGCAGGCTGTGTGGGGCGACCAGGCGGGCGGGGGGGGGTTGTTTGGGGTGACCAGGCTGGCAGTGGGGGGCAGTGATTGGCGACCAGGCCAGCAGATGGGGGCAGTGAGGGGTTACCAGGCCGACGGGGGTGGGCAGTAAGAGGCAACTAGGCTGGCGAGAGAGGCAGTTAGGGGTGACCAGGATGGCGGCAGGGGGCGGGGGGAGTGGGCAGTTATGTGTGATCATGCAGGCAGGCCGTTGAACAGTTAGGAGCCAGTAGCCCCAGATTGTGAGAGGGATGTTGACTGCTGTCAACATCCCCCAAGGGGTCCCCTTTTGGAGAGGGTGCAGGCTGGGCTGAGGGGACCCTCCCCTCCCCCCCCCCCCCCCGTGCATGAATTTCATTCGATAGGCTTCTAGTAGGTAAATAAATGTCTAACCACTATGTTGTACACATGAAATTTTGAAAATATTGTATGTTAACTGTAATTGAAAAGAATTTTTTTAAAAACAGAGTAAAAAATAGTTTCTAGGCAGACCTCAGAGACATCGAGGCTTTAGTTCCAGACCACCGCACCAAATAGAGTTCCACAATAAAGCAAATTGCAATTGTTTTTAAAAAAGGAACTGAATATATTTTCTGCTAATCAAAAAATATTGCAATGAACATCTTAAAACATATAACAGCATAATTTTGCAAGTACATACAAATGGTATATTTCTAGCAATAAAATTCTATACTAAAGAACAAAATATATTCTTTAATTTTAATTGTATGTTTCAGGTGTGAAATATTATAATATGGCATCTGTATACATTAAAAAGTGATCACCCCTTAAAACTAATCAATATTACCATAGGATTGACTTCACCCGTTTCACCTACCCCACAACCCCTCTTCCTCTCTGGTAACCACTGATCTCTTTTCCGTATCTATGATTTTGTTTTATTTTATTTGTTCATTTGTCTTTTATTGTTTTGTTTTATTTTTAAAGATACCACAGAGGAGTAAAAATCACATGATATTTGTCTTTTTCCTTCCCATTTTTTTCACTTTTAGAGTTATATGCTCAATTCCTTCCATGTTGTTGCCAGTGGCAAGATTTCATTCTTTTTATGGCTGAGTACTATTCTATTTATATAAATGTAAAATCAGACTTTCTTTTTAATTTTTATTGATGTCAGAGAAGAAAGAGGGAAAGAGAGAGACAGAAACATCAGTGATAACAGAGAATCATTGATCGGCTGCCTCCTGCACACCCCTCACTGGGAATCGAGGCCACAACTAGAGCATGTGCCATTGATCAGAATTGAACCCAGGACCCTTCAGTCTGCAGGCCGACACTCTTTCAACGGAATCAAACCAACTAGGACATGGGATATCTTTACTACACAACCTCTTCAAAAATTATTTCTTGGTTTTTGTTTGATGTTTGTTTTTATAACATCCATTCTAACAGGTGTGATGTGATACCTCACTTGGTTTTGATTTGTATTTCCCTAATAATCAGTGATGTTGAACATCTTTTCTTGTGCCTGCATACCATCTGCATGTCTTCTTTATACAAATCAAATCAGATTATCTGCCCATTTTTAATTTGGGTTGTTTGGACTTTATTTTGTTGTTGTTTTCTTGTTTTTGTTGTTGTTAAGCTGTAAGAGTACATTATATACTTGGGGTATTGACCCTTTATGAAATATTTGGTTTGCAAAGATCTCCCATTTGATAGGTTGCCTTTTCATTTTAATGATGGTTTTCTCCACTGTGCAGACGTTTTTTAGTTTGAAGTAGTCCCATGTATTTATTTTTGCTTTTGTTTCTCTTACCTTTGGAGTCAGATCCAAAAATATTTCCTAAGATACATATCAAGGAGCTTACCTTCTATGTTTTCTTCTAGGAATTTTTTGGTTTCAGGTCTCACATTCAAATCTTCAATCCATTTTGAATTAATTTTTGTGTAGAGTGAAAGGTAGTAGTCTAGTTTCATTCTTTTGCATGTGTCTATTTCCAAATCATTTCTAGAAGAGATTATACTTTCCCTATTGTATATTCTTGGCTCCTTTCTTATACATTAATTGTCCATATATGTGTGGGCTTACATATTTAATTTGATTGAGAGATAGTACTAAATTTCTCTCCATAAAAAAGTTGTACCAAGTGAGATATTTACCAAAAATCAATTAAATTTAAATGACCTTTTGAAGTAATAAAAATTCATTATTCTATATCTGATTGAGGTTAAATTTTCCTTACATTAATTAAATATACTACTTCTTTTAAATTGGATATTCCTATAACTTAATAATATTCCATCATCTTCCACAATGATGAAGACTAGACTTAAGTATTCATTTTTATGCATCTTCGCTAGGAAGAGCTGAGAAGTAGGTTCATGATATCTTCCCTAAAAGGAAAATCCGTTTTTAGTTTGAAATCATTTTTATAAAGTATACAGTACAAAGTCTCTTCTTTGTACTTAAAATTTTAATAATTTCTTCAACTTACAGTGATGTGTTATTCCTAAAATGTCTATTAACCTTTAAGACCCAGAGAGCACATAGGTTTAACTTTTGTAGGTTTGCTCACTTGAGTGATGATGGGATTGTGAGGAACTCAGTTCATTTCAGCCCTTTAATTTCCCATAATACAACAGGAAAGAATAGTAGTTGAAGAAATCAATCCCAACTTATCCCTTGTCGAATATCAGCAAACACATGTCACAAAACCAATGTGAAGAAATGGAGTATAGATTTTCTGCTGACATTTGTAAAGTGTTTGTGTCAAAGTATTTTTCTAATACAGAAAAGGTTAGAGCTTAACAAATTAAAGCACATGTTTCTTTTAAACTCTTTTGTTGGTTATTTGGATTCATTTTTATAGCTTTTGTTCTTATAAAAATATTTAACCCAATATGACCAGATGCAATCTTTTGATTATTCATCATTCATACAGAACTTTCTCTACTATAAGTATATGGAAAATTTCTAACTGACTAAAACTTGGAAACTTTGAGCATCAAAAGAAATAATAAAAGTGAAAAATTGTACATCATTAAATAAATGTAGGAATTTAGGAGTCCATACTGACCAAAAGTCAAAAGAAAGATTTACATGTCAATAGAATGTCAACTAATAAAACAAATTTAAAAATAATTAAATTAATAATTAAAGAAAATAATTGACATAAGAAAAGTAAATTTTAAAATATGCAAATAGATCACTTAATGATTTTGCTATTTTTCATACTTCATTCATTTTTTGCAGCATTTTGAAATGAATTATTTAATTACAATACTCAGTACATTAGTTTCTGAGATTTATAAGTAAAAAGGAAAATATATATCAGGTACCTACTATCTATGCTTCCTTTATAATATAGAAAACTATGTTGATTGATACATGTTATCTGTCATAAAAAAAGAGCAAGTTATCAATGGCTGAAGGAAACTAGAAGTTTGTTCCTGTTTCATGTAACATTCCAAAAAAACAAAAAAGCATAGGTGATATGGTGTTTTCATGATTGGAGATGCTGACCTCCATTATCTTCTGCTTTATTCTCTAAATGCGATTCCATTTCATAATCTAAAATGATCACTTCTGTTCTTAATTCAACATTCCACACAGCAGGACGTGGGACAAAATGGAAACACAACTTATTCTTTTTAAGTGTAATACTCAATACATCACTTTTGCTTTTATATGTTGGATAGAAATTAGTCATAAGACCATCTAGCTTACAGAAAAGCTGGAAAATATAGTTTTCATTCTGGATGTTCACACCTAAAATGTAGACATTCTCTTACCAAATAAAGAAGTAAAGAATCAATTTAATTGAATAATTCCGTGGTAGTCTTAAACTATCCATCGAAAAAATTCTTTTTTTAAATGTTCTTTTCTGTTGAGTTTATGGGATGCAATACATCATCTATAAATTGGATTGTGTGTTCACCACCCCAAGTCACGTCTCCTTTTATCATCATTTATCTCCCATTTACCCTCTTCTACAAATTTAAATTATAACAAAGAAGCCAACTGGGAGTTCAGCTATATGAAGGTAGAAATACAAGATTTAAAACATGTAGAAGAATTTTCTGAATATGTGACCATATTTTCTTCATTTTATAGATAAAGAAAGCATGAAAGGAATAGGATAGTTCATGAAAGAACTAAGGGTTTTTTAAAAATTTCTTAGTTTCTACTTTAGTTTGTTTTCCAATAAGCCATCAATTAAAATATATACACTGGTTATATGTGCTACCTTGATATTGATTATAGAATTATTTTTAATATGCCTCCCATAAAACTGGTGCCTGAGATTTTGTTCCATTTCAAAAACAAGACTGACATGCAACTAATGAAGTGAGACCCAGTGTTTCCTATAGAGGATATAAGTAATTTAGTAGTCTTCCGTGCATCTTAATTTTCTTCACTGTTAAATGAAAATATTAATAGCTCCTATCTTATATAGATTTTGTGAAGTTTAAAGAATTTATATATAAAAGATGTAGAAGAGTTTGGACTTAGAGAAATCACTCAATGTTATTATAATAATTATTGCTACCATTAATACAGAAGAAAACATTTAAAATATACATATCAACCAATGGACTTGTATGCATGCATATTAGTATAACCAATGTATATGGACACTGGGGCGGTGGGGGCTTGTCCTGGGGGCTGCGGGTTGTCCAGGAGGGGTTGGTGGGGGGAAAAGGAGGCATATGTAATACTTTAAAAAATAAAAAAGTTAAATTCTCCTAGCACATTTAAAATAAAAATATATATATAAATAATTTTTTTTAATTGGATCTTTCTCCTAAACTTGGGGAAAAAAATACAGATACATACAAAGTTCCTGAATCAAAATATTCTGGTTCATGGCATAACCATTTTTAATACTAAAAAATCAAATAGTAATTCTGATGTTCATTATGGTTCAAAAATCTTTTCATTTGCAATGCCTCAAATTTCACTGAAGTATTTCCATCATGTTTAATCACTGGGATTGATGTTTTCTTTAGCATTCTAGTGCTCTTCTTCATGTTAAGAAAGTTTCCTTTTATTCCATAATTAACATGAAATTTTACACGAAAGAGTTATTTGTTTTTGTCAAATGACATTTACAATGTCAAAATTATGATGTGATTTTTCTCCTTTGCATAACTGAATGCATTAATAATTCTCTTACGTTCTGACTGCCTTTTAAAATAGCTCCAAAATGATTTTATTGTGTTCAAATGTTAACATACAATTTGATGTGATTTATTAATACTCTATTATTTCTCTTGGTTTTCTTGTGTCTATAAAGTTATTTTCTATCTTTTTTTTTTGGAGGAGCATTAGTTAAATAAAATCTTAATAGGTGTTCTCTAAAAATGGATTATATGATTGAATATATTTTGAAAATTCTAGATTAAATAAATTTAAAGAACTCTCTTTGCTATTAAAAATTTCAGAATTAAATCATTATTCTATACTGGAAATATCCAAAGGATATTTATTTTAGAGTATGTTTATAAACTTTATTTTATACCTATAGAACAATTTAATACCTTCAATCTACAGAGCTCTTAAACTTTTTAAAATTTTAATATTTCTGGGGTCATTTAACTTGATTTTGACATAGAAAAGAGGCAAACACCAGGGCTGAAATCATCATCTCAGAATTGGATCATGAAATGAAACCCTGGAAAATATATAGAAAAAAAGCAAATAATAGTGTTTAAGAAATATAATTTAACTTCAATGACCTTTCCCATACTTTAATGTGAAATATTCTAGATTTATGGGTGTTCCCAAATGAAACCATCTACTAAATGTGGTAAGGGAAAAACCTGGCCTTTTAAAGGCATAATTAATGTAAGCGATCCAAACCAGTTATTAACTTTTCTCATTCTAATCAATAATTAAAAATGTGCATTTTCATTGTTGTTCAGGAAGCTTTTATGACTATATGTAATAAAATTAATACATATATTTATATATATGTGGAATGATTAATTATATGAGTATTTAACAATTAAAAAAATAAAAGCTTACTTTGCATTTCACAGTAAGCTAAGAACAATATATTTCACTCTAAGGTTTGGCATACACATTCTCATAAGATAGCAAAGAACTTAAATATTTCAGAATTTGCCTGTTTAGTGTTAAAAAGTCAATAATAACTATATATGTATATATATTTATATATATACTAGATGCCCGGTGCACAAAAATTTGTGCACTCGGGTGAGGGGGGGAAGTCCCTCAGCCCGGCCTGCGCCTATTCACAGTCCAGGACCCCTTGGGGGATGTCCACCTTAGGCCTGAGGGATCAGGCCTAAGCTTGCAGTCAGACATCCTTCTGGCAGCCAGGGAGCCCTTGGGGAATGTCCAACTAAAGGCTTAGGCCTCCAAGGAATCAGGTCTAAACCATTAGTTGGACATTCTTAGTGCTGCCACGGAGGTGGGAGAGGCTCCTGCCACCACCACTGCGCTGGCCAGCCATGAGCCAGCTTCTGGCTGAGTGGCACTTCCGTTATGGAAGTGCACTGACCACCAGGTGGCAGCTCCTGCATTGAGCATCTGCCCCCTGGTGGCCAGTGCGGAGCATAGCAACCGGTCATTCTGCCGTTCAGTCAATGTGCATATTAGTCTTTTATTATTATTATATAGGATGTCCCTATTTCCCCCCTTTTGCCCCCTCTACCCAGCTCTTTCCCCCCACTTCTCTCTGGCCATCACTATACTGTTGTCTGTGTCCATGTGTTGTGCATATATTTTCTTTGGCTAATCCCTTCTTTAAATTTATTTCTTTAAATTTTTATTTTCAGATAAGTGCTTATAACTGCACTATTATATATTTTCTATTATATCATTTAGAATTAAGATATTTTTTAATTGAACCCTTGTAAATTTTAGCACAACTTAATAAATTATGCTAGAAGCAATTAGGAGATTTTTCATGTAATGCAGATACATTTCAATTAATATTTTATTAATTTTTAATTTTTTAATATTTTTAAGATTCGTGCAATAGACCTTCTTTCCCCTGGCTTCCAGCACCAGTTTTCCTCTGGTACCGGGACCCAGACCTTCACTCTGGCCACCACCTTCCATCTTCGCTCTGGACACAGTCTTTGCTGCGGCTGGAGCCTTCAGTCTTTGCTCCTCGCTCCAGCAGGAGTCTTCAGTCTCCAGCCAGAGCTGCTCCTGTAGCTCCTTCCGCCCTTCCTCCTCCCCCTCATAGCTTGATCACTGCTTCACCTGCAGACATCGCCGATGGGCTCCTGGGTTCCAGGGGGCCACCTTGCCTGCAGAACAGCTTTCCAATCATGATCCAGGGCCGCAGGCAAGGCGGCTCCTGGGTCCCAGGGTGCCGCCTTGCGTGTGGCCCGGCTTTCTGATCACGATTACGATCACAATCACTGGCCGCAGGCAAGGTGGCTCCTGGGTCCCGGGGGGCCGCCTAGCCTGCGGCCTGGCTTTCTGTTCACCATCACAATCACAGGCAGCAGGCAAGGCAGCTCCTGGGTCCTGAGGGGCCACCTTGCCTGTGGCCCGGCTTTCCAGCAGCTCCTGGGGTCGCACATGGGGGCCTGGATGGCGGCTCCCGGTGTCCCTCCCTGCCTGCAGTATGCAAATTAGCCACCATCTTTGTTGGTGGTTAATTTGCATATCGTGCTGATTAGCCAATGGGAGGTGTAGCAAAGGTACAGTCAATTACCATGTCTGTCTATTATTAGATAGGATATATATATATATATATATATATATATATATATATACATACACACACACACACACACACACACACACATATATATATATCAGCTTTAAAAATGAGTGACTAAAGGTAATGAAATAATCTAGATTCAATTTGCATTTAATATAAAAAGGATTGGATATCAGCCAGTATTCAGATTTATTAAGAGTCAAAAATGCTGTCACAGCTCATGTGCACATGGAATGTTAGTCATTCATTTTGTTAATCTAATATAATATGGAGTATAATTTATCAGGACATCAAAATAATAGCTTTTACTCCATTTCCTCACTTCTATAAGGACATGCACAATAGACTCCACAGCTATACATGCACCCTATTAGGGCTAATTGAAAATAGATGGCACAATTAACCTGTTTCTTGGTAAAAAGCATTAACACTTAATGTAAAAGTCTAATCACAATAAAAAGAGACTCACATTGGAAGGAAATGTGGTGAATAATTCAAAATCATCCGATTTCCTCGTACAAAATAAAGAAAGAAAAAGTTAATATAACAACACCCAAAGCAGCAATTAGATCATGTGCATTCCTAATCTTTTCTTTCTTACTCAAATATATGCCATCTCAGAAAAAATCTATAGATGATTTAACACAATGACTCACTATATTTAGGTGCAACATAGCAGAACTGAGTATGTGGTCAAGGGAACAAATATTGAGGGCAATCCATTACAATACAAAGTATGACAATTAACAAGCAAACACTTATGTAGAAAAACTGCCTTGTTTATTTTATTTCAAATTCCATTAAAGAGATTTTTGGATGACATGCTAGAATTAAACTCAAAACTCAATGATCTCTTAAAAATAAAAACATTTTCATTCTGGCCTTTTAAAAATAAGCCATCTATAAAAGCTGATCATTTCAAATTCTACCATTTTTAGTTGTCTCATAAGTTTTTTTTATGTGTTTGAACTTCTTTGAAATGTCATAATGTAAAATAATTTTACATTTATCATTAATCATCCTTTAAACTATTTGATGATATCTAGCCTTAGCTCTAAAATTCTGTTAATAACATTCTCAAAGCTGTAACTATAAATTCTTATGGATTACTACACAATATAAAATCATATTGCAAACCTAGCATAGAGGTTTCTTTACTTATGACTGAAATGAATTAAGTATTTTAATTGTTGAATAAAAATATTATATCATATTAATAATACAAAGTTCATTTGAAAAGAGGAGGTATGTAGATTATTGTAAGGTATAACAGTAGCACAATTTTGGAAAGAATATCTAACATTATGGTAACATGAGCAGGTTTTC
The DNA here is from genome assembly GCF_963259705.1 of Myotis daubentonii. Lineage (NCBI taxonomy): Eukaryota > Metazoa > Chordata > Mammalia > Chiroptera > Vespertilionidae > Myotis > Myotis daubentonii. The sequence continues at coordinate 42,592,993 of NC_081845.1, read as the reverse complement.
CTTGGAAGAAGATGAAATAGAATAAGTGAAGTCCAAGTTTGAACAAAGTACTAAAGTCTTCAAGGGTCATGAGAATAATGGGGATATCCTATCATAGATTATGAAAACACAGAAGGTCTAAAATAATGGGGTATAATAGATTAACCCATAAGAGAATCAAAAGGAAAAAAGCTTTTATGTAGTAGAATAATAATTCATTTTCTCCCTCTGCAGTAGCAGGTGCAACTAATTTGACCTTGACTAGAGATTCATTATAAACATATTAGTAGGATTTACTAGTTGGTAGATAAGAAAAGATACTCTAGGAGTAGCTATTATTGATAGATTTAGGGACTCCTAGACATGGAGGTGAACATGGGTATATAGCTCCTGTTTCTCTCTCAGAGTCTTTGGTAATCACTAGAAAAGTTTAATGCCAGGTTAAGACTTGTGCTACATTTGCCTCTGTTACCAATCAAGACTTGGAGTTTTCTTGGGATCACATTAAAGATTTATTGGATAATCTCTAAAAAGACAGAGACCAACAGAAATGGAATTTGCAATAGTTATACATATTTAAAATAAAAACTTGAGAACTTTATAAGATCCTAGATGCTTTTAATACTCTAGTTACTTGAAATGACAAAAGGTATGCTGGGATCTTAAAAGAAGCATTGTGTGTGTGTTAGAGGAAGAGAGATTATAATTCAGCACTGTTATTACAAAGTTCTGCTCAAACTCATTTGACTGGAGAAAATTCACAAATATGGAAACTTTTTAAAATAAAGAATAGCACAAATATGAAAACTTTTTAAAAGAAAGAATAAAAATTATATGATGCTCTCAATAAGTTGAGAAAAATTGATAAAACTCAATAGACATACATGACAAACATTACAGTCAATTATAGAAATCACTTAATGTTTTAAAAAATACCTACAACAAAATTATACTTAATGGTGAAATGTTAAAATCTTTACTTTGAAAATATAAAAAGGAACACAGTATCTGGCATAACACTGGAGGTCTTAGCCTGAACATTCATATAATTGAGGTAATAGAAACTATAAGTACTGGAGAGGTACAAATAAAGGACTATTCTAAACAAATTGCATGATTGCATATGTAGAAATTTTTTAAATTGTGCAAAAATACTGGAAATAATTTAAAAATTAGTAACTTCATTGGATACAAGGTCAACATTCAAAGTCAATTGTTGATCTATACACTAGGAGAAAATAGGAAACCAAATTTTAAGTGAATTATATTTACAATAGAAAAGTTATAAAAATCTTAAGAAAAGAACTTTCCATAGAAAATAGTAAAAATGGATTAAGAAAAGATAAAAACAAGCTAAATAAATGAAGGTATATATAGTTACCAATAATTGGAAAATGCAATGCTTTTGGCAGAATCTCTTTCTATATTACTCATACATAATGGCCCAGTGATTCAATTGAAAGATATACACTCATCAGAAATACATTTTATGTGCATTAAAAGTATGAACAAGAATGCCCTTGTCAGCACTATTCATAACAACCCAAAATGGAAATAACTCAAATATCCATCTACATGAATGGTTAAATTACTTTTGGTATTGTCATGCACTGGAATATTATAAAATAATTAGAGGCCTGGTGAACAAATTTGTGCAAGGGTGGAGTCCGGGCTAGCCCACCCCAATGAAGACCCATGGGGCTGGGCCTGCATGGAGGAGGGGCTGTGGGCAGTTGGCCCGCCGGCCCTGCCCTCGACTGGGGTGTTGGGGGCCGATCAGAGGCCAGGCCAGCCTGGGGCAGGGGGGTAATCAGGGCCCAGATCAGGATGGTTGGCTGCCACAGTGCACATCATAGCCACTGGTCATTCTGGTTGTTCCACCATTCTGGTCGCTGGGCTTTTATACATATAGATTTAAATGAACTAACCACAAGTACATTGAACAACACAAATCCATTTCCAAGTATATTGTTCACTGAAAGATTTCAGATACAAAAGAAGATTCCCTATGATTCCATTTAAAACAGACACAACACCTACAAGTATCAGCAGTCAGGGTAACATTTATTTTTGTGGAATAGAAAAGGGGTTGATTGAAAGAGTACTTGGGATGGGGTTCTACAGTGTTAATAATGTCCTGTTTCTTGTGTTGAATGATTATTATGTGACTGTATTCATTTTGTAAAAAATCATTAAATTATATATGTATGGCTTATATTCTTTTCTATATATAAAACTTCAATTTTAAAATACATGTTTAACAAATTCTATCCAAAAACATTGTGTCTACAAATTCTCAAATCTTTGTTTAAAAAAAAAAAAGAGAAAACACTATATGGAAGATTAAAAATATTTTTCAAAGTTCTTATTTATAAAGATGCACCCATTTCATGCTATCAACACTAATAAAAGAGAAAAATGGTAATTGGCGTACGACGATACCCTTTTCATTGGCTAATCAGGGCTATATGCAAATTAACTGCCAACTAAGATTGGCAGTTAACTGTCAACAAGATGGCGGTTAATTTGCATATGTAGGCACAATGCAGGGAGGCGAAAGGGAAAGCAGGAAGAAGCCCCCTGCCACTGACAGTGATCGGAAACCCAGGGGGGAGCTAAGAGCTGGGGGGCAGGGCAAAGGCGGCCCTGGGGCCGCCTTTGCCCTGCCCCCCAGCCATGATCAGAGAATCAGGTGCCTTTGCCGCCCTGGCCAGTGATAGCAGGAAGTAGGGGTGGAGCCAGCGATGGGAGCTGGGCACGGTCGAAGCTGGCAGTCCCGGGAGCTAGGGGTCCCTTGCCTGGGCCTAAAGCGGAGCCCACGATCGCGGAGCCGCTGCAGCTGCGGGTCCCCGCTGCCCGGGCCAGACACCTAGGCCAGATGCGTCAGGCCTGGGCAAGGGGCCGATCCTGCGATTGGAGGGTGATGGGGGTCAACGCCTGAGGGCTCCCCCCCCGAACACACACACCCAGTGCACGAATTTCGTGCACCGGGCCCCTAGTTATTTATAATCAGAAATATGTTTTTAAATGTGTTACTGTCAATTAAAGAGTTTTCTGTCCTATTTTCCTCTCAGAAATCATATACAAATGATAAGGAAAATGACTTTGATAAAATACAACAAAAGTAAAAAAATAATAATAGCAATATTCTATATTTTACAACAATGGGCACCAGTTGGGGAAGATGCCAACTGCCTTGTCAGGGCAGCAGTAGTATGAACATAACCGGCTACAGATGGAGGTACATGTAAAAGGCAAGCCATTTCATTCTGCAAAAATTTGTCTCTGTTGAAGAACTGAAAAGCTAGGAACCATAAGCAGCAGGCACAATTCTATAACAAGAAAGCTTTTAGAATCTCAGGACCCCATCTTCACCCTTGCAGGAGTGTGATGGGGTGGGTGAAACCAGACACAGTTGAGAACAGGATGAGGCTCCAATATGAAAAAAAAAAAAAGTCAGATTCCTATGGAAAGCTTAGTCAGAATTACACCTTCCCCCACCACTGGAAACCAACAGAGCACTTAGAACTCTGGTAGGCAGAATACTTAAGATGACCGCCAGTGACCCTCAACCATTTGTAATCTCCTTCCCTAGAATGTGAGAAGACCTGCAACCGTGGTGAGATATGACTCCCATGGCTGCTTACAAAAGTGAAAGGATTTTGCAGATGTAAATAATGTCCTTAATCAGCTGACTTTGACTTAATCCGAGGAAGATTATCCAAGATACACTTGATCTATGTAGATTACTAATTCTTTAAAGAAGACTTAGTCCTTACCTGAGTACTGAGATGCTCTACTGCTGGCCTGGAAGTATCCAGCCATGTTATCAACAGCCTATGGAAAAGAAGAGCCTTTAGGAGCTGAGAGGCTCTGTCCTACAACTGAAGGACCTGAATTCTGCTGGGAATCTCAATGAAAATGGAAGAGAACCTCAAAGTCCATATGAGAACTCAGTCATCGATATCTTGACTATAGTCTTGGGAGGGTATAAGCAGAGAACCCAGTATAGTGATGCCAGAATTCTGATCCACAGAAACTGGGAGATAATAATATGTTTTGTTTAAGCCACTACATTTGTGGTAATATGCTTTATGCAGAAAAAAAATATCTTAGGTAGGGAATGTAAGAATCATTCTCTAGATGAAGTGCTCAAAAAAAAAAAAAAAATCAAGGCAATCTAAGCTTTGAAAGTTCACAATAAAACAGCTGCTTTCTTGCACAACTGGCTCATGGTGATGCCCAGGAATTGGCATCCTGTCTATGTGCACAGAGCATCCAATCAGTTTTCCATTGCTTCATTCCAGAATATAAACGGAGAGACATTGAAAAGAATCAACTATATACCAGACCAGGAGGACCCAGAATCACAAGCTAAATCTTGAAGAAGAAAAGAAATTCCCTTTAACTTGTGAAATATTGAATTGAAAGATATGAAAATGTTTGAGAAGATTAGTAATAGTTTAACAAATTAACAATTAAGTACAATGAAAAGCCAATTCCAGAGGAAGATAAAATCACTTTGGTATATGATTTATGTACACAAATTAAATAAATATATACCAGAGTAGTAAGAATGTAATCTTGTTACACTTTGAGTCATATCTATATTGACATAGTAATGAAACACTGAGTACTGGTTTAATGAATATTGCTTTAAAATAACATATTCAAAGGCTTCAAAGAGAATAAAGTTGCAAGGGGAAGACACTAATTTACTCTAATAAAATTTATTGTGTTATGTCAAGACTCACTGAATCAAGAGTGCTAAAAATAAGGATATTATTTAGGATAGAAAAATTATATTTACCAAAAGAAATGTAAAAAAATTGGAAGGGTTTGATCCTAAGGACCCACTGCAGAACAGGGAAAGGATAAAGTAGGAAATTACTGCTCTTATTAACATCCTAGTAGCACTATATAGTTTTGAATATATGTGCAAAATCACCTGGATAAAAATAAAAATGAGATTTACAATGTCTAATAAGATAAGTATGGCCTTTTAATCTAAAGTAAATTATGTGTTTTCCTCAATGTTAATGCTCTCTGCAGCACATTAATAGGTCCCTGGAGGCCTAAAAACCTTAATGTACTTCTCTAATTATCTGAAGAAAGGGAAGTTTGAGTCACTAGTGAGTCTCTGGTCCATGAGACAGACGGAAAGATTATCTAGTAAATAGTCTAAATTTCAAAAGTAAAAGAGGAATAGCTTTTGTGCGCTCTGTGAAAGACTATTAAAATTATATGATGAACTGAACAGGTAACTATACCTGCTGGATGTTAAAAATCCTGTCCAGAAATTCTGATTTCTGCAAGAAAGACACAAACAGAAGTGCATGTTGTCCAGCCATAGATAACATTGGGATTTCCCTGATTTTTTAAATAATATTTTATTATATTTGCTGGCCCTTATGGAAAGTTATAAAATAACTACATTTGTAAATGGACCCAAATTAAAATTAGAAACAAGGAAATCCAAGAAATTCATGGACAAGAGAAGATATGTTCAATTATCATTTTTTAATATATGGTAATCAGCATTAAATATTACATTTAAAATTTACAGGCGATCTCAATAAGTTAATCTACTTAAAGATACTTAGAACTGTATTTAAAATCAATGGAATTTCAAAAAAATAAAAGTAAATGCTTTAAGTATAGAACAGAAAAGTCACACAAGTTTATAGGACAAATCTGACCTTCTCTTTCCATGAAATATCAAAAAACTGACCAATAAATTTTCCATATGTTATTTTCTAAAAATAAGGATGCCGTTCACATGCTAGATTTTTAGTTTGTTTCTGTATCTAATTTGATCTATAGTGTTGGATTAAATTTACTTGGTCTCCTTTGTCATTGAAAAATGCATCTATTAAACAAATAGGAGAAAGACAAGCTGGTTGGTTTTGACAATGAGATTTTAGAGCCAGAACCCTTTTAGATGGGGTGAAGTAGAAATGGGGGAGGTGGTAGCACTGATAAAATAGGGTAGGTCTGCCCATCCCAGACCTGCTTACCTTGAAACCACAGGACACTAGCATAAAAAAAAAAGTAAATACTAGACAAGCCTAATGATTAGGGTTCTAGGTAACATATTCCATTTCTTGGTAAAGTATTCAATATACAAGTCCCAACAAACTCTGATTCCTCTTCTCTATAAAATTTAATAAACTTAGCTAAAATTTATTTCTTCTCTTTTATTCTAATGTGATACTCTATTTGCTTGCAAAGAATATTGAAGCTAACAAAAATATACGTTAAGATTAATTCAGCATTAATAAAACATTAAGGAATGAAAGACATGCTGGATCAGACACAGTGTTGCTATAGAATGAAAGTTTGTGTCCCTCCCAAATTCATATGTTAAAGATAACTCTTTTTCAATTCTTCTCTCTCCCTCCTCCCCTTTTACCCTCTTTCACTTCCTCCCTCCTTTTCCCTCCACCTTACCCCTATTAGCATGTACCAAACAAAAGTCCTGTGAGCACATAACAAGCAGGCAGCCATCTACAAACCATGAAAGGGCTCTCACCAGTCTCCAAATCTGTTAGCACCTTATCCTTGTAATTTCCAGCCTCCAAAATTTAAGCCACTCGGTCTATGATATTTTGTCACAACATCTGGGGCTAAGAGAATATTCTGTATGATCATTACTTTCATATCCAGATCTGGCTTTGAACTTCTTAACAATCATCACATTCAGTTATTCAGTTACCTAAATCATATTTTCTATTGTCAAAGAAAAATTGCACCAGGTACAATTAAGGAGGCAAGGAAGACTCTGTTGAGAACTACTGCAATAGGGATAGAGATTGAATTCTATTCTTTTGAAATAAAAAGTGGAAGGATTTTTGAGTGTTTGGTTAAGCTAGTGGTTGAGTACAGGAAGAGGTCAGTGGGGAGATTGGTCAATGTGATGAGACCATCTGTGATTGCTCATTGGCACTTGATGAAGTTAGGTTCTTATCCTCCTACAGAGATGGAGAGATAGAGGCATTATATTTCTTGATGATTTCAAACACTTGACATTTCATAGTGATGAATCCCAGATTTTTGAGAAAGACATTCTTAGGTTGTAAGATGGGCAAGAGAACTCCCACATATCAAAGGGTAGAGAAGAGGGATGGCTGGGTCAAACAGAAGTTCTATTTTAAATTGTTTTGAGCCTTACCCGGTGTTGCTCAGTGGATAGAGCGTCGGCCTGCGGACTGAAAGGTCCCAGGTTCAATTCTGGTCAAGGGCATGTACCTTGGTTGTGGGCACATCCCCAGTAGGGAGTGTGCAGGAGGCAGCTGATCAACGTTTCTCTCTCATCGATGTTTCTAACTCTCTATCCCTCTCCCTTCCTCTCTGTGAAAAATCAATTAAAAAAATAAAAATAAATAAAAAATAAATAAATTGTTTTGAGGAAACTCCATATTTGGAGCATGGGGGTAAAGGGGATATATCTGTAATACTATCAACAACAACAAATATATTTTAAAAATATGAGGCATTGGGGGGTGGGGGTGGAGGGGGTCAATGGGAAAAAAGGGGGACATCTGTAATACTTTCAGCAATAAAGATAAATTTAAAAAAAAGAAAGGGCAGAAAAACAACTTGTAATTATAAGTTTTCTAAAGAAAATAGTATAAAAAAAGTGAGAAGAATGCTGTATAAAATTAGGTAAGCCAAGCAGAATTTTAAAGTTATTTTGGTCACTGTGAACAATATTAACTTAACTATTCTGCTGGGGAAAAAAGTTTATACCAATATCCTTTTCTAAAAGGAACTTATCATGTAGATATCAATAGTCAATGTAACCCATGAAAAATACACTTATTTTCATGCCAGAATAACTTTACCCTCCGATATTAAACTTCTACAGACTTTATAATTATAAAGCTCCCAAAACAGATGGAAATGACTAAAGGAAGTAAGAAACAAATAGAATATCCTTTTGATGTGGTGAATCATTCACCCAAACAGAATGACTAAGCATAATGCCACTGTATCATTTTGTGGTAGCTCAGTCTAAAGCCATGTTATTTTAAGGGAAGATATAACCAGCTCCAAAGCCTCTCATTTCCTATTTATCATCTGTAAATGGCTACAGTGAATTATAATCTATCTAGAAATGTCTTAAGACTGTTGATATGTCAGGTTTTCATACAATTTAAAAATAAGTATACTGGTCTGTTATCATTACTTTAAATTAGTAGAGCACAGATAATTTTGCAAGCAATTCTGAGCAATTACTTTTTTGATCTTCATAGAGCACTTAAGGTGAACAGGGCCTGAATACTATCCATTTTACTGACACATAGATAGGATTCAGAGAAATAAAAGATTACTTTAGTGGTATACTAACCTTGGAAAAGTAGATGAAAAGAAACAAAATAAAGTATCTAAAAATTGAGGAAGAAACGTAATAGATATCAAACTCACTATTCCATTTACTAAAAAAATACTCAATAAAACTTTTATCACATTTTTATTGCTTATTTTTTAAAGAATGCTTCAATTAGCCAACAAATCCAGGATAGACTAGAGATAACTAAATTAGGCTGTTTGCCTCAGAAATATTCTGTAACCAAGAGACTAACTTGTCCTAAAGGATAACCAAAGTAGGTGGAGTATTTATATCAAACTAGAAGTTCGATGCATGAAATTCCATTTGATTTGACAGAGACATGTTAAATTCCTTTCAGTGATGACAGCATTTAGAAACTTCAAATAATGCTAATAAAATGGGGTGGGCAATAATTCATTTACTCTGAGGAAATCTGAATTAAAAGTACATTTTTCAGGTTGGTTGAAAAATAGTTGGTATTAATTAAAGAACAGCTTTTATTTGGATCTTTTTAACTTCAAGCAACAGATTAAAATTAGAGAAATAATCCTTGATTTTAAAGAATATTAGTCATTACAAACAACAAAACAAATTTAAAAAACTGGTATATATACATACTGGCATTCACTGCAAAAATTATGTTCAGAAAATCTATGTACTACATTTTCAAATAGAAATGTTCATTGATCATAATGTTATATGATAATCCCATACAATAAAAGCCTAATATGCTAAGCGTTTGGTCATCTGTTCAACCAATCAAAGCGTAATATGATAATGATATGCTAAGGCAGCTCAACCACTCGCTATGGCGTGCACTGACCACCAGGGGCAGAGAGTTGACCAGTCACTATGACATACACTAACCACCAGAGCGCAGGTGCTTGCTGTGGGGTCCGGCTGATTGGGACTGAACAAGATGGGCCAGACATGCCCTGGAGCCCTTCTGCAGTCCCTCCCTAGCTGGCCAACCTCCTGTGTCCCTCCCCAGCAACAATCGTGCACTGGTGGAGTCCCTCAGCCTGGCCTGCACCCTCTCACAATCCGGGACCCCTCAGGGGATATCAGAGAGCCGGTTTCGACCCGGTCCCACAGGCTGTGCCGAGGGACCCCAATGGTGCAAGAATTCATGCACTGGGCCTCTAGTAATTAATATTATTAAAGTCATTCAAGAGGGTTTTCATATCATAGTATGAACTTGATCACTATAAAAATATCAGCTGGTAAATAAATTTTAGTATTTAGTAAGTAAATGTTTAATAAATACATGTTTCAATAACACAGTATTAAATAATTTTCATACTGTAAGCACACACATACATATTAGTGTGTTTCAGCAGAAAATATTACCTAATAAATTAAAAAGCAATGGGTCAATGGAGATGAACCAGAATGAGGGGGTAGTGATATGTTTAAAATTTTTTGACAACTTTTCATTTTAACTTACAGAAGAGAATGTAACCATGTTAATAACCCACTCACTACTTTTGTTTTATTTTCAGTAATCTCCCCATTTTTGACAATATAAAACATAAAATCTTCTGAGCAATCTAATTAGTTAATAATACATAATTAATTTCAAACTTCCAAACTAGTCTCATTATCAGTTTTAAAAATTTTCCTAAGTTCAATTTAACCCTTTGAGTGCCAACCAATATCCTAGGAACTATGCTAAAATTGCCAAGGCATTTCTGCTGATTTTACAGCAGTTTAGGAAAAAAATTATCAATCGCAAGTAAATGAAGTTATATATTCAAAAACTTAAGGAAACCTTTACTACATTGACATATTTAGCAATATCATCATCACTAATAAAAGCAGACTTAGAACTGGACGCCATTTCGAAGCTTTGATAGCGTTCCCAGCACTTTTGGCCAAAGACAGGAGGAGCGCAATCACGCTCCGTGGCACTCTAGGGGTTAATGATGTTATAGAAAGTGTAATTCAAATTTCAATTAAATTATTAAGCTAAGGGAAATCATATAATCTGTGTGCAGGATTGTCTCATTCCTTATATTCAATAATTGAATTTTAATTCTTCTATTCAATTTATAATTCCAAGCGATTTGGATCTTACTTGGTAGTAATCTTTTTCAAATTACTTTCCTTACTTCATGCATTTTTAGGCTCTTTCCCTCCTCCCCTCATGGATTTATCTTGTTCTTAGTAATTAACGTTGTCCCGGCAGTGTTATTTATTCCAAATGATTGTTTTCTTTGTAAATTTTAATATTTTAATTATACTCTTAGGTCATTTTACCAAGGAACAATATTTATAAATAATGTTTTTCAAAATATATTTCATATACTAGTATTTAATAGAGTCAAGATAGTTGTATTTAAGAGTAATTACCAGAAAATAGTTTGACCTATATTATATGGAAAGTGAACCTAAAGGGAAAAAATAGAAATACAATGTTCATTCCTAAACAATAGTATTAATTCTCAAAAATTTAGATATATGGAGGTAATAAAAATGTATAGAGATCAATAAAACAGCCCTGAAGGTATAAAAGTATAAGGTATCTGAGAAAGAGGGGCTCAACCTGAAGGTAAATCCTTTGAGCATAGCAATGACTAGGCCACCAGGCCATGTGGCAGAACACTCTTGGGAATTATCCTATTCAGTTAAGCAGGGAATTAAAAACACAGAGAGGAGCCATTGAAGTATACAGTAAACTGGACACTACTAAAGCAATGACGTTCACGATGAAGTAGTGAACTATGAAGACTAGGAAAATGTCCTCCTTCATCCACAGATCTCTGCAAATAGTAGGGAGAGTTCAATTTATCCCATAATAAGTGACATAGATATCAATGTGAAAAACTAACAAAGGTAACAGAATTAAAGAAATTTTAAATAAAGATTGGTAAACTTGCACCATAACATATAAGTTTTGGATTTCCCAAATATAGAAGGCATAACAATGAAAAACACCCAGATATTCATAAGAAAATATGAAAATATTAATCTGTATAAGCTTTCAGACAAGCATGAAGGCTAGAGCCCAAATATTTGTGAATATACAAGAACCTAGATAATATTGTTGGTGAGGAATCTTCTAGGGTGAAAGGACCAGTAATGAGTATTTTACATATTTATTTGTAGAATTATTATAAAAGACTAAATGTATATTTTATTAAATAGATTTATTTAGAGTGATTGTAGGTTGACAGAAAACTGATTAGAATGTACATAGTTCTCATATATTAACTGGCCTCAGAAATGAACAACCTCCTAGAATCTATGTCCCTCACATGAGTGGTCCATTTATTACAAGTAATGAACCTACATTGCCATATCATTATCAACTAAAGGCCATAGTTTACACTTGGGCGCAGTCTTCATATTGTATATTCTATCAGTTTTGAGAAATGCACAATGACCTGTGTATACCATTTGTTGACTTCCCTTCTTATGTAAAAAACAAGCAAACAGACGAAAAACACTTTGGTTTCCAGAGACTGGACTTCACTTAAAACGAAGGGTAATCCCTTTAGCAGTGCAATCGGAACTACCTCATAATGGTTCTTTCAGTTTTTCTACATAGCCCTTCTGTTTGCGTGCATGTAGATAATTTGAGGTAGAGGTAGGAAATGGATTTGGACAAGGTGGATTATAGACAATTAATTAATTACACAGAGCTAATAAAGTCTGAAAAATTCCTTATTTATTCATGGAAAATGTTTTACTATCTTACAGCATCTTTGTTGTTCCCTAATAGGTCTTCTATAAGGCCTTCCCTGAAAAATGAACAAAGGGGAGAGCTATTTGAAAATTTCATTTGTAGGATTACTGAAATAGCAAGACAGTAAAAGAGAAGAAATTACAAACTAGCAAAGATATTCTGACATATGTGGGCACAGATGATATATAGATGATAGAGAGATAAACATATATATATAAGAGCCAGGGTCTATAACATCCACAACAACCGAAGGCTCGACCAAACACCAGAAGTCAGTGCTGGGTTGCCATGGCAACCCAACACTGACTGCAGCCAGTGCCAGCACAGCAACCCAGCACTGACTGCTGACGGGGCTGCGGATCAGACCTGGAGAGAGGCACAGAGAGATAGGCAGGGTCTGATCTGCAGCCTCCATGGCAGCTGTTGATCAGCCGTTGCCTCTCTGTTTCTCTCTGGGCTTCGCCAGCAGCTCTGTTTCTCTCGGGGCCTCTGCAGGGGCTGCTAATCAGCCCTGCCTCTTTGATCAGGCCCAGAGATAGGCCCAGAGATTCTGACTGGCATAGAAACTGACCAATCAGAACCAAATCTGGGTTAAGTGCGAGGAGCCAATGGCTGCCTAAGAGGCGGAGCTTTTGATGCAGACTGGCATAGAAACTGACCAATCAGAACCTAATCTGGGTGAACTGTGAAGGCAGAATCTAAGGTGGGGGCTGAGGAGGGGTTTTAAGGGCAACAGCTGTTTGGTGTCTGGTGTAAGAAAGCAGTTCAATTTTTTAATAACCGGTTTGGCAGTATAGTGCATATGGCTGGCTATCAGTCCAGATATAGGGATTATGTGTTTTTGTCTGCCAAGAGCATCTCCTCCTGCTGAAAAAGGCATTTTCCTCCCATTTAAGCAATCCTATCCTATATAATCTATCTACACTAATACAAGGGTAATATGCTAATTAGACTGGGTCGACCAGCCATCTTTTGGACGTTCCACTTCCAAGGCAGAGGCAGTTAGGGGAGGTTAGGCCAGCAGGGGAGGGCAGTTGGGGGCGAGATCAGGCCAGCAAGAGAGGGCAGTGAGAGGCGATGAGGCAGGCAGAGGCAGTTAAAGGTGATCAGGCAAGCAGGCAGGTGAGCGGTTAGGAGCCAACGGTCCCAGATTGTGAGAGGGATGTCCCTGTGGGATCGGGCCTAAACTCATAGTTGGACATCCCTCAAGGAGTCCCAGATTGGAGAGGATGCATGCTGGGCTGAGGGAACCGCCCCCCCTCCCATGCACGAATTTCATGAACCAGGCCACTAGGATATGTATATGTATGTATGTATGTATGTATTTATATTGTTTTTACTTCACATTCATATAAAAATAAATCTAATCTTGTAATTTAAAACAATACAAATAATAGTAAATGATAAATGCAAGAATATATATTACAGAAATGAAAAATGAAAGGAGAAAACTCAGGAAACATAAATTGTACAACTATGCCCAAATCACTTTCTTATAAAAATGGAAATACAGTTTAACTTCGCCAAAAATATGCATTAGCACAAAACATTCTACCTATACCATGATGCTTTAAGCCAGTGGTTCTCAACCTTCTGGCCCTTTAAATACAGTTCCTCATGTTCTGATCCAACCATAAAATTATTTTCGTTGCTACTTCATAACTGCAATGTTGCTACTGTTATGAATCATAATGTAAATATCTGATATGCAGGATGGTCTTAGACGACCCCTGTGAAAGGGTCATTCGACTGCCAAAGGGGTCGCGACCCACAGGTTGAGAACCGCTGCTTTAAGGAGAAGGTCAGTCTTATTTTGGTTGGAAGTTACAGGGAGGAAGGTTTTAGCTTATTTGAATGAAGTCCTGTACAAGTCAGCACAATCCAACAAAGGATGAGTGGAGGTACACAGAGAGTTTACCATAGCTGAGAGAATTTAGGCCTGCAAGGACAAGTCTTCTTGGCATGTAAGAAGTAATTTCTACATTGGGAGAAATATTACAATAAATGATGTTTTCAAGCTTTGATTTTTCTGTTTCTTAGTTCGCAATTCAGCTTTTCCTTCCCCTTAGAATAAATATATTCTATATCAACATATCTCTAATCTTAGGCAGGCTTTCTTTTTCAAAAAATATTCATGCAGAATAATAAAGCACAAACTACTTCATACTATTAACCTAGGAACATTAGAGATATATTTGGTGAATAGTAAAACAGACTTGATTACCCATTTCCATACAGATTGTATGATTTCACAGTCAAGTGATCAAATAGTGAATTAACTTAAAACAAAGCCATAAGCAAAAGAAAACCTCATACAAAGGAGATTTTAAGTCTCTATAACAGAAGGTAATTTGGCTATGAGACATAGTCTCTTAACTCTTAAGAGAGGGGATATCATATTTTTAAAATACATGAATCTTTTCATTATATTTTTAAATAGGTTGAGTTTTCCCAATACAAAATAAGCTTTCACCCAGACGGTGTTTAACTAGGATTTACTCACCTTTTAGGAGTATTGTTATTTTATATGTTTTCATTTAAAAAATCAAGGACTTGCCTAATCATAGATAAGAATAAAAATTCAGAATTGTTTTAAAAAGTAAAATATTTGTTTCCATTTAATTATTAAACAATCAATCTTACAATGAGGTGCAACTAAAGAAATTACAGAATCTGCAAGGTAAATTGAATTGTAGAAAAATGTTATTCTGGCTTTCTATCCTGAAAAGGAACTAAATCAATTGTATTGATATCATTCTTTAACCTATCCTGAAACAATTCTAGGGGAAATATTTAAATCATTATATTTGGTTAGCCTGAACCGTTGGTAGCTATAACATTCCTCTACCAAAATTGATTCATGGTCAACTTGAAAGTGATACTTAACCATAGGGATTGATAAGGAATTTCTAACAGAATTCAGGATTCCTACATAACCACATCACTGCAAAGTTCTTCTGGATCAAATAACATTCATGTAAGAAAATTTTGATATGTTCTCTTATCCCTTTTGTTTATGCTATAGTTATACGATACATTTTTAGACCAAAGAAATGTCACATTACTGATATCTCTGAATTTTTAATCAAACTCACACTGTGTCAGAAAGATCTACCATCTCCCCTATTCACAGGGCAAACAGCTATCTACCTTTGAAGATTTGGGTCAAGTTATCTTTTTGATAAAGCTTATCCTGACATCTGACTCAATAGGAATTCCCTTCCCTGTTAACTTCAAGATTTTTTAAAATGTTAAAGTTGAGTGAATGATGCACAAACAACAAGAGACACCAAGAGACACAGGCAGATTTCTCAATGAAGGCAAAGGTTTTACTCATTTACCCACAGGCACACACACATAGTGAAAAGAATAGTTGTCTATCTGATTAGGAAACAAACTTCCCAGGACTACAATCCCTATGGATGGGGTAAAGTACAAATAGTCTCACTTGGAGCAATGATTGTGATCAGATCCCCCTGTGTCACGATCAGATTCATTTTCTGATTTATTTGAAATGTTTGGGAAACTCTAGCTGCACGCCTACCTTCTCAAGTGGTTGCATGCTACATGTAACCCTGAATGTTTGGTAAGACTTTTTAAATCAATGGGCAATTTCCCAGAAATAACATCTCTTTCTTTTTAATTTAAGTTCTTTATTATTGAAAGTATTACATATGTTTCCTTTTTGCCCCCATTGACCTTTCCCCAAATATTCCCAGCCCCCAACACATTCCCATTTCTTTAACAAATTCATGTTTCAGTCTAAATTCAATTTCTAAAATATCCAATGGTAGAATTCACCTATATGTGCCAGCACACCTATGTAATTTACTAGATCTGTTTATTCCTATATATCTCTCTCCTATTAAATGCTTATCCCTCAAAGGAAAGATAGATTCTTCTTTGTCTTTGTATCACCAGTACTGATCAGAGTAACTGCCACATAAATATTACTGATACTAGAGGCCCGGTGTGTGAAATTCATGCACAGAGTGGGAGGGTGTCCCTCAACCCAGCCTGCACCCTGCCCAAACTGGAACCTCCTGGGAGATGTCAGACCACCGGCAAACCAGCGGTTGGACATCTCTCTCACAATCTGGGACTGCTGGCTCCTAACCGCTTGCCTGACTGTCTGCCTGCCTGCCTGATTGCCCCTAACCACTCCCCTGATGGCCTGATTGATGCCTAACTGCTCCCCTGCTAGCCCAATCACCTCCAACTGCCCTCCCCTGCTGGCCTGATCACCCCACTGCCTTCCCCTGCCAGCCTGGTCACCCCCAAGTGCCCTCTCCTGCTGACCTGATGGCCCCCAACTGCCCTCCCCTGCCAGCCTGATCGCCCCCAACTTCCCTCCCCTGCTGGCTTGTTCATCCCCAACTGCCCTCCCCTGCTGTCCTGTTCACCTCCAACTGCCCTCCCCTGCCAGCCTGATCACCCACATTTGCCCTTCCCTGCTGACCTGTTCACCCTCAACTGCCCTCCCCTGCTGGCCTTATCGCCCACAACTGCCCTTCCCTACCAGCCATCTTGTGGCGGCCATCTCATGGTGGCCATCGCGTGACAACGTTGCACAAGGTGCGTCGCACGACACCACCTAGGATTATTATATAGGATTGGTTGCAATAAACCACAGAAAGACATCATTTCCTTCTTGCATTATTATAGAACTTCTATACATTTTAGGATATGTGAAAGTTTACTATTATGAATTTCAATCTTAAATCAGCCAGTGAAACAAATAAAAGTGCCCTTTTCATAGTATTTGACACTGATTATCACTCTTTCTTACAACTCTTTGATTTCTTATTTTCAATGATTTGTAAATTCCCTTGTTTTCCAATTTTCAACAGCTTGCCCTTCTCTTATCTACACTAATAAAAGAGAAAAATGGTAATTGGCGAACGACGCTACCCTTTTCATTGGCTAATCAGGGCTATATGCAAATTAACTGCCAACTAAGATTGGCAGTTAACTGCCAACAAGATGGCAGTTAATTTACATATGTAGGCACAACGCAGGGAGGCGAAAGGGAAACCAGGAAGAAGCCCCCTGCCACTGACAGTGATCGGAAACCCAGGGGGGAGCTAAGAGCTGGGGGGCAGGGCAAAGGCGGCCCTGGGGCTGCCTTTGCCCTGCCCCCCAGCCATGATCAGAGAATCAGGCGCCTTTGCTGCCCTGGCCAGTGATAGCAGGAAGTAGGGGTGGAGCCAGCGATGGGAGCTGGGCACAGTCGAAGCTGGCAGTCCCAGGACCTAGGGGTCCCTTGCCTGGGCCTAAAGCAAAGCCCACAATTGCGGGGCTGCTGCAGCTGCGGGTCCCCGCTGCCCGGGCCGGACGCCTCAGCCAGAGGCGTCCTGCAGGGGCAGGGGCGGAGCCCGCGCGATTGCAGCACCCCCCGCTGCCACTGCAGGTACCCGCTGCCTGAGCTGGACACCTAGGCCAGAGGCGTTAGGCCTGGGCAGGGGCGGAGCCTACAACCGCGGGGAGCTGGGGGTCCCCTGCCCAGGCCTGACACCTCTGCCAGAGGCCTCAGGCCTGGTCAAGGGGCCGATACGGTGATTGGTGATCGGAGGGTGATGAGGGTCTACTCCTCTGGCCGAGGCATCAGGCCTGGGCAAGGGGCAGAGCCAGCAATCAGAGGGGTTTGGGGGTCCCCTGCCCAGGCCTGACACCTGGGCCAGAGGCATCAGGCCTGGGCTGGGGGCAGAACCAGTGATGGGGGGAAATGAGGGTCCCTTGCCCAGGCCTGACGCCTCTGTCAGAGGCGTCAGGCCTGGGCAAGGGGCCGAACCTGAGATTGGAGGGTGATGGGGGTCAACGCCTGAGGGCTCCCAGTATGTGAGAGGGGGCAGGCTGGGCTGAGGGACACTCCCCCAACCCCCACCCAATGCACGAATTTCGTGCACCGGGCCCCTAGTTATTATATAAATACTAGTAGCCCAGTGCACAAAATTTGTATACAGGGAAGGTGTCCCTCAGCCCAGCCTGCACCCTCTCCAATCTGGGACCCCTCGGGGGATGTCCGGCAATCGGACATCCCTCTCACAATCTGGGACCGCTGGCTCCTAACTGCTCATCTGTCTGCCTGCCTGATAGCCCCTAACTGCCCCCCCTGCCAGACTGATCACCCCAACTGACTCTGCCTGCAGGCCTGATCGCCCCCAACTGCCTCCCCCTGCCGGCTTTGTCGCCCCCAACTGCCCCCCCTGCCAGCCTGGTCGCCCCCAACTTCCCCCCTCTGCCGGCCTGGTTGCCCCTAACTGCCCCCCCACCAGCCTGGTCACCCCTTACTGGCCCCTCTGCTGTCCTGGTCACCCCCAACTCCCCCCTCTGCTGTCCTGGTCACCCCTAACAGCCCCCCACCCCCGCTGGCCTGGTCGCCCCACACAGCCTGCTGTTTAGTTGTTTGGTCAACCCTCACTAACTCCCCTGCTGGCCTTGTTGCCCTAAGCATCCTGCTATTTGGTCATCCATCCAGTTGTTTCGGTCGTGATGGCCCCTGGCTTTTTATATATTAGAATACTTTCACTCTTCTCTGTTCATGCACTCTCTCAGCAAAAATTCAGGAAACCATGTTACAGCTTCTAAAATGTATTTGACAAATGACCTACTATTTTCAGTTTCAACCTCCATTTATTTTTCATACTTTTATCCTAAGCTTAAGAATTGTCAGACAATAACCTCTACATCTCCTTCCAGCCTCTAGAATTCAATTTTCTAAAACAACATCCTCCTACCCAAATTTCTCTATTTCTAGTAATGATGTAATTATCTCAGTCATCCACATTTAAAATCATGACTCTTTTCCTTATACCTATTTACAAGCAGTTGTTTTTCCTCATATTGTACTGAAATATTTCTTTCTGCTAGTTATATTTTAAGCTATTAACTTTTGTAGTAAATTATTATGTAGTGAGTTAAAATATTTGTTATTCTCCCAGAATCCATGGTAGAAGAGTTTGAAAAAGGAATGCCTTGTCTCTGTGACCAAGATAGTTGCATGTTTCTATATAGCAATTCAGGACTCTAAATGGAAGTATACGGGCAAATGAAATGGAAGCTACATTGTTTTTTACAACCTAACCTCAAAATATAGCAGTATTTATCTCACATTCTCTTGGTTACAAATAAGTAACAAGTCTATTCAAGATTCAAGAAGACAGAACATAGATCCACCTCTTGATAGAACTTTAAAGGTCACATCTCAGGAAAGCATGTGGCCTGGCTGAATTTGTTTTTACCATCAATGAAAAATACAACCTGCCAAAGTCTGCTTGTTGGCCACAATTCACCTGATTTCTATACATAAAATATATTCAGTCTTTCCCTTAAGACCAGAAGCTCATTACAACATTAGCTCAAAGACTGTGTGCCCAAAGTTCAAATACTTATAATCTGTATCAGGTCTCCATGTGGAAGAGACTTCTCAAGTATAGTTCCTCTGGTAGACTAAAAAGACAAGATATCTACCACTCCTACAGGCAACATACAATGGTGTGACTTGCATAGTAGAATAACTATACATACTCTGCATTACACTCCTTGGGCTGCTATAACAGAATACCATAGACTAGGTAGCTTAAACAACAGAAATTTGTTTACAGTTTGGTAAGCTGGAAGTCCAAGATCAGGTACCAGAGACCTCTCTTTCTGGCTTAAAGACAGCTGCCTTCTCTACGGTGTCCTCACATGGCCTATTCTCAGTGCATTCGCATCCCTGTGTCTCTTCCTCTTCTTAGAATGACACCGGTTGTATTGGATTAGGGTCCCATCCTCATGATTTCTTTAACCATAATTACCTCCTTAGAGACCTTATCTCCAAATGCAGTCTAACACACCAATTTTCTGTAAATTTTAATACATAACACATCAAGTCCAAAAAGGGAGAAATTGAAAGCACACTATAGTCACTGGTTCATAGCAATTTAAAAATCCAATCAAGAACATGTTTTTATTCCTTGATTAGAACTTATCTGTGTTTTCTCAGAGTTCTCTATGTCTCCTGACTCTGTCCTCTGGGCTGTTGCTTCCTTTTTCATCCTTTTCTATATAAAGTGGCCAAGTCTGGAACTGAGTATGTTTCCAAGCTCACTTTCTGTGTATAAAAGGCCTCTTTTCATTGCATTCTCCTTAATCCTTTCACTTTAAACTGATACAATTTCTTTACCATGCTATAGACTTACTGGGTATCAATTGAAAATCTACTCTATTAAAACAGAACCAAACAAAAAAACAGAAGGTCATTTTGGCCACAAACAAAACATATTATGTAGATCCAAATTTATCTATAACATGAAAAGCTAACCAAAACATAGCTGAATAGACTGGAAATATTAAATAAAAGTAAGAGAAATCCATAGGATGAACAAATCTGACTACATTATTGTGAATAATGTTATGAGAAAAGACATAGAAGTTATAGTCAGTTAATTCTGGGAGCTAAATCCAAAAGACCATCCCAGAGTATAGTATATTAAACCAGAGTCACCTGCATGTCAGTGGTAAGTAAAAACCTCAACCAATACATTTAAGATGCTTATAATCCTGTTGCAAAGGGAGAATGGAGTAGAGAAGAGAAAGACAAATATAAACAAATAAATAAACAAATAAATAAATAAATCCAGCACAGACATCTGAATTTTCTCCTTCCCATTAGCACAGGCCATAGCATTATGTCTGATTGCATAATATTCTTATGTAAACCGAATTACCAACCCATTTGTTCTTTAGCTTAAGCAATTTTATATCTTCTATATAGTCTCCAAATAATCTCTAGTGAGAAAAAATTCCCAATACAGAATTTTAACTTCAGAGGATTGTCAAAATTCATTGATCATATTTGGTAATAATTGCAACTTAACGCTGGATTGAGAAGACTATCTGAATGAAATCTGAATGAAAATAACTTTTTTAAACCATTTAATTAAACCAAAATATTATATATAAATTTTTAGTATTCTCAAATTTCATAAGAAAAACAATATGCAAAGGCAAAGCAAAACCACCCATAGGATCTGCTAACACCTCAATCATGTCACATAATTACCATTACATTTTTGTAGTCAGAACATTTAAGCCCTATTTTTTTCTGGCTTGATTATCCTCACTATCCCTAGAATGTCCTTAAATAATAGTTTTTTATCCTATACAATAACAGAGTAAAGCTGCTTGATTATTATGGGTTTTGACTATCCCCAGCTGTCTGTATATCATGCTTACTTATGTCTAATTTAAATAATGAGATCACAGAATAATATATACTGCAGTAATATTTACTGAAGTATATTATTATTATTATTATTTTAGTAATAGAAGGAATAATCTAGACTTTTAAGACATATTGCTTAAATTTTACTAAAGAGGTATCCTTGAAGTCAAGTTTTAATTGAACTAAGAATGAATAATTTGAAGTAATATAAATAATATGAAAATAAAATTAGCATGTGGATAATAACTTATGAAAAGTATCTCATATGGACAAGAACTTGTTGCTTTTTTCTACATGTTAATTACATATTTATATGAAGCATAGTTACATATCAGAAGCTTTACTTAAATAAATTTGAATCTATATTGTGCATATTCTACTTATATTTCATTGTAAATTGAGGATTCTTTGTTCTGTATATAGCCGGAGATAATTTTTTTATATAGCAGAAATACACAGTCTGCCAAAAAGAGAGAGGTACTGTACCTTTAGATAAAATAGGTAAATTGATGCATTATAGAAATTCTGCACATCATTTATACATGTCCAATTGTAATAGCATAAAATGCATCATCATAAATCATTTCCCTTTCATTATTTAATGTATACTAAGGTCACCTCCAAAGTTAAGACAATATTAGCCATTTTATCCAAAGTGGGATGGAAAAGAAAACCAGTAATCTCTCTTAGGACTGCAAGTACATTTTCAGTTTGAATTTTCTTTCCTCTCTCTCTCTCTCTTTTATGATATTTTGATGCTGATTTACCAGAGAAACAAAGCCCATGATAATGTGAAACATAAATTTCCTGAGCTAAATGGAGTCCATTAAGTGAAACACTGAATGCAAAGCTGTTAGATAAGGAATGGCAGGTTACCATAAATTAAGCAATAGCCATTCAGGAGAGTATGACAGTAGAATTTTAAAAATCTCAGAACTCATTTATCAACTACTAAGAACACAGCCTGTTTACAAAGATAGAATGTTAAATAAAGAATGTGAAAAATATACATTATAAAATCCTTTCCATTTCTGACAATACATAAGAACATATTCTAATCAAATAGCTGTGGAGTCCATACTGCTGACAGTTTGATTATACAAGGGGCAGGAAATACGGCTTTTTAAAAAATTATTTTACATGAGTTTAATAATTTTGAAAAGCCTGAGTTATTGTGAGAAGTCAGGGTAAAATTTTGTTTATTAGTATGGAAAATAAGAGTTTGATTCTCACATATTGAGTGATTAAAGTAGATATAAATGATAGATGAGTAGAGACACATATAACCAGTTCACAATTTCTTTTATACCAAATATGACTTTATACCTAAAAAGTATGTTTTGAGAATATGAAGGGAATGACAACTTATATACTGAGTTACAATAGAAAGAAAATTCCTCTGTCCTGGGGGTGGGGGGTGACTCACCAGAGAACTTAAATACATACTAGAGGCCTGTGGCACGAAAAGATTCATGCAATAGGCCTGGGTCCCGGGTGCCGGAGGAAAACAGGTGCCACTCCGGCCACAGCCGCCTTCACAGCCCTCGCTGCTCCGGCCAGAGCCGCCTTCAGTCTTCGCTCCGCCTTCGTGCCTACATATGCAAATTAACTGCCATATTTGTTGGCGGTTAATTTGCATATCTTGCTGATTAGCCTATGGGAGGCATAGCGAAGGTATGGTCAATTTCAATCTTTGTCTATTATTAGATAGGATATGTATACCCCATGGACACAGATAATGGAGTGGTGAAGGCCTGGGAGCAGCGAGTACTGGATGGAGGGGGGGGGGTCAATGGGGAAAAACACACATACAAACAAAGGGGACATCTGTAATACTTTCAACAATAAAGATACATTTTTAAAAACTGTGATACATCTACACAATGGAATACTACGCTGTTGTAAATAAAGAAGGAACTCTTACCATTTCCAACAGCATGGATGGACCTATACAGGGGTGGGCAAACTTTTTGACTCGAGGGCCACAATGGGTTCTTAAACTGGACTGGAGGGCCGCAACAAAAGCATGGATGGAGTGTTTGTGTGAACTAATATTAATTCAAAGTAAACAACATTACATAAAAGGGTACGGTCTTTTTTTTTTTTTAGTTTTATTCATTTCAAACGGGCCGGATCCGGCCCGCGGGCCGTAGTTTGCCCACGGCTGACCTAGAGGGTATTATGCTAAGTGAAATAAGCCAGTTGGAGAAAGATAAATATCACATGGTCTCACTAATTTGTGGAATATAATGAATAACATAAACTGTTTTTTAATCCATTCATCTGCTGTTTCATCATCCATTCAACTTAGACTGTTTCCAAATCTTAGCTATTTAAATTGTACTGTTAGGAACATAGGGGTGCATATATCTTTTCTGAGTAGTGTTTCTGGTTTCTTGGGATATATTCCTAGAAGTGGCATTACTGGGTCAAATGGGAGTTCCATTTTTAATTTTTTGAGGAAATTCCATACTGTTCTCCACAGTGGCTGCACCAGTCTGCATTCCCACCAGCAGCACACAAGGGTTCCTTTTTCCCCACATCCTCGCCAGCACTTGTCATTTGTTGATTTGTTGATGATAGCCATTCTGACAGGTGTGAGATGGTACCTCATTGTTGTTTTGATTTGCATCTTTCAGATGATTAGTGATTTTGAGCAAGTTTTCATGTCTCTTGGCCTTCTTTCTGTAGGTCCTCTTTTGAAAAGTGTCTAGTTAGGTCCTTTGCCCATTTTTTTTTATTGGATTGTTTATCTTCCTTTTGTTAAGTTGTATGAGTTCCCTATAAATTTTGGAGATTAAGCCTTTATTGTAGATAACATGCTTACCCATAGATTTTTGTTACATTTTTTCATTAATTTTATACTTCAATTATTTGGTTTGGAAGCATTGGTCAATCTCTGTGATTTAGAGATAAATCATACAAAAAATATTGACATACAAGAAAAGTCCATGAAAATACATTATAAAACACATTGCAGTCTTAACTAAACATTACTCAAATAAATTAATATATTTTATGTAACATATTTTAGTATGTTTCCAGAACAGTTAATTTCTTGTGCTATGCAATAAATATAAAAGCTCTATATTATTTTTTAAACTTTTCTGAAAGTTTAAACTTAAATAGTTAAAGTATTTTTAAAATTCCAAGAACATGATTTTGACAAGTGGGTCAATAAATTCTGAAAAAATATAATGTTGAGGAGACTTGGAGGGGAGGGGAGAGTGGAGTATTGCAGAGGCAGGCAGAATGCAGCTTGCTGACTGTGTCTTGTTCTAAGAAAAAAAATGCAGAGAAAAACAAAGTAACCTAGAGCTGAACCCAGCTAGGTGGGAGTTGCTAAATCAACCTGGCCAGACAAGAACGTGACATCACCTCAGACCTGAAGTGGCAGCCCTCAATCAGGTCCATCTTGCCAGCAGATATTGTAAGGATATTGCTAAGGCGGAATTCTTTGAAAGAACCAATCAAAAGCCAACAAAACATATATCTATACCTAGATGAAGAATCTTAACCTGTAACCCGTTTTGGGCCCCCTCCTACTGCTCCCTGCTGCATGGAGTCCATCTATCTCTCAATAAACTTTGTTTTCCCTTATCATCTTTGTCCATGAACTCATCTTCAATTTTATGAGACAATAAACTCGGACCCAACAGGAAATTTTGGCATCAATGTGAATACCAAATATTTAATAATCATAATTAAGCATATATGTCATACATGTCACATAGATATGTCATTGCTTAACTCCCTTTCACCTCAAAACTGTTCCACACTTGATACACTTTCAGAATACACCAGTTTTTTGCACGCTTTAATGTGAAAAAAACTACCCAGAAAGAATAGTATGCAAGGCAGGCAATGATGCATCTTAAGGGTGGAATTGTTGCACAAGATATTAGATGTTTTGTATTTGCTACTTTTCCAGAACTTAAAATAACAACAAAAAATCTTGGTGAACTGAAAATCAAATATGGACTGTTTACAACAGCTGTTATCAATTACTTTCTTCCCTGATGACTGACAAGCAGATGTGATAAATGACGTGTCATATTTCAGGCAGAAGGACTAATATCCTCATACTACTACTTGTTAGCAAGTAGAAATGAGTCCATTGTTCAGAAGAAATTACAAAATCTTATTTGTGTAGATCCTGTTGGCCTGGAGAGCCTCCTTTGGCTGGGCTGGGTTGCTACTGTCCCTGTGTGATTCTGTTCATTACAGGATGCCAAGGCCCAACTTCCCTTACCCAACTGGTTCTGATAGAGCAGTGATGGCAAACCTATGGGTGTCAGAGGTGACACGCAAACTCATTTTTTTGGTTGATTTTTCTTTGCTAAATGGCATTTAAATATACTAAATAAATATCAAAAATATGTCTTTGTTTTACTATGGTTGCAAATATCAAAAATTTTCTATATGTGACACGCACCAGAGTTAAATTAGGGTTTTTCAAAATGCTGACACGCCGAGCTCAAAACGTTCGCCATCACTGTCATAGAGCATTCAAGGGAACAGATTAAAATATCCTCAGGGTTCCTACCAAATACAAATATAAATGTCTTAATTAAAAATCTCTTTTTCATTGCATACCCCTGTAGATGAGAGCATGGGTAAATCTTTTAAAAATTAAATACAAAAAAATAATAAAATAAATAACATCATTAATTCTTCAAACAACAAGAATAATCCTGCATGACATTAAAATTATCTCTAAAGCATTTTCTCTTGTAAATTGCCATAGGATGTAGAAATGTCATATACATATGAGTGGGAATTAAATCTTAGGGTAGGTGACCTACAGTTTATATATTGCTTGAAAACTTAAGGACACATATGCTTAAATCTATTTACATAATTTACAGTATAATGCATAAACCAAAAAGCAAACCCCTAACATTTCCTTATTTAACATAGACATGTTAATGTGTTTATACAGTGAATTATATGATAAAGCTATTGCATGCTATAAATCATTCTTTGACTAATGCTCTCTTTTTTTCTGTCACAACACATTTTCTAAATAAGGCATTATGCGTACAGTAGTTGAATATATGAGTCAATAAATAGCTCTTGAAGGTGATGGAATGTCAAAACAAAACAGAGCTTTTTGATAACCACCAAACCATTTGTTTGTAGCACATAGCAATATGATGGGCATTTTTCCAACTAGTCTAAATTTTCACACAATAAAGGGATCACAAATTTAATGTAGTCTATTCCAAAGTTCTTCTGTTTTGATTCAGCCTGATATTTTGTCATTGAATGAAATAAATAAATTACATCTATAATAATAAAAGTGTGATATGCAAATCGACCAAACGACCAAACAGCAGAAGGAATGTCTGGATGACATGCTATAACACCACTGGCACCAGGCCGGCCAAGGCAGGTGCAATGCGATTGGTTGGGGGGGGTCCCGCCATCACCCCATGATCACCCCGCAGAGGGAGGCCCGGGCCACCTTCTGCAAGGCGATCTATGGGGTTGCTCCACGATTGATTGCCCCAAAGAGGGAGGTCCAGGCCACCCAGCTGGTGGCACTGCAGCGGGTGGGCGGGGCCTCCCTCTGTGGGCATTCAATCTAGGGGACCCGCAATCAATCGCCCGACAGATGGAAGCCCAGGCCAGCCAACTGATTGCACCCAGGCGGTTGCTTGCAGAAGGAGGCAACCGGTGGCAGAGGAGTGGGGGGGGGGGGGCAGTGCTGCACAGATGGCAAGCAGTGGCAGCTGCAGGGGAAGGGCCAGCTTCCAGCAGCCGAGGGAAGGAAAACCCCGATAGGCCCTCATCACCAGCCAGGCCTACGGACCCTACCTGAGGGGTTCTGAATTGTAAGAGGGCACAGGCCAGGCAGAGGGACAACCCACATGCACAAATTTCGTGCATTGGGCCTCTAGTTACAACATAATTCATTATTAAAATATTACCTATTGCAAATCTATAGGGAATTGATTATTTACATAATATTTTATGTTAGAAAATTTCTATTTTAATAAATGTACCTGTTACATCATTGAGCATTATGTTAGCTCATAGTTTTTTTTTTCTTTTTTTGATTTCTATTGCCATATTTCAAACTTTCACCTGTAAATATCTGAGTGACAATTAATGCCTAAGGACTGGTTAATATTTTTATTTTTGTAAGTCATCAAATGCACAGAAACAACTAAAGAGTATATACTGGAAAACCAAACAGAGTTGTTTCTTAGCCTACTGAAGATTCTAAATCAGCCGTGGGCAAACTATGGCCCGTGGGCCAGATCCAGCCCATTTGAAATGAATAAAACTAAAAAAAAAAAAAAAGACCGTACCCTTTTATGTAATGATGTTTACTTTGAATTTATATTAGTTCACACAAACACTCCATCCATGCTTTTGTTCCGGCCCTCCGGTCCAGTTTAAGAACCCACTGTGGCCCTCGAGTCAAAAAGTTTGCCCATCCCTGTTCTAAATAGTAAATACAAACTAATGTTTTTAAATTATCTTTGTTTATTTTACTTTAAATATTGCAAGAGCCCTGGCCAGTTTGCTCAGTGGTTCAGTGGTTAGAATGTTGTCCCATGAACTGAAGGGTTGCGGGTTCAATTCTGGGCAAGGGCAAGGGCAAGTACCTGGGTCGCAGGTTCCCTGCTCTGGTTGGGGTGCATACAGAAGGCAACCAATTGATGTGGCTGCCTCACATCCATGTTTCTCACTCTGTCTCCTCTCACCCCTTGCCCCTGCCCTTCCATTCTCTCTAAAATCAATGAAAAAATAAATAAATAAATAAAATCAATGAAAAAATAGCTACCATTGAGGATTAACAATAAATAAATAAATAAATACATACATACATACATTACATACATACATACATACATAAATATTGCAGGAAATTTTAAAAATAATTCCAATATGTAATGCATTTTTCATTCAAAGAAGCTCCTTTAAGTAAACAAGTAAAAACATAAACAGTTATTTATAGGTGGTACATGATCAAAACTTAACTGTTCCAAGACTATTACATATATTTTAGGGAATATGCAGTCAATACTAAAGCAGCCTTGAAAGAAAACTGGAAAGAAGGAAGGACAGTATGTGTATCTCTGTGGATAGTGAATCTCAGAGAAAGGAAGCCTAAAACATTGTAACGCAACATAGAAAATGCAGGTAAAAGTAAGATATTTAAAGAAATAAAATTTGTTTACTGGAAAGTTAATTATTTTCTTGCATAGGTATCTGAAGAAGTAGAATGCATATAGAAATTAAAGATGTTAAAATAATAGTAGCAGAACTCAATAAAATAATACCAGAATACTTTGTAGCATATTGTTGGTAAGCAAGGCCAAGCCCTCTTTTAAGAACTTGTCACTAACCAACTAGTACAACAACTGCATTTGTACTTCCATTTTATAAGCAAGAAAACTAAGGTACAGTGACATCGAGCTTCTTTCCAAGACTAGGAGGATTTAAACCTTCAGGCTATGGAAATATATATTTCAAATCTGGAACTAGTATGCTATAGTTATTGTAAGTATGTGTTTGTGTGTACACGTTTAAACAAAATTATTAGTTTTTAGAAATCTAGAGTTAAAATGGAAACATCTGCACTTGGCTAGCACTAACTCATCTAACTGATCATGCCTTCTGCCACGAGCATACTGCCCTCCTTATAGGAAGGGAGATAGTCCTTAGTAACTGGCTCTTTTTACATCCCAAAGTTAACACTTCTAGTAACCTAAACTTTCAAACATAACAGAACACTTAATATTTCCTGTCTTGGTGTGACATCCTGTAATACTCTGATGTAGCATTTCAACCTAAAATTACAGCATCATATAAAAGTGTAAACACATACACACACCTAATCAAAGAGATTTGTTTTAAATGGCAATCTATTAGGAAAGTTAGAAGTATAAGAAATCACAATATGTTGATCTGTAATCAACAATCAATGTAATTTTGTAGTGTTATATTAATAATTGCTATTTGAGATCCTATATTCTCCATCTCTACCTCAGTGTCTTATGATTTTTAAAGAACTACAACTTAATGTTCATAATATAAGCAGAAAAATATTTTCTTTTTTATCCCCTGCAATATTTAATATTATATATAGGCAATTATGTTTTTGTCTTCTAACATATAAAGCAAAATCTTTTCTTTCTAACTTTTTTTTTCTATTATAGAGACAACACTCTAACCCATGGGAATAACATTTGAGAGTAGGAGTTTGTAAGGATACAAACAGCTCCAGCTACTTGTGTTTTGACATTTGTCTACTAGTAGGTAGTCCTTTTCTCAGGGGTGTGTGTGTGTGTGTGTATGAGTGTGTGTGTGTATATGAGTGTGTGTGTGTGTGTATGAGTGTGTGTGTATGAGTGTGTGTGTATGAGTGTGTGTGTGTATGAGTGTGTGTGTGTGTATGAGTGTGTGTGTGTATGAGTGTGTGTGTGTGTATGAGTGTGTGTGTGTGTGTGTGTGTATGAGTCTGTGTGTGTGTGTGTGTGTGTGTGTGTGTGTGTGTGTGTTTCAAACAAATCTTTGGGCTGGAAAGTTAGTTCACACCGGGTTACAATTTGATGAGTCATGAAAGAAGCAAACTGTCTCACACATTTACAGCTATGGGCATTAAAGGGCAGCTTCATCAGTTAGATTTTCAAACTTCTGACAGAAAAAAACTGTTTTTCCCCCCTAAGAACTAATCTTCCAGTTCAAATACAGTTATATATCCTATATGTCTTACTCTTTCCTTTGTGGAATTATTTTTAATGAAAAATGGCATACTAAATGTTTGTCTCTATACATTATAATGTTTACTATTCATCTGTCTCTCTCCAAAGACCATTTCTGGGACACAGACCTATGCCATGCAGATGCTCCTTCAAGGAAAGACTTGTTGCCCAGCTGCCAGGAGTGTGGTCAGCAGACAGCCTCCAGCGGTCTGCTCTGCAGATGCCAGCTCACTGGAGGTCACCTCCGCAGAGGGCAGCCTGCACCAGGATTCCTGGAGAGGGAGGGGTAATAAGGTCTGGCCATTTCAACTTGATGCATGTCAACTCTGATCAATAATATTTGCTCTAGAGCTTCCTCACAGGAGTGGCCCAGGCTTCGTCAGGCATGCTTTACATTTTGATTTCCTCTTCGCCCAACCCTGCTTCGCCCCCTTCCTTTCTCAAGTGTTGATTTCAAATGAACAACAGGTGCCTCTATTTTTATCTCAGCATCTGTTTCTGAAGAACACAACCTGCCCGAGGAAATACAGTCCTGGATCATTTTTTAGGGCAAATATCAAAGGGTCTTTATAGACTTCAAAATGCAATTTAAAAAGAAAGGCCATGAATATTATTTTATGCAATTGAAGGCAATTTGGCTTTTATACAAGGTGTCTGAAACTCTTAGCACCATTTTAAAGTCATTTGGAAATGCTAGATGTACTAGCTATTTGGGAGTTGTGACAATTCAAGAGCTATTCAGATGATGGTTGAAAAAAATTTAACGGATTAAAGGAAAAAAGCGTTTTTGAATCACAGGACAAATGTGTGTTGTTTTTTAAATGGAACTAAAGTATATTATTTTATAATTATATTCACAAACTAAGCCTATGTGTAGCAAAATTCAAATACATGTCAGAATTTTCATTCCTTTTTTCTCCTGCACCTAAAGAAATTTGCAGAAGAAGAAACTGCTGGCCCACTCGGTAACTACCTGAAACTACTGTAACAGAATCCTCTTTGAAATCCACAGGTATGACAATTATTACTGTTCATACTTCAGTATTTAGGAAAACTTGGTCCTACTGCCAGACTCTCTGAATCACAGTTAGCCAGAGGACACGTGAATCATCAGAGCACTGTGTAACTAGTGCCATTTCTTACAGGATAGATGATTCAGGAAAATCTCATAACACTGAGATTATGGTAAAACTAGTTAGCATTCAGAGAATGCTTACTTAAATTTAAGTCTGCTGTGTTACCTTTCATGTCTAAGCATTGAATAAAGATACTTGGGAGGGGAGAGGCGGGGGAGGAAAGGGAAAGGAAGGGAGGGGATGGGAGGGGAGGAGAGGGGAAGAAGGGAAGGGAAGAAAAGGTAATCTAAAACTAATGGGAAATGAGATGGAGTAGGATTTTCTTAAGTTAATACAACTAAGTGGTACTAAATAAGAATGCTTTGAACTATATTATATTATTGCTCTTCTTCTATGTTACAAGTGGAATAAAAAGTTGGTTTCTCTTATATCACTCAGATGTTGAATGAAAAATGCAAAAAGTCAAATAATTGTTCCACTTGCTAATCATGTTTTATTTAGTAAGTCCTTTTAGTTATGCAAATCTCTGGATGCTTATTTGAAAAATAGGGATGCCAGTATCTATCCTGTCTCCATTATAGTAGTATTTTCAGCTCCAAATAATAAAGCAAGACTTTGTAAAATTTAAACCATTTTAAATATATTTTTTATTTATTTCCTAGAGATTAAGACAGAGGGAGAGAGAGATAGAAACCTGATAAGAGAGAATCATTTCATTCGATATTTGTGTGCCCTCAACTCTTTGGCTGTAATCAGTTTTGTATTGTAAACTTTATATTTTATGTATACCCATAAGAAAAGTGTAGTGGCACTTTAGGACAAATTTTCTTTGTTCAAAGCTTAGTCTGGCTTCACCTGTTATTAAACATTTCCAGGTTTATACCTGGAGATACCTTTTCAATTGGTGAGGGTTGGAGGGGGCACTGTTAAACCTGAAAAGCAGTGAAAATTAAGACTTATCAGCTGTTAAAGTATATATACTACTTGGGGGACACCCTATATTTGACCCTCTTTACTCTTTACTCTCCCGTTATTATCCTTCCCTCTGGTATCCACAATATTGTTATCTATGTCTATGAGTTTTTGTTTTGTTCATTTGCTGCTTTCAGTTTTATATTCCACATGTGAGTGAAAGCATATGGTTCTTGACTTTTTCTGTCTGAATTATATTACTTAGTATGATATTCTCAGAATCTATCCATGTTGTTGCTAATGGAACCACAAAAGACCCAAAATAGACAAAGCATTCCTGAGAAAAAAAAGTATCAAGATGGAGGTATCACACTCTCTGACTTCAAATTATACTAAAAGCAACAATAATAAAACAGCATGGTATTGGCAGAAAAAAAGAACACAAAGACCAATGGAACAAAACTGAGAAACCAGGGGGAAAAACACACATATGTATATGGGCCAATAACTTTCGACGAAGTAGTTAAAAACATACAAAGGAGAAAAGAAAGCCTCTTCAATAAATGGTTCTGGAAATATTGGAAAGCTTTATGCGCATCATATTTTAAACCCAAAATTTCTTTATTATATACTGAGTGGCCATATTATTATGACCACCTGATGTTTGTAGGCAAATTAGCTATAATTTCTCGCTGAAGTTGCTAGAGGGCCAGACCATTATAAATAGGGAAGCAGGTTGTTTACCACAACAGAAGTGAATTTTTTCTGAAGATATGGGTAAACAACACGATTTAACAGCCTTTGAACATGGGATATACATACACTGAGTGTCCAGATTATTATGACCAGCTGATGTTTGTAGGCAAATTGGCCGTACACTGCATTGTATGGGATATGGAAGCTGAAAGCCTGTTTGAACACCTTTGCTGATGGCAGTTACCAAGATAAAACGTCTCCAATTTGCACAGGAACACAAGGATTGGACAGTCGAGCATTAGAAAAAAGTCTTGTGGTCCGATGAATCACGTTTCCAGTTGCATCATGCAGATGGCAGAGTGAGAATTTGGTGGAAATAGCATGAAAGCATGCACCCCACATGCATGAGTACAACCCTTCAAGCCGGTAGGGGCAGTGTTATGATTTGGGGCATGTTTTCCTGGCATGATTTGGGCCCTTTAATTCGTGTGGAACAATGTCTGAATAGCACAACATACCTAAGTATCATTGCTGGTCAAGTACATCCTATCATGTTGATAGCGTATCCCAATGGAGATGGCTTCTTCCAACAAGACAATGCGCCATGCAACGGTGCTCATATTGTGCAGGAGTGGTTTCAAGAACATGAGGGAGACTTTACCTTGCTTAGGTGGCCCCCACAATCATCAGATCTCAATCCAATTGAGCATTTGTGGGATGAAGTTAAAAGAGCCATCGGCAGCTGGTTCTACAACCATCAAAACTCAGAACTGGACAGTGCTATTAATCAGGAATGGTGTCAGATTCCTCGCATCACCTTTCAACATCTCTTGGAGTCAACGCCAAGAAGAATCGTCGCAGTATTGAAGGCAAAAGGTGGCCCAACTAAGTACTGATGGGGTAGTCATAATAATCTGGCCACTCAGAGTGTGTGTGTGTATCCCACGTTCAAAGGCTGTTAAATTGCATTGTTTACCCATATCTCCAGAAAAAAATCACTCTACTGTCATAGTAAACAACCTGCTTCCCTATTTATAATGGTCTGGCCCTCTAGCAACTTCAGCGAGAAATTATAGCTAATTTGCCTACAAACGTCAGGTGGTCATAATAATATGGCCACTCAGTGTAGAATGAAGATAATGTTACCTACCCTATAACATTGTACAGAAGAAGTGAGAAAGAAGATAGGGAAAAAAGGCTTCATTTTTGGAGGTGGCCAAACATGACAGGATTGAAATAAATAAGCCACTTCAATGTTTATTTTATAATAATAGAATGTTTTTTTTTTAATTCAAATCACTGAAAGCTCTGAATATTGTCATGACTGCTTATTCCAAGGATCCTCATGACTGTAGGAATGCTGAATATCAAATATTGGTACAAAAATGCACAAATTTATGCAACAGAATGTTTTTCATGCACTCCTAAAAATTCCATGTAATCTGATTTGTCATGATAGTAACAATAAAAACTGTACTTTACAATTGCGAGCATGAATTTAGTGATTCATCCAAACCCAGTGAATGATGTACATTTTTATTCTGTGTAATATATAAATGACAAATTTCAACTCATTTGTTAACCAAAAATCAACAATAGCATCATTACTATTATGTGCTTAAAACCTGAGTTATCCAGACATAACTTTCTTTTCATTAAATGTTTCCTTTCATTAAACCAAATTTATTATCTCATTGAAAATTTCAAAAGGCCACAATTAAGAATTAGACTTAGTTAGATGATAAATGAATACTTGGACACCTAGATCGCATCCTGGCTATACAGGGTAGGTGTAATTACAGAACACAGTGTCACTTCTGAGTTTTAATGCCATTTATATATGACTTGTCAGTTATGTGAACATAGGCTCCTGTTCTTCTCTACACTATAGAGATATTATCAAGACCTATTTCATAGTAGGTGTTATAAAAAGAGAAACATGCAAATTAATTTCACTCTGCTACGCTCACCAGCCAATCACAGTGACTATGCAAATTAACCCAGCAAAGATGGCGGTTAATTTGCATACGCAGGCATGGAGCGAAGACTGAAGGCTCCAGCCAGAGTGAAGACCAAAGACTGAAGACTGAAGACTGTGGCCAGACCAAAGGCCTAGGTCCCGGTGCTGGAGGAAAACTGGTGCCAGCAGCCAGGGGAAGGAAGGCCTATTCTGTGAATTTTTGTGCAACGGGCTTCTAGTAAAATGATAAATGTAAAATGTTTAACACACCATCTGGTACATATTAGGCTCACAAAAATGCTATTTGATATTATTATTAATATTATTCTAGTTTATTGTAAGTGTGGATATAAAAACATCAAAAGAATAATGCAAGCCATGTGATAAGACTCTGTGGATTCAATTTGACTTTAGATATGGTTAGATGGACATGAATGCCCCAGGAAGACATTCTATGGTAGAGAGAGTTCACTAGGGCTCAGAATTTTATAATACAATAAAATAATATTCTGGGAGCTGTTTTAATATATTTCATTCTATCATAGTAGCTTTTTTTTCTGTTAAAAATACTGTATAGGGCAATTTGATTATGTTATTTGAAAAAGTGCAAAGGCTTTATCATTGTTACTAAAAATTATAATAAAAATTTATCATGTTTGTTATTACAGTATACTACAATAGAATAATGAAGAGTTAGAGTAAATTTCAATAAAAGTAAAATTAGACCTAGAAGAAAACATTGTTCATGGTGGATAATAGAATAATCATTATCAGAGGTTTTAAGTCAAATACTATAATATGGATTCAAAAGCAGCTGATTAATTAATTACTCTACACAAGCCATGTAATTGCAACTTACAGCAATTTCATAAAGGGTAAAAATTTTAAAACTGAATATTAATTGTACTATTAGAATAATACTATATTAAAATTTCTAGATAAAACAATTCATGGTGCAGAATAATGAGTGGAATGTGAAAATATTTATGTAGATTAATATAATGAGTCTAATTCTTCAAACTTGAAACTTATAAAATGTTAGAATTAATCTGGAGAAAGACATATTCACTGTTCCTATTATTATTCTCTACTGGAGTTTCCCCTCTCATTATTCTATTTAGAAAAATATAGGGGAGAATGATGGTTAAAGCTATTAACAGATACATGTGTAATAAAACAGCAAGAGAAATTTAAAAAAGAGATTTGCAGAAAAAAGTAGTGTCATTGGGAGAATTCAGGCTATCTAGATCAGAACATGGATTTTTAGTCAACCCCTTTACTGAATATGTATATACTAGAGTACTAGAGACCCGGTGCATGAAATTCGTGTGGGGGGGAGGGGGTCCCCTTAGCCCAGCCTGCACCTTCTGTAATTCGATACCCCTTGGGGGATATCCAACTGCAGGTTTAGGCTTGATCCTGGGGATTAGGCCTAAACCGGCAGTTGGACATCCCTCTCACAATCCTAACTGCTCACCTGCCTGCCTGCCTGATTGCCCCTAACTGCCCCCCCTGCTGGCCTGGTCACCCTCAACTGCCCCCCCCCGCTGGCCTAGTTGCCCCCAACTGCCCACCCCCCACCGGCCTGGTCACCCCTAATTACCCCCCCGCTGGCCTGGTCACCCCTTACTGTCCTCCTGCCAGGCTGGTCACCCCCAACTGCCCCCCTGCAAGCCTGGTCGCCCCACACAGCCTGCTGTTCAGTAGTTTGGTTGCCCCTCACTAATTCCCCTGCTGGCTTGGTTGCCCCATGCAGCCTGTTTGGTCGTCCATTCAGTTGCGATGGTCACTTAGGCTTTTATATATATAGATAGCTCAAGGCAAGAGTGGACATTCTTAACTTGTTTCTAATCTTAGAGGACTTTTTTAGATTCAACATGTAAGAGAGATCATGGTATTTGTCTTTTTATCTCTGACTTATTTCACTTAGCATAATGCCCTCAAGGTCCATCCATGTCACCAACAGCAAGATTTTATTTTTTTATGGCTAACCAATATTTGAATATATTTATATATACATTAGAGGCCCAATGCAAGAGGATTCATGCAAGAACAGGCCTTCCTTCCCCTGGCGGCTAGCACCGGCTTCCCTCTGGCACCCAGGACCCGGGCTGCTTCCCTCCTGCCCCTGCCAGGCACCCGGGACCCAGGCTGCTTCGCTCCAGCTGCCACTGCCACACACTGAGGGCATGCTCTGAGCCCTGCTGCGGCTGCTCAGAGCACGCCCCCACCCCTGGTGTGTGTCTGCTGGGGCTGAGGGCGACACACAGTCCCCTCCCGCCCATCTGTACGTGCAGCTCTTCTGAGCGGTCATGATGCAGCTTCCTCCTGAGCAGGTCATGACGCCCAGCTAATTTGCATAATATATATATATATATATATATATATATATATATATATATACACACACACACACACACAAACACACACACACACACACATATAATTAGAGGCTCAGTGCATGAATTCATGAATGGGTAGAGTCCAGCTGGCCATCCTCATGGCGGCCCCTCGGGCTGGGCCAGCTGGGAGAGGGGCTGCAGGCAGTTGGCAGCTGGCCCCTCCCCTGATCAGGGTGTTGGGGGCTGATTGGGGAGGGCTGATCAGGGCCCAGATCAAGCTGGTTGGCTGCTGCAGTGTGCATCATAGCTATCAGTCATTTTGGTCATTCTGGTCGTTCTGCCCTTCTGGTTGCTAGGTTTTTATATAGAGAGATATTTGAATATATACATATACAGTCTTTTTATCTAAAAGTTCTAACACTTAAATATCCTCACTCTGAAATTAAAACTTTTGTTCTTATTTTGCTAAGAAATAAGAAACAATCAAAACATAATTTCTATCTTCCATCCAGAGTCCTTCTCATCTACCAGCACCTACTCTGAATGCATGAATCTTCCATCTGTTAGTAAAGATCTCTATTTGTATCAGAAAATAATCCCTCCATTTCTTTTAATATTTTTATAATTCTATGTTAATCTTGTAAATCCTAGAATAATCTTTAGAAAAAAATTGTTTCCAGAAAAAATATGAAGAATTTGCAGGGTTTTATATAAACTTTCACAAGCTCCCCACATTTACTATTATTAACATCTTGCATTAGTGTGGTACAATTACTATAACTGTATGCAATATCAGTGCATTATTATTAACTAAAGTTATCATTTACATTAGACTTCACTCTTTTCACTCTTTGTGTTCTATGGGTTTTGACAGATGTATAATGTCCACAGTATCATACATAATATTTTGTTTGCTTCCAAGTTTTAACAATTATGAATAAACTGCTGCAAAGATTCATTGTAGGTTTTTGTGTGTATATTAATTTACACCTCATTTGGGTAAAAATCTAGGAGCAAGATTGCTGGATCTCATAGCCTATGTTTAGTTTGTAAAAACTGCCAGATAATACTGCTGCTTAAAATTAATACTGAAGGCCTCTTTTCTTTAATAAAATACAAAGAATAATAAAAGAGGAAGTGGAGCTCATTAGATTTTTTAAAGGCTTCATAGGCAATATTAACCAATTGATCTGTGTTTATATTATTTCAATATTGATTTTTTAAATTAATTATTAAAATGAAGTTATAATGTTTGTGATGCAGCTGTCAAACTACACTTAATCCTATATAATAAAAGGCTAATAGATCAAACGGCAGAATGACCAATCGCTATGATGTGCACTGACCACCAGGGGACAGACGCTTAATGCAGGAACTACCCCCTGGTGGTCAGTGCACTCCCACAGGGAGAGCGCTGCTCAGCCAGAAGCTGGGCTGACAGCTGGTGAGCACAGTGGCAGTGGCAGGAGCCTCTCCCACATTGCTAAGAATGTCCGACTGATGGATAAGACATCAGTCGGATATCCCCCGAGGTCTCCTGGACTGTGAGAAGGTGCAGGACAGGCTGAGGGCTCCCCCCACAAGTGCACAAATTTCGTGCACCAGGCCTCTAGTATTTAAAATAATAGCAAATTACTGTCCATTTACTTCAAGATGCACTAATAGTATTGCATTCGTGTTATTAAAAATAACATGAGAGAATCCCTATTTTTCAGACAGATATATGCTGAAATATTTATAATATTTATAAGTAAAATAGCATAGTGTATGGGATATGCTACAAAATAACATTGGAAGAAGAAAGGTGAATGGGTGACAATAGGACAATGCTTATATAAGCCTTCAGTGTACTATCAACTACTTTTATGGTTCAAAATTCTACAAATTCTACAAAATTAAGTGATTATAAATGTGTCATGATAATAGATATAATCTGATATCATCAACTACACCAACATATGCTTGAATATACTCAGAATATGCACAGAAACATTCAAGCATACAGATATATTCTTGCATATACACAAAAAAATAAAAGAAGCTGATAACAATGGTCATTTCTGAAGAGCAAGACTGTAAGGAACATTGGAAAATGGAGACAATTTTAAATGAAATGTTTGCCTATTACATTATTATAAATTGTTTTGTAAACAGTAAACAATTCTATCTGTAATGTTGAAAGCCCAATAAAATACATTTTCAGAGATTTTGTATGAAGTAGACTATAAATCATATCCTATATAATAAAAGCCTAACATGCAAATTGTCCCTTCAGGGGGTTGTTCAACCAGAAATTTGACTGCTCACTACAACATGCGCTGACCACCAGAGGGCAGCACAGAACATCAGCATCAGCGACAGGGCGCTGGCAGCTGGCGGCAGAGGAGGCGCTGCCAGCCCTGATGGGCCCTGATGAAAGTGGGACTGCTGTGGGATAGTGGAGCAGGTGAGCGGCGGCACCAGGCCACGGAAGGTACGAGCGGGGGCCCAACTGCCCTGCAGACAGCGACCAGCAGTGATGGGGGTGGACAGGGGCACCGCCTGCCTCCCAGGCGCTGAGGGAGCCTGGCAGGGGGCCCAGCCCTGACTGATCACCCCGTAGACAGCAACCAGTGCACTTCATGTTGTTTGCGCAATGATGCAGTTGCCTAAGAATGCATTTCTTAGAATGTATCCCTGTATTTAAGTGATGCTTGGCTATTTACAATGGCCTGAAGAGCATACCTTAACTAGCTCTAGTTTCCTTACTCACTTCATCTGTTAACTCTTCTTTCCTCTCAAAGGACACTTGTTACACAAGGTTTCCTTGAGTTCTCTTCACATACATTCGTGCTCGAGTCTCAAGGATCTCTGCACTGGCTTCTTGCTCTACTTGGAGATATCTTCCTTCAGATATGGATATGTCTTGTTCCTCTCTTCTTTCAAGCCTTGCTCATTTGACACCTTTTCTTTTGGGAGTATATCCTGATCATTCTAGCTAAAATTGCAATGCAGGAGGACTCTTTGGCTACACCTGGCTCTTTAGCTTGTTTGTTTTTTTCTTTATCGATTAAGGTGCTACATATGTGTCCTTAACCCCCATTGCTCCCCATCCCCCCACTCATGCCATCAACTCCTTGGTGTCTGTGTCCATTGGTTAGGCTTATATGCATAGTTTTTCTTTGTAGTTGTTTCCTTTTAACTTACCTTATAATTAAAAAATTAATATTCAGTGGCTGCCTAACTTTATTAGAATGCAGAAATGTTAAAAGATTATTTTAATTTGTGTAAGTAAAGCAGTTCTTAGCACATGGACACAGTCAAGAATATGTTTTATCTTGGAGACTGAATAAAAAAACAAATATATGGGTGAATGAATATGAGAAAAAATCAAATAGGAAGACTATCAATATTTGAGCCTTGTTTCTGAAATTTTGCACTGAAACTTTAATAAAAGTGCTTTGGGAAGAGTAAAAAGTCAATTTACATGTAACTTGATTACAGTTTTAATAATTTAATCAAAATGTTTATTACCACTTAAAAAGGCTGCAGGTCTATTTCAGTGGCACAAGGCGAGATTCCTAGAAGCTTTAAAATTTTTAATTTCTTTACCATATGTCATGATGTCAACTCAGCAAGTCCCTAGTTATCAGGAAACTACCTCTGGCAGGGTTTTACATATACACAATTATTCTAGTTGCTTAATCTGTCAGCAATATGAAACATGAAAATGATGCTTTAAAATATATATATATTAGAGGCCTGGTGCACAAAATTCATGCACAGTGGGGGGGGGGTGTCCCTCAGCCCAGGCTCACCCCCTCCAAACTGGGACCCTTTGGGGGATGTCCGACTGCCAGTTTAGGCCCGATCCCACAGGGACATCCCCCTCACAATCCGGGACTGCTGGCTCCTAACCACTCGCCTGCCTGATTGCCTCCAACCACTTCTGCCAGCTTGATCACCTCCTAACTGCTCCCCTGCTGGCCTAATTGATGCCTAACTGCTCCCCTGGCAGCCTGATTGCCCGCAACTGCCCTCCCCTGCCGGCCTGATGGCCCCTAACTGCCCTCCCCTGCCGGCCTGATGGCTCCCAACTGCCCTCCCCTGCTGGCCTGGTCTCCCAAAGCTGCCCTCTCCTGCCGGCCTGATTACCCACAACTGCCCTCCCCTTCCGGTCATCTTGTGGTAGCCATTTTGTTACAGCCATCTTGTGATGACATGAGGGTGGCCATCTTGTGGCGGCCATATTGTGATGACGTCACACGTGACACCACCTAGGCTTTTATTATACTAGAGGCCCGGAGGGGGCTGTCGCCTCAGCCAAGCCTGCACCCTTTCCAAACCAGGACCCCTCAGGGGATGTCCGACTGCCGGTTTAGGCCTGATCCCAGGTCAGGTCACCCCAATGACCCCTCACAGCCGGTCTGGTTGCTCCCAATTGCCCCCCACTGTTGGCCTGGTCACTCCTTACTGCCCCCTGCTGGCCTGGTTGCCCCCAAATGCCCTGCCTAATGACTTGGTCACCCCCAACTTCCCCCCCGTTGGCCTGGTCACCCCTCACGGCCTGCCTGCCAGCCTGGTCGTCCCAGGCAGCCGCTTGTTCAGTCGTTTGGTCATCTCTCACTAACCCCCTGCCAGCCCGGTCGCAGGCAGTCATCTTGTGAGGATGTGAGGGTTAATTTTCATATTGCCTCTTTATTATATAGGATAGGATTATTAAAGCATCATTTTCATATTTCTATCCAACAAGCCATCTCTCTTCTATGATTTTTCATTCTCCTACCTCAATGTAGGTAGAAACACATTAAAAGTTCAATACACATATGCACTTAATCACATACATAAATCATACCTATGTATGGAGGCAGGAAACCTAAACTACATTTAATTTAATGAACTCGATATATGATCACATACAAAGTAAACCAGATCACCATTTACTTTTTTGGTAATAATTTGTTTAAGAAAATATTTGATACATATTATATACACACATAATATGTATCAAATGCATATGTATATATTATCCTAGATGTATAGATACCATACATTTATAAAACCAAATATATCTGCAGACTCAAAGGTAGATAAACATCAAGGAATTAGGAAATCCTATGTTTGCAGATACATATTTGAGCTGGAGTAAAACAATTATTATCAGGATATGTGATCAGATGCTTCATTT
Organism: Myotis daubentonii; assembly: GCF_963259705.1. Lineage (NCBI taxonomy): Eukaryota > Metazoa > Chordata > Mammalia > Chiroptera > Vespertilionidae > Myotis > Myotis daubentonii. The sequence continues at coordinate 42,550,913 of NC_081845.1, read as the reverse complement.
GCAAGTAGACATAGTTTAATTTTTAATAGTTCCAACTCTAAGTACTGCTCTGGCCCTGCCACAGTGTTCGTGTAGACATGGAAAAATAATAAAATAATCAATTTCTATTTTTTTTAAGATCTGATTTTGATTCATTAGTGGAATGTTTAAACTCTTCAATATCTATATTTAATTTGACTGCTCAGCTTTGAGGTTAGATTTTTCAGGTCTATCGGAGACTTTAGTCTGACAAATATTAGAAGCTTGGGCTAGATATTAGCTACAAATGACTATTCTTCCTTAATAGTGATTTTATTTTTCTCTGAATTGGTGCTTAGATTATGCAAATAATACATGTAAATATTCTCAGTGAAAATATCAATCAGCTTAGAAATCTACACTAATAAAAGAGAAAAATGGTAATTGGCGTACGAGCTACCCTTTTCATTGGCTAATCAGGGCTATATGCAAATTAACTGCCAACTATGATTGGCAGTTAACTGCCAACAAGATGGCAGTTAATTTGCATATGTAGGCACAATGCAGGGAGGCAAAAGGGAAAGCAGGAAGAAGCCCCCTGCCACTGACAGTGATCGGAAACCCAGGGGGGAGCTAAGAGCTGGGGGGCAGGGCAAAGGCGGCCCTAGGGCCGCCTTTGCCCTGCCCCCCAGCCATGATCAGAGAATCAGGCACCTTTGCCACCCTGGCCAGTGATAGCAGGAAGTAGGGGTGGAGCCAGCGATGGGAGCTGGGCACGGTCGAAGCTGGCAGTCCCAGGAGCTAGGGGCCCCTTGCCTGGGCCTAAAGCGGAGCCCACGATCGCGGGGCCACTGCAGCTGCGGGTCCCCGCTGCCCAGGCCGGACGCCTAGGCCAGAGGCGTTAGGCCTGGGCAGGGGCAGAGCCTGCAACCGCGGGGAGCTGTGGGTCCCCTGCCCAGGTCTGACACCTCTGCCGGAGGCCTCAGGCCTGGTCAAGGGGCCGATCCAGTGATTGGTGATCGGAGGGTGATGAGGGTCAACTCCTCTGGCGGAGGCATCAGGCCTGGGCGGGGGGCTGAGCCGGGGATTGGGGGGATATGATGGTCCCCTTGCCCAGGCCTGAAGCCTGGGTCAGAGGCGTCAGGCTTGGGCGGGGGGTGGAGAAAGCGATCAGAGGGAGATGGGGGTCCCCTGCCCAGGCATGATTCCTGGGCCAGAGGCCTCAGGCCTGGGCGGAGGCCAGAGCCAGTGATCGGGGGGAGATGGGGGTCCCCTGTCCAAGCCTGACACCTCTGGCGGAGGCGTCAGGCCTGGGCAAGGGGCCGATCAGGTGATCAGAGGGTGATGGGGGTCTACGCCTCTGGCTGAGGCATCAGGCCTGGGCTGGGGGCAGAACCAGTGATGGGGGGAAATGAGGGGCCGATCCTGTGATTGGAGGGTGATGGGGGTCAATGCCTGAGGGCTCCCAGTATGTGAGAGGGGGCAGGCTGGGCTGAGGGACACTCCCCCCCACACACACCCAGTGCACGAATTTTGTGCACTGGGCCCCTAGTATGTAAAATAAAAGGTGAAAATTCTTTCCTTTTATGTCCTTATCTCAGAGGTAGTTTATCAATAGTTTGGTGTGTATCCCTCATGTTCTTTTCCTCTATAGTGGCATAAGCATATATTTATATACACAGGCATATTTTAAGTGATTAATTCATATGGAACATATTATTCTGAAAATCTGATAGTTTTCTTTTTTTCACTTACCAATGACTTCATATATTTTTAGAAACATATACTATTCCATAAACATGGGTATATATTAAAGTTGAACTTTATCTTAACACAAGGAATATTTTCACTCCATTGAATTTCTGAAACAAACATGATACAAAGCCTTTAGAAAAGTTTAAGGTAGAAATGAAATATACCTCCATTGTAGAAGGGAATTCCAGCATTACATTTGTTTATGCTTTTCTTTTTTTTTCTATTTTAAATTAAATAAATTGTAGATCAAGAAAAGAATGCAGAAAATAGTGTGTGGAAAGTCTAGGGAGGGAACAAGAGTAGGGTAGAAGAGGATAATGGTGAGAAAAATGTTGACATCTGTAATACTTTCAACAATAAAGATAAATTTTAAAAATAATGTATATTTTATTATATTTCTAATGAGCACATTTAAAGTATATGGTAATATTTAAACAGCTCTCCTCACACAAATATTTCTATAATTAAGGTAAGTTAAAAATTATAAGCTATAATTTGTTACTATTTCTAGGTTACAGATAAGGAAATTAAGCCTTAAAGAAGTTGTTCAAAATTACACAAAAAGTAAAAACCAGGAGCTGAAATTAAAGGCTCACCTTAATATTCCAAGACAAAATGCAAAACTTTTTCTTTCCAAAGTTGCTGTAGATTATTTTTTACACATTTGATTTTTTAACAATAAATATTAAGTGATTTCTTTGTATTCTAGCATTAGGTATTCTAATACTTCTACTTTCAAAAAATATTAAAAGTAGAATTTATCAAGTATTCTAAATATCTCAGTTATGAAATGTATTTTGTTCATATGAAAGATTTTTCAGTAAATGTATTTATCATTTAAGATGAGAAGAGTTAAGCTTAGACTATATTTTAAAAAATAATTTGAAAAGGGTGTGTTTCTATTTGTTTCAATGGAAAAAATAATAGGTGATGTGTACTTACCACTCAGTACACATATATGCAGACACTGTATTAATATTTTAATGATTATAGTATTTATATTAACAACATTCCTATGATATATAATATTCTATATTGTAGAAAGAAAAGCATAGCTTTAGGTTAAAGAATACATGCAAGATATAACTAGCAAAACCACAAATCAAACTTCCGCTATCTAATTTGAAAAGTGTGTTCTTAATCTCTAAGTTACTATACTGCATAATCATATTCACTTTAGTGAGTTATCCCAATGTTCAAATAGAGCAGAAAATATCGTTGTGTACTTTCAAGTCCTTTAGAAGAGATCTAAAAAATATGCAACCTCATTAAGCATATTCCCTATAGAGATATTCTTCAGAACATTGAAAGAAATGTTTTTACCTTTATTTTCTTATCTGTATAGATATTGGCATTCAGGTCCATGTTAGGACTTAGGATATAAATTGTATGCCTATAAAATTTCCCATTTTGTTAATATCTTTTATGTGGCAAATTCCTCATGTTCGTTATTATGGTCTATGAATGTAATAATTGGGTAATGATATCCAATATTCTAAATCATTTTATGCATATACACCATATTCATGCAAATTCAATTTGCCTAATACTCTGCTCTTTAATTTGCATTTTCACAGAACCAGTTGAGTATTATGAGGTAAAATTATATTGACTAGTTTCAATATCTTAGAAAGTTAAATAATCATTATATGGGAAATGTTTGAAGGTAATTAATTATAAATGAATCATGAAAAAATATTCTCAAGGCACACATCTTCAGTTATAATGTGATAATAGCTACTTGTCCTAAAGATTTATTTTAGAATTATGGTATATACCCAATGCTTTAATTTAAAAAATTAAACTGAGTTATTTCTAATAGAGGGTATTCATTTTTTATTGAAATACCAATGTGAATATGTTTATGTAATTCTAAGCTGGTACAAATTAGATACAAATGGCATAGGTATATAATGGCACAGAAAATCCAGAGATACCACATGCATAATAATACAGATGTATTAGGGATTTTAGTCAACAAAATTATGTTGTAAAGTTTATTGCCACAAACTTTTTAAATAAAAAATAATAAATAAATATGGATCCTACTCTGAATCATTAGAAACCATACATGTTCAAGCATTTCCCCTTTATCTTCTGGCTAAAAAAGTTAGAGTATTTTCAAACCAAAAGTCTGTGATCAGGTAATGGAGCTGAGCCAGCTAGAACTATGTAAGTATCCTGGTATTAAACTGAAGTCCACCTAAATATTCACAGGTGTCTGATTTGAGGAATTATGGGCAACAGAAGCATCATGAATAAATACCCTGAGGCATCAAAGAGCATAGTTAGGGTTGACACACATGTACAATTGGTTTTATTTGATCTGTGTTTCTCAATCTACCTGGGAATTAACATTAATTTTGAGTCTTTTCAAATATACAGATAACTAAGTTGAACATCAGTATTATTGAATCAAAATCTTCAGAAATATCAAGGAATTTATACAATTAAAGAGTACACAAGAGAGAGAAACCAAGATGGCGGCATAGGTTAATGCCGGAGATTGCTGCCCTCGAACAACCACTTCAGAGATATAACTAAAGGACAGAACGGACATCATCCAGAACCACAGGAAGGCTGGCTGAGTGGAAATTCTACAACTAGGAGGAAAGAGAATATCATACCCAGACTCAGAGGAGGCACAGTGCTGAAGTGAAATACTCAGGTGCAGAGTGCATGCGTGGAGCGGGCTGGTGGCGGAGGGCACGGTTGTTGTTTTCAATCGGGAGGGAGTTTCAGACTCTGAGCTCCAGATCCGGGCGAATCTCTGGGGACCAAGACTCAAACGGGAGAAGTGGGACTGTCTGGCTTCGGTCGGAACTCGAAGGCAGCTTTCTCTCTGAGGTTTGCAGCCATTGCTGGGACTCTGACAGGCAGAGCCCCTGGGGAAGGAACTGAGAGCAGCCATAACTGCTCCCTCCGCCCGCCCTGTAGATCCCCGGGGACCCGCCCCGCCCAAGCCCTGCACAGAACCATTTGCCGGATAGCCTCAGGCAAACGCTAGATTAGCACCGCCCTAGAGATCCAGCACAGAAGCCCTCCCACTGCAGACACAGCAGACTCTCATAGCCAGTTAGCCTGGAGGTCAAATCACCCCCGGTATTGCTGACATCAATCAAGGCTTAAAGGCAACAAGACTGCGCACAAAGAACACTAGGGGGTGTACCAAGAAAGCATAAAAAATGCGGAGACAAAGAAACAGGACAAAACTGTCAATGGAGGATATTGAGTTCAGAGCCACACTTTTAAGGTCTCTTAAGAACTGTCTAGAAGCTGCCGATAAACTTAGTAAGGCCCTCGAAAAGACTGGTGAGACCGCCGATAAATGTAGTGAGATCCTCAAGAAATCTAATGAGACCCTCGATGTTGTAATAAAGAACCAACTAGAAATTAAGCATACACTGACTGAAATAAAGAATATTATACAGACACCCAACAGCAGACCAGAGGAGCGCAAGAATCAAGTCAAAGATTCTAAATGCGAAGAAGCAAAAAACACCCAACTGGAAAAGCAAAATGAAAAAAGAATCCGAAAATATGAAGATAGTGTAAGGAGCCTCTGGGACAGCTTCAAGCGCACCAACATCAGAATTATAGGGGTGCCAGAAGATGAGAGAGAGCAAGATATTGAAAACCTATTTAAAGAAATAATGACAGAAAACTTCCCCCACCTGGTGAAAGAAATAGACCTACAGGTCCAGGAAGCGCAGAGAACCCCAAACAAAAGGAATCGAAAGAGGACCACACCAAGACACATCATAATTAAAATGCCAAGAGCAAAAGACAAAGAGAGAATCTTAAAAGCAGCAAGAGAAAGAAACCCAGTTACCTACAAGGGAATACCCATACGACTGTCAGCTGATTTCTCAACAGAAACTTTGCAGGCCAGAAGGGAATGGCAAGAAATATTCAAAGTGATGAATACCAAGAACCTACAACCAAGATTACTTTATCCAGAAAAGCTATCATTCAGAACTGAAGGTCAGATAAAGAGCTTCACAGATAAGGAAAAGCTGAAGGAGTTCATCACCACCAAACCAGTATTATGTGAAATGCTGAAAGGTATCCTTTAAGAAGAGGAAGAAGAAAAAAAAGGTAAAGATACAAATTATGAACAACAGATATGCATCTATCAACAAGTGAATCTAAGAATCAAGTGAATAAATAATCTGGTGATCATAATAGAATCAGGGACATAGAAAGGGAATGGACTGACTATTCTTGGGGGGGGGGGGAAGGGGTGTGGGAGATGCAGAAAAATACTGGACAAAAATCGTGCACCTATGGATGAGGACAGTGGGGGGGGGGGTGAGGGCGGAGGGTGGGGCGGGAGCTGGGAGGAGGGGAGTTATGGGGGGGGAAAGAGGAACAAATGTAATAATCTGAACAATAAAGATTTGATTAAAAAAAAAAGAGTACACAAGAATAAACTCAAAATGGATAAATGATTTAAATGTAAAGTCACAAAACCATAAAAATCATAGAAGAAAACAAAGGTAGTGAAATCTCAGACATCTCTGGTACCAATATGTTTGCCGATATATGTCTCCTAGGGCAAGGGAAATAATGGAAATTTTTTTTTATAATGAGGCTACATCCAACTAAAGAAACCATTACCAAATGAAAAGGGAATCCACTGTAGGGGGGAACATATTCACCAATCACATACTGAATAAAGGGTTAATCTCCAAATTATATTAAAAACGCAACTCAAAACCAGGTTGACAAACAATCTAATTAAAAAATGGGCAAGGACCTAAATAGACATTTCTCCAAAAAGGTGTGAATCTGCATTTTGGATAATATTTGGATAAGCTGAGTGAAATAAAAAATTGTATTAACATGTATTTCACCCATTTATTTTTACACATTTAAATGTAGCTACTAGAAAACTTAAATTACATATTTTTTTTTGGACACTGTTGGCCCAGAGCTCATCTACGACTGACTCAGGTATGATTTTCCTAAGCACAAACATGTATTCAGGGTCAACCCCAGTCCAGAGAGTGTATCACTGCTCCCTTACCACAGCCCTCAGTGCCAAACATGCCTGGTGCTCAATTTCAGGGAGAAAGAAGGCAAAATCAGAATGGTTACTTGGCACCTTCACTTTGGTATGTAAAAGGCACTTACAATTATATTGAATGCAAGCAAATCTTGACCACCAATAATGTCCTCTTCATTTATTTTTTGTTGCTGTTCTGGCTGAGAACTTTATATATACTCTGATGTCTCACACCCTTTACTTCTAAAGCTAGTTACCTGTTTGACTTCATGTCCTACTCTCTCACTTCCTCACCTCACACCTTCCTTTTCCATATATAAAGAATGATCTAACCTCCTAGTCTTTGTACTTGTTCTGCCCTATGATCCTTAGGTAGTCTCAGGATTTGTAACTTTACTTTCTTCATACCTTTTCTTATGCATCTTGCCATCAATAAAGCTTTTTCTAAACACTCCACTTCCCTGCCCCTCACCCCAATTCCCCTTCCCCCTATCTGAGTGTGTGTATATTTCATGTGTTAGAATATATGTATATATGCATACATTTTGTGAGAAAATATATTTTACTAATTCATGAGAGAGAATACATATTAGGGTTTTGGTCTTGTTTTGCTCACTGTCTTAGAAATGCTAAATATATACTATTTTGTGGATTGGCAACTCATTACTTCTATGATACAAAGCCTGAAGGAGCCTGGGACTCAAAGGGCAATGTATGTGGCTGGTGGTGGGGAATCTTTGGGGGATGAGAAAGGGAGTGTTGCTTACCCAATCTCTAACTCCACAGTAAACAATTACTTACTAGAATCACATAAATTATTACTTAAACATTGTGGCATCTTAGTATAAATATAACATTAAGTTATTGTTCACTAGAAATGAGTTGCTGTACCCTGGGAGTGTAGCATCATGTCACACTCCTTTAGCACAAAACAAGAAAAAAGAACACCCATGATCTGATCTATGACAACCTCTCCTTCGTCATCACATTCTCCCCCTGCTCACTAAGCTCCAGTCCCACTGTTTTTAAGGTTTTTGACATGCACCTCCTCTCCCTAGAACCTTGCTTGCACAGGTCTTCACTTGACTAGTTCTTCACTCTTTAAGTGTCAGCTTAAATGACAGCTCATAATTTTACTCCTTCTAAATGCCCAATCTTAATACTGATATCATTTTCATTGACTTCACGACACCTATGACAATCTGGATATATCTTATTAATTTATTTACTTATGTATTTGTATCATCTACTGGAATGAAAGGCACATATATAAGGACAATGCCCCTTGTGCAATAGAGTATCCCTAGTATTTAGCACACTACCACCTACGGAGAAGGCACATGACAAATGGTATAAGCAAATCCCTTAACTGCTTGCCAGTAAACACCTAAAGTTGCATTCTGGGAAGATAAATCCTATTAATACTGAGGTTGTGTTGATCCCAGCATGTTGCACATTTTGTAAAGATGTGAATTTGAATCTCAGTTTGAGAAGCAGAAAAATAGTAGAATGGCCTCCACAACTGTACACAGTATATATTGTTGTCTTGTTAGATGTAGAGAAAGAAAAAACTCTTAAACTTGAAAAATGTGTAGAAGGAATATTTTTTAATATTTGATCCGGGATTCCTCAGGATCTTCAAGAGACATACTATAATTAAAGAAAAGTAAGGAGAGAAAATCTGTAGTTTAAAATAAATGTAAAAGTAATATAACCTTTTATCATTTTTTATTTTTTTCCTTTATTGATTAAGGTATTACAAATGTGTCCTTATCCCCCTATAGTCCCCCCATCCCACCACTCATGCCTTCACCCCCTGGGTGTCTGTATCCATTGGTTATACTTTTTAAAATGTCCCCTAATGGGGATCAAGCCCGCAACCCAGGCATGTGCCCTGGACCAGAATCGAATCTGGGACCCATAAGTCCGCAGGCTGATGCTCCATCCTCTGAGCCAAACCAGCTAGGGTTTTATTATAAAATTAAATATTTTATAATATTTAATTATAATATTAAATTATAATTATTTTAATGTTTATAATTTAATATTATAAAATCCAGGCTTAGCAACTTCTGAAGGATGCTTGTCAATTATTATCCTTTTTTTGTCATAATAATATCAGGATTGAATAGTAATGTAAAAATTGTTTTCCTACTTTTTGAATCTATATTACAACATTATTCTCCTTCTATACTGAAAATGGCTCTTTATGAGCACATTCTGTTTGCACTGTGGATGCAGTCTGTGATATTTCCTTCTTTTAAAGAGGCTGTATCAATTCTCTTGGAATGAAGTCTACAGTATTACTTAATATTGGAAAACCCCAGTATGACTTAGAGTTCTGGTTTTATTTGCCACTGTTGAAGTCAGGAAAGAAAATTATTTTAAAATAGGAATTCATCATTTAAGAAAGGGATCCTGAAATAGAGGTCAGGGCCCTAGCTGATTTGGCTCAGTGGATGGAGCATCAGCCTGCAGACTGAAGGGTCAAGATTCCATTCTGGTCAAGGGCACATGCCTGGGTTGCGGGCTTGATCCCCATTAGGGACATGCAGGAGGCAGCCAATCAATGATTCTCTCTCATCATTGATGTTTCTATGTCTCTTTCCCTCTCCCTTCCTCTCTGAAATCAATAAAGATGTATTTTAAAAAAATAGAGGTCAGGATCCCTACATATTCTTGAATAACATCTGACCACCCTTAACAACTAAAAATTATACTCTCAGGTATTTCCTTTTGGAAGAATAACACTTGGTCAAAATAATTTTTTAAAACTGCGTTGTGAAAAGAGAATTTAAACTAGCTTTGCTTGGTAGTAACTTAGGTATAATGGTTTGCATTTTCATTTTTCCTGACATGACACTGAATTTTCCAACACATTAAAACATAAAAGAGCCGAAACCAGTTTGGCTCAGTGGATAGAGCGTCAGCCTGCGGACTGAAAGGTCCCAGGTTCGATTCCGGTCAAGGGCATGTACCTTGGTTGAGGGCACATCCCCAGTAGGAGATGTGCAGGAGGCAGCTGATCGATGTTTCTCTCTCATAGATGTTTCTAACTCTCTATCTCTCCCCCTTCCTCTCTGTAAAAAATCAATAAAATATATTAAATAAAAAAATACATAAAAGAATGATAAAAATGAAAAATATAAGGATCAATTATTTTCCTTTGCTGTCCCCCCACCAAGCAACCTCCAATTTAGGGCATACTATTTCAAATATTGTTATAAGCATAATTTTATCTAAAAAGAAATATATATCTCAGCTATTTTCATGAAAGCTTTTTGGACCTTTTATTGTAAAATAAAACACAAAAAAATGAAAGTGGAGAGTAATGAATTGTTATACAGTGTATATTCTTATAACCATCACCCACATAAAAAAAATGAAACTTTAGCAGCATCCCCAAAGCCCCTTCAGTTCCTGTCTTAATCATGGCTCTTCTTCCAAGAGCACTACCCAATATGCTTTTATAATAATTACTTCCTTGCTTTTCCCTTTGATTTTATTACCCAAGAGTGCTTGCCCCCATTTTAAAAAGTATAACCAATGGATACAGACACCCAGGGAGTGAGGGCATGAGTGGTGGGATGGGGGGGGACAATAGGAGGATAAGGACACATTTGTAATACCTTAATTAATAAAGGAAAAAATAAAAAATAATAATAAAAGGTTATATTACTTTTACATTTATTTTAAACTACAGATTTTCCCTCCTTCCTTTTCTTTAATTACAGTATGTCTCTTGAAGATCCTGAGGAATGTGTCCTGGGGAATTAGGACACATTCAGATCCTGAGGAATATAGACTTTTTTCAGGGTTCACTAAATTCATTTGTCATCTACATTTCCTGCATCTTGGCAACTGGGATCCGGATGCTTGATCAGAATCAGGTTCTATTGCTTTACCAAGACCATAGTGGTGACCTGTTCTTTCACAATTAATGTCTGTTTTCCACTTTTTTTCTTTTATTGTGTTAGCATCCACTGTTCCTCAACACATAGATCTATTAAAATATTAGGGGTACTGAAATATTAATATTCAAATTACCTCATTTTGTTTTAATGAATTTACAAGGCAATGCTTTCTCTAGTCTACTATTTAGTTGCCCAATGGTACCATTATAAAGAGAATAAATACTTATTTAACCAGTTTTTTATATAATCAACTTGTTACTTATTTTAAAAGGGTGACCAATTATTTTTTGCAATATTATTATGCAATGAATGTAAGCACATTTGACGGTCTTAGGTTCATTGCAATTCCTACTCTTATTACAGCCTCCTTTGACATGACCATGGTAAGTCTCCGATAGTCCTCCTTTATAGTATGCCTTGTAATTTCTACCCATCTTTAGAAATCTGGGGCCCTTTCAAGTTTATGCCATCCTTGGTTACTCTCCCTCAGCACTAAGCTTTTCATTCGAGTTCTCTTTTATTCCCTCTTAGTGATCTCCTATAAATAATTATTTAATCCTTATAGTAGCTTTCCCTTTGTTCAGATTAGAAAGAAACTCAAGTTTCTCTCACCTGTCTGGAACATTATTTACACACACACACACACACACACACACACACGCAGGATTGGGAAGTTATGTTTGAAGGAGCAGTAACTATTTCCAGATGCTCGGCTTTAGGATGATCTCTATTTTCTCCTCTATATTTTTTCTATTGTCTAAATTCTTTACAACAAACATTTTACTTATAAAATCTGAAAACAGAGAACAATGTTTAGAAGGCATTAGTAAACTCTCCTAAATGTAGAAAATCAAAATGTACCCAATGTATTTAAACCATATTGAGAAACTTAACTCTAAAAAACTTAGCTTGGGAGAATTTTTTTAGTCATCCCAGTATAATGCAGTATTTTCTAAAAGGCTTAAAATAAGTATGAAAGAAGTAAACAATGAAATGAATTCAACGAAAAATGTCAGACATTTATGACATTGCAATTGTCATTTTAAACTAATTGCTGTTGCAGAGGATAACACAAAATGTGGAATTACTTTACAAACTTGTCCTAGATAAAAATTGCTCTATTTAGTGCCCTTTAAATGGAAAGTGACAGGGTATAAACCGACCAGGCAGTGCAGTGGATGCACTGTCAGTGTGCCGACATGGCCTCCTTTGCCTGGTCTCTCTGATTTAATGTCATCAGACACAAGGTGACTTAGAACATTCTTGGTAATAATGGAGAGGCTGAAAGCAGATGTGGAGATATTTCTAATGTCTTTTTCCTCCCTGAAGGTTTGTTCTTTGGTTAAGGCTATACTGTGGAGACAATCAGTATGTTACAGAATATAATAAAAATGAATATCAAGAGCAGATTACACTGTCAGGAAGGAAAAAATATTTTTATTCTTACAAAAATGGATTACTTTTCTGTAAAAGTAAAAAAAAGTATGTGCTTATATGTGTATATACACATATGTGTGTATAATATCTGTGCAAACTAACAATATAACTAGATGTATTAAATCTTAAGTCTACAAATGAAAGATGTAATTGTGTAATAAAATTGGCTACATTGAAATGAAATGATTATGTATTACCTATGTTGTTTTCCAAGGGTTTCTCTTATACAAGTTTGCCTTTAGCTCTATCACAGCCCCTTCACTTACTTTGTGCCTTGACCTGCATTCCAACAAGCACACTAATTTAGATACGTATGAGTTTTTATTTTTTCTGTACATGAGCAGCCAGGCCAGGCTGAGCTCCAGCAGGACCTGAGTGAGTCCTGAACAATGCAGGAAGGACACTTAAAAAATAGTCCTCTTGCTTCTTTCTGGTGGGGTATCAAATTAATATTTCATCTTAGTCTGGTATCCTAAATGCCTGAAGCCAGAGCAAGTATACTTCTTGATTTCCTCATTCTCTTGGGAAAGTTTGCTTTTTTAAATTCTTTATCTTATTGCTTACCAGTAGCTGGGCCTGCCAAATTCATCAAAGAGAGTAGGATCAGTACAGAGTTTTTCCTTCAGCCACAATTATCTAAATTCCATTTAACTCCTTCCAACATCTTAAACCTCCAATTATCCAAGGGAGAGAAGGTGCCTGTAGCTATCCTAAATAAGCTCTTCATTTGACAACTTATTCTCTATTGTATTATTTTCATGTAATTATTAAAGACCTTTTTCATATTCTGACACTTCAATCTTTTACTCTTCAACATGGTATGTTTCCCTTTTTCCTTACTCAGATGAGTCAAAAGTGACAGTCTGAATTAACTTTTATATCTATGGTACCTTTTATTTTATGTTTATAAAAATCCAACTTAGTGTTAGTTCTTTTACTTGAAACACATGGAAGTCTCCATTATTAGACCTCTTTTATCAATTATCTTTCAATTGTGACTTTTGCTTCAATCAGCTACTGTCACAATTTATGGCCCACTTATTCATGATGATGTCTAAAATGTGCTTCCTTGTAAACTTTTCTTATCCATGGATGTTTTTGGATGCATACTTAATCACAAGTGTACTAAACACTGTCAAATTCTCAACATAATGTGATGGTAGGGGTTCTCAAACTTGGCTAATCCCAACAATCAATTAAGTTGGGAACCTGAGGAGGCTTTATAGAGAATATCTGACTGGATGTTGTGAATGGATTTGGGTAAATTCAGAGAAGGATGAAGGAGATATTAAAAATTAGGGTTATAATAGTGACAGATGACAAGTGCACTGACTATACTTAACTTACCATTACAAAAAAGAAGTAGACAAGTTGGACTAGAGTATGTGCATTTGAAAATTATGAAACAAACAGGTAAATAAGGTGACAAAACCAGATGAGTCTATCTGCCCCTTGCCACATTTCAACCATTCCTAATGAAACACACATCAGGTGGATTAAAATAGTGATATGAAAACTGGTATCTAACTCTAACATTGAAAGATACCAAGATCAACCAAGCACATAAATAGAATAAATAGATACATATTTTCATCCACACAAAAAGTAGAAATATTTTCATATATATGACAGAAACATTAATAATTTGGTTATTAGAATACATAGAGGGAAAGAGTAGAAGAGACATAAGATAAACTCTCATTTTCACTGAGGTAAAAGGTCTGGGAAAAGAGGAAGGGCACCTTAACAAATCATATCCTGAACCCTTATTTGGAAGTGTGAGCTTAGCTCTGGAGTATGCAGGATAAGAAATAGCAACTAGCAAGTGTTGTGCAACAATTTTTTGTATTAAGAAAATGACTACAGTAAGCAAAAAGCCTTCAGGGCAAGGCTTCTGGTGAAAGTGGATGACTAATGAACCAACATATTAGTCATAGACAAGCGCCCCGCCCCCCCCCCCCCTCACTCCCCACACCTGCTCTAGAGTCAGGCCTATAACCCTATAACCATACTAATAGAACACCTACTATTTCAGGGCACTGAAATAAGGCAAGTTGAGATTGGAATCCAAATTCTGTTGTCTACAGAGTGATTCTCAGTTTAACTTTTTAAAAATACATTTTTATCTATTTTTTAGAGACAGAGGAGGAGGGGGAAAAGGAGGAGAGAGAGAAAGAGATTGATGAGAGAGAAACATCAATTGGTTGCCCTCTGCATGCTCCTGAACTAAGGACAGAACCTGCAACTCAGTTTTGTGTACTAATTAGGATTCAAACTAGCAACTTTTCACTGCAAGGGATAATGTCCAACTCATTGAGCCACTCCAGCCAGGCAGCAATTTAACTTTTTAAACTTAGTTTTCTTATTTGTAACCAGTGGGGTCCCTCGGCCTGGCCTGCAGGATCTGACCAAAACCAGCCCTCTGACATCCCCCGAGAGGTCCCGGATTGCGAGAGGGCACAGGCCAGGCTGAGGGACCCAACTAGTAGTGCATGATCAGGACCAGGGAGGGGTGTGGGAGGTTGGCCAGCTGGGGAGGGACTGCGAGAGGGCTTCAGGATGTGTCTGGCCCATCTCGCTCAGTCCCCATCAGCCGGATCCCAGAAGCAACCTAACCTACCAGTTGGAGCGTCTACCCCCTGGTGATCAGTGCATGTCATAGTGAGCAGTTGAGTGTCCTTCGTGTATCGTTAGCATATTACACTTTGATTGGTTGAATGGACGACCGGACACTTAGCATATTAGGCTTTTATTATATAAGACTGGAATCACTAGAAAAGTATCCACCTTATGAGTGTGTTATGAGGAATAGGTAAAATAATGCAAGTAAAGCAATTAGCTCTTTTTAGATCTTAGAACAGTGATGGCGAACCTATGACACGCGTGTCAGAGGTGACACGCAAACTCATTTTTTTTGGCATTTAAATATATAAAATAAATACCAAAAATATAAGTCTTTGTTTTACTATGGTTGTAAATATCAAAAAATTTCTATATATGACAGGCACTAGAGTTAAGTTAGGGTTTTTCAAAATGCTGACACGCCGAGCTCAAAAGATTTGCCATCACTATCTTAGAAGGAAGGTAGAGCTATCATCACAAGAAACATGGATGTAGTGGAAGAACTTTCTTGCAGTTATCTTCCAGAAAAATATAGAATGTCAGTGATGCACATCTTATTCCCGGAGTGAGAGACACCAAAACTGGAAAGACACTGTGGCAGGTAACCTGAACCTCTGAGCTCATCCTGACAATCAGAATCTGCAACAAGCAAATTTCGGCTTTGTAAATATTCCCCTGGAGTGGGGGTCCAAGAAAGGGGCTAGCTCACAGCATCACAGTAACTGCCACGCTAGGAAACAGATTCTTTTTTACCATAAACCAAAGACATTTAGACATCACAATAAATGTGTGATTTATGGGGTACTAAAACTTCAGATGTAGAAGAAAATTTGCTTAGAATTGAAAAGAGAAATAAGAACTTCTAAGTACAGATAGGAAATATAACAGGCATGGGTTTAGATATTGAAGCCATACAATCTATTTAAGAGAGGACTCCCTAAAAGAGATACCAGATCAACATAGTAATTGAATAGAAATAATAAATGGATGAAGTAATAATGGGAATAGGATCTATATAATAAAATAAATAATAAGATAGCAAATATACATTTTCATAGATTAAATAAACATACATTTCTAAAATTAGAAAATTAATACCAACATCAGTGACAAGTTTTTACATTAGTGGATATGACTGAGCACAGAAAGAGAGATACAGTGAATTTTATTATAAGACATTTAGCAATATTTGACTTCTAAAACTATTTGTATAAAATACTATGAAAAGTAAAACAAATAATTTAAAATATAATTAACAATAAAGTAAATATTATGGAGCTTATGTGAAAATTCTTAGAAAAATTAAATGGCAGCAAGATAATTTGGAAGAGTTTGCTTGGCAAAAGATGTGTTCAAGGAAGAAAAGGGTGAAAAAAAGAAGGAAGTGATACCTGCCTATAAGTTCTAAGATATTTAATATAAATTACATAATATGATTTTTTAAATGGAAAAAATGATTCATTCATAGAAATAAAGAGGGTGATGCAAGTGATATTTAATTCCTATCAGTAGCAGATATAGTATTGCACTATAGACACTGAGCTGCACAACAGTCATAGCAAACTGCACAAAATTCAGAGGAAAATTAAAAAGAGGATGAGAATGAAAAATGGTATTAACTCCTGGTAGGAAGAAGTTTCCAAGCTTCTGGTCTGGGATTCAGTCACTTCTTTTATAGGAGTGACACTCGAAGGGTGGAGGAAATAAGCAGATAACCTCGTGCAATCTTTTTGTCAACCAGACCTCTGGGAATTTAGACTAATGCTATTTCCTAGAGGAAGAGACTTTATAGTTGAATTGTCCTTAATAAGATATCACTGACTAAGAATTCCCTTTGGTAAATAGATCACAGAATCTACTAGGCATGTTTCCCTGTGGAATGACACAACCCTGGGGGGTTAAGAATGGAAATGGTTCACAATGGAATTACTCCTAGAGTGGGAAAGAATACCATGAGCCTTACCTGCAGAACCTGTGTATTATTCTGGAACAGAGGTACATATCCAATGCAGGGAATAGGTTTGAGGAGCTACCCTTGATGTCCTACAACTGTCTGCTTCGAGCCTTTTGATTAATCATATTCTTCACAGTAATATTAAAGTTTGACATTGGGTGGGATCTTTGATCCATGAGACTCTCATTTGATATTATTATCTGTGTGTTAGCTCAAAACCTAAAATAAAGGTAGTTGAACTTAAGGTAGTTGAACTTCAAGATGATAATGGAACAAATGCTAGAAAATGTACTTGTTTCAGGACAGTTTCAAAAATAAAGAAAAGCTGGAATCTACAAAGAGAAAAGCTTCATTGTGTTTCAGTGTATATGTTTATATCCATTATCCCACTTCCGGGTGAACACACCCACCCACACTCAAACCCACTCTTGATTCTTAAGCTTTTTAAGAGTTAATGTTACATATAATAACACATCAGCTTTTTAAAGGGGGCACTACACTGTAAGAATACCTCTCAGACAAAGGGAAAAGATGAAGTTAAACATATTGCCCATTTCAGCTCTCTTTCACCCAAGCACAGAATACTGGTAATTATGGTTTTGAGTTAGAGGTAGAAAACTTGAAGAAGAGAAATGGAACATTTTGGCTTATAACAGATTTGTGAATATTTTTTAGTTTTGCTCTAACTGGCACTGAACAAATTCTCAGATAATGCAAAACATACTGTGACTAATCCTATCTAATAAAGAGGGAATATGCTAATTGACCCTCACACCATCACAAAGATGGTTGCACCCATAGCCAATAAGGTAGGAATATGATAATTGACTGTCCTGCCCTCAAAGATGGCAGTGCCCATAGCCAGAAGATGGCAGCACCCAGTCCCCTCAGCCCCCCAGCTGCCTAGGGCTGCCTGAAGCTCAGGTAAACAGGGCCGGTTGAGGCTTGCACTGCAGGCAGTGGCAGCAGCAGAGGTGTGATGGGGGCGTCGCCTCCCACCCCTCAGGGCTCCTGAACTGTCAGAGGGGTGGCAGGCCGGGCTGAAGTACGCCCCCTCCCGTGCATGAATTTTCATGCACCGGGCCTCCAGTAAAACATAAAATTCTGTCCTCACAATGCTATCTTTATTACTTCAGGACCCCAAAAGCACTGCATCACTGAGAGAATGGGACCTAAGCCAAAACAACGAACTTTTCAAAGGCCAGAATAGTATTAACTAGAGGAGTTGCCAGATGTTATCAGCTGCATTTTAAAAGGGAAATGAAGCACTCATGAATTAAATAATTTGCCATGATACACAGAATATGTCTGATTAAAAAAATCCTTGCTTTACATAACCTCTCTACTTTCCTCCCTGTAATATGTACTCCTTGACTTAGTGAGTTACATTTTAAGATGTCTTGAGGTACAAAAATAAGCACAGAACTATGCCAATTGGGACAGAATCTGCAATTTCACAATTATCATCGTTTCTTGAATATATGCAAGTTTTTATGAGTAAGTAAATTTTAGAGATTGACTCCAAGTCCAGAATATCTTGTATGAGCCAATCATTGTTAATATATATATGTCGAGTGATTCATTTAGAATTTAAATCAACATGAACCAAATATTCTTTTCCACTGAAAAATCCTTATGTGGGAACTTAAAATCTTATGCTAACTATTCAGATAAGTGTCTTATATTCTCCCATCTGAATTCTAGCAAATAATATGAACATTGAAAGAAATCCTAGGGCCTTCATTCACTGGGGTGTTACTTATTTTCTATGTTTACTACTTCCATAAATAGTAGAAAATTGACCCTATTCTGTATGTTAAAATGTAGCAGTGAAATAGAGATGTACTCTACTTAATTCTGTAGCTACTTTAGTTGATGGGGGACTGCAAAACATTCATAAACATGCTGATTTTTCTGCTTGGAATAGATCACCCACTTCACATGGCCAACTGCTAATGATTTTTCAGTTCTTAGCCTAAATATCAATTTCTCCATGATATTCATCCTTGTAAATATCACTTTTCATTAGCTACCAAAGCTTCTTCTTATAGAGTCTTGTAACACTCTGTATGTTACTTTATAAAGTTTATCATAGTGTGATTGCATTCTTTGTGTGTTTATGTTCAACCCCTTCTTCCTCCAGTTGACTGGTGCATCTATGAGAGAAGGAATTTTATCTGTTAAATTGCTATTATGCAAAGTCACAAATAGCATTTCAGAGAGTTTAAATATTATTAAGATTTAACAAATATTCTCTAAAACTACATACTGGACACTATTCTGTACATCAATGATAAGTTTTGGTCTAGATCCTAGAGAGCATATCATCAAATGTAGTAGTAAACCAGAGAAGAAGCAGAGGTTGGTGTGACCCGGGGCTACAAACCAAAAACTAAAGGTCGCTTCTAGAAGGAAGAGAAGACCAGGAAATGGATTCTTCCTAGATCCCCCAGAAGGAATGCAGCCCTGGTGACTCATTTTAGACCTCTGACCTCAGGAACCAATGACATTTAAAAAATCATTTAAAAGCAAGTGAAATCAAAGGGATTAAGTGGAAGAGTGCATAGTGAATGCCAGAGTCTACTTCCCTCTTTTTCAAGCAGTGGGCTTTCTCCTGGGACTCACTTTGGCCAATGAGATGTGGACCAAAAAGTCCATGTGACAGGTCGAGCACCAGCTGCAGGAGCTTTGCCGGTTACCCCATGAGGTCACGCTCCAGAAGCCCATGGTCCTTCAGGGTGAATCCTGGAAGAAGATGTGCAGGAGAGATCTGCACCCTGAAACCCACATTCAGCCTGAAGGAGAGTCACTGCTTCTGACCTGCAGACCATGAATGAGAAATCAACATGCGTTATTCTGAGCCACTGAGGTGGGAGTTGTCTGAAACGTAGTGGAATTGCAGCAGGAGCTAATACAGTTTAGATTCCCAATCTAAACAGACAGCTAATATCATTTATCTCCCAGGAGGCAGTTGAGTTTAGTCTCAAAGCTCAAACTTCCACGATTTCTGACAGCAGTCCAATCCATCACACCTTTCCAGGTTCCCAATTCGGTATGCTTCCACTTTTCAAGGAAATCAATTTCTGGGTTAAGGTCATGTCCCCTTTTTCCCTACTCCCTTCAGCTATAATTTTAAGTACAACTTATTTCACTGATTCCACTCTCTAGAACAATATTTTTGTCACTTCATTCAACTCCTTCCAGATGCAGCTCAGTACATTTCCCCAAGCGTTCAAGTTGTCAACCTGATCAAAAGCCTAAAACATCTGGGAACTCTTTCAGAAATTTAGCTAAAAGAATAATCAGACAAATATAGAAAAGTGAAAAAGATATTTAAGGCCTAATAATATAGATTTGAAGTCACTTAAATGGGTATAAAAGCTGATATACTGTAAAGAATGCATACCTTCTTAGATAAATTCAAAATGTCTGAACACTGAGAAATACCCTCTTTTACGGAAAGGTCAAAGAAGGAGAGAGAATGAAAAAGGGCCACAGAGCTAGAAAAAGAGGCAGAGCACACTGTCATGAATGAGAAGAAAGGTTAAGCATTAAAAAGGGTGGAGTTTGTCAAGGTTTAATTAAAATATTCATACACATTTTATTCACATAATGTATAAGGTAGATTCTTAAAATTTTTAATGATTTTTTTCATATTTTCTGACTGTACATTAATAGATCTTGCAAGTGAAATGATGACCTTCATTCCTATAAGTAATAATAATCAGTGGGTTTGTAATAATGTTTAATAGTTCTTCCTTCAATTTTCATCTGTCCTTTTACTTAATATTATTAAACTTCATGAACTCTTGCAAAAATGAAGTAATTAATCTTTATAACATCCCCTGAAGGTAGTTAGATAGCTTCATTATGATAAAAGAGAGAGAGAACATATATTATTAGTTAAATGAATATTGCAGTATCAGCATCTTAGCATTTCTGATAATCTTTTCAACCCACAAGGATAATAAATTTTTTCTTTTCACAGTCTCCTTTAAATATCTAAATGATCCACATATTCTTACTTTTATTTATTCTCTGTACAGCATTGTAAGGGTTCTAAAAATATCTACAAGTATAAAATACATTTATTATTTGTTCTTTTAAAATAATTTATATTGCATTTAATAACTTAGTAACTTAATTAATTTTTCATTTAAAATATTTATATTTTCTTATAACCATATTTTATCCTTAAATAAAATGCATAACATTATAAAATATGTGTACTCAAAAAATTTTTGTAAATACTGCATTTATAAATAGACTATAAAATAATTGATGTGTGAATCTTATTTTCACTTAATATAGTGAAATATTTACTTTATTAACTTTGGGATAAAA
Source organism: Myotis daubentonii (assembly GCF_963259705.1). Classification (NCBI taxonomy): domain Eukaryota; kingdom Metazoa; phylum Chordata; class Mammalia; order Chiroptera; family Vespertilionidae; genus Myotis; species Myotis daubentonii. Next base: position 42,529,921 of record NC_081845.1, on the reverse strand, counting down.
GTCAAAATTAAGAAAAATCACCTACAGTGTTGAGATTCCTAATCTGCAGGTTTGTTTTTTATTGTTATTTTCCAATACAAGGAAAATTATTAAATTGTCAGCTTTTAAATATTTATTATTCTTTCATAAAATTCAATTATTTGAAATTCTGTTTATTTGCAAAACCATGTGTTTGTATAAATTATTGTTTTAAAATTAAATCAACAGGACAGATACACTGTAATTGCAAAATAACACCATTAGTCACCTCTCTCCAGATAATTAGAGATTGATAAACATAATATGCCAGACACTTTTGAATATATAGAAAATCTAAGTTATCATTATTCTTCTTGGATCCAAGAATATTGCCTAGGCCTCCGTCAAATGGCTTAGTAAAATACAGATACAAATTGCCTGCACTACTTTCCACAAGTATAAGAGTAGTAACCTCAAAAAACAAACAAACAAACAACAAAACCACGAGTAGTAATCATCTCATCCAACCCCAGATTGTATTTCAGAGTGCTTATGACTTTCTTGTTTATAACTTATCCTTTGGGTTTCTCAAAATTTATATTATGCTTATAACTTTGCAGCATTCATCTTCTTCAATTATAAAAAATCAAGGTGATTTCAATGTCAAAATCTTCTGTTTTTCTTTTGTTGCATTTTTTATTTCTCAAAACATTTCCATAGTAATTTCCCAATAATTATGTTGTATATCACTTGGAATTTTGATATGTTATTATCCAGATTACTTAAGGAAACCAATTATATACTTTTAAAAACACCCGCCTTTAGCTTCAATTGCATTTTTCACAAGATCTCAAACACAATTTCTGAAACAAAGTGTTACTAGCGTTACCTAAATTGTACCATAGCTTCTGTTTTCTGCAAATTTGAACTACTTGCTTGAGCTGTGCATTTTGATAATCATCACACTTGAGGTTGACTACCATTGGCTCTAAACACAGAAAAACTTGAAAAAATTAGGGAAATGAGTGTATTTTCAATTCAAGAACATGATTATACATCTACTGATGTTAAGAAATACTCTTATGGAAATAGGATAGCTCTGTTTAATCCTTCAACATAAACGTATTTCATTTCTTCCTTTTTTTTTTTTGGTTAATCCTCACCTGAGGATAGTTTTTCCCCATTGATTTTAATAGAAAGTGGCAAGGATGGGGAGAGACATGGGAGAGAGAAACATCAATGTGAAAGAGACACATCAATTGGTTGTCTCCAACTTGCATCCCAACTAGGCCTGTAAATCTAGGTACATAGCCTTGACTGGGAATCAAACCCTAGAGCAGCGGTTCTCAACCTGTGGGCCATGACCCCTTTGGCAGTCGAACGACCCTTTCACAGGAGTCGCCTAAGATCATCCTGCTTATCAGATATTTACATTATGATTCACAACAGTAACAACATTACAGTTATGAAATAGCAACGAAAATAATTTTATGGTTGGGTCACAACATGAGGAACTGTATTTAAAGGGCCAGAAGGTTGAGAACCACTGCCCTACCCATTCAGTCAGTGGTCAGATGCTCCAACCACAGAGCCAAACCAGCTATGGCTACTTCCTATTTCTTAATATTGTTTCTCCTCTGCTCTACATTTATTATACAATTAATGATACAAATAAACCTTGATATTTGTGTTCAGATAATAAAAGTTACCTACCTTATAGAGTATATCATTCTTTTTAAAATTTGTTCAAACCTATGAATGTTCCCTCTTGAAATTATGTAGAATTATGAATATTTTCCCTTTTCCCTATCAACACAGGAGATAGTTGCTTTCTTCTCCTTCAGGTCTAGTAAAAGGGGCTTCACATGGATCACAAACAGAGTTTGTTATGTGTCTGTCTCCCAGGGTCTGAATCTATAAGTGACTGAAGTCTGACTCAAGCCCAAGACAGTCTATCCAAGAAAAAGAGATTCATTGAAAGCACACGGCTTGTCCTCAGATGACAAGGGCAAAGATGCACACTGAAAGTCATCTCATAAAATACTTTGCCCAAGAATCCTACCGGGGTGGGGGGAGGGTAGCTATGAGGCTCCAACAGAGAGAGACTCACATAGTGAAGTACAAACAAGAATACCATTGTGGCATTCTATTCTATCTTGCAAGTTGTAGCTCTCTGAACCTGAGAGATTGCATCACAAACCACCCAGCCCATACCACAAGCATTGCTCTTGAATATCCCCTCGGAAAGTCTCTAAGAAAATGTAGTGTCCTATAAAATACTTAAGCTTAAACATCTGCCAAGTGCTAGCATCTAAACATGGCAATGGTGACCATACAAGCAGCCATATGTCCTTTCCTTTATTCTTCTCTCCCAGCACCAACCCTCCATAGATCAGAATCCATGGTAAGCTAGGGGAGAAAAATGCATGATGGAGAAATATAATAGAAGTATCCCATGATTGCTTATGCTATTGCAGCCTTTCTAGCATAAATTAGGGAGAGAGGGAAAATATCTGATGTATAACCTGCTTTGCATTTTTTATAATTACCCTGGATAGTATGATTATTCTTCAGAGGCAAAATGTCTGTAGGACTTTTTATTATCTAACATTACTGAGAAAAACTATGGTACCTGCCTAACACTTTACTCAAGTGCAGAGAAGAGTAGTTACAGAGTAGTGTTAAAGAGAGAGAGGAAATAAATAGGACTTCTGTTGTTGTTTGAACTCTATTAAGTACAGTCCAGGCCATTAAAGCAGTTAATTTTTTTAAAAATCTCTTCCCCTTCCTCATTTGAAGTAGGCCACGGAATGATTAGGTTAGTGAATCAGAGGTCTTGATAAACATTCTCAAGAAGTCCCAATTCATGCCTATGGACAATATCCCCAGATTTCTAGGGGTCAGAAATTTACATCATCACAATCAAACAATTTAAAAACCGATCGGTTAGAGAAAAATAAAATCAGTGGTCAAGCACACCCTATACCAGGGATAGTGATCAGAATTAATCTGCAGACCACCCATCAAGCACTGATGAAAACATACAAACAAAGAATTCTGACTGAGGCAATTCGTCAGTCCTGTCCTGGTGTCAAAGAAGTCAGGACTTAGCACTCCTGATTGCCATGCCAACTTAAGTTAAGAAGCAACTGACACTGATAAGGGCAAGGGCGCTCCTATCTAGGAAAGAAGGCCTGAGCTTTGAAGTCCTCTCTTATCCAACAGGAAAGATCTTTTCCCAGGAACGACTTATTTCCTAGAGTCAAAGTCTCTCTCTTCCTCTCTCTCTCTCTCTCTCTCTCTCTCTCTCTCTCTCTCTCTCTCTCTCACACACACACACACACACACACACACACACACACACACACATACACGTGCTTGGCTTCTCAAAACTCCCTATTCATTTTATTCTTTACATTCCTCACATTTACTAATTTAGTGTTTAAATTATTTTTATCTGTGTCCTGAAATAAACTATAAACATTGTGACATTAAGAACCTCATCTAACTTCTTTAGCATTATACTTCTGGCAAATGTATAACAATCATAAAACTTACAAATCAGGGATTATTATACACCATATAGTACAACAATACAATGAGGAAGGCATTACTCTTATGCCTATTTACTGATGAAGAAACTATTTTTAAGTAACTTACCCAATGTAAGATAGTTATTTTAGTAATTAAGAGGCTAGGAGTGATTGGCACTTCAGTAGTACATTTACAGAGAATAAATAGTAATCCTATCTCATAGTTTTGCCCCTAATGAAAGGAATATACTAGATGATCAATACATATTTATGAATAAATGAATTATTTCAAGGAAAGTCGTAGTTACCTTCTAATTAATATAATTTGTATTTCCAAAGACTTGGACATTTGTTTCAGAACAGAAATTACCATTATTATGATAGTTTGTGAAAATGTAATATTGCATTTTCAGAAAAACAAATCAATTACTGCTATTTAACATATCTCCATTATATTTGATAGGCAACATTTTTGTGGTTCATACAGGACTAAAAGTAAAAGAAAAGCTGCTTACCAATTTGTAGTAAACTACAATTTTAAATGGATTTCAGTTGGCTAGTTCATTAAATAGATCAGTTAAGTTGGCATTACTAAGTATAATTCAGCTAAGCAAAACTTTTGAGAAATAGTGTAAGAGAACAAATAAAGTACACTGTGAGAATCTTTAATATTGTATAATAATTAGTATAAGAAAGGTAATTTATTAAGTCATTTATGAGCAAAATACCCTCAATGAAAACTTTAAAAATTATTTGTATAAATTATCTAAGTATACTTTATTGCCCTATTCAGTGTCTCTGAAATGGGAAATAGAGTTTTTATTAAAAAACGAGGGCTATTCCTATCAGAGGCCTTAAGCAAAAAAGAAAATGAAAAAAGACAAGTTTTTTTCCAATGGCAATTAACTGTGAGTAATAGAAAGTTTGTCCAAATGCCATTCAAAAAGAGGTGCAGACAGCGTTTCCAGAAAAAAATAATGAACTTGAAATCCAGAGATATTACTGCCAGGTTCAGACTGAAGGTTTATTCACTAGTGTCATTTAGAGGTTTTCCTAGAGAAAAGCAGAAGAGCCAAGGACAATTGAAAAAGATGTGATGTTATCATTATTATGAGTGAGATCAATGCTGAGAGATCATCAGCAGTTTCTGCCCTTGTTCAGAATGGTGAGGATTGGACTTTACTCAAGAAAGCAAAGGCAAACAGAACAAAAATACTGCCTACTTAGGAGGAAAAGCGGAGGTGATGGATCAAATGATCCACTATAAGTGTCATCTTACATGAGACAAAAACATGATCAGGCAAATTGTAAAAATAATATTTGTAAACTCATATAGCTCTTTTTCTAACATTATCAAGAAAACACACACATACACAAATAGGGAATCAGGAGATGGCAAAGATTCTATTTTCTTCCTTTTAGTTGCTTTTTGGGATATTTATCCAAAATTAGAAAACATAGTAATTGTGAAAGCAAATAATAAAAACGAATCTTGAAAATTAGGCAACTATTGTTTATTTTTATTGAATTATAATGAGATATCTTTTAATACTGCTCTTTAGGGTCTGATTTGCATGAGAGAACTGCATTGCGGAATTTCATATAACCCTGCTAGTACAAGGTAAGTGTGGGACTCCAGGTGGCTTCCTCATGTGCCTTCAATTTATCATAAAGATTAATTAAATAAGCTGAGGTACACTTGAATATATGGGCAAAAAACAGATGCTAAGGTGTTTTACAGGGATGTTTGACCAAAAAAGTTATCAGTTCAGTAACCTAGCAATAAATTGGATGTTTTACTTCAAGATTTTATTTCAGTTTTCTAATACAAAACTCAGATTACAACGAAATTGATAGCTTTTATAATCTTAGGATCAGAAAAGATGTTTTCTTCTTACCTCCTGGCATTGTCATCTCCTTGAACTACATAGAAGTACTTGTGAAATAGGATTATTGTCCTCTAACATGGAGACAGCTAGTCGTAAATTATCAGGTCATTATTAGCAAAGTCAGTCTGGATCAACTCACATCAGAGGAGATGGAGTAGCTTTCAAGATTCTGGGCAAAGAAGAGCATTCAGAGAACACTATAAAAAAGAATTTGTGTCCTGATCTTTTAAGCAAGCATAGTTGGATAGAAATAATATTTGTCCAGAAATTACATTACTTTTTAAAAATTTTTCATAGAAGATACATCATTTGAACAGACTATTGTTTTTTCAAGTACATTAAATACAGGTCAGCAATTTTATTAGTAATAACAAAATACATTATTACCCTAACCGGTTTGGTTCAGTGGCTAGAGCATCGGCCTGCAGACTGAAAGGTCCCAGGTTCAATTCCAGTCAAGAGCATGTACCTTGGTTGTGGGCACATCCCCAGTAGGAGGTCTGCAGGAGGCAGCAGATTGATGTTTCTCTCTCATTGATGTTTCTGACTCTCTATCCCTCTCCCTTCCTCTCTGTAAAAAATCAATAAAATATATTTTTTAAATAAAATACATTATTATTGATGATTATTCTAATAATGCAGGTTATAAAAACAGATAGAACCTCTCAGAAAATTTCAATTATTTAATGGATAAAAAATTACTAAAAAAATGAATAGCTAAAAAAATAATTCCAAATAAAGTCCTTTAAAAATATGTGAGAAAAATATGCATACATACAAAATTAAGGATTACTTAAGAAATGTATTCTCAAAAGGTTAAATAAAATTTATTTTTAAAATGTGGTCAAATGACAATAATAAAAGAATAGAGTGAGCACTAAGTCTTCAATAAAACAAATAGGTTTCAACTGTATTAAAATAGTATTTTATTAAATGAAATTTTTGTGATATTTTTCAAAGTAAATATGGATCCACTTAGTGCAAAAATTATTTAAAAGTATTGTAGAAACCCACGATACTGAAAGATACTATCTCAAAATACAAAATAACATAAATCAAAGGAATGCTGAAACTTAGAAAACAACTACATAAATTTCATCAGAGTTATAAAAAACAATAGGTGCTATACGGCATAGGCAGGCAGAAAGTCATTCTTTTTCCTTATGAACCTACAAGTGGCTTGTGCAAACTACACCTTAACTATCTGAAAAAACATAATCTGTAAATCTGGTTTATGGAGAAGGAATAATAGGCAAAGCTCTATTTTATGATTTGGGGATCATTGAGTACTTCCCACTTTAAGCTGTGGTTTGAGGCAACAGAAAACTTTCCCTAAAAAGGTAAATTTATTAATATTGAAAAAAATAATTGTTTTATGATAACTTACACTCATGTTGAACCATTTTTAAGAAAGATTTGAGTATCTGAGGGAGAGGCTTCCTACAAAGTAGGAAAAGTGTATAAAAAGTAGAGGGAAGGAGGGTGTCAGACAACTTTAGGGAACTCACATTTTTTCCAGGAGCCATCATTAAACATGAAAACATGTAATGAGTTGCTAATTTTGTGTTTCATTCAAAAATTACAAAAGGAACTTTTGAAGGAGGAAATCAATGTGAATCAAATCATCAGGGAAAAATTAGCTCCTTTACATAAACATATTCCAGCATTGCCTCACAAACTAGGAGACAGGTCAAGATGAATAAAATGGTTTCACTTCTATGAAAAGAAAAATCTCTTCAAAATGTACATCATCAAAAACTACGAAGAACAATAAAATAAAATGTTTTTATGTTGATCTTTTAATAGTTTGTGTTCTGCAATTTTAAAAAAAGCTGAAATGATTGGTTATGACTACATTTTCCAGATTGTCACATAAATATTCTAGGCAGTGTATATTTAATATTTTGATTAATAAGCTAAAATGGAATATTCATTATTCAACCCATGTCATTTATTCCTAGAGAAAAAAGTAACCAATGCAATTTTTAGAGAAAGATGTATTCACTATAGAATCATGTAATTTAAAATACTTAATAATAATATTGTTAACTCTAACCTCTGGGCCAATTTTTTATCTTAAATATATTCATATAAAATATTACTGAAATGCAGAATCCCACCTGTAATTCAGCTCCTTATTTATGGAATGTATTAAAGTATTTACAGGCATAATTATCCACAATGTGATGCAGATGTCAGAATTTAATAAAAATTCTGCCCTATAATATACACAAGTTTATGTAAAGTTTATGTATATATTTTGATGTCATATATGTATATATTTATAATGTCATAAATATATTTCAATGATTGTATTTGTTTTATTATTTTGTAGATAAATTATAGAACAGTCACAAAGTCATTTGTCATTTATTCACTTAACTGCTATTTAACTTTTACCTTTTAAAAATATTAGTATTAAGCCTTAATTATATTTAAATTCAGAAAAATTATGACTTTAAAATGTTCATGTCCTTTGATCCATCACATTTTCTTATTGGGTTTATTCTAAAACACAAACTGATTTAAGAGATTTTCAATCATGCATTATATCTGATAGTGCAGAGCTTAACTCTAATAATCATTGGGTGATTTAATTAATGTTATAAATATTAAAATGCTTAAACAACATCTTAAAACATGGCAAAATATCTAGAATATGTTAAATAAAAGTAAAGATATAAGTGTGCATATAAATATATCCTTTTTAAAAATATTTTTCAAATTTTTTTGTATTGTATTAAAACTGTCCCCTAATTTTCCCTTTTGCCCCCCTTCCACCCAACCCCCACACCACCCCAGGCCTTTACCACACTATTATCTATGTCCATGGGTCATGCATATATGCATATATGATCTTTGGTTAAACTTCTACCATCCTCTTCACCCCCCTTCGCACCGAGATCTGTTATTCTGTTCCATGCACCCATGGCTCCGGACCTATTTTACATGTCAGTTTATTTTTTTTCACTAGATTCCACATATAAGTGAGATCATGTGGTGTTTGTCTTTCTCTAGCTGGCTTCTTTTGCTTAGTATAATAGCCTTCGGGGCCCTCCATGCTGTCTCAAAGGGTAAGAGACCCTTCTTTTTCACAGCTGCATAGTATTTCATTGTGTAAACATACCACTGATTTTTTATTTACTCATCCACTGATGAGCACTTGGGATGTTTCCAGATCTTGGCTATTGTAAATAACACTGCTATGAACATGTCCTTTTATATAAATTTATTATTATTTTTTCTACAAATGTACGTTGTACACTTATTATGTCTTGGTTGCATGAGATATCTCCATAAACCAAGAAAAGCTCTATGCCCTGGTGGAACTTAGGTTCTTATGGACGGTAAAACATCAATAATAGAAACCTATAAATTATGTTAGAAAGTCATAAATTCTATGAGGAAGAGTAGAATAGAAAAGGGACATTGAGAAAAGGATGCAGAATTCCATAAAGGTTATTATTGTAGCCCACAACAGAAGGTGATAACAAAGCAGAACCTTGATCCAGTGAAAGTGTTCCTTGCTTTATTGAGAAAAGTATTATGAGCAGAGGTAATAGCTACAGTAAATGCTCCCTTGTCTGGCCTGTTTGAGGAGTAATCAATGAAGCCAATGTGAACAGTAAAAGGGCAAGAATATCATTAGAAAAAGGTGAGTCAGAGTGATAGCAGGGGACCATATCATGTCACTGTTTGATCACAGGTGAGATGGCTTCTACACAGAGTAAGATGGAGAGCATTTTCAAGGAATGATGTAATCTTTTAGGTTAGCAAGGCTAAACTGGTTGATTTTTCTACTGATCCTGAATGGCTGCACTCATGAGTCTGCAGTCAGCCCCTAGGGATGGATAGCTGGGGTGGTGGAGGTGGTGGCATTGCTCAGCTTAAATGGCTTATACGTATTGCTCATGTCCTCTAATCCTCCAGCAGTATGTCTTGTTTGTTTTCATGTCATTCTATGGTCTCAAGAAGCAGAAGGAGGAAGGTCCAAGGCATTTTAATGCCTGGGTTCAAAACTCACAGAATTTCATTTCTACCACATTGTGTTGCTCAAGTCATATTAGTCACAATGTGAACCCAAATTAATGAGTAACTCAATCTTTTGTTGAAATGGGGTATAAACTGTTGTGACATTTGTAATCTAACATTCTGTCTCCTGACCACAACTATTTACAATCTTCCCACAAGGAAAATATGCTCACCCTTACATTAAGGACTGGAAAATCTTATGCAGCTAGTGCACCAGGCTTCAAATCTAGAACCTTGTGATCTAAAATTGAATTCGCATGCAGTTTGGGCTCCTTTTAATCCAGAAATATATTAACTTAAAAATTATTTCTGACGTGGCTCAGTGGTTGAGCATCGACTTAGGAACTAAGAGGTTGCTGGTTCAATTCCTGGTCAGGGCACATGCCCGGTTGTGAGCTCAATCCCCAGAAGGGGTGTGTGCAGCAGGCAGCCGATTGATGATGTTCCTCTTTCACCAATGTTCCTATCTCTCTCTCTAGCTCTCTGTAAAAACCAATAAAAACATATTCAAAAAATTATCTGCACATGTAAGAGTGAGAGTTTAATGTGCTAGAATAATGTTCATGGAAAAACATTAAGAATTGAAAAGAAGCAGTTGGTTACTAAATCAAAAGGTCATGAAAGAAGTTACATAAAGAGTTATTGTAAGGTGTTGATCACAAAAATGACACAGAGTTGTGTTGAAGAAGATTATTATGGTTACAGAGAAAAAATTCAGGCAGATTTGCAAGGCAAGAGACAGAAATATTATTAAGAAGGCTTTTCTAATAATTAACCTAAATTAAAGTTTAGATAATTAACCTTAAATAAGAAACTGGTACTGAGAATGGAGTACAAATGAATATAATCAGACTCAAAGGCATGTTAGGTGGAAGACTGACATGAATTGGTGATTGATTGAACATTGTAGATGATGTTGAATATGCATATTTTTCTTTTTCAGATTTTTAATTTTCATCAAATTAGAAGTATTGTTCACTGAGATAGAAATACATGACAAGGAATCTTTGGGGGGAACAGTGCACATTTAATATTGGATATGTTGAGCTTTTAGATATCTGGAAGTGACTTAGGAAAATGTGTCTAAGACATAATTAGATATCTTATTCAGTAAAGGTATTCATAGGTATAACAAAACTGTAACCATATCTCCAGTTTAGACATGTCACCTGAAGCCAGAAGATCTGGTGAATGTAATGGCAGAATGTGGAAAGAGAGAAAAAAAATTAACAAACTTTGAAGCCTGATGATATTTTTAAAGGGTTTGAAAAGGAAGGAGGAACGATAACAGTGGCTATAAAGAAGCAACTATAATTGTTGAAGTTAACTACAACATGCAGACCTCGTCATAGATCACACAATTAGTAAATGGGGGTATAATTGAAATACAGGCTTCTTTGCCTGCAAGACCAATTCTCTTTACAAACCACCATGTGGACATTTGTGAGTCCTCTTTAGAGAACAAGAACATAGACAAAAACTGTCCTACTATTTGTATACTCGAGAGAGCTTATATCTTCATCTGCACTCATAACCATTTTCAATTCTGGGGGAAATAGTGTAGAGCATTATTCTTGCTCAAGAACATATAAAGAGAATTCAACTGCTAAAAATCACTTATATATAAAAGACTAAAGGCACATTGCATGAATTCAGTCCTGACTGGAGCCAAAAGGGGCCGGCTGGCTGGTGGGAGGGACTGTGGGAGGTTGGCCAACCACAAGAGGTTGGCTGTGGGAGTGCACTGATCACCAGGAGGCAGCTCCTGCATTAAGCATCTGCCCCCTGGTGGTCAGTATGTGTCATAGCTACTGGTCCAGTCACTTAGCTTTTATATATAGACTAGTAGCCTGGTACACGAAAATCGTGCATGGGGGAGGGGGGTCCCTCAGCCGGGCCTGTACCCTTTCCTATCCGGGACCCCTCGGTGGATGTCCAACTGCCAGTTTAGGCCTGATACCACAGGGATTGGGCCTAAATCAGCAGTCGGGAATCCCTCTTGCAATCCAGGACCGCTGGCTCCTAACCACTCACCTGCCTGCCTGCCTGCCTGATCACCCCTAACCACTCTGCCTGCCTGCCTGATGTCCCTAACTGCTCCCCTGCCTGTGTGATCACCCCTAACTTCCTCTGCCTGCCTGCCTGATCACTCCTAACTACTCTCCCCTGCCAGCCTGATTGCCCCTAACTGTTCTCCCCTGCTGGCCTGATCACCCCTAACCATCTCTGCCTGGGGCCCTGCCACCGTGGCTTTGTCTAGAACAGCCGTGGGCAATCTACGGCCCATGGGCCAGATCCGGCCCGTTTGAAATGAATAAAACTATTGAAAAAAAATACCGTACCCTTTTATGTAATGATGTTTATTTTGAATTTACATTAGTTCACACAAACACTCCATCTATGCTTTTGTTCCGGCCCTCCGGTCCAGTTTAAGAACCCATTGTGGCCCTCGAGTCAAAAAGTTTGCCCACCCCTGGTCTAGAAGGATGTCCAGAAAACGTCCTGTCCGGTCTATCTAGTCTAATTAGCATATTACCCTTTTATTAGTATAGACTAGAGGCCTGGTGCACAAAATTTGTACATTCGAGGGTAGGAGGGGGTGTCCCTCAGCCCGGCCTGCACCCTCTCTCAGTCCAGGAGCCCTCAGGGGATGTCTGACTGATGGCTTCAGCCCACTCCCTGTGGAGAGAGGGCCAAAGCCATCAGTAGGACATCCTTCACGCTCCCATGGAGGCAGGAGAGGCTCCCACCACTGCCTCTGCGCTTGCCAGCCATGAGCCCGGCTTCTGGCTGAGCAGCGCTCCCCCTGTGAGAGTGCACTGACCATCAGGGGGCAGCTCCTGCATTGAGCGCTTGCCCAAAGGTGGTCAGTGTGCATAATAGCAACCGTTTGGTCAATTTGCATATTAGCCTTTTATTATATAGGATTATTACTATTACTAGAGGCCAGGTGCACGGGATCTGTGCATTCGGGGGGAGGGGTCCCTCAGCTTAGCCTATGCCCTCTTGCAGTCCAGGAGCAGTCGGGGGATGTCTGATGGCTTAGGCCCACTCACCTTAGCATTGCTGGGAGGCAGGAGAGGCTCTGCCAGCACCGCTGCGCTCACCAGCCATGAGACTGGCTTCTGGCTGAGCGGCACTCCCCTTGTGGGAGCACACGAAACCACCATGGGGCAGCTCCTGTGTGGAGCAGGATTTGGCTGAAACTGGCTCTTCAACATCTCCTGAGGGGGTCCCGGATTACGAGAGGGTGCAGGCCTGGCTGAGGGACCCCACTGCTGCACAATCAGGGCCGGGGAGGTTGGCCAGCCAGGGAGGAACCGTGGGAGGGCTCCAAGGTTTGTCCAGCCGTCTCGTTCAATCCTGATTAGCTGGACCTAGCAGCAAGCTAACCTACCAGTTGAGCGTCTGCCTCCTGGTGGTCAGTGCACATCATAGCGACTGGTTGACTGTCTGCCCCCTGGTTATCAGTGCACGTCATAGCGACTGGTCAGTCGGTTGACTGTCTGCTCCTTGGTGGTCAGAGCACGTCATAGAAAGCAGTTGAGTGCCTTAGCATATCATTAGCATATTACGCTTTGATTGGTTGAATGGATGACCAGATAGCTGGACACTTAGCATATTAGGCTTTTATTATATAGGATTATTACTAACAGTCCAACAACCTAAACAGTTAATATTTGTAATTAGTATTATTTATTAATGGAATAGTGTCGAACTGTGCCTTCCCCTCTCCCATAACCCTGTAGCATAGGTAAAGCATGCATTCTGTAGCCTTTAATGAGCTTATTTTCAGGAGCCTGGTACATATCCACTATGGTCACCTTTTACATTTGAATAAACACCATAATTTTCTTAATGTGGATGTGTTAAAACAATCTTGGTTCTTTAACAAAACCAAAAACTACTGATTTTCATGTTTTGGGGAGGGATCAAGATTATATAATGGTCAATGATGTGCGTTTTTTGGATTTAATGTAAAAGATTTGATTGGTGTTCATCTCACAGACTCTATTTCTCCAAATTTAGTCTATAGACCCAGGGTTTAGTGTGGTCTTCTGCAACTTGACCAGAGATGCTAACTTACCAAAGAGATTTCTACTCACAACTGTAAATTGAAACATTTAAAGAATTTTAAATACCCTTGCCAAGGCGTTATCCCTAGAAATCTGGATTAACTGCTCTATGGTTGTGTTTGTGCATCTGTATATTTTTCAAAAATTATTTAGGTGATCTTAAGGGATAAGCAGAATGAAGCATCAACATCTTACCTGATCCACAGTAAGTTTAGATGACATTACTCTCTTTATGTTTAAATATAAATATTTGCTAGTAAGTTATATAAAACACATTTCATGTTGACCCTATAAATTTAATAACAAAATAATTTGGTTTCTCTAGACAAGGCCTATTAAAAATGTCTTTAACAACTGTAGGATAGCAAAATTATATCAATCCAGGGATACTTTGGAAGAACTAACCCTTCAAAGATATTTTACATAATGTCTTTAATGTCGCCAGGCTATAATCCCTTTTGTGAAATTTAAAGATCTAAACATTGTCACACTTGCCAGGTAGCTCAATTGCTTAGAGCTTTGTCCCAATATACTAAGGTTGTGGGGCTGATCCCTAGTCAAGTCAAATACAAGAATCAACCAATGAATGCATCAATGGGTGCAACAGCAAGTTGCTGTTTTTATCTCTTTCTTTCCCTTTCTCTTCCTCTAAAATCAATAATTTTTTTTTAAATATATATTTTTTTATTTCAGAGAGGAAGGGAGAAGGAGAGAGAGATAGAAACATCAATGATGAGAGAGAATCATCGATTGGCTGCCTCCTGCATACCCCCTACTGGGGATCGAGCCCACAACCCGGGCATGTGCCCTTGACCGGAATCAAACCCAGGACCCATCCGTCCGCAGACCAACGCTCCATCCACTGAGCCAAACCAGGTTGGGCAATAAATTTTTTAATAGAATTTTTACTCAAGGTGAAACATTTAAAAAATAAAAATATCTAAACATTGACTGAGAGGAGAAGTGAGACATGCCAACTTCAGTAAGTACTCAAATTCACCAAATATTTTAGGTCTTAGTGAATCAAAGTATTTGTTAGTGTTTTAACTATCATTTTTATTAACTTCAAACTAACTTGAACTGCATGGGAGATATAAAACCCATTAGTCAGCCTGTCTGAAAGTACTTTAAGGCAAAGACTTACAGTTAAAGCTGCCACAATTTGCTTACCACATGTGTTTAAGAAAGAAGGAATATTTCCTAGCAAGTTTCTATATTCTTTGTGCAGTCTTTACAGATTCACAAGAAACAGATATTAGACAAGGGCAAATGGACCTTCCAAACACAAAGTTTTATTGTGTAAAAAATCTAATCTATTTTTATGACATATACTATAAAAGTTAGAGAAACAAAACTTCTCTCAAGACCTCTTAAAGAGTCCTTGGGTTTTTCATACCACTTTGTCTACATGACACTATCAGTGAACTAGAATACAAGAGACGTGAGGTCAAGGATGACAGTTATTTTATTATTTTGTCTCAATGGGACTTGTTCCATAACAAATGCGTAATACCTACTTAATCAGAAAGTGGGCAAAATAACACTTCATAGGATTCACTATATTAGTAAAAAAGGAGATGAATTAATGCTTAAAATGTAGTATTTGCTGTTATTTTTTATATGTAGATGGGTCAGAAACATTAAATAAAATTAGTTGACTTACTTCAATAGAAAATAATGACAAATGACAAAAATCAACAAATAATTAAACATTGAATGAACCTGACACAAAACCTTTACAATCTTGCCAAATTCTATTTGGATAAACTGAATGTTTACAACAAGTCTAATGATTTCATCAGTCTTAATTATAATTGTGGTTTAGTAAAAGACTCACATCTACTAAAAGTAATGAAGAATGTGTCAAATGTTTGAAGAGAAACAATTAACTGTTGGCCAAATGGTTATTGTTTTGCAAATAATCAGAAACTGGGGGAAACGTTGGTAATTGCAAGAGAAAATCTATTGTCTGTGAAAGGCCACAGCAATTCCCTTACATAGCAGCTCAGAGTGATTTATCCCCTACATCTGCCTCTTCCCATGAAATTTTCTGCAACTGTTTTTTTTTTTACTGAAAATATATTTTTTTAATTTCAAAATAACAAATTTGAAAAAGGAAACTATTATATAAATATTCATGTCCAGTGTTAAAAATGTACGTAATAATTTGAGGAAATATGATTAAAAGGAAATTTCTGTTTTTGAAAACAAGTTTCTTATATTAGTAAAAGGTATATAATGTTAAGCTTTAACATTAAGAAATTAGTTAACTGACAGACCTTTTGAATATTAATCATGAATTGATAGTCTTTAAAATGTAATGCAAGCATGGTAATATTTATCTGGATATATAAATGATTTTACCTCTTTGGGTCTATACTACTTTGTTTCTCACACTGATTAGCACTTCCAGTAAAGATTTTCATCTTTTGAGATGGGGTACACATTTAACATTTTAAATATACAAACTATTCCATTATGTTAACGTTGTATACTTTGTGCAGAAATTATATTTTTGTTGGACATTTAATTCATTTCTGACTTTTTTATAGTGGTACTGAGACCATAAACACTAAACTTAATTTACTTTAAAATGTCTTCTTGAGGAATACTTTTCTGGGAGAATATTCCTAATGGGAAAATACAGTTTTAATGTATACAGATAGTTTTGTTGGTTCACTTTTTTAATTGTGAAATTTAACTCTAGAAAGAACAGATTTTAAGTATCATAAGAGACATATAAATAGCATGAACCCAAAAAGCCAATAAGTGGTATTTACATTTTATTTTGTTTAGGCAGCTTAAGGGGAATATAATTGTATCTTAAAAATTTTTTAATATGCATCTCTTTAATTGCCACTGAGACTATACATTTCTCTATAAAATGCCATGCTCCCCATTATTGTTTATGTAATCAATGAAATAAATTCTGGGTACTACATGGGTTTGATTCTAATTTTATTCCTTGATGCTTATATATAATGGGTATTTATTGACTTTATCAGTTAATAAATCTGTAGAAGACTTTTATTTCACAAATCGCAATTACCTCCAAAATCCTCATTGCAAGTAAAGTATAAAAATAAACGTTTTTTATACCCATGTAAGAGTGCTAGAAAACAAGGAAGCCTTCAACAAGCAGATATCTTTGAGCAATTTCCATAATAATATATGGTAGAGGTAGGGTTAAAAACTGTGAATGTCACCCTGGCCAGTGTGGCTCAGTAGGTTTAGCATTGTCCCATGCACCAAGAGGTCGAGAGGTCACTAGTCTGTTTCCAGGTCAGAGCACATGCCCAGGTTGCAGGCTGGATCCCCAGTAGGGGGTGTGCAGGAGGCAGCTGGTTGATGTTTCTCTCTTCCTCTCTCTCTAAAAATCAGTAAAAATTAAAAAAAAAAAAGCTATGAATGTCTCCTGTCTCAATGCAAGCAAACAAATAAGTCTATACTCACAACCAATTGTATTTCCCAGTAGCTACTCAAAACACAGAGCATTAGTCCAGAAAATATGGATTCCTCAGAACTTAAAAGGCAGGGAATAAGACTACTGGCTTAAAAATTGTGCCTCTTACAGAATAAGCAGAGGTGAACGAACTACTGCTATTCTGTTATCAGAGATAAAATGCAAAATTAAAAATTATATGTACTAATTGTTTCCAGAAAACAGATAACAGGCAGAAGCAAACTGTTCTTTGAGAAAAAAGAAATGCATATGTGAATCCTGTAATTTCCCCAGCTTTGGGTTTGAAGACACATTCTGGACTGTGGTGGAGGGCAGGAAAACCTTGTTAGAGCCTGGAAATCTCATTGAGTTGAGGCAATGGAGACAGGAGCTCAAAGAGTTGAGTATACTCGATTTTTATGGCAGGGAACAAGAGAGAAGGATGCTGCACAGAAAGAGTAGGGCAGAAATCTGCACAGGATTTCTGCTAATTCTGTTAATGAACAGTGAGCTGAACATATATAAAGTGGTACTCCATGAAGCTGCACAAAGTACACTTGAGGAGTTGTAAGGTGAACAAATAGGAGAACTCATCCAGAGCTGGAGCATTTTCAACTTCTTTCAACAACCACATAGAATAATTTGGGACAACTTGGAAATCAGAGATCACACAAGGGACACACAGGGTGGCTAATTATAAAACTAGACCTGCTCAAACAAAACTTAACAAAAGAAAGCGATCAGGTAATCAACAACAGCCTGAAAGGGGGGGGGGGAATTAAAAATTCTTTCAAGAAGAAAAGAATAAGTTAAAACTCATAATGTCCAGATGTCAAATTATACTAGACTAGAGGCTCAGCACGCAATTGAAATCGCGCCTCCTGGTGACCGGTTGTGGTCGTGATGCCATTGATGCCTTTTCCCTTCCTTCCCCGCTGCCCGGAGCTAACGTGCATGAGAACGCCTGAACAAAATTGGGGCCCGCATTGCGTGGAGATTATGCTCCACAGGAACCTGCCTGATCCAGGGAAGGTTGGGGTCATTTACTGTGGGAAAGGCTCTATTTAAATGAAGCCCCTGCTTAAACAGGCGCCGGCTGAGCCATTTGCCATTTGCAGTTTGCGGAGGGTTTATCATCCCTTCTGGCTGTTTCCTTGGAAACCACAAACTCAACATAGCAGTGGAATGCTGCATCCTCTTATCTGAAACCCTGATTCTCTGGTGCTGCCAACGGCGAGGACCCGCCCCTGACTCACGCAGTGCTGGCTAACCAGCGTCCCCCAGCCACCCTGCCTATGTCTGCTCCGGGGCCGCCTGAGCCACCACGCTGGCTGAGGCAGGCCCCCCTGTCTGTCTCCATCTCTGCTCTCGGCCTCACCTACGTGTGCAACCTCCCCCCGTCCCATCACAAGCATTACGTGTCCCGGCCTAATTTGCATATTACCTCTTTATAGATAGACTAGAGGCCTGGTGCACGACATTCGTGCACTTGGGTGGGGGGCAGGGGTCCCTCAGCCCAGCTTGCGCCCTCTTGCAGGCCAGGAGCCCTCGGGGGATGTCCCCGAGGTGCAAGGTGCCACATTGCACAGGCAGGGCCCACTACCGAAGCCACAGTCAGACATCCTTAGCGCTGCAGCGGAGGTGGGCTGCTGCGCTTGCCAGCCATCAGCCCAGCTTGTGGCTGAGCAGTGCTCCCCTTGTGGGAGTGCACTGACCACCAGGGGGCAGCTCCTGCGTTAAGCATCTTCCCCCCTGGTGGTCATTGTGCATCATAGCAACTGCTTGACTGGTCATTCTGGTCGTTCCAGTCGTTTAGTCCTGATGGTCACTTAGACTTTTATATATATAGACTAGAGGCCTGGTGCACAAAAATTTGTGCACTCGGGGGGAATAGGGGGGCCCTCAGCCCGGCCTGTGCCCTCTCACAGTCTGGGACCCCTCAGGGGATGACCACCTGCTGGCTTAGGCCAGCTCCCCAGGGGATTGGGCCTAAGATGGCAGTCAGACATCCCTCTGGCATCCCGGCAGCCCTCCTGGGATGTCCACTTGCCAGATGGGAGCAGGCCTAAACTGCAGTTGGACATCCTTAGCGCTGCTTAGGAGGCAGGAGAGGCTCCCACCACCACCGCTGTACTGGCAGCCATCAGCCTGGCTTGTGGCTGAGCAGAGCTCCTCCCATGTGAGAGCGCCCTGACCACCAGAGGGCAGCTTCTGCATTGAGCGTCTGCCTCCTGGTGGTCAGTGTGTGTCATAGTGACCAGTCATTCCCAGTCCTTCTGCTGTTAGGGTAAGTTCCCATATTACCTGTTTACTATATAGGATAGAGTCCTGGTGCATGGGTGGGGGCTGGCTGGTTTGCCCTGAAGGGTGTCCCGGATCAGGGTGGGGGTCCCGCTTGGGTGCCTGGCCAGCCTGGATGAGGGGATGATGGCTGTTTGCAGCTGGTCACACCCCCTTCAGGGTGGGGTTCCCCACTGGGGTGCCTGGCAAGTCTGGGTGAGCGGCTGAGGGCTGTTTTCAGGCTGGTGGGCGACTGAGGCTCCCAGCCTCTCCTTTTTTCTTTTTCTTTTTTATTCTGGGATTAGTTTACCTTCTATAGCTGTCACTGGAGCTGAGAGCAGGCTCCAGCTCTGAGGCCATTGCCAGCTCAAAGCAGGTTTCTGGGGTTTGTTTAGGTTCTATAATTGCAACATTGTTTCATCCGGAGCTCAGAGCTGAGCTGCGGCAGGCAGGGAACGTTGACTTCCTCCATCACTGGAGTAAGCAAGCCTCATGCTCATGTTCCCTTCAGCTGCCTGGCTGCCATCTTGGCTGGCAGTTAATTTGCATATCTCGCTGATTAGCCAATGGAAGGGTAGCAAAGTTATGGTTAATTACCATGTTTCTCCATTATTAGATAGGATAGATAGATAGATAGATAGATAGATATGCAAAGAAGCAGGAGATGTATTAGAAATGATTAAAAGATATCAGTAAGGAGAAAAAGACCATATCTTCTCCTTCTTGTAATTAAATTATCCATATATTTGCCCATTTTATATCAAATACCACATTCTTGAATGAAAGCACTATTGCATGTGCTTGGGAATAGGACAACATAAGGGAAGACAGTTGTTGATAATCCATGTATTCCCTGGATATCTAGGCTTTGTTTTCTCTCCTGAGATTTCTAATTAACAAATTATACCAGGATATACTCATCCAGTGAGGCTATTTCCAATACTAATGGCTCTGTCCTCAAATTTAGTTGTTTCCTGTAACGTGACAAACATTCTTATCTGTTCCACTTCCCTTCAGATTCTCTAAAGTGCATTTAGTTTTTCTGTTTTTGAAATGTTTTCCTTCACTTCTGTGTATTTTAGAGGGGACCTCAGGATTCCAATGATGTAGCTTCACCACTCTAGAAAATGTTGGGAGGCATTAGAAATGGTCAGATTTCTAGTCCTGATACTGGTTTCAAGTAGGCTTCCTGTTTTCAAGTCATGACATAAAATTAGAGTCATTTTATTTTATTTGTTATTTGAAATATTTTCCAACCATTTCTCTTTAGATTTTTTTAGTGGAGAAAGTCCCTGAGATTCAGGTATATTCTGTCAAATTTTCCATGAAATCCAGAGTACTGGTATTATTTTAAAACTTTTAGTATTATTCTAATATGTCTAAAAAGCTTATGTCACTTTTTTAATTCAAAAATTGAACTAGAAAGGAAAACATATTTATATTTATAAGTTTTTGTACATATAAAGATATAAGGAAAACCACCCAGTGAACAATAGATTTTTAAAGAAATAAACAGAAAATTTACTAGAAAATATAAATGGGTAATTATATGTTAATATGTTCATCATCATTTGTTATAAAAACATATTAAAATTAGTTATTAAGTTTTATTTTCAGAATGGGTATCATCAACAAATTAACAAATGACAAGTGCTGGCGAGGATGTGGAGAAAAAGGAACCCTCATGTACTGCTGGTGGGAATGCAGACTGGTACAGCTACTGTGGAGAACAGTATGGAGTTTCCTCAAAACACTAAAAATGGAACTCCTATTTGACCCAATGGTCCCACTTCTAGGATTATATCCCAAGAAACTAGAAACTCCAATCAGAAAGGATATATGCACCCCCATGTTCATAACCGCACAATTCACCATAGCTAAGATTTGGAAACAGCCTAAGTGCCCATCAGCAAATGAGTGGATTAAAAAACTGTGGTACATCTACACAATGGAATACTATGCTGCGGTAAAAAGGAAGGAATTCTCACATTTGCAACAACATGGATGGAACTGGAGAGCATGTCTGTGTATTTCTCTAATTTTCAAGAACTTTAGATTAAAATCATATTATTTGTGAAGTAGAAAATATTAATTATTTGAAAATTTGTTCTATAATCAGAAAAAAATCTAAGAATGGCTACTGTGTATGGTGGAAGAAATATAACCAAAAGAGAAAATACAGTTAAACCTACTGGGAAGTTATGTACACACTGCAGGAATGCTATTGTGAAAAATTGCAAAATCAGTGAAGACAAGGAAACAGAAAGTTCCAAATAGAAGCTAACAGCCAACAGTGAAATAATGTGCAGAAAAGTTAAGAAAGCAGAGCAATGAGATGCGTCCATTAATTTCTGAAGCTGTCTTTTTTTAAATGCTGAACGCAGCTTTAATACAATGGTAGCATCATTAGAGGCTTTAGTTCTGTCAGAGAATGTATTTCCTGTTTCTTTTAAAGGGTTATTTATCCAAGGCCATGTGACTTAGATCACCTCCAATGGGAGGCATATATTTCCCCAACCCATCAATGCAGAGCTTCACCACACAATTTACTTTGGGCAATGAAACGTGAGTAGAAAAGAAGCAGATGCTTTAAAAGCCATTTATGTTTCTATAATCTCTCTTGCTCTTTCCCTTTCCTAAGAAAATAGGATGTCCCAATGTGAGAACGCTTCTTAAGATTGTATCTTGAAAAAAGGAATGATAATATCAACCTTAACACTAGAAAGACTGAAACTTAGTATATACCTATATTGCCCAAAAGCAGTCAAAATGACTGCATTGTGAAAGAATAATATCGGAGCACTCTTCACTTATGTTCCTTAGCTTTTCCAATAACTCACTTCTATTCGACATTTCTTTCATGAATTTAGGGCGCAAAAGAAATAAAATAAACAACTCATTAGAACAAGTATCACTGCATAAAGATTCGAATAACAAGTACTAGTTTAGCTTATTGAGCAACTGCAACTTATCAAGTATCGACAATTTATCATGTACTTGTATGTTATCATGTGACGGTAATCGAAAAAAAATGAAAACTGTTATTTCAATACAGAGCCGAACTGGTCATATAAGAAATTTACTCAATTCAATAATAAGAATCATAATTTCCCAAGCAGTCAAAATGACTGCTTTTGAGCAATATAGGTATAACACATATATATATCCCGGAAATGAAGGAGGGGGAGGTAACTACAATTATTAATAAATGCATTTATATGTTGTACAAAAAGTCACAAAATTCTAAGACATTGTGTCCTTATATACATAATTGTTTTTCTAATTGAAATTAAAAAGCAGTCAAAATGACTTCCTTGGGCAATCTAGTGTTAAGCATGGAGTAGGAGCCCACTGCTAACTGCACCTTAAGAAGCTAAAAGAGAACAAATTACATCGGAAGCAAAAAGAGGTATGCATTAAGGATAAAACAAAAATAAGTCATGGGCAAAAAAACAGAAAATCAGTTGAATAAAAATATCTTACTTTAAATGGATTTATATAATTTAGTTATAAATCTTATATACTAGTATACATATTATTAAAATAAGAAATGAATTAACAATAATCAG
Source organism: Myotis daubentonii (assembly GCF_963259705.1). Classification (NCBI taxonomy): domain Eukaryota; kingdom Metazoa; phylum Chordata; class Mammalia; order Chiroptera; family Vespertilionidae; genus Myotis; species Myotis daubentonii. The sequence goes on along the minus strand of NC_081845.1, from coordinate 42,507,142 downwards.
AAATGAAGGAGACCTCACTATGGCATCTATGTAGGTATTTTTAAGTATTAGAAGAACCAAAGAAACCTGTGCGAGTCCTTGGGGAATTAAAGTAGAAGGAAGAGAATGCTGTGATTCAGAAGCAGGTCCTAAATGAAAAAAGGCAAAGGAAGACAAGCTGACAGAGTCTTCCCATTGTATTTGGGGCTATCTCAAATCCCTCACCCAAGATCTGAACTCAAAATTACATTCATAGGTATATCTTTGGATCACCATTAGAAAACCCTATTCAATCATTAATGAACAAATACAAAATCTCAATGAACTATGCTGAAATGTTCAACAAAGAAAAGTCTTTGATGCAAAGAAAAAAAATTATGTTCTGATTTTCATTCTATTTGAGCCCAGCTTCACTCATACTCCTATTTGAGTAAGACATAAATAGAATGAAATGTGTCAGGGAAGAAGAGCTGACATTTTTGTTTTTATAGTGAACAGTGGTCCGGTGCAAGCACTGGATAAAAACATGACAATATAGCCCCTTGTGGAAATTTAGCAAGACAAAGACAAGTAGCTCCTAAGTGATGCATTCATTTTGCCAGTATGCACACCCAGGGAAGCAGCCTTTGCCACTTCATTAGTTAGACCATTTAAAGCCTTTTGTTTCCAGATAGATGAGGTTCTCTAGATCAAAATTTGGAAAACCTGCAGAGAGCCAGTTTCCTTAACTTCCTAGTTCTAAATGAGCACCATGAGGAATTTGGGAAGAATGAGGGAATCAAAGTGAATATGTAGTAACAACACAGGTAAGACTGTGCTGTTACATAATTCCAATGTTAAAGCTATATCTTGATGTAGGACCCTGTACAGCTGAGAAAGCCAATTTTTAAGTAGAGAGTATGAAAGTCACATATAATTTACCTGAATAAAGATTTCGTAAAAAATAAGCATTTAAAATGAGCAGCTATGATCTGCTAGTAATTACATTATCTAACATCACTGTTTACAAAACTTGCACATTTTTAAAATTTTTTCTAGTCTTAACAAAACTTACTCAATTGAAATGAAAAATCATACTACAGAACTAATAACATTGCACAAAATTTTGAACAACATGAATATAATGTGTATTGCTATTTATCAATTTCTTCTGACTACAATGATTTTACTATGAGTCAAGTTTTAATTTTAGTGTTTCATTGTCCACCAGAAAACAAGTTTACATTTTTTAATAACCCAAAAGTAAATGTATTCAGTTTTATATAAAATTTGAGCAAAATTGCAAATTACCACAAAGACAACAATAACCAGTAAAAACAAGAACACCATAGCAGAGCTTCTTCTACATTAATAAATCATAATATATTGGAGGTGGCAAAATGTCCAAAGAAAACACTGCATTTCCAGAGAAGTAAGGAATGGCTATTGATAAGTCCTGGTTATTAATATTAATAGCAATTATAGGAAGAAATTTTTAGGCAAGTGACAAAAACATTGACTTGACGAAGCCAAGTTCTTGCTCTTTCTTCTCTTCTTTCTTCCTACGTGCAAATCCTACATGACTATTAGAACTACACTGGCCACTTCCGAACAGGATGCAAACTTGAGGCTATAAATCTGGATAAAAAGATGGTAAAAGAAGAAAAGTAAGACTCTGGGGCAATGGTGATATTATGGAACCATCAGAGTAGCCTTGATCTGATAAAATGTGGAATTTTTTTTATAAGAAAAGAAACCTATAAGTTATTTAAGCTACTTTTGAGTAACAGAGCATGTTTCTATAATTTATAGTCAAAAATAATCCTGATATACAGTTAAGTTTGATAATTAGTTACAACTATAGAATATTTTTGAATTAAAAAACTCACTCTACATAAATATTTCTTTCATTTTTATTAACTTATAGTTATTGAGCACATATTAAATACCAGAATTATTTTAGATAACAGGGATTCAACAGTGCATAAAACAGAAAGTCCCTGCTCCCTTAGAACCTTCAACCTAATGACTATAAACTAAAATTAGGCAAAAATGCATAATAGGTGATGTGGCAATAAGTGTTATGGTAATAAAAAAAGATGATGAAAGGAAAGTGACTGATAGATTGGAGACATACTGCTATTTTAGGTCAGGTTTCTTTTCTTTTTTTAAAAATATATTTTATTGATTTTTTACAGAGAGGAAGGGAGAGGGATAGAGAGTTAGAAACATCGATGAGAGAAAAACATCGATCAGCTGCCCCCTGCACACTCCCCACTGGGGATGTGCCCGCAACAAAGGTACATGCCCTTGACTGGAATCGAACCTGGGACCTTTCAGTCTGCAGGCTGACGCTCTATCCACTGAGCCAAACTGGTTAGGGCTAGGTCAGGTTTCTTAACAAGGTGACAATTGAGCAGAGACTTAGCTAGGAGACTACATGGATATATACATAGTGAAAATGATCTAGATAGTGAGAGCAAAAACCCTGGGCCCGCGGCATACTTCGGAACTCAAGGAACAGCAGGAAGTCTAGGTGAGAGAGATAGTTGAGTAGTATTGTAGTTATCCTAGATGCCCGGTGCATGAAATTTCATGCACTCAGAGTGGGGGAGGGGTCCCCACAGCCCAGCTGGTGCCCTCTCACAGTCCAGGTCCCCTTGGGGGATTGGGCCTAAGCTGGCAGTCAGACATCCCTCTGGCAGCCCAGGAGCTCTCAGGGGATGTCTGACTGATGGTGTAAGCCACAGTAAGACATCCTTAGCGCTGCTGAGGAGGTGGGAGAGGCTCCAATCATGTGTAGGTAGGGTCCCTAGGCCTAGCCTGCGATCAGGGCCATCTTCTGCCTGCTCACCAGTCCCCAGTCCCGCCCTGCCACCACCCTCTAGTTCACTGTGGTTCCCCCTTTGCCATGCTTCGATCAGAGCCTGTGGGCTGCAGGGCAGGGGATGGGGAAGGGACTGAGGTGTTCAATGTACCTCATAGAGACTGGTCAAGCAGTCATTCTGTATATCTGCTACTTCATTTTAGATATGGCTGTATGAATTTAATTTGGCTAGTAAAATGATGCAGAAATAACAGTATGTTCACTCTGAGCCTAGGCCTTAAGAGTTTTGAAATGTTTTTGCTTCCCGTGAATTATGCTATTGCTATTTGATGATGTTACACAATTTACCAGGCGACTGAAAAATATATGGGAGTACTTGGAGACACAGGAAAAACACATTTATTTTCATATGTTTCGCATGTACTAGTACAATGACTCAGGGGAGACTGTTTCTCTCCAAATCCTGAGCAAACCAATATGGAGGAAGCTCTCCCTTTATACACTTTTGGTTTCTTTGTCCCCCTAATATGGATGGAACTTCCAGACCTTTTGCGGTCTTTACTGGGATGAGGGCCGTGAGACTACACCTAAAGGCCTGGCCTGGCACCAGCACTGATAAAACCCCTCTGGGTGTTGTGTATTGTTCGTGGTTTATGGCCTCTGTAAAATGGGAGTATTTAGGGTAAATAAGTCTTGCAAGACTATATAATTAAGGAAGGGGCAGTGACTAGACTATAGGCCAGTGATGGCGAACCTTTTGAGCTCGGTGTGTCAGCATTTTGAAAAACCCTAACTTAACTCTGGTGCTGTGTCATATATAGAATTTTTTTGATCTTTGCAACCATAGTAAAACAAAGATGTATATTTTTGATATTTATTTTCTATATTTAAATGCCATTTAACAAAGAAAAATCAACCAAAAAAATTAGTTCGCATGTCACCTCTGACACACGTGTCATAGGTTCACCATCACTGCTATAGGCTAACAGGAATGTGCATTCAGGCTGCTAGCACAAAGTCATATTTCTAGCTCCCAATAATGTCTTATTTTCCCCATCAATGAGAGACACACAGAACCCAGCCCAGCCTAGAATGCTGACCTCCAACTAACCTACCTACGTTGGTTTAAAAAAATCCTGGTTAAAATCAGCAGAGCTGCCCAGACCAGTATAGAATAACTTAGTCTATCAGCAACAGATTCTGAGTCACATAAGCCATAATAATAAGTAATTCAGTATTAAGCCACTGGATTTTTTGAAGCAATAGCTTATCCATGCAATACATACATTTTTGGCAAACAGTTAAATGATATTGCCATGAGAAATTATAAACATTCAATCACTATTTTTGAAGGCTACTGGTTGTATAAGTTATATGTATGATCACTAAGAAGTATGAATTATGATCAATTAAGTATTATCTAATCATAAGAATTATTTTTATTTCTCCTCTTTAGAAGAGATCCTTATTAAATCTTACTTAGATAGGCCATGACTTCCATCATATTTATAAAATATAAAGTACTTACTTGTTTTGTACAAGATACTGATGGTTTTTTTTAATAGAAAATAATAGTTGAATAAGCTGAATTTTTATGGGCTATAAAAGCAAAAGATAATGCCAATTTAGGACAACTTGTCTGTAGCAATAAATTAGTTGACATTCCTATCTTGATCTCTGTTTAGTGCCCTACAGATATTTAGCCAATCTATACTAATAATAGAAAACTATGCAAATTGACCGGGATGCCATCACATAACGACCGTTCAGCAGGCTGCGTCCCCACCCCCTGCTCAGGCAGCTGTGAGGCCCAGGGTAGGTAGGATAGGATATGATAGGAGGAGATAGGAAAGGATAGGGAGAGGAAGGCAGGCCGGCATGCAGACAGGTCGAGAGGAGAAACAGAAATACAGAAAGGGAACAAGGAAAAGATACAGGAATGGAAAAGGGAAGGAAATGTGGGGCTGCACGTGGGCAGGGGGGGGGGCGGGGGGAGGCGCAGAGCAGCTGCACCTGGCAAGGGGCGTGGTGCAGGCAGCACAGAGTGGGGAGCCCTGCCCAGACACGGGAGGAGGATGGTAGCCCCCAGTGCACGCCATTGGGACAGGGTGGACGGTCTGAGGCCTTCCAGGTGGAGGCAGTCCTGCTCCACAGAAGCAGCACCTGGAACACATGGACCTCAACCACCCTTGCTGGGCCAGGCACCCCGTGCTGGGAGGGGTGGCGCAGCTTAGCTGGGGCAGAGTCAGACATTAAGGATGGTACCCCTTTTGTCCCCAAGGACTGGATCCCAAAGACATTGGCCAGGGTTAGGTTGGTGGCTCATTAAGTATACTTTGTTGACTAGAAGTTGGGGTGTCCCGGGCAGGGAATGGGAGGAGAACAGTGGCGGGGAGGCCGGGGAGGGGTGGTGTGGCAAAGGCCTGGCTGGGGCTGGGCTCTAGACTGGGGGTTAATGCCCCTCGAATGGAAGCTATAATATCAAAGTGTGCTCAGGTGGGGCTGGAAGCAGGTCCCAGAGACGAAAGGGGAAGGTTTAAAAGAGAAAACAGTGAACATGGCAGGGGGCGGGGAGGGGAGGGGTAATAATAGGGAAGGAGGAAGGGAGGCAGGGCTCAGGCTCAAAAGGGAAAGGTGAATGGGGGTGGGGGGAGTAAGAAGGAGACAGACACAAGGAATGAAGAGAGAGAAGGGAGGAGAGAGGGAGGGAGAGGTGCTGCGGGAGGTTCAAAGAAAGGGAGGGAAAGAAAGCAGGAAAGAGAAGGATGCTAAAATGGGGTGAGGCCAGGAAAATAGTTAAATATAAAGAAGAAACAGAATGTGAGAGTGAGGGGAGTTTAAAAGGAAGAGTTAGTAAGAAAATTAAGTACAGGGTGATTTTTTTAAAATGTAGTCAGACATCCCCTGAGAGCTCTCAGACTGTGAAAGGGCACAGTCTTCAAAGATTAAAAAGTGGTATTGAATGGGATTATAGGTGTCTGTATAAACAGGAATATATATGTGTTATATGTTTACATACCTATATCTCCTCCCTCATGTTCTCTGAAAAACCCTGGAAATATATACAATCCAGTGGCAACAGATGCAGTTAATCTGAGACATTTGCCACATACAGGAACAAGGGATCCTTAAAAATGTCTGATTCCAAATTGAGGCAAAGAAAATATTATATGACACTAAAATATCTTCTTATATTACAGAATTAAAAATAGCATAAAGAATAAAGGAGCATAACTAAAGGACACAGAAACCACAGTTAAGGGACTCCCACTGGCCAAAACTTAGAAAATTTGAGCATCAAAAAAAATAAGACAGCAATAAAATATTTATAGAATCAAATACAAATCTTTCTTTACTTATTTAAATTTAGTGTCTGCCAGCTGTCTCTAATGCATAATTACTATTTCCCTTTGAAACAATAAATAATTTGAAGGGAGGATATTATCCATTCATTTATTTATCTTTATTCCTAAATGTATTTTAATGATGAGAAACAATGAGAATTGTGCTGTATTTTATTCCATGAAAGTTATTTTATTCTTTTAATTGTTTTGATGCAAAAACATTCTCAGATTTGGCCAGATAGATCACATTCAATGTGCATTTTTCTGATGTGGAATTAATGCAGGAAATTGATTTATGAAATTGCAGTGTGTGTGTGTGTGTGTGTGTGTGTGTGTGTGTGTGTGTGTGTAAATTTAAATATATAATTAGAAAAAGAGATCATGATGTAGGAACATATAAAAAAATGTTTAGCAATATGGAGGACATAACAAAGCATTTCACATGTATACCAGAATACCAGAAGGAAAAAGAAATGGAAGAAAAGAACAGGCAACATTTATTAAGGTGATTTTTCCAAAACTGAGGGGAAAAACAAGAATCCAACAATCCAGGGATAGAGCATAAATAATGTTGATAATAAAAAAAGGAAACCAAAGCGTAAGTCCATTGTAGTGTAACTAGTAATGCTGGAGACAAAGGGAGCATTTTGAGAGAAGTTTGATAGAGAGGACAGATCACATACAACCACAGATATAATGGCCACAAAAATATAATGGGAGCAGAAAATAATATCTGAAAATATGAAGAAGAAAATTAATCAACATAGAACTGTGTACTATGAAAATAATTAAAAACTGAGGAAGAGATAAAAGCACTTAAAGAAAATTATTACTTTAGAAAGCAAAGCTATGGGACTCTGCAAGCCAGTATGATAGTAGGAAGTCATTTCTGAAACAACCTTAGCTTTGAAAACATAGAATAGACCATAAAAGAGACCATATTGTGAGAGTTCTCACTAACAGCCAGTGGGGAAATCATTGAGCTCTGAATCTTAAAAAGCTACCCTGGTCAATCTCTGCACTGTACACAGAAATATCTAGTTATTGGTCCACAGCAGCTATCTAATTTCCAGAATTCATAAGAAAATAATATGAACTAAACTATACAAAGTAATATAAAAAACAAAATATATTACATACAGTCCAGCCATCAAAAAAGGCACACCAGAAAAATGTGGTCATCATGTAGATAAAATTTATAACCACATATCTCAATATAATAAAAAGAAATCAACTGAAAAATAAACTTACAAAGAATAATGAAAATCATATATAGTTCAGCTCAGAAATGAGATGGTCAGAAAATCAAAGAAGGTAAAAAGAGAACAAATAAAACTCCATAAAAAAGTTTTAAAATAAAAATACACACACACACACACACACACACACACACACTCCTATATAATAAAAGGGTAATATGCAAATTGACCCTAATAGTGGAATGACTAGGAACAACCAGTACCTATGATGCACACTGACCACCAGGGGGCAGACGCTCAATGCAGGAGCTGCACCCTGGTGGTCAGTGTGCTCCCACAGGGGGAGCTCCGCTCAGTCACAAGCCTGGCTGACAGCAGCACAGTGGCGGTGGTGGGATGTCCACAGCGCTAAGGATGTCAGATTGTGGCTTAGGCCCGCTCCCCACAGGCTGCCAGAGGGATGTCTGACTGCCAACTTAGGCCCAATCACCCAGGGAGCAAGCCTAAGCTGGCAGGTGGACATCCCTCAAGGGCTCCTGGGCTGCCAGAGGGCGCAGGTCAGGCTGAGGGACTCCCTGAGTGCATGAATTTTCATGCACCAGGCCTCTAGTATACATATAAAGGACAAGTATTATTATAGGGGCTAGAAAGGAGAAAAGTGATGAACAAGAGAATTTGAGCAATAGTATAATCATAGTTTTAGATTATAACCCATACAATAAATATAATGAGCCTAACACTTAATATTATAGTATTAGGTGGTGGGAACTTTGGGAGGTGCCTCAGGAATGGGATTAGTGCCTTTATAAAAGAGATGCCACAGAGCACCCCTTCCACCATGTGAGGACACCGCCAGAAGTAGATAGTCTGAAAGCCAGAGGATGCCTTCACCAGAACCCAACCATGCTGGCACCCTGATCTTAAATTTCAAGCCTCTGAAACTCAGGGAAATCAATTTCTTTAGTATTTTGTTATAGCAACCTGAACAGCTAAAACAGGCCCTAATATCATGGAGTAGATGTCTGATGAGATACTAGATATTTGTATTGCTAAAAAGGATCTCCCCAATGTATTTATTAACTCCAAAGAGAAAAACAATAGCTTCTCTGTAGAGAAACCTGGCAGACACTGCCTTAACCAAGTGATCAAGATTAATATCATCGATAACAAGACCATCAACATCCTGTGCCTTCAGGTATGAGACACAGAAAAGGGTACTTGGTTTCAGTGCTATTGTTGAGAAAATGTACTCTCAATCTATTCATAAGTAAGAACACGTGAACGGACAATTCATGAGAAAAGAAAAGCACACGGAATGTTAACCTATGGCAAAACACTTAACCTCACTGAGAATACTGAAGATGCAAGAAATACATTTACATGTAGACCAGCAATGATAGACTAGGAATTAGGGCTGACTTGCAAACTATAACTAAATCAAAAATCATTACCAAGATAAGAGTAAACACCATGGGGCCAATGTTCAGGAAAGGAAGAAAATGCAGGCAGTTAAGCCTGGCCTTTGGGGCCATGTTTCCCTCAAAAGCTCCTGCTAATCCTTCAAGAGATGGCTGAGAGGCTGGGTAGCTGAGTGCAGCCTTCTACAGACACATGGAACCAGGGGAGGAAAAGAAAATATTCGGGACCTGACAAGGAGGGGGAAGCTCATACACAAACATGCTTTAAAAGGAACAGTTCTGGGTTTACTTCCTCTCTCTCCTAGACAGAGCCCAATTAGTACACTCCTCATTGTAATGGCTTCATCCTCAGCCTCAGGTCCCTTCTCAAATCTAAAAAGTGCATTCTTTGGAACCCCTCAGAAAAGAATGAGTTCTGCCCTAGCTGTTTTGGCTCGGTGGAGAGAGTCGTTGGCCTGTGGACTGAAGGGTCCCAGGTTTGATTCCAGTCAAGGGCACATGCCCAGGTTGTGGGCTCGATCCTCAGTAGGGGGCATTCAGAAGGCAGACCATCAATGATTCCCTTTCATCATTGATGTTTCTATCTCTCTCTTCTTCTCCCTTTCTCTCTGAAATCAATAAAAAATTAAATTTTAAAAAAGAACAAGTTCTAAGATGAGAAAATAACATGATAGAAAAATCAAGAGGAACAGATCTAAGAGTTATCACCCATGAATTTAACCTTAAGGGTGCTAATGTGCCCAAAGAAATAGTTAAAGAATTGATAACTTTCTAGAGCATGGGAACAAATGGAAATTCTAGAACAAATAATTATAATAAATTAATAACTCAATTTGTGCTGGCAATATCTTATGTTTAGAAATGCCATAGTTATGCTCAGTGTTCCCTACTCTTCCAGCCGTAGGTTTTCCATTTCACTGCACCTCAGAGGCTGCTTCTTGCAGATGTCACAACTGTATCCCATTGTTACTTTTACCCATTACTACCTCTCCTGGGGAGGGGATTGGGGGGAGCCAGGTATGCATTTCCAATGTCAATGGGTGTCATGGATGTGACCTTCATAAGTGTTCCTCTCCCTTCTTACCTGTAGTTCTGGGCCTCTTGTGCATTACTCTCCCTCTCCCAAGGGTAGATTTCATTTTAAAATATTCCATTGCTCCAAATGCAATGAGTTTTCATCAGTCATAATTTGAGATATTAACATAGCTCTCTAATATACTATCCGAGGGGTGGGTGACGAGTAAGGATGGAGAACTGGAAATAAAGAAACTTGGCTTAATTGAAATAGAACACTCCCAACCACAACATAATACAATGTTTTCAAATATGCATGGGACATTTACCAACACAAAGAACCCTATGCTGTATCATAAGACAGTCTCAAACAATTTCAAAGGACTGGAATCCTATAGAAAACTCGGTAAATTGCAAATGACATTATTTAGAAAGTGTCTTCAGCTGAATAGGACTCATAATCTAGAAGACATATGTATTCTAGATATTATTTATGCTCAAATAGGCATATTAATTCAAGCATATTAAGAATGTCATTTCATTATGCAAGAGAAAAAATATTCTAGATCAAACAAGATGATTTTACTCTGATATAGAACTTCCTATTTAAAAAAAAGGAAAGATTAAGTCCAGCCTGTTCCTATTTAAAAGGGTGAATAAGTAGGTAGATTACTTTTTCAAATCCATATAGAATGAAGATTGAGTTTTTCAGAGAGTTATAGAGTTGCTATGGAATTGGGATCTCTTTAAGTAGCCAAAGAAATCTCCCCATCTGAGTGTCCAAAACAAAAAACAAACCTTTATTTCTAGTTCACATGAAGCAATACCAATACATTTTAAAAATATTTTTCTTGATTTCAGAGAGGAAGGGAGAGGGACAGAGAGATAGAAACTTCAACTATGAGAGAGAATCATTGATTGGCTGCCTCCTGCAGACCCCATATTGGGGATCGAGCCCACAACCTGGACATGTCCCCCTGACCAGGAATTGAACTTTGACCACTTGGTTCATAGGTCAACATCAACCACTGAGCCGTACCAGCTGGGCAATACCAATACATTCTGATAGCTATAACTGCACTTGCAAGATCATAATGTTTGGCAAAGATTGCCAAAGATGTACTTGTAAATAAAAACCGTCACTTATTTGAAACTGTAACATCTAAACTTATATAACATTCTTATGTCAGAAATCAAAACAACCTATAAAAAACTGCAGTATTAATTTTAATGCTTGTTTGATTGAACTATCTGTCACAACAGAATTTTTTTACAAGAAATTTAGAGTATTTTTTTCTCATGAAGAATATATTAACAGTAATGTAAAAGTCAGAAACAGCAGCAGGTGAATAGATTCTCTCCCCCTTCTCTGACCCCACCTTTAACGCCAATATTGCTTTCTGATTTTCAGAGGATTTACACTATGTATTGATACCCATTTTGGAAAATATACCAATTATTTTTAAACATTATTTAGGCTATGAAATCTAATGGATAAAACAAGTGCTAAGATAGTCAACTTTAAGGGTGGGAGTATAAGTAATAAAACTTACTCTTTTCATACTATTCAGTAAACTGTTATTATTAATAGAGTTATCAGAGTCAAATAAAGTCTAATAAAGTATGTCTAGCACATTTCTGCTAAACTTCAGTTAATAAATAAACATTTCTTTACTCACAGTTAAAATACATATTATTAAGGTAGGAGGAGTATTATTCTATGCTATTTTTCAAATAATGTGGAATAATCTAGTCTAATTGAACAATTTTCCATTCATTAAAAACACATACATGTAAGTGTATAAATCAGTGCTTTCATGGAACTTACTGCCTATTAGGGCAAAGAGACAATCAACTATATATATATATATATGTGTGTGTGTGTGTGTGTATATATATATATATATATATATATATATATATATATATATATATATTAATTTTATGATATGACAGAACATCCCCTGGGATATAAGAAATAGAAAAATATGAAATGATAATGGTGATTCAGAATGACAGGTAACTATTTGAAAGTGTAATTAGGATAGGTCCATTGAGAAAAATGACAGAGCTAGAATTTGCAGGAAGTGAGGAATTTGCCCTGTAGGTATTTGAGGGAAGATCTTCAGATACAAAAGGCAGTTAGTGCCAAGGTCCTAAAGCAAAAGCATAAATGGAATATTCCAGTGTGTGTGAAACAGCTTGAACAAGTGTCTATGTGATATGGCACGAGTGAGCCAAAGGGAGAGAAAAGTTGGATACTAGAAAATATAAGGTCTTTGTAGGTCATTGTAAAATGGGGAGCCAGTGCAGGGTTTTGTGCAGAGGTCTGGCATGATCTGGTTGGTAGATATTTTAAATCAATCACTTTGGCCACTTAGATAAGAACATACATTAAAGGGACAGGCATCAGGGAGACCATTTCAGAAGCCACTTCAGTAATCCAGGTAAGACAAGATGGGGCCTCAGACTAGGTTAGCATCATCATGTTGACAGAATCCAGATGTTAACCACTACAGAGAATTTAACAAGTGAAATATAGTCACTGCTTCAAGATGCCTTATAAAGCCATGTAAACCCAAAGCTCCCATATTTTCATTTTTACCAAAATACAAACTATGAATTTTAATTGCTTATTTTTTTAAGATGAAAGAAGAAAAAATTATTCTAACTCCTCACCCAGCCAAAAAATTTTTGATGTCTTGCTGAGTATTGCTTTCATTGTTTATTTTAAAGTCATAAACATTTTTCCTACATTCAGTCTCTCCGTGAATATACAGACAGCAAAGTGACTCTTATAGAAATGTTTTTTTTAAGGATGACAATCCAGTATAAAACTTGGAACTTCAATTGCTATGAAATTTTATTACATAGCAAATTACATGATCCACTATTTTCTTCAACATTTTATTTAGAATCCCAGCAATATGGAACTCCCATCTGACCCAGTGATCCCACTTCTAGGAATATATCCCAAGAAACTAGAAACACCAATCAGAAAGGATATACGCACCCCTATGTTCATAGCAGCACAATTCACCATAGCTAAGATTTGGAAACAGCCTAAGTGCCCATCAGTAGATGAGTGGATTAAAAAACTGTGGTACATCTACACAATGGAATACTATGCTGCAGTAAAAAAGAAGGAACTCTTACCATTCACAACAGCATGGATGGAACTGGAGAGCATTATGCTAAGTGAAATAAGCCAGTCAGAGAAAGATAAATATCACATGATCTCACTAATTTGTGGAATATGATAAACAACATAAACTGATTAACAAAAACAGAGACAGAGAAGCATCGATCAGACCATCAAACCTCAGAGGGAAAGTAGGGGAGGGTGGGGGTAAGGGAAGAGATCAACCAAAGGACTTACATGCAAACATATAGGCCTAACCAATGGACACAGACAACAGGGGGGTGAGAGCATGAGCGGGGGCAGAGGGGGAGGTAATGTGGGGATAAGGACACATATGTAATCACTTAATCAATAAAAAAATTAAAAAAGAAAAAAAACACGAGTGAATTTTCTAGATGTGGAATGAAAACTCTCCTCAGCAGTGCAGTGTTCTTTAATAGGAACAGTTATAAAAAATTAGTGAATGGGTCTTTACCCCCTATCCTCACTGTTTGGTAAGTAAGTGGCTCAGTGGTTGAGCATAGACCTATGAATCAGGTTTGATTCCTGGTCAGGGCATATGCCCAGGTTGTGGACTTGATACCCAGTATGGGGCATGCAGAAGGCAGCCGATCAGTGATTCTAACTCATCATTGATGTTTCTATCTCTCTCTCCCTCTCCTCTCCTTTTTGAAATATATGAAAAAATATATTTTTTAAAAAGGGCAAATACTCAAGCATCCAAATGTTTATGTTAGTTCTATCATTGGTGGAAATACAATGGATTTCTAGAATAGTTTTTCTTAATTTGTTTGAATAAAAAAAATGATTAAAGCACAAAATATTTTTTCTTTTTAAGACACATAACTTCTTCTTTTTCAATTTTATTTTCCAATTACAGTTTACATGAATATTATTTTATATTAGTTTAGGTGTACAGCATAGTAGCTAGATAATCATATGTTTCCTAATGTGATCCCCTGGATATTTCAAATGCCCAGCTGACACCATACATAGTTATTACAATACTAGAAGCCTGTTGCAGGAAGATTCCTGCAAGAATAGGGCTTCCTGCGGCCGGAGCGAAGCAGAGAAGGGAGCAAAACCCGCCGAGGCGGCTTCCCTCCCACCCTACTGCCCCACTTGCTTACCTCCCGTCTCCACCGCCCCACTTGCTTCTTTGCAACTTTGCTCTCTTCTGAAGCACTTGGCTTCCTTCTACATTGTCTTCAGTCTTCACTCTGTGCCTGCATATGCAAATTAACTGCCATCTTTGTTGGGTTAATTTGCATACTCATCTGATTGGCTGGTGGGCGTAGGGGAGTGACACCAATTTGCATGTTTCTCTTTTATTAGTGTAAATTATTGACTATATCCCATAACTCTGAATAGACTGATAGCTGCCAGAGAAGAGCAATGTTAGGGGCTGGGTGAAAATGTAAAGGGACAAGTAGTTTTTCAAAGTGAAATTTAATAGTGAAGTTGAATAAATTAAAATAACACTTGGTTCTATTTATTATTTAATTTCTTTCTGGCCAGTGTTTTACATAACATTTCTTGGAATAACTACTGTTAGAGCACACACATTTACTAGAATGAGATGCCTCTAACTCTCCAGTGACCTGGATAGAATACAGGTATTCACAAGTTTTCAAGACTGTGTAGATTCTAAGACCAAACAAATTTTTAATAAAAAACAAACAAACAATAAGAAACCTCTTCTTTAGTGCCTACTAAATACTTCAAAGGAATTTAAAGAGTTTCCAGTATCTCATCTTCCTGGTTTGAATTATTTTAGAAGTGAGAACCACCAAATAACCTTACACGATGGAGAGTAAATAATGCACATTTTATTTTTAGAAATGTACATCTAGCGTATTTCCCTTATGTATTCTTTTGCTAGCTCAAACATCATCACACGATGTATTCAAAATATTGTATCAGAAAACACTTTTGCCCTGAGAATCAAGAAAGCAGCAATGTAATGCAGAGAGCCTTGAACCAGGGGTGGGAGACTGTTCAACTCTGACCTAGGTCAGCAATGTCTCTTGGTTTCTTCACTCTGCTTGAATTTGCTCTTGTGGAAACTGATGAATAAAGACATGGGTCCATCTTTTTCAGGGATTGTGAGAATCACATGGAATAATATTTATGGGGAATAATTTGTGAATAAGGTATCAACAAAATTAAAAATCTAAAAACCACTAACAGTGTAGGATAAAATAGTGAATTGCCACCTCCTGGTAATGTGTTAATATGGTCCATACTAGCACATATCATCCTGCAAGTGAATTCTCAATACTTTTTCCATTGTACTAGTATTTTACCCCACCCCCTTTTAAATAAAGTCAGCAGCCTATGAGCTTATACAACCTAAAATCAGACCAGTGCAGAACTTTTTAAAAATTACACACATAAAAATACCCAGCCTTTCAAATCTCACACAGAAATTAGGTTTGGATTGCAGGTCTGAGAGACCTGTTCCTCAATATTTATTGAGATAGACATGTGATTTAAAACTAAGATGAGAATAGAAAAATGAAATCATTATCCATCTATTTGGCATGTCTGTGAAAAGCTGTTACGACCTATTTCATTACACCTTTTCATTATGCTATTTACTATGTTAATTGAAACTTGATAATGTTGGAGGCATATAAAAGATTCTAGCACATAGCATATACCAGCATAAATCCATGAGACAGCACATTGTAGAACTCATATTTATGTTATAGTACAGAATTACTCATGAGAACTCACAGTAAAGACAAATGATTACCAATGAGGATAGAGATGATAATCATGCCTCTTTTATTGAAATGATTGTTTAGTAAACAAGTTACCAGTCAGATCAGGTTCACCCCTTAAAACCAACCCCCTTACTTTCAGGAAAGACAACTAGGTCCCATCAGAGTCGGAGCCAAATAAGTCACCCCTTAGATCCCTCAATACTGCCATACTTGCTTTTAATGTCAGAAAAAAAAATTAAAGACAAAGCCTTTTATTTCACAATTTAAGTTGTGGCTCAAAATGCAAATATAATAAATTTGATTAAATTTATCATAATAAATTCAAAACATTAAAAATAAAACAGTAATTATATTTCTTATTTGTGCTCTTGGAACAAGACAACAGCTTTTTTTTAGATAAGCATTTAATGTGTACAAGCTATTCTGACAAATGTGTTCTTTCTTAAACTTAGACTTCATAGTAATAGATTTCTAACTTAGTGACTAAAGTTTTTGACAAGCTTGAAATTTCTGAAAATGTTCTCTCATTCATTAGAACAAAATGATTTAACACGAATCTCTGGGTCATGATATTTGTAAGTCTTTAGAAAATATTATGGAACAAGTTTCCCAAGTGTTATTATTAGATAAGCTAAATATTCTTAGAATAAACTTAACTAGCTGTGCTCTGTGTTCCAAGTAATCAGTTGGCACATTAACTCTTTCCTTAAGATATTTTAATGGTTTATAAAATGTCATGCTTATTTCAAAAAATCTACTTCAAAATGTAGTCTATGTATCATCATGCTTTTAGAAGAGCTATATAATAACCAAATAATAGACAGCATAGATAGGTATTCTGCCACTTTGAAAATTGGCTAATAATTTCAATCATGTAGAAGTGACTTGCCAATAGAAGTTGGTGAAGCTTTATATATTAACATTTTGTAAGTCTATAATGGATAAGTAGCAGCTGCTAACACTTTCTTTTAAAATATACAGTGGGCTACAGATTTAAGGTTTATTTTGCATAAGAGGAAAATAAATATATAAACTGTCAATTTTTAAAATATATGCTTTTGGATCTTTTCACCACAAGCAGCTTAAGCTTAGCCTTTATGTAGCCAAATATAAAAAATTATACACACACATTTCTGTTCAATAGCTGCCTCTAAAAATAAACACACAGTTCTGAATTTGGCTTCTAAGGCAATCCAAAAGCATCTCTATTTAGCTATGTTTATCTTGAATAAAATGTAATCTTATCAAATTAGACTTTCAAGCAGGTGAAATTCAGCACTGTCCACTTCTGACACCTCTTTCTGCCCTGTAGCACCAATTAACACCCACAACATGGCAGGCACTGTGAGGAGGGCTGCGTGTCCTCAGCAGATGGCCTGTGTTTCCACCTCCCTGATGGCCTTGTCACAGGCAGTGTCCACCCTCCCAGCCTGTGCAGCCAAAGTGGCTTCCGTTAGCCAGTGTCTTAGAATGTCAGCCTCCTGCTTGGGGACAGGGAAAGCCTGACTGAGGTTTCGATGTAATCCTCGCCTTGAGAGAGGCTTTGAGCTTAAATTTCCTCCCAAGGGGCCTTGCTCACCCCAGAGCAGAGGCTGCTCTTGCAGATTCATAGTGAGGTCATCTGAACATCTACGTAAAAAAAACAAAACATTTTTTAAGATGCAACACGGCCTGTCAAGATTAATTTGGGCAGTTCATTTTCCCCAGGTTGTTGCAAGAAAAAGTGGTAGATATTACAGATGCAGAGCAAATATTCATAATGAATGATTGTTTAAAAAAGGAAGACTAAAATTTAAAGTAAAAATGGACAAAAATATGATTAGATAATGCTCAAAATTATTATATTAAAATGGTCTTAAACATATGCAAATATGTCAAAACTCTTGAAAAATAAAATAAGTGGACATTAAAATTACACTGAAATATTGAAATATTGTATAGCATATACCAGGATTGGCAAATTTCAAAAGTTGTTAACACTTCAGTTGATGAAATTGTAAAAAATATAGGAATGCTTCTATAATGCAGATGGAAATATAAAATGGTGTACACTTATAGAGAAATTGGCAATATATTATAAAATTGTATATTCATTTAACACTTGAACCAGCAACCCCACTTTTATGAACTTACTCTTAAAATACACCTCAAATAATTAAAAGTACATATGCAAGAGTTTAATCTTGGCATTAGTTGTAACTGCAATATTAGAAATAATCTGAATATACATTCATAGGAGATTGGTTGAATAACGAAATGGAGTACTATAAAACTGTAAAAACACTGAGAAAGGTATTTTGAACAGATGTAAAGTGAATTCTAGAACACATTATTAGTCAAAGAAAAGCTAAATTAAAAAACACACAAACTTTTGTGTAAGGAAAGTAAGGGAAATTACATATCTATATCCACACGTATTTATCATAAAATAAATTAAAGTAAAAAAATCTGCAAAACTGGAAGAAAACCTAAAATGTAATACAAATATACACAAGTAAATTTAAATTTCTTTCAAATACTTTATGAAGCCACATAGAAAGCTTATAATTATCATTATGTTCTATACCTTAACAGTAAAATATGTATGTTATTATCACCATTATTCTATATGTCTATCATTGGTGATATGCATATTAATTTGGATATGTGAAATGTTGCCAAATCTATAAAAGAGAGTCTACAAGTAGCATAGAGATGCTACTGAGTATTCAGGGAAGATTTTACGAATATAGGCTCTGTTATCACATAGCATTCATTCAAATTTTATCTTAAGCAAATTCCTCAACACTATGCTTCCGTTTCTTATCTATAAAATGCATTTATAAAAGTATCTATCCAGTATTGCCACTGTGAGGATTAAATAATTATTGCACATAAACTGCTTAGAATAGTAGCAAGCACATCATAATAGATCAATAGATATTATACAGTAATAATAGAATAGAAGCCATTTCTTTAGGACACAGACCCTAGGACCACCAGTTTCTATCTAATCATTTGTGATGGCTAAAAGCAGTATTTTAATAACTATATTCTATAATCACAAATATAAGTGATTCTCACTTTGGGGTGTGCCTCAGCATCACTGTTGATCTCTTCAAATTTTTAAATAAATAAAACAAAGAGACTGGACATCACCAAAACCTATTGAATAGAAGTTTTAGACATCAGGCCCAAGTCTGTCTAAGTTCAAAAATGTCTTGGGTAATATTGATAATCACCCCTTGTTAAGAATCCCTGTAATAGAAATATTGAGAGAGTACTATACCTGAAAGGAAATAATTCTAAGTCTATCACCTCAGACAGAGAATTGAGCCTCAGTTTTTCTTCTATGAAATTAGAATAATAAGCAGTTCTGTGATGATTAATAAAGATAATACAGAGAATACCTAGTTCATTGTTAGCCCTCAATGAATGATGCCTATTATCATTTTCTGTTCTTGAAGGAGGCTGAAAAAATACATAAAAAGAAAAATGGCATATTTATAAGAGATCATAGATAATGTAATTTAGTATCATATTTAATGAGATCTGTAATTTTGTAGAATTTTAAACTCTACTTTAAGACCATTAGACCAAATCCTATAAAATACAAAAATACCACCTATTTTCACAAAGGTAATTGAAGGTCTTAGTACAATTTCAAATAATGGATTTAGGCTGCTGACTTGCACACATAAATGAGTGCCCTTGTGAATTGAAAGATATTCAAGCGTGTTTATCATAGTCAGAGTCTGCAACTGCATACTGATCAACGCCCCTCACTCATTAACATACAGGACTCCTTGCTTGAGATTTCATTTGCATGCTCTTCTAAAAGCTCCTTTTTTCCTCTCTGTTCAAATAGCCAATGACCTTTGTAATCAACAAGAAAATGAGAAGCAGGTGGGAGCTTATTTTCATAATGTTTAGACCAAATTGTTTAACTTAAATCTGAGCTTTTTTTCTTCCAATCCTTTTTGATGTTTGACAAATGTTAATTATGTGAAATTAGAGATTCTGGTTTTTTTATTGACTCTGATCAAGCTCTACAACTAACCCTTTGCTTTTATATTTAATTAATATGATAAAAACATCTCTCATCTATTAGACTTTTACTTTTTGCCTGCAGTATAAACATGATAACTTTGGATTTTAGCTAATGTCCTCCAATCTTTAAAAATTTACCTAGGTAATATAAAGAAACTAATTGAGGACATTTTCTACAGAATTGTAATTTTTTAGTTTATTTAGTGCATAGTAGATTGAAAATAAAGTCTCAACATCATAAATGGCAAGACAGCTTGCCTGGTGTCTTTTGTATTAGAATTTTCTTAATCATATTTACTTGAAATATCCTCATTCCTCTAAGGATTCTCAGAAAAGTGCCAAACAATATTGTTTCGGCTTTATATTTCCAGTATATAATGACTTTGATAATAAAGACTTCCAATTGCAGTCATAACTAGATTATCTATCAATTATTAGCCTGTGAACCTACAGTAAGTTTATTCTACACTGTTTCCTAGAGTTTACTCTGTGATCTCCCATTACCCACGAAAAACATGCTCAAAGAAACCAAAATCACCTCAAAGTAAATCATCCAAATCTTTTGAAATAAATAGAAACTGACTTTATAATAGTCTTGAGCTTTAGAGTTGGCACAACTACCTCTTGTTATTTTTAAGCAATTTAGTATTTATTATATTTCGTATCTCAACCTATCCAGCTATCATCCTAATAAAAGAGAAACATGCAAATTGACCATAACCTCGACACCCTTCCCATTGGCTAATCAGCAGGATATGCAAATAAACTGCCAACCAAAATGGCGGCCAGCAGCCAGGCAGCTGAAGTGAACAGGAGGCTTGCTTGCTCCAGTGATGAAGGAAGCCAAGGTTCCCCACCTGCCGCAGCCGGCCTCTGAGCTGCAGTCTAAGCAACTATGTTGCAATTATAGAAGCTAAACAAGCTCCATATACCTGCTTTCAGCCAGCCGGGCTTCAGCCAGCAGGACGGCATCAGTGTTTCAATTATAGAACCCAAACAAACCCAGTACCTGCTTTCAGCAGCCGAGGTCTAAGAGCTGGAGCCGAGCCTCAGAGCTAAAGCTGCCTCTGAGCTCCAGTGGCAGCCATAGAAGGTAAATAAATCCCAGAATTAAAAAGAAAAAAGAAAAAAAGGAGAGGTTGGGAGCTTCAGCCGCCCGCCAGCCTGAAAACGGCCCTCAGCCCCTCACCCAGACTGGCCAGGCACCCCAGTGGGGACCCCCACCCTGAAGCAACAAGATGGTGGCTAATTTGCATACTGAAGGCAGGCGGCAGCGGGCAAGGCTGTCCGCAGTCCGGGACCCAGATCTGTGACCCTGCCGGGTGGGGGGCAGCGCGGGAGGTTGTCCGCTGTCCCAGGACCTGGATCTGTGACCTTGCCGGGCAGGGGGCAGTGCTTGAAGCTGTCCGCAGTCTGGGACCCAGATCTGTGACCCTGCCGGGTGGGGGGCAGCTCGGGAGGCTGTCCACTGTCCTAGGACCTGGATCTGTGACCCTGCCGGGTGGGGGGCAGTGCTTGAGGCTGTCCGTGGTCTGGGACCCGGATCCGTGACCTGGCGGGCAGGGCAGCAGCGCTTGAGGCTGTCCATGGTCTTGTGACCCAGATCCATGTCCTGGCGGGCGGGGGGCAGCGCTTGAGGCTGTCTGTGGTCCCAGGACCAGATCCGTGACCCTTCCCGGCAGGGCGGCAGCTTGCACGGGGGCAGATCGGCCGGGGTTGGGCAGGGCAGGACACCTGGCTTCTGCCCAGCCCCAGTCACTCTGGGCAGGTGAGCAGTGCAGAGAGCCTCTGGACAGGGGAGGCAGGCCGGCGGAGGGCGGCCTGTACTCCTCACATGGCGGTGATGACAGCTCTGAGTGCGCCAAGGGGAGCCTGCAGGATGAGCTGAAGTAGCACCTGCAGGCCATCAGCACCCAGGAGTGGCTGCACAAGATCCGCCTCCTGGCCCAGAAGGTGCAGGATCGCAGGGACAGCTACTGTGGCAGGCCAGACTGACGTCCGCCTGGCCACACCATGGGGGTTTGCGTATCTGCAAAGCCAGAGGCCTCTGGTGTGCACATCCACCCCTGGCATGCGAACATCCCCCAGCACACTGTCACCCTCCCACGCCTGCAACAGTTGCAAACCAAGGCGTGCATAAGTTCCCCCCACCTCTCCACCGCACTTTCAGCAACCCAGCATGACTAACACCCCCACAGGATGTGCACACATCCCCTCTGATGCGCTCACGTCCTTTGGAGAGTGTCTGGGTGTTCCGGGTGCTGAGGATGGGCGCCTGTGAGATGACAGTGAGAGGGTGGATTGGTGATGCCCTGTTCCCACGGAGGCCAGTGCAGCTACGAGATCACCTCTGGGGGGTTAATGCAGGTGCTGAGGCAGGAGCAGGTGGAGACAGACACACCTGGTGGGCGGGGGCAGCCCTCGCTGAGGTGCCTTCGGTCAGCGTTCAAGATCAAGAACCCAGAGGCGGAGAGGAATTCCGTCCTCTCAGTGAAACAGTGGGATAGTCGGGGCGACTGTAGAGGAGGAATGTGCACTTTGGGTGCCAGCACCCATGAGCGAAGGCTGCCCTGGCTGAGCTTCGCTTGCTTGGGGCCTAGCGCACTCCTGCCGGGCAGCGGGTGACAGGACGTGCTTTTCCGAATTAATGAGAGAAAACGTTGATTCTCCTGCTGCCCACAAAGGTGGAAAGTGAAGTGGGGAGACATGTGGGGAATGAGCGAGGTTCCCTGTCTGGGGGTTACAAATCTGCTGTTGGTTTCTTTCACCGCTGACTAGAGATATACAGGGTGCCCCTCCCCAAATGTATACACACTTTGAATACCTACTAATTCCAATGGTTTTAAGCATAAGAAAGAAACAACAATGGAGCTGTTATCTGTTAAATGTGTGGGCACAAACATGTAGTTGGACATTCCCTGAGGGGTCTCAGATTGGAGAGGGTGAAGGCCAGACTGAGGGGCCCCTTCCCCCCCACACACACCCTGTGCACGAATTTCGTGCACCAGGCTACTAGTTACATTATAATTGCCTTTTGAATGGAAAGATATTAATATTATTATCAGTATGGCAATGATAATTGCAAATAAAATATTTACTTTACCAAAACTATAAGACAGAATTTAGTTTTGAAAAAATATTAACTATCAAATATTTCACCTTTTATTTAAAAATAATCTAAATAGCTTTCCCTTAATACTTGCCAATAATATCTAAGAACATCTTAACTATTAATATTTTGTCAAATGGACTGATTCTTTTCAGCTATTCATATATTATTCAGTATTGTTTTAAATATTTATACCTACATGTGTTATTAAAACACATACACAGACCAGCAAAAGCTTATATTTGTGGTCCTGTCTTGAAATTTTCTAAGCAAATAGAAGCCTGTTTAACAATAAATCTGATTTTAAAAACAAAATCTAAAAAATCTTGTTTATGTTTATATTTATATATTATCAAATAATCTGAGGATGTTTAAAATAAAAGATATTAAAATATGTTTTTTAATTGCAATAGAAAATCAAGATCATAGGAAAAAGTTAAGAAAATCTGATTTCCAAAAAGATTAATCTATGCTTTTTAGACTTACAAATATTACTATGTGTCTAATGACATCCAGCAAAAAATTATATATATATGTCATACTGGAAAAACTAAATGAAAAAGAAAACAGAAATTAGACTCTATATTTAACTTCTATCCACTATAACATTAAACTCAAGATTCAGCTTAAGATTTGAATACAGCATGTATTAACTTCAAAGTTCTCTAGGTTAGCAAAGCTTGTATGAATGTCATATACTGCTAATGCCATTAGTGTCTGTCATATACTACTACTTTCGAAATGTCAGAGACAACAAAATATAAACCAAAAAACAATATACCTATATAAAGTGGAAGGAAGGGTTTAACTAATGTTTCTATGATCTTTCTATATATTTATGGCCTCAGGGATGCTTGAGGATTTGACATTTAATGAAGTTTCTTTGCAATATTAATTTAAACAATGCAGAGGTAAGAACAGTATCAAATCCAAGATAACTGAAAATTCATCCAAAGACTATATATAAGAAACACCTGTGCTTTATTGTTGAGAATGCTTATTGAGAAATGTGTTGCCAGTACTGAGATACAGCATCAATGGAGAATGGGAACCAGTCACCTACCCCTGAGGGCATGTGCCACCAGCTAGGTTTAAAAGGATTCAGAAGCTTATGGCCTTCCTGACCCATCCCTACTCAACCCCTTCTCCTATGACTAAACATGTTCTGAATGTGGATATAGGAAGTTGTGCCTAAGAATGAAATATTTGCTAGGTTCTTTTTGTACATGCCATATTGTTCTCTACCTTTGATCCTTTTATTTTTATTTTTTTATCCTTTCTTAAAGCTAAATAATCCTGGTGCTGGTGAAGCCTGCTGCATTGTGAATTTGATTATCAATACAAAGTCAGATACCACTGACCTAATTAGAACTAAGTGAGTATTTCAGTAACTAAAAAACAGGTTAGGTGGCACATGTGATCTGGAGAAAAATAAAGCAAGAAAGGATTCTTGCTTTAACAGTGTGAGTAAGAGGGAATTGATTTTAAATATGGATGGTCAAGGAAGACCTAACCTTGGAGATAGTTGTACAAAGATCTGGAAAACAAATTATAGCAAGTTATTTAAATTTTTGGAAGAAGCACATTCCAGAAAAAGAAAGAAGAAGCATTAAGTCCTTCAAGTAGAAAGATGCTTTGTATGCTTCATGTATAGACAGCATGGCAACATCCGGCTTATGATGCTGCACATGACATGGAAAAAGAAACTCTATCCTACCAACCAGTAAACAGCTGAAAAGAAGGAAGAATCAACAACTCTGCTCGAGTCCAAAAACAAGAGGACGCAGAGCAAACCACTGCCCCTGAGACTGGAAAGTCAGGTAAATATAGGAAATCATGGCTTCCTGGAGCAAAGGCTCACTAGAGAGCAGAAACCGCCCTGGGAACTAGTGCCAGGGTAGCAAAACCGGAACTGTAATTGAGGAATTACTCAAGACCCTGTGTGGAGAAGTCTGAGAGTTAAAAACTACAAAGTGACCTTTATTCCCAGAAGTAAGACCAAGTTCTTAAAGAAACATCAGAGAAAAATCACTTCATGCTTCTGACAGGGGGAGGGGAGAAAGAACCATTTTGTGATATGCCAGATGACTCTGTTCTGCTTAACAAGAACTTTCATTAGAGAGAACTGGTTAAAATACTGAAGTATATCAATTTAACTGACCTAGGAGTAAAAGAATACCCAATTCCAGACAACTATAGCCATACTGTCTCACCAAAGCAGGGAGAGAAACAAAACAAAACAGCAAAACATATGAAATTCACAGCCCAAAGGCACAGGATCACTAAAAGACTGGATCTACTCACAGGACTATGGTACACTACATCCTCCTCTCCCCACACCACAGCACCACTGTATTAAAGGCCTATTTGCAAGAGTTCCTTTTACCTGGTACATGATATCCAGTTACCAAGTAAAACTTACAAGGCATACCAAGGGGGAAAAACTCAACTTGATTAGACAGAGAAAGCACCAGAAACAGATGAAACAAGGATATTGGAATTATCATGGAATTTAAAATAACCATGATTAACATGCTAAGGACTCTAATGGATAAAGTAGACAGCCTGCAAGAACAGATGGGCACTGTAAGCA
The DNA here is from genome assembly GCF_963259705.1 of Myotis daubentonii. Lineage (NCBI taxonomy): Eukaryota > Metazoa > Chordata > Mammalia > Chiroptera > Vespertilionidae > Myotis > Myotis daubentonii. The sequence continues at coordinate 42,481,780 of NC_081845.1, read as the reverse complement.
GAGAGATAAAAATTCTAATAAAGAATCAAAAAGAAATGCTAGATATAAAAATTGTAACAGAATGCTTTTCATGGGCTTATTAATATACCACAAAAGGTTAAGGAAAGAACCTCTGAGTAAAAAGATATATTAATAGAGTCCTAAAATATGAAAAAGCAAAGGGAACAAAGACTGATAAAAATGGAACAGAATATCCACGGAATGTGGTACAACTACAAAAGGTGTAACACAAATATAAGGGGAATACCTGAAGGAGGAGAGAGAGAGCAAGAAACAGAAGAAATACTAGAAACAATAATGACTGAGAATTTTTGCAAATTAATGTCAGACACCAAATACTGAGAGCTCAGAGAATACCAAGCAGGATTAATGTCCACACCAAACAAACAAACACCTAGGCATATCATTTTAAATTTTAAAAAAAAAATCCTAAACAGAGCTATTGGGGGGAAAAAAATCTTAGAATTGATGAGCCTCTCTAGCCAGTCTGACCAAGAAAAAGGAGAAATGACACAAGTTACTATATCAAAAATGAAAGAAGGGACATCACTGCAGATCCCACTGACATTTAAATGATAATAAAGGAATCACACGAACAACTCTTTGCCCACAAATTTGTTGTTAGATGAAGCAGACTGATTCCTTGAAAAACACAATCTTGTATCTTGATAAAGAATATCTACAAATAACCACAGCTAACATAATACATGGTACTGATAAATGTGAAGCTTTTTCTTTAAAATAAGGTATAAGGCAAGGATACTGCTTTTTACCACTCATTTTCAACTTCATACTGAAAGTTCTAACGAATGTGGTAAGACAAGCAAATAATTAGTATACAGATTGAAAACAAAGAAATAAAACTGTTTTTACATAGATGACATAATGTACAGAAAATCCAAAGAATCGACAAAAGCACATCTGGATCTAATGAGTGATTGTAGTAAGAACTCAAGATAAAATATTAATATACAAAAATCAATCACTTTCCTATACCAGCAATGATCAAATGAAATATAAAACTAAAAATACAATACCATATACATTGGCACTCAAAAATGAAATAATAAGGTATAAATCTAATAAAATATGTACAATACCTACAAAAAACCCTACGAAATTCTAATAAAAGAAATGAAAAAAATAACTAAATAAAGAGATATTGCATGTTAATAGATAGAAAGACAATGTTGTCAGAATGTAAATTCTTCCCAACTTAATCTATAAATCAATGAAATCCTAGTTGAAATCCCAGAAATTTACTTTTCTGGATATCAATAAACGGATTTGAAAAATTATATGTAGCAGCAAAAGACCCAGAATAGCCAACATAATATTGAAAGAGAAGAACAATGTTGGAGGACTGATTACAAGCTGACTCCAAAACATACTATAAAACTATGTAATCAAAGCAACATGGATTTGATGAAAGAAGAAAGACAGATTAATGGGAAAAAAAGAGAGTCCAGAATTTAACCCAAATAAATATAGACAACTGATCTTTGACAAAGGAGTGAAAGCAATATAATGGAGAAAAATAGATTTTTTTCTAAAGAAGTGGTACTGGAAAAAATGTGCACCTAGACAGACTTTACAACCTTCACAAACATTAACTCAAAATGCACCACAGATCTATATGTAAAACACAAAACTATAAAACTCCTAGAGGATATAATAGGAGAAAACATAAAAGAAATAATTGATAAGCTGGACTTCATTAAAACCTTTTTCTACTCTGTGAATGACAATTTCAAGAGAATGAGAAGAAAATCCACAGAATGAGAGAAAACATTTTCAGTAAACAAATCTGATAAAGAACATCCAAAATACACAAATTACACTCAACAATAAAAAAAACAACCTGATTTAAAAATAAGCCACAAACCTTAACTGGCATCTCACCAAAGAAGATATTATACATGTGGCAAATAAGCATATGTAAAGATGCTCCATGTCAAATGTCATCAGAAAAATGCAAATTAAAACAATAATGAGATACCAACTACACACCTATAAAAATAGCCAAAATCCTGAACAAAGATAACACCAAATGCTTTCAAGGATATGCGGCAAAGGGAATCCTCATTTATTGCTGGTGAGAATGCAAAATGGTATAGCCACTGGAAGATAGTTTGGCAGTTCCTTACAAAACTAAATTTGCTCTTACCATGTGATCCAGCAATTGTGCTCCTTGATATTTTCCCAAAGGGATTGAAAATTTATATCTACACAAAAAACCTGCACATGGAAATTTATAACAGCTTTATTCGTAATTGTCCAAACTTGGAAGGAACCAAGGTATCCATATCCTTCAGTAGATTGATAGATAAATGAAATGTGATCCATCCAGACAATTGGATATTATTTAGTGTTAAAAGAAAAAAAGCTATCATCAAAAGTTAGAGGGAACTTAATGTTATTAAATCAAAGAAGCCAATCTGAAGAGGCTACATATAGTAGGATTCCAACTATATGACATTCTGGCAAAAGCAAAAGTATGGAGACAGTAAAAAATTCATTAGTTCCAGGGATATGGCGGGTGTGGTGGAGGTAGGAAAAAGAGACCGAGCACAGAGGATCTTACGGCAGTGAAAATATTCTATAGGATACTTTATTCAAATCCACAGAATGTGAACCCTAATAATAAACTATGGACTTTGAGTGATGATAATAATATGTCAATGTATGTTCATCAATTATTTTAAAAATATACCACTCTTAATGGGGAATGTAGATCATGGGGGAGGTTTGCATGTGTGGGGGCAGAGGTTATATGGAAAATCTCTGTACCATTTTCTCAATTTTTCTGTGAACCTAAAAGAGCTCTAGATTAGAACGTAGTCTTAATAAGAAAAAAAGAAAGAAAATAGAACAACTAACAGTGTGCAACAAGTCAGTGGCAATAGCAGTAAAGAGATAAAGTCAGAGAGATAATTATTATGAATTGGAGGGGGCAGATCCTGTAGGGTTTTATATTCTATTCTGAGAAATTAACATTTTATTTATCAGATAGGGAGTTTAAGCAAAATAACACTTACGTCTTATTAGAATCACCATAGCTGTTGCTTTGCAGATTCACTGAAGGGAGTCATTATGCAAGAACAATAAAGAGGCTATTGCAACAATTCAAGGTAGGGTAAATAAATGTGGCTCGGCCCAGGATAGTAAAGGGTGATCCACAGTGGTAATGCTAACAGGATCTGCTGGTTGAGTGATACAAAATGCAGAGATAGAGGGGAGTCAAGGATAATTCCAGGAATTTTGATCCTGGTGACTAAAAGGATGGGTAGCCATTGTCAAAGAGAAATTATTCACTGTATTCTTATTTCAAATGGCAAGACAGATTTCATTCATAATTGTTCAGTAAGAGAGAAATTTCAGTATGAACTGAACTTAACTCTGTTGAAGCAAAAGGTGGCATATTTTTAAATGCTGGGATGTTCTAAAGGAATTTCAGGGTGCTAGTTCTTCAATATGATTACGTCACCTACTAGTATGTTTGCTAACTGGTGCTTAGTGAAGTTAAACTCCTACAACCGCCCACCCCCCATAGAGACTGGAAGAAGGGGGCTCTATCTTTCCTGATACGTATATTTCAAGGGGATGGCTCCCAGGTCTTTACAAAAGATATTCCTAGATTCAGAAGATACATCCCAAAGGGACAGAGAAGCAAGACTTCTAAAAGAATGCTTCTAGAAAATGGAGGTCAAGGTCTTACAGTCAGGTTTGACTGGAACAAAGAGTAAATTGTTTCAGCAACATTGAGCTTTCTCAGGCAGGGGATTTCAAAGGGCTAAGGTTGTCATTCTAGGGACAGACCTTAAGCTACCAGAAAATATGATAGTGTTTGTTCAAGTTTCCTAGTGTGAGGGGTGAATAAAATTGTTGTGCTGAGAGTTTGCAATTCTACTGAGAGCGAAGGTTAAGGCCTAGCCTAGAAAAGTGTTCAATAGAATGAGGCCAGACTACAGTTTGGTCAAGGAATCTGTCACCATATAAAAAGGTGAGAACTAATTCTTCATTTTCATTAACAGACTCATAATATACAACTACAGTTGTACTTGTAACACATGGTTTAGAGCAGGGGTGAGCAAATTTTTGACTCAGGGGCCACAATGTGTTCTTAAACTGGACCAGAGGGCCGGAACAAAAGCATGGATGGAGTGTTTGTGAACTAATATAAATTCAAAGTAAACATCATTACATAAAAGGGTACGGTCTTTATTTTTTTTTTTTAGTTTTATTCATTTCAAACGGGCCGGATCCGGCTCACAGGCCGTAGTTTGCCCACGGCTGGTTTAGAGCATAGCTAGCTTCTATTTTGGTAGGAAAATTCTTTTCTTGATATTATAAAAGGTTATGATATTCTTAATAGAAAGAAAAAGATGTTAAAGATCCACCTAAGTTTATTTTTTGGCACTGTATTCAATACCAACTTGTCTATATCTCATATTCAATGATAAGAACCATTTTAATTGTTATATTTAAGACATTAAAACTCATTTTAAAGTAGTCACATTTGGTAGTGCATTTGTTTATCTTACCTTAGCAAAGAAAAACAATAAAAATGCATGAATATTAAACTTCCAAATACACTGCACAAAAAGAAAAAAAAGCTAATATAGTTCATATTAGGAGGAAGATTAACATAGTATAAGCACATACTTTTAAAAAATGGATAAACAGTTTCAGTCATAGTAAATGCTTAATAGAAGTTTGAACTATAGGGTATCCCCCCAAAAATGTATACATGCTTGGAATAACTATTAATTACAATGTTTCTTTCTTCTTAGATTAACGCATCTATAATAATAAAAGCATAATATGCTAATTAGATTAGACGACCTTCCAGATGAATCCATGGCAGCAGGGACTGAGGCCCTTGCACAAATTTTGTGCATCGGGCCTCTAGTAGTAATTAATAATTATTTAAAGTGTGTACATATTTTTAATACACCCTGTATTTTCTAATTCTTCCATACTGCTTGTTTGGATGTACCCTTAATAAGAGAACAATGCAGCCAATAGCTGTTGGAAAATTCAACTATATTCCTGTTTTAAACAAAAATGAAAAAAGAAAGCAACTTTTAAAACTTTGTTTTCTAAGCCATAGTTGTACACATCATGCTGACAAATTAAGATGCAAACAAGTCTATTCACATTCAAATGGTAAGTATTCAAATTCTAAATGTCAAGCACTTCCTCACTGAAACACTCCTTGATTTGCAACTGTATTTGTCAATTTCCATGTGTTTATTGTAAAATATAATAGATAAGTATGATAGGAAACCAGTGCACAAATGTCCACATTGCATTGTAAGACCCTTCCACAGCTATGCTAATTACTCAAGAGGTACAAATAGAAGATCTGTTTTTTTAAAGGTCTTCAATTATACAATTAATATTATAGTAGGCCTCACCGCTTACAATAAAAAAAATGAATCCAGGGCCTACTATGAATGCTGGGAGAAAATGTACAAAGCAAATATGTGAACATTTACAAAAGAAGATTTAAAAAATGGCTAAGAAACGCAAGAAAAGATGCTCACCATCATTAGTCAACAGGGAAATGCAAACTAAAAACAAAATGGAATAGCATTTCATATATACTAGTATGGCTATCCTATATAATAAAGAGGTAATATGCAAATTGTCCATCATGCCCTCACACAAGATGGCCACCACAAGATGGCCTGCAGGGGGGGGGCAGTTGGGGGGACCAGGCCTACAGGGTAGGGCAGTTGGGGGGGCCAGGCCGGCAGGGGAGGGAAATTGGGAGTGATTGGGCCAGCAGGAGAGGGCAGTTGGTGGCAATTGGGCTGGCAGGAGAGCAGTTAGGTGTGGATCAGTCTGGCAGGGGAGTGGTTAGGGGGTGATCAGGCTGGCAAGCAGGTGAGCAATTGGGAACCAGCAGTCTCAGATTGTGAGAGGGATGTCCCACTGCCAGGATTGGGCCTAAACCAGCAGTTGGACATTCCCCAAGGGGTCCCAGATTGGAGAGGGTGCAGGCTGGGCTGAGGGACACCCCCCCCCTCCAGTGCATGAATTTCATGCACTGGGCCTCTAGTAATAAATAAGACAGACAAATGTTGGCATGTGGAGTAATAGAAATACTCATAAGTTGTTGGTAGGAATATAAAATGGTGCAGTCACATTGGAAAACATTCTAGCTGTTCTCAAAAAGTAAAACATAAAACTGCCATATAATTTCAGTCCTAGGTATGTGCCAAGACAAATTAAAACATATGCCCATGCAAAAATTTGCACACAAATTAGGTTACATGCAAGGTTCATAGCAGCACTATCTGTAATAGCCAAATCCGGAAACAACCAAGCTGTTCATGAAGTAGTTGATGGGAGGCAAAATATAGTTTTTACACACAATGAAATGCAATTTAATAATAAAAATAAAACTGACCACTGACACAGTCTAGATCATGAATGAATCTCAAAAACATTATGCTAAAAGAAAAAAGCCACTCAGAAGTCACATATTATATGATTCCATGTATATAAAATTTCCAGAAAAGGCATACTTACAGTAGATTAGTGGTTCCCTGAGGTTTTTGTGAGGATAGGAACTGTCAGTGTACACAAGGAATCTAACAGGGGAGGGGCACAGAAATGTTCTACAACTGACCTATGGTGACATTTGAATAACTTGTTAAAGTAACTAAAAGTCATTAAATTGTACACTTGAAATGGGTGAATCTTCTCATATAGTAAATATACTTCAATAAAGTTATTGAAAATATTAAGCTTTTTCCTAAGATTTTTTAAAATGTGTTTTTTATTGTTGATAGTACTAAAGATATCTCCCATTTTCTTCCCCTTTCCTAGCACCTCCTCCTCCCAGTACCTACCTACCCCTCAGATCTTCACCACCCTATTGCCTGTGCACATGGGCTGTGCATAAAGTATACACGTTCTTTGGTTTATCTCTTCTTGTCCTCCCAACCACACATTGAGGTATGTCAGTCTGTTCCATGCCTCCCTCCTTCAGGTCATATTTTGTTGGTCAATTCCTTTTGTTCATTATATTCCACAAATAAATAAGATCATGTGACATTTGTCTTTCTCAGTTTGCTTATTTCACGTAGCATAATATTTCCCATCCGTGCTGTCCCAAAGGGTAAGAGATCCCTTTTTTACAGCTATATAGTATTCCATAGTATAAATGTCCCACAGGTTTTTTATACATTCCTCTATTGGTGGGCACTTAGATTGTTTCCAATTCCTAACTATTATAAATAACATTGCTATGAACATAGGGGTGCATATATTCTTTCTGATTGGTATTTTGGGGGTTTTAGGATATATTCCCAGAAGTGCATCACTGGTCAAATGGAAGTTCCATTTTCAATTTTTTGAGAAAACTTCATACTGTTTCCCATAGTGGCTGCATCAACCTTCATTCCCACCAGTGTTCTTTTCTCCACCATCTCACCAGTACTTGTCTATTGATTTCTTTTATGATAGCCATTCTGACAGGTGTGAGGTTATATCTCATTGTGGTTTTAATTTGCATTTCTCTGATGATTAGTGACTTTGAGCATTTTTTCATATGTCCCTTGGCCATTGGTATGTCCCCTTTGGAGAAATTTCTATTCATGTGTTCTGCCCATTTTTTAATTGGGTTGTCTTCTTCTTGTAGAATTGTATGAGTACTTTATATATCTTTATATTAATCCCTTATTAGATGTATCATTGGCAAATATGTTCTCCCATTCAGTGGGTTCCCTTTTCAATTTGATGGTCGTTTCTTTTGCTATGAAGAAGCTTTTTATTTTGATGTAGTCCCATTTGTATTTTGAGGCAATAGAGAGTACCTTTTGATCCATTTCGCAGAGTAACCTATGTATTTCCTATACTTCCTGACCCTCACAATGATACTACAGGACAGTGATGTCTCTTGCCAAGAAGAACAAATGTCTTTCCTTGGGTGTCCAGACCAGTGAAAATGATCCTCAGCTGATTTTCATGAGTTGTATTATATACATTAATCATTCACAGCTGCATGTGTTCCTTCTTCCCCCACACACACATTCACATGCACTAATCACCATGACTGAAACAGAAAATATAACATGCTTTAAAGTAGCCTGGGTATAGTGTATATTTTAACTTCATAACTAATCTTAAAATTAACAACTCAGAAGTATACTTATCATTCTATGCCATTTTGAAATAGGTAACAATCAGGTGAGAACTGTGACATTTTTTCACCATTAATATTTTCAAGTACTATCTAGTACTGAAGGGCACCTGTATTTTTAAATCAAAGGGAAGACATAATGGCATAATAGAAATGATATTAGCTTTACAGACAAACATATGTTCATCCAAATCATGGCTTCATCATTTACTGATTTTGTAAACATGGACAAAGTAAAAAGTTTACTCACAAAGTGACAGAGTATGACACACAAGGACAATGGTTTATAAGGGTTGTTTACTTGGAGGGATAGTGTTATAAATGAACTTCATGTAACCATTTTTCTGTATTTAACATAGTTTCTATAATGCAAGTGGATTAATTCTTAGAGAGCTTACAAGTAAAATAAAGATGCATTTTGATATTAAAATGTATGGGAAATGCATAATGACTGTGAGAGAATACTCATAAATTACTAAGTTTCACCACACAATTTTTCAAATAAATCCAATGATAACTCTCACCTAGTGTCATAAACACGTATGTATACACTATCAAATCATCTAAGAAATGTTATTTTTACCCAATAAAAATCAGTCAAATATATCCTATATAATAAAGAGGTAATATGCAAATTGACCCTCACACCCTCGTACCATCACAAGATGGCCACCCCCACATCATCACAAGAGGACCACCCCACGTCATCACAATATGGCCACCCCCACGTTGTAACAAGATTGCAGGCGGGGGAGGGCAGTTAAGGGCAATCGGGCAGGCAGGGGAGCAGTTAGGTGTCAATCAGGCCAGCAGGGGAATGGTTAGGGGGTGATCAGCAGGCAGGCAGGTGAGTGGTTAGGAGCCTACAGCCAACAGTCCTAGATTGTGAGAGGGATGTCTGACTGCCGGTTTAGGCCCAATCTTGCAGGGATCCAGCCTAAACTGGCAGTCAGACATCCCCCAAGGGGTCCCAGATTGGAGAGGGTACAGGCTGGGCTGAGGGACACCTCCCCAGTGCATGAATTTCGTGCACCAGGCCTCTAGTATTTAATATATATCTTTAGAAAAATAATCTGATATATAACTCAACAGACTACATATATATAGTCAGCATAATAAATATAAACTGACATTTATTTAACATTTTCCCCATAGTACAGATGGGGAAAAAAAACAAGCAAACAAACCCTAAAGCACAAATAGTTTAAAGAAGTTGTTGAAGGTGGCTGGGCTAACAGAAGGAGATAGAATTATTCAGCTACTCTAAAGTGGTGGTGGGAGAACCCTCACAAAGGACACGTAGTTCTTAACCACTGCATGGGCATGAGAGAGAATAGCCTCCAACTGTAAAACCTCAAATAAAAAGTATTGTAGTATACACATGTTTTAGGAGTTAGTTTCTAGTAAATACCATAAACACAGGGTGCCTGAGATGATCAGTAATTAAATCTGAAAGTCAAAAATATTATTTTTTTTTACACTGACTTAACAACATGAAAACCCGGTGAAAGTTGATGCAGGCTAATTTGAGATAATGATGCTGATATTAAATCTACCTGACTTGCCCCTCACTCCATCCCTATTTTCTGATTGAAAATATAATAGAAATACAGAAATAAAGCCGAAACCGGTTTGGCTCAGTGGATAGAGCATCGGCCTGCAGACTGAAAGGTCTCAGGTTCGATTCTGGCCAAGGGCATGTACCTGGGTTGCGGGCACAACCTCAGTAGGAGATGTGCAGGGGGCAGCTGATCAATGTTTCTCTCTCATCGATGTTTCTAACTCTCTATCTCTCTCCCTTCCGCTCTGTAAAAAATCAATAAAACATATTTAAAAAAAATTTTTTTTTAAAAATACAGAAATAAATATCACAGCTCAAAATCCCTTGAACTAGCAATCCTGTTCTGTGGATGCCAGGGTATATGAATGAGTTATGAGGAAGAATCATGGCCCAGACATTATGAAAACTATCAGTGATTTCTACCTTCTGTGACTGCACACCTTCACTCAGGTCTGTGTTAGATTGACTGCACAGAGGAGGTGCTGCGTGGGGTAATCGGAGCTGTTTCAAGTCTCTCTTTCTAATTAGTTCCTTTTTTATCTGTGACAACTCCAGGATTTTGTGTCTCAGGAGTGTCCCAGAGTGAGGAGCTGCATGAGACAGAAATACACACATTGCATGCTGAAAGTGAGTTAAGTAATGAGGAAGGGCGAGAGAATGGAAGGGCATTAGCTGCTGTGAATGCCCAGGGGTTTTGCACACCTTGTGTCGACAGAACCAGCACAGCTTGCATCAAATTTTCCAGAGAGATATTCACCTCAGCATAATCAGAGAAGGAGACATAGAAAGAGAAACACCGTCTTCCTCAGCCTTATAGAGCCCTCTGTGAACATCAATGGGCATCAGCATGAGAGCTGAGGAAAGGACTCAAGGGATGCAGGTGAAGAGTGAGGCGCCGGAGAACACAGAGGCACTGCTCCTGAGAAAGCCTGAGGCCTACATTGACGGCCTCTAATTGAAAAGGAGCAAAGAGAGAACAATAGCATGGGGACCATAAAAAAGGTCTGAAAAACAAAATAGGGGGATAATGTGTTGACAATACAGAAGAAGAACACCTTTTGGCTAAAGATTTAGCAATGAAAATATTTTAGAAAGCATATACTTTTTCAATAAACAAAAAATAATGGTATGGAATTCAAATGGCTTTTGGCTAGCAGCCCATAACCTCTCTTAAAAATTCCCAGCAAAACTTAGTAAATAACAAAATACAACATAAAAAAATGATAGCTGGCAAGTTACAGTTAGGCTTCCTAAGGATGAAACCTGTAAGGCATTAACCATAATTATAAGAGAGACTAGAGGCCCGGTGCACAAAAATTTGTGCACTCGCGGGGGAAGGAGGGAAGTCTCTCAGCCCGGCCTGTGCCCTCTCACAGTCTGGGACCCCTCGGGGGATGTCCACCTGCTGGCTTAGGCCTGCTCCCCGGGGGATCGAGCCTAAGCTGGCAGTCAGACATCCCTCTGGCAGCCCAGAAGCCCTTGTGGGATGTCCACTTGCCAGTGGGGAGCAGGCCTAAGCTGCAGTTGGACATCCTTAGCACTGCTGAGGAGGCAGGAGAGGCTCCTGTCACCACCGCTATGCTAGCAGCTGTCAGCCTGACTTGTGGCTGAGCAGAGCTCCCCCTGTGGGAGTGCACTGACCACCAGGGGGAAGCTCCTGCATTGAGCATCTGCCCCTTGGTGGTCAGTGTGTGTCATAGTGACCAGTCATTCCCAGTCATTCTGCTCTTAGGGCCAATTTGCATATTACCCTTTTATTATATAGTATAGAGACCTGGTGCACGGGTGGGGGCCAGCTTGTTTGCCCTGAAGGTGTCCCGGATCAGGGTGCAGGTCCTGCTAGAGTGCCTGGCCAGCCTGAGTGAGGGGCTGAGGGCTGTTTTCAGGCTGGCCACACCCGCTTCAGGATGGGGGTCCCCACTGCAATGCCTGGTCTGCCTGGATGAGGGGCTGATGGCTGTTTGCAGGCTGGCCAAGCCCTGCAGCGGGGACCCTCACCCCATGGGGATATGGCCAGCCTGGGTGAGGGGTTGAGGGTTGTTTCCAGGTTGGCCACACCCCCTTCAGGGTGGGTGAGTCCCACTGGGGTGCCTGGCCAGCCTTGGTGAGGGGATGATGGCTTTTTGTAGGCTGGTCAAGCCCCCCAGTGGGGACCCTCACCCCATTGGGGTATGGTCAGCTTAGGTGAGGGGCTGAGGGGTGTTTACAGGCTTCCCACAGCCCCTGCAGGGTGGGGAGTCCCGCTGGGGTGAATAGCCAGCCTGGGTGAGGGGCTGATGGCCGTTCAGGCTGGCCATACCCCCCGGTGACCCAAGCTCCCAGCCTCTCTGTCTTTTTTTTTTCTGGGATTTATTTATCTAGTATAATTGAAACTTTGTAGCCTTGAGTGGAGCCCAGGACCAGCCAGGGCAGGCAGGAAGCTTGGCTTCCTCTATCACCGGGGCAACCCAAGCCTCCTGCTCGCTCAGTTTTGTGGCCACTGCCATCTTAGTTGGGTTAATTTGCATACTCACTCCTGATTGACTGGTAGACGTGGCTTGAGTGTAGCAGAGGGACAGTTAATTTTCATGTTTCTCTTTTATTATATAGGATGAGTCTAAATAGACCAAAACAAAAAACAAAACCTTGCTCAAGTTTCATTATAAGATTTATTCCAACTTTGCTTCATGATGTGAAGACAGCAAAAACAAACATCTTACACAAGATACAAAAGTGGTGCTTGTTTATTAGATGAACATAAAACAAAGGAAACATAATAATTGGATCAAAAAAGCATAATGGCATAGATCTAGGTAAGACCATCCTGTTAAATGGACCATTTCTATTATTTAAGTGATCAAACAACCCAATTCTCTAATTGTACTTACCAAGACATGATTTTTTTTCTAAATACATGGGAAACTAATCTTTTGTAGTAATTTGAAAGCAAAAAAAGATAGAAAACTAATTATAAAAATAAAAATGTATAAATTTTCAGAAAGTTATTAAACATGCTTTTTTAAAATACGCTTTTTAAGAGTTCTTTATAATGCTAAGATATTAATTCAAATTTTAATTGTAATAGGATTTTTAATCAATATAATATGGGTGGAATAAAGCATAGTGGTTTTCCTAAAATATACTTATTATTTTTAAAAAAGCAATTCACTAGTCAGAAAACTCACTTTTGGAATACAGTATCAAAATATTCACCTCATGACACATTTATATACCAGATGAGTGACAGCTCATTTTCAATTTGATTTGTTGAGGTATCCCTCTCAATTCTGAAAGAGGTAAATGAACTTTGTCAGAGACTTCTAAGGGGTCAAAAGTGGGACACCACTCAATGTTTAAATAAAGAACAAAAAGAATTGTTTCAATTGGTGCTTTATAATTTTCATCTCTTTGTTCAGATTACCATGCTGTCCTTCACTATAGACACATAAATGGCTTTCTTGAAATTCCTTTAAAAGTATTCACCTTATATTAAATTATATAGCAATGAATGCCAAACTAACTCCTCTAGGACCAGAGACCAGAATCACATTTTAAAACCAGTGTCCTCTCAATCCATTTGGCCCTACATTCTTATTATCCTTCCTGAACATATCCTTAATATATTTGCAATCCTGAATGTGTGAGCCTATCAAATCAACTAGCCTCTCCTTTGAATGAAGTCAAACTCTTCAACTTTGTTGACTGGCTCACATGAGATTATCTCAGATAGCTTTTTTTTAAGTTATCATACTCTAGATAGCAGCTGCCCCAAGTGTTCTTATTTCTTTGTTATGTTCAGCTCTCCCTTACCTCCCAGGCTTCACATTGGTTTTCACAGCAGAACAATCTTAACTAAAAAAACCTCTTTTTCCTGTCTATACCTCATTTATTCTGTAAGTCCAACCTTAAATTCCTAGGAAATCTCTCATCATCTCCAAAGTCTGTATCCTTCTCCTCTAACTGCACTTATCAAACACACTGCACAGTATAGAACATTTTGGTGTCTTGACTAGATTATGAGTGGACAGCATACATTATCCTAGGGCCATTATCTGTCATAGGACTAGGCATCTTATTAGCACACATATCATAAAAGGAAAAAAAAAGAAAGAAAACAAAAGAAGAAGACAAGGGGAAATTATAGGTTAATATTTAGGGATTTTTCTCTTTCAAATACTGTTTATTGCATTAAAAATAGCTTTTTTTTCCCCCAAAGCATCAAGACAAATTGAACTCTATTTCATCATTCTATGAAGTCGTTCTAAGAGAGGAAATAAAATTTTTGTTCACACTAGATCTTCCCCTTTTGGTGAATTTGCTACTAAAATAGAAAATACTATGCTGATTTTCTGTGCACTTCAATTTATAATTATCACCCAGTTTCCCATGTCCTTAATTTAAAACGGGTTATTCAAATTGCCATTAATATGTCTATGCAACAAATATTTCTTAAGTGCTTATTGTTAGACTAGTGCCCCAACGCATGGATTTGTGCACATTGAAAGGAAATTAATTAGAAGGTAGCAGGCAGGATGGGACTGGGCGAGACGGGGCAGTACACACCCTGGAGTCAACCTCCCAAGGTTCCTCCCTGGCGGGCCATACCTGGGGCGGCAGTGCAGCTCAAAGGGTATCTGCAGAGTGAGCAGGGTCCCTCCAGCAGGTGGGGTCTCTTGGCCTGGCCTGCAGGGTTAGGGCCAAAACCAGTTCTCTGACATCCCCCTAGGGGTCCTGGATTGTGAGAGGACCGTTCTCAGATGACACACCGTGGAATTGGGATCCCTCCTCTCTGGTTCCAGGGTGCATCACCCAAGAACCACCACTGCCAAGTCACTGCAGCTCGGCAGCTCCTGCATTGAGCATCTGCTCCCTGGTGGTCAGTGCACATCATAGACACTGGTCAGAGCGTGTGAACCCTGGTGGCCATTGCGCATCATAGATACCAGTTGGACAGTCAGATGGTTGCTTAGTCTTTTATATGTATAGATATCAGGCTAGTTTCTGTAGCAAACAGTAATTCACTTAATTCTTAAAATAATCACATGAGGTCAAAGAAAGTTCAAGGAATAAAAATTCACCTGCAGCTCCATTACTAATTAATATCTGATTTCTATTAATTTAAAATATATTGTTCAAATAAGTACAGTGAATTGATCATCAAGAACTGGCTATCAAATAATTTTTGGCTTTTGTGTTAAAATATATCTATCTTTCTAAGCAAAAATCACTGTTAAGCCCAACTTTTCTGAAAGTTTCATGAAGAAAAAAATCTGACAATGAGAAATAAGCCTCAGGTTTTTATTCATTAGCCTTGGGAGAAATGGAAAGGTGGGAAACACCCATTGTGACATGAACAGGAAGTCCAGAAGGAGCACCTGGGGTGGGGGGGGGGGGGCACTCCCAGTGTGCGGGCTGGGCTGGTTAAATGTTGCCTGGAGACCAGTCAGTCTACGCTGTGCATCCCAACCCAAAAGATATCAGCACTTATAACTGGGAAACTAGTAAATGCACTTTTAAAGTACCTAAATACCCCCATTTGAAAGAAATATGTAGTCCCCAAGTTATCCTGGTTTAAAGCCAAGAATAAGAAAATGGGCACAGAGAGACTTGCCACTTTATTTTTTTTAAATTTCTTTACCTACTTTTCCCATGAAAGAGTACTCTTTTCCTTATTTAAGACCCTGATGTTAAGTCTCCATCTCCATTTGCCCCGCCAATGAGTAAGGGAGTGTGGGTGCTTACCCAGAGACATATCCATTAGTGCAAAAGTCAAAATGATTGGAAAATATGTGCTAAAATAAAAAACATCAATAACAGTTGTACTACCTCAAAGAAAAATATACTCCTCACCTCATTTATGGGGATCAGCATTTGAAAGGCTCTGCACTTATTTTACTATGTAAACAAATTTAAAAAATGAAAACAAAGCACAGTACAGAGCAATATAGACTAAATGTCTAATTGCTTTCCTGCCACCCATTTGTTCATAATGTGCTGAGTACATTGACAGGATAATAACTGAAGAGCATGACAAATGTTTGAAATGCATACAACTTCAGATCCACTGCCATCATAAAACAATCATTTCATGAGTCAGCCAGTGTTTCCAACTTTAATTGACGCAATAGATTTGCAGTTATGGGCTTCTCTTCTGAGTTTGCCTTTTATTTTTATTAAAGAAAAAACATCCACCAAGTATTTTTTTTTTTTTTGCATTAAGTAGGTATCATTTCCTAAATCAGTTTTCAATGCGAGTGTTTATTTTAATAAAACTAAACTTCTCTGACATGTTTGCTGTTTCAGAATACATATTTTGCCTACAGCATGAGGCAGTTGCTGCATACTGCACATCTTGGAAATGTAGCTCAGTCAAGAGGAGCCAAGGAGAGACAGAGCTGAGGAGCATGGTGCTACACCCCATCTACCCTCACACCCCTCAATCCTGGGACTGATTTTTCAATGCTGGAGCTTGAAGTAATAGAAAATTCTTTCTCAGCTTCCATTCAGACTGGAAAACAGCTGTGGCAGCATCGTCACAATTCTCTGAGATTATAAAATCTCAGAGGCAGTTGGCTAAGCTCTTCTCTCTTCCAAATCTGCAAAGAAACCAGGCATATTGTTTTGCCTTCTTGGGTTATAGGAGGATGTTAAAGTATACAATTTCCCTTTCATTATGTAATAAGGAAGAGCTGTTATACCTGGTAGAAATATTAAAAATATACTAAACAGGCTTCTAAGCCAATGTAGCAGATTGGACACATTTTTCACCAATAATTCCAATGCATGAAAATGAAATCCAGAACTTTAATACATAACAGAATTAAGATGAATGAAAATAAGTAAAAGGAGAAAATGAAGGAAATCAATAACTTTAGATGGAAAAAATCAACTAAAGAAGAACACACAAAAAAGGTCATTGTCCAGTTTTGAAGCAAAAGTTTATGTGGTATGAAACCTGAAAATAGGAAAGGGAGAAATGATTAAAGACAGCATATTTCAATTTTAAGTGAGTCAAAAAAGTTTATAAGGAAATTCAAAAACAGGAAATGAAAGAGACTTTTTCAAAAATTTGAAGCACTGAGTCTTATACATACAGAAGGAATACTAATCTTATATGCGGTACTAAAAAGAAAACTATTGGAGGAGATTAATTCTTTCAAAGTTAGATGCATAACTTTTTTAAGTCCTTTAAAAATAGACACTGAAACCTGAAAAGGGGAGAATGGTCATACTCATAACCCATACTTGAGTTCATAAACATTCTCAAGTCCCAAGGGTAAACTAGGCAACTATCAATTTGGGGGGACTTCTAGAATAGAGAAGTAGAGCCTAAGCGTATAAGAAATGTGAAAGAGCTAAAGACTAAAACAAAATGATAAATGGATAATGAGAGTAACGTGAATAAAAAATAGTCCTCTGGCATGCAGTCCAGCCGCTAAGAGACTATCTATATGCTGGACACCCCTAGATCTGGTCAGTCAAGCCTGGAACTCAGACACTGTGTCTGGGACAAAGTTATTAGTTCAAGGGGGTACACAATGCCCACTTTTTAAATCCTGATCCCTTCTCTCCTCACACCACAAAAGTCCATATAATTATTTCTTACTAGAGGCCTGGTGCAAGAATTCATGCACAAGTGGTGTCCGGCCAGCCTGCCTTGATGGGGGCCGATCAGGGCGGATCCGGCCGGGGGGAGGGGCCAAGGGAAGTTGGCAGCAGGGCCGACAGGGGGGAGGTGGGAAGGGAGGTGGGGGATGGCAATTGGGACCCAAATCAGACCAATTGGCCTCTGCAGTGCATGTCATAGCCACCAGTCATTCCAGGCATCCTGGTCACTTGGTTTTATATATATAGATTCCTGATAACAGGGGATCTAGAAAGTCGTAGAGAAGATGTCAGTTGAGCTCCTTCATTCTTACAACTTTAACTTTCTATAACTATCTGTAGATGAATACAGTATACACACAGTACACAAACTTATTATTTTATTTGGAAAGAAATGATATTTTTAGACAAGAATGAGCATCTTGAACAAAGGCACAAAAGCAAGATGACATGGTAGGTTAATGCAATTTCTTACTGAAGTTTATAAGAAAGTGACAGTGAGAATGCTAGAAAATTAGGTAATGATTAAATGAAAGATTTAATGTGATATGCTAAGGATTTTGCATTTTACCTTATAGGAACATAATTTTTTAAAAAAACATATAAAGTAAAATACTAGTATTCTCAGTCTTTTGAAACCATATTTTTTATGAAAAAAATCAATATATCATATCTCCCTTAACATCACTTTCTTTATTTTAATAAATTGAATATTGTGACTCAGAAAAGTGATCAATACTGAATTAATTTTCCCAAAGGAATACAATTCTTCCCACATAAACACACACAAATATAGTATGCTTTTCAGGAAGTCACTTATTTTTCTCAAGAAAGTTTTAAAAGCAATTCACTGAGGAATAGATCATAAAGGGAAGAATAATTCCAGAGAAAGACAAGGAAAAGATTGCACCAAGTCCTTCCATTGCAAAAAAGAAAAAAAAAACAAAAAACCAGAAACTGACTAAATTTCTAACACACACTCCTAAATGGATATACTTCTAGCAATGACAAAAGTCAAGCAGCATCCATGTCATCTATTATAGCAAGACAAAACATTGACAAAATATTACTTCAACCTGTTCTGTGTTCCAAATAACCCTTATTTTATATGCCTGCAATTTCAGTTGAAAATTGTTATTAGAATAACCACAGTTAACCTTTATTGAGTGCTCATCATTTGCCAGGTATTGTTCTCAATACTTTACAAGTACTCATTAAATACTCACAATACTCTCATGAAGTACATATAATTATTTTCTCCATTTTACATATAAAGATACTGAGCCAGAAAGAAGTAATGTGGTATCTAGAAAACATAATTAACAAATAAACAAAACAGAAACAAATTCATAGATACAAGGAAGAAACTGATGGTTGCCAGATGGGATGGGGTATGGGGCACTGGGTGGAAAAGGTGAAGGGATTAAGAAGTACAAATTGATAGTTACAAAATAGTCATGAGGATATAAAGTACAGCACAGGAAATACAGTCAACAATACTGTAGTATCCATGTATGGTGCCAAGTGGGTACTAGACGTATCTGGGGGATCACTTTGAAAGTTACATAAATGTCTAACCTTATGCTAAAATTAACATAATATTGAATGTCAACTGTAATTGAAAAAAACTTTTTTTAGAAAAGATATGAGTCCAAGATCATACAGTTAATTAGTGGTAAAGCTAGGATTCCAAAGATCATTTTGATTCAATGGCTATCCTTTTTACCACTATACTTAAATACTTCTAAATATTCTACACTCATGAAAAAGTTTAAGCCCTGACTGGTTTGGCTCAGCGGATAGAGCATTGGCCTGCAGACTCAAGGGTCCCAGGTTCGATTCCGGTCAAGGACATGTACCTTGGTTGCGGGCACATCCCCAGTGGGGAGTGTGCAGGAGCTGATCGATGTTCCTCTCTCATCGATGTTTCTAACTCTCTATCCCTCTCCCTTCCTCTCTGTAAAAAGTCAATAAAATATATTTTTTTAAAAAGTTTAAGATGTTGCAAATAATTAATTCTCAATTATTCCTCTTAGAGTCATACTGTCTTCCCCACTAGGGCACAAATACTAGTACTCTAGGAATTATTTCATAGGCTCTATGAAAAATAAATTTCCAGAGTCCATGTACATATAAACTTTCATATGTGAAAATATTTGTATTTTTCTTACAAATTGGATATACTTTGATTAAATATAAAATTCTAGGTTCTAAATTATCAAATTTCATATAACTTTCTATTATCTCTTTCAGGATGGCATTCTCTGAAATATTTGAGATTAGGGGATTTTTATTCTTTTGTGGAAGATATGATATTTCTTCTAATGAATGTTTTTTTCATTTTCTCTATATTATTATTGTTAGTCTTGAAATTTCACTGTCACTGTGAGTGCATCTGAATGTGCACACACGTATGTGTTTCATCCTCATATGCTTTTTCTCTTCCATTAGGCAAATTTGACAAATTCTTTACCCATTTTCTAAGTCTCTTCCCATAGAAGAAAATATAGGTACCAAACTTGTGGACCTTGGTCATAGAGAATATTTTATTAACGACCCCAAAGACAAGGGAAGTAAAGGCAAAAATAAATGAATGGGACGATGTCAAACTAAAAAGGTTCTGCACAGCAAAAGGAACTGACAACAAAACAAATAGGCAGCCAACAAGATGGGAGATGATATTTGCAAACAGTAGCTCTGACAAAGGTCTAATTTCCAAAATATATAAATAACTCATAAAACTCAACACCAAACAACCCAATCAAAAAGTGGGCAAAATACCTTAAAATACACCTCTCCCAAGAAGACATAGGAATATCCAATTTATAATAATAAAAGCGTGATATGCTAATTAGACTGAACAGCCAAATGACCTTCCAGACATCCTTCCAGATGACTTTCCAGACAAAGCTGGGGCTGCCAGGGCATGCCACCACGGCTGCGAGGGCTGAGCCCCTTGCACGAATTTCGTGCATCAAGCCTCTAGTAGATACTATATGAAAAGATGTTCAACCTCACTGGCAATTAGGGAAATGCAAATCAAAACTACAATGAGATACCACCGCAAACCAATCAGAGTGGACATTACCAACAAGACAAGCAATAACAAGTGTTAGAGAAGTTGTGGAAAAAAAGGTACCACTCATCCACTGCTGGTGGGAATGTACACTGGTACAACCACTATGGAAAGCAGTCTGGCGATTCCTCAAAAAATTAAAAATAGAGCTACCATGTGACCCAGCAATCCCTCCCCTGGGTATATACCTGAAAACCTCAAAATCATGTATTTGTAAAGATATATGCACTCCTATGTTTATTGCAGCATTATTCATGGTGGCCAAGACATAGAAACAACCAAAGTGTCCTATGATAGAGGACCGGGTAAAGAAGACGTGTACATATACACAATGGAATACTACTCAGCCATAAGCAAGGATGACACAGTGCCATTTGCAACAACATAGATGAACCTTGAGAGCATTATGCTAAGTGAAATAAGTCAGTCAGAAAAAGCTAAGAACCATATGATTTCACATATCAACAGCAGTGTGGTGGTTGCCAGAGGGAAGAAGAGTCCTAATATATGGTGACAGGAAAAGATTTGACTTTGGGTAGTGAGCACATAACTGCATTTCTATGTAGTTACAGGTCATGTAACATAGAAACCCACACCTGAAACCTGTATATTCATGTTGACCAATGTCACCCTAATAAATTTAATTTTTAAAAAAGCCATGTGCCAGTTTGTTGCCTTCTTCCCTATCTGAGGAAACCATGAGAGCCTCAGTAGCAACTATATTTTCCAGACAAATTCAAAGTAAATTATTCATTAAATATTAGATTCATGAAGAAAGTCTAATGTAAAGGTTATCCAACCTATTGGAAGAGTTGTTGCAAGAAATATCCTGAGCACTTATTTTTGGACCCTTGGACTCTGGTCAACAACAGTACTGACAGAGTAATTCATTGTGCAAGAAAACCCACGTAAAACAAATCAGCAAAATTGAAAATGTACTTATCACTGCAATAAATGCTACATAATTATTGCAATAGAAAACTGTAAGTCATAAATATACACATTTTAAAAGTGTAAAAAATGAAAAACAAAATAAATCCATGAAAACACTTTAAATAAAAATTAGACTGTTATCACACTACTAAGCAAGAAGAACTCTTGAGAAAAATAAAATGGACTCCAACTTCACAAATACAAAAGTACCTATGAGCTGCTGGCTGTGTTCTCAAAGTGCAAATGATCTTCATAAATATGAAAAAATATGCCAACGATCACAATTATCAAAAGTAGTATGCTGAGCCTGTCTACGCTAGGGGTGTGACTGATGTCTGGCAGACAGCTGCAGTGGATTACCATTCGGTCAAATATTCCTTTCTTGGTAACTGAATCATCTGTTTTCCACAACATCTTGAGCATGAATCACACGCCCTGCTGCCACCCTCCACTCTGGATGCTCAATGATCACGTAGCATTAGAAACCAACTAACCAACTACCTACCTACCTATAAAAACAACTACCTTGGTGTCTAATGTTATGTGATAATTAGAGAGAGAGAGAGAATCTTTTTGCTTCTTTGGTTGGCATATAACTGATAATATAAGCAATATTCTCCAAATAAAATAATCATATTATCAATTACATTGATTTTTATAAGCACTGTTTATAGCAGAAAACTATATGAAAAAGAAAACAAATGACCAAATAAAAAATTACATCCAAGCTTTTATAAAAATTCAAGGACCTGCCGAAACCGGTTTGGCTCAGTGGATAGAGCGTCGGCCTGCGGACTGAAAGGTCCCAGGTTCGATTCCAGTCAAGGGCATGTACCTTGGTTGCGGGCACATCCCCAGTAGGAGATGTGCAGGAGGCAGCTGATCGATGTTTCTCTCTCATCGATGTTTCTAACTCTCTATCTCTATCCCTTCCTCTCTGTAAAAAATCAATAAAACATATTTAAAAAAAAATAATAATAATAAAATAAAATAAAAAAAAATAAAAATAAAAATTCAAGGACCTGTATTATGAACATATTGGTTATGACTTTGTACTAGAGTTTTGCAAAATGTTACAACTGGGGGAAATTGGGCAAAGTGTACATGGGAACTCTAGAGACAGGTTTTTATTATTGTTTTATTATTTCTTACAACTACATGTGAATCTACAGTTATCTCAATGAAACACTTGAAATTTAATTAAAAATATAATTTAAAATAGTAACTCAAGGACTAATTTGGAATGAAATAAACTCTTTGGTGCTCAAGGACCTACTTTCATGTATGGTTTTATAACCTGCATTTTAATCATATTTCAAGCCCTTCTAGTCCCATCCTTCTAGTCCTCTTCCTCTTCACCTACCACAAGTAAAATTTTCTCTCACATAAATTGCTCAGGAAAATCCATTAATCAATCCCAAATCTCCCATAAATATGTAGAAAATATTAGCTGTATAAGGACAGACTTTTCTCAGAAATTCCATTCTCTATATTTCATATTGCATGTCTGATTATAGTAATATGTTATTTTTTACCAAACAGTAAGACAATTTTTGGGAATCAAAAATTGCTAAATAAGTTATAAATATTGGCATTTCTTATATCAAACTAGAACATATTGTTAAAAACTATTATTCTTAATTTGATTCAAATTTAATGATTACAGGAAAAGACAGAAGCTCTAATCTTATTTAAGTTGGATCCTATATTTTTACTTCTTAAAAATTCTGTTACTAGAAAATCCTTATTTTATTGCATTGAATATATTAATGTCATGAATAAATATAAATTTCCCAAACTGGGTGTAAGCAGTTGAATTATCTTGTTATTCACATATGTATGCATTGATTAGTTCAAGTGCAGCATCATAGCAGAAAATCAGGCTATTTCACACATCATTTCAAATCACCAAAAATAAGCATGCATATTTAAAGTTTTATTATTCCATAATAATAATATAGTGAAATATAAAGAATACATATATTTTCTCTTTGGTTTAGACAATTTCACTCATTTGATTAACAACATTAACTGGATATAGCCCATTCAATGCTTCATTTTCTTTTGTAAAAGTTCAAACACAAAATCACAAACTTTGTCTTTACAAAAAATACTAGTAGAATTAAGTGTGACATACAAAACATTGCATCACTTTTCTTTTACCCTTTTAAAGAGAACACATTGGCTTGAGCTAATTTTAGATTTCAGAGGCCAGTGAAGCGTGGCAGCCTCCCTCAGAGCTGAGGGGACACAAGAGTAAAGTGTGCATGCAGTATTTCAGCTTTCTGGGGGGATTCCTGAGGGACTGGCTTCTGTCTTGTCTAAACTGGGGCACTAATGGGACTCAAGATACTCTAGAAGTCTGGGGTGGAGAGTGCAGAGGACAAAGAAAACTCAGGCATTTGTAGCAACTAAAGAACCTGCAGAACCACACACAGACAACAAAGAGCCTTAAAGAAAGAATGAACCCTGTAATATCATATGATGTCAACATGGATTAACCTTGAGGACATCATGTTAAATGAAACAAGCCAGTCACAGAAGGACAAATACTATATGATCCCATTTATTTAAGATATCCAATGTAATCAAACTCTTTTAGAAACAGAAAGTAAAGTGGTGATTTCCAGGAGCTGGGAGGAGGGAGAAAAATGGGGTATTGCTGTTCAATGGGCATAGAATTTCACTTATGGAAGATAAAAAATGTCTAGAGACCCGCTAGATAACATGTACATACAGTTAATAATAGTGTGCAGTACACTTAAAATTTTGTTAAGAGGGTTATATGTTTTGTTATATGTTTTTTATCACAATAAAAAAAATCAAATAAATATCACTGCTTTATTCTTTTCCCCTTGGGTTTAGAATACCTAGGAAGAATGAAATCTCATTAACAAGTTTTGAAAATCCTGGAAGGGGGAGGATATATTCAAAAGGCAGTCAAATATATAGGTGTGAAATAATGCCCTTTGATGGAGTATAGTACTTAAAATGGTGCATCTCAATAAATAACATTATTTTTAGTTATCAAATTTCAAACTTAACATTAGAAAAGTAACTTTCGCTCTCCATAATTATCCTTGTCTAGACAGATGACTCAAAATCTGATACCCCTCTGTGGCTAGAGATTTTAGGTTACTCATCTGACAGCCAAATTTACTTCACATTTTCTTGTAAGCCTAGATCTTTATGACATATCATTAAGCTCCTTATTCCCAAGCCTAACTTAAGTTAAAATTGAAATTCAGAAGTAACAATACTGAACCATAAATCTGAATGCTGTACACAGGTATAATCGTCAGTCTTTCTTTTGCATATCTTGAGAATATTCACTGTAGCAAAAGGAATTTTAGAAAACAGATACAATATTTAAATCACATGGCAAGTTCTATTGATAAAGTAAGCCTGGACTGTGTGGCTAAATGGTTGAGCATTGATCTATGAACCAGAAGGTCAGGGTTTGAAACTTGGTCAGGGCACATGCCTGAGTTTTGGGCTCGATCCCCAGTGAGGAGTGGGGGAGGGGGGCATCCAGGAGGAAGCTAATAGATGATTCCCTCTCATCATTGATGTTCTTATCTCTCCTTCCTTCTCCCTTCCTCTATGAAATCAATAAAAATATATTTAAATGTATATAATATACCATAAATTTATATAATCTACTTATGTTTGGAGTCCCTTCTTATATAGATACAAGTAGGAAGGGTACAGATCACAGAATGTTGAAAATCAGGGTTAAGTCATATACTTTTTCTAGCCCATACAAGTTACTCAGGGACAAGTAAAAAGACCAATTACCAGTTGAGTTAGGAATGCTATATTCTTTTTTGTTTTTAATGGAAAGACTCAGGTTACATCAAGTAAGGGAAGTCTGGTGTAAGATTACCAACAGGTATTCTCAGCCACTTCTCACAAAAAGCCTGGAGAAGTCTAACAATCAAGTAGAAATTGTAGAACAGCACAAAACTGCGAATAGCTATGGTAGTTTAGGGGCACCTAGAACTCAGAGAAATCTGGCAACTAGGTTGTAATCTTTCAGCAACAGCAGTCTCATAAACTTCACTCTAGAACTCTGTCTTTATACATCCTAGCTACATAGGAATGTGTGCTTTTCTCTCTTCTGCTTTCTCGTTTGTAACATTACTAGTATTCTCTTGTTTCTCCACTTCAGCTTTCCGGGAGAGTGGGTCTGATGGTCCTGTGAATCCCCATCAGTCCCCTTTAGGCAGTGGCTTGAAAGACCACCTTATAAGGTACTGCCCAACAGATAGGTTACCTGGGGGCAAGTGCCAACCCCTGAAACAAAACTTAGGAATCACAAATGTGTGATCAGTTATATGGAAGAAGACCCTTAGGGAGGCCTGTGGGTGGGCACTATTATAAAAATACATGACTGAGAGAGTGGCAGAGAGTACACACTGGGCAGATGCTCAATTAGGAAAGCTACTCCTATATAATAATGAGGTAATATGCAAATTAACCCTCATGCCCTCAGAAGATGGCTGCCTACAACCAGGCTGGCAGGGGGGTTAGTGAGGGACAACCAAACAACTGAACAGCAGGCTGCATGGGGCAACCAGGCCGGCAGAGGGGGGCAGTAGGGGGTGACCAGGCTGGTGGGGGGGGGGCAGTTAGGAGCGATCAGGCTGGCAGGGAGGGGGCAGTTGGGGGCAACCTGGCAGGCAGGCAGGTGAGCAATTAGGAGCCAGCAGTCCAGATTGTGTAAGGGATGTCCGACTGCCAGTTTAGGCCCCAGGGATCGGGCCTAAACTGGCAGTTGGACATCCCCCAAGGGGTCCCGGATTGGAGAGGGTGCAGGCTGGGCTGAGGAGCCCACAAATTTTGTGCACCAGGTCTCTGGTAAGGTTTAAACACAAATGATTGACAGCCAGAGCAGCCAATAAATAAGCATATCACACCGAAGGAGCTATAGTAGAATAGAACAAACAGAAGTTTAAAAAGCAGGGGTCAACTAAAAAAAAAAAGGAAAAATCTAAATAAACACCACAGGTAGAAGGATAATTGGCTTTCCCATTATTCAGTTCCATCTGCTTATTTCTCTTGTTTATAGATTATGGGCTTTTTAAGGTATTCATGGCAGAAAGTTCCAGAACATCTGATTTTACATTTGTTTGCCCAGTGACTTATGGACTATAGACACAACAGTGTGATCCCGGCAACTGCTTCCAAGGCTCCTTGGGCCTCAGTTAGTTTCCATGCACAGGAGGTAATTGGCCCCAACAAACATTTTAGTCCAAGAAGAAATTCTAACTTTTAACTGTGTTTACTCTGTTAGGATCTGTGGTTGTCAGGAGGACGGTTTGTGTGGGGACTAAGATAACTTTTTCTTAACATATATTCATAAAACAGTGAGGTTACATGTGATCTTTGGTTTTTCAAGCAAAAAAATTTTTTAAGATTAGAATGTAAGTAGTCATTCTGCACATGGGTATAATTTCTTAGTGTATTATGTATACAAAACACTTCCTATGCAGGAATTACAACACTTTGACAATAAATATGGCTGCTGTGTACAAAAGGCTTCGCCTTTACCATGATGCAATCCTAGTCCCATTATGCCTAAAAAGTTCAGAGACAGGCACCAGAAGTATAATAGTAACAAGAAGAGATGTAGAGTAAGAAAAAAAAGATGAAGTTCACTTGAACACACATATGCTTTACAACAATCTCTGAAGAGTTATAGAAAATAATATTATTAAAATGATATATGCATATTTTCATACTTTAAATGTTTTAATTCTCTTATAATCAAGAAAAATATGGCTTCAAATTTTAGGTCTTGTTGGAGTTTGAAGAAATACATATTTGGTTAGTTCCATGAGATATTGGTAATCTGATTATAAATCAGGCAAATGCAAATATGCATATTGTAAACTGACTTTAAACAGGGGTTCTGCGGAAGGCTACCTAAAACCACAGTGAAGTGATACATTGTTTTACCTGAATAATTGTTTTGGATAAGATCAGTCTTCTCATTTTCATTTAATCAAAATGAACTGTTCAATGTTGATTCATTCCAAAACTTAACACTGAAGAGAAAATTACATTCTATTAAGTCAAAGGAAGGTTATGACTAAAAATATTTTTTCTTTGTAGCTGAAAGAAAATTTTAAAAATTAGGATATAATGGCTGTGTTCTTAGAAAAAAATGTATTAATTGTTCTTTTCAAATTGCTAGTTACTTATGAAATGAAGTCTTGTTATTAATATTTATCATAATTGATAAAAGATTCTTTAAGCCATAATTAATTAAGGAAAATTAATTATAACATTTGCACTGAAATCTAAACTGTATAGGCCTTTTGTTTTTAATATACCTATAAGCTAAAGGAATTTCCCTCCCCTGTAAAAATTGTTTTTAATGAATTCATTCAAAACACACCAAACCATTTTTTAGAATTGTAATTCAAAATTAGATTCAATAATGGTTTTCCAAAATCAACTTGGAAGAAATCATTGTGTTTTGGAATATCTGATTATTCCTTACCAAATTGATAGAGTTTTCAGCTGTAACAGGAGCATTGAGGTACTAAAACAGAATACGGCTCCCAAATTAAAATATATCTGGTGGCAGATGGTCCAATCTCTTTTTAAACATAGGGGACTTATAATGTGTAATAGCTGAACTGTATGTAAAATGTCTTTTTCTTTTCACCCAGTAGCAGAGAGGTCCACAAGGAACAGATGTCTGTTTTTCCTGATTAAAGTGAAAGACATTTCTGAACACTTTTTGAAGTGGGTTTTTATGCAAAAATGTTCTAAGACTATTATATTTGATATGCTTAAAGTATTCTTCAAAATCAATATACTTCTATAGAACTAGACCTGCTCTCTAAATATCCTCAAAACGGATCCATTTCCTATAATATAACTACTATGCAATAAAAATACCAAATGCTATGAAGTTCACTTTTTTCCTCTTTTTTCTTATAATTATTACCTGGAGAGTTTTGAAGAATTCTAATGAAGATATTATTAAAAAGGCTAGTTCTCCTATTCAAAACATTGCTACTTCTTGATAAATAGTATATTGTGTGCATGTGTATTTGCTCAAATGCTACTCCATCAAAATTATCCATTTGTCTATCTTGGGATCCCTCCTTTACCCCAGTTTCATTGAAAGGCAGTTCAGGAATTGTATATAGCAAGAGGGGTTTGAAATGGTCTTACTGCTCTGAGACTGAGTCTGGAAGTGCCTGGCCTTTCTGAGATGTGGCCAGCAGATTGGTCCCCAAGCACACCTGCAAAACAGCACATCTGCTTACCTGGACCATCCTGCTCAGACCTTCTGTATTGTTAGATTCTCCATGCCCCCAGGCCAATGACACTTACCATGTGCCTCAGGGGAGGGCTTGGCATTCCTTTCAGCTTAACTTCTTGTGTCTGAGCCATGTTCTCATTATCATATTTTGGATGGAATTTTGAAAAAAAGCTGTCTCTGCCTCTGACAATGATGCCACCATTGATACTCTGTGCTTTCAAAATTGAACCCCTGCCCTATTTCCTTCCTTTTAGTTTTCAAAACCCAGCATAGAAATATATTAGTTTTCTAGGATCCTGATTGGACATTATTGTTTGTTAACCCTCTCTCCAGGAGAGTAATTACTAGATGGGTTTACACCAATGATTCTGCGGTTCCAGTTCCTCCTCACCTTAGAAATAGTCCCTCTTAGCCCCCAGGATGTCACACAGCTGTATAAATCGAATGTACCACTGTGAACATTGACTGAAAAAAACACACAAGTCCCACTTCAGGTTACTTTAAATTTGTAATAATTTTAGAATTGTAATATTTTCTTGATTATCTTGCGTGAACTTATTGTTAAGGCACTGATAAACAAATTGAGTAGTTTTTTGCATGTGTATTTTTAATTTTTTCACTTCCTGACTATTTTAGTTTAACCATGTATTATTTTTATTGGGCATAATTATACATTTCAATTTTGTCATATTCTGACTTCTCATCCCATATATAGACAAAGGTTATTGGCATGGTAGTTGAATCATGCCTGACATTTAGAAAATGCTCTGTAAATATTTTTGTAAATTATGTAGCATATTTCCTCAAATCCAAGATCCCATTTAATATATTTTCTAAGTAAATAAAAACAACCAAAAAAAAAACAGCTCAAATAGCATAATTTATCCCTACGAGGATCTCTGCCCCTGTAAGAAAGTATGATTGATCTTATAGAAATAAGCCATCCTCCCACCCTGAGTCCCATTTTGCTTTGGGAGTTCTGCAGTAATGCATAAAAACAGAATGACACTGTTGTCATAACCCATGCTTTCACCTGGACCTCCTTAGCATTCTTTAGACAGACAGCATAAAGTCAAAGTGAAAGCTTTAGCTTAATTCTCACAAGTACATGTAATAACAAGTAAAATTAGAACTTACTCTTCTATCTTGAAAATGTACAGTCTCAGTTTGACACCAACTGAAATATCATTCCAACTTCAGAAATGCAAAGTGCTTTTGTGTTCAAGTCTCCTACTAATATTAAGAAGCTTAAACCAGATTTTGTTTTTCAATAACCTGGTTTCTTACATACTTTGCAACACAATACATTGTTTTCAGGAACATCAAAGGAGTAAAAGAGCAGGCAATAAAGCCATTCATTTTCAATACTAAAAGGAATTCAGCACTTTATTCTAAGGGTTTTATTATGTTTTCATTTGCACAGTTATTGGAATCATTGTCAAATTATATGGAGATTTCCTCAGTTCCTCATTGTATAAAAATATATGTGTGGAAATGTCTCTGTCTATGCAGGTAGGAAAAGGCCTGAATTCGACAAAAATTAAAATGTGTAATTAGGCCCCAGAAAAAAAAAATGCACAAATATAATAAATATCAAGGTGAGGCAAATATTTTGTTTAACTTTTTCACTTTGAATGTTTATCACTGCCTTAAAAATGAGTCAACTTCACACACAATTTTCATAATAAAACCCTCAACAAATTAGATATAGAGAGGACATATCTCAACATAATGAAGGCCATTTACAACAATCTCAACATAGTAAGGGCTATATACAACAAACTCACAGCTAACATCAAACTCAAGGGAAAATAACGGAAGCTTTCCTTCCAAGATCAAGAACAAGACAAGGATGTCCACTTTCACCATTCTTATTCAACGCAGTTCAGAAAGTTCTAGCTAGACCAGTAGGCAAGACAATCAGGCATCCACATCGGAAAGAAAGAGGTAAAATTGTCATTATTAGCAGGTAATATGATCTCATACATAGAAAATCATAAAGACTCAACCAAAACATGTTGGAACTAATCAACAAATTCAGTACAGGTGCAGGTTATAAAATCAACATTCAAACATCAGTAACCTAGTGGTTCCGTTTCACTGGAGAACATTGACTAATCTGTATTACCGTGCTGAGAGTGGTTATAGAAAAATAAAGAGATTTAATATAAGGTGCTGACTTACATGATTATGGAGGCACAGAAGTCCCATGATCTGCCATCTGTAAGCTGGAGACCCAGGAATGGTGGCGGTGTAGTTGGAAGGGTTGAGAGCCCGGGAGCCAAAGATGTAAATTGCAGTCCCAGGCTGAAGGCCTGAGAACTAGGAGCACAAAGGGCAGAGGATAAAATTCAGCTCAACAGTCCAGCAGAGAGAGTGAATCCCAAACGTGGGGTGTTGCGTCCTAGTTCGTTGTCTCGTGAAATCGAAGAATGAAGTCCCAGACGGAAATGATTAGTGAGACAAAAGTTTACTGAGAGAAGCGAGTCCTGCAAAAGGTGCAGCTGGGGTTCCAGGAACAGGCCAGTGTTCAGAGCTTCCTTTCCATGTCCCAGTCGGGAGTAGTTTAGTATCCAAGCTAATTAAAGTCTATCAGTCCACGTGTAGAGGACCACATGCCTTAAGCCGCAAGGGCACAGGAAAGCGCATCTCCTGCTATCAACCCCAGATCCTAGCGCACAGGGGAGAGAGGAGGAACCTCTCGATTTTTTGTATATATGCTTGTTAGTTCCTGATTGGTTCTCTCAAAGAATATTGTCTTAGCAACATCCTTGGGATTGGTTTATACACCTTACTGCCTTGTGATTGGTTATCTGCACACTGCCTGTCTTAGTAACATCCCAAGGTTTTAAAGTTCATGCCTCTCTCGAGCATGTGCTTTTCCTACCCATACGTGCTTTTCATAGGCGCACGTGCCTTTCCTACCCACAGGTGCCTTTCATACCCACGCGTGCCTTTCCTACCCACACGTGCTTTTCATAGGCGCACGTGCCTTTCCTACCCACAGGTGCCTTTCAGAGGTACAGGTGCCTTTCCCACCCACGCGTGCCTTTCCTACCCACACGTGCTTTTCATAGGCGCAGGTGCCTTTCCTAACCACACGTGCCTTTCATAGGCGCAGGTGTCTTTCCTTCCCCATCCTGTTGGATGCCTTTTGATCTATTCCGTGAATGGGACGGTGCAGTTAACATTGGGAGGGCAAACTGCTTTACTCAGACCACCAAGTCTAATGCTAATCTCTTCCAAAAACACTCTCACAGACACACCAGAAAAAATGTTTAACCAGGTATATGAGCATCCTGTGATATATAAAATTAACCATTACAGTATAGATAGAAAGCAAATGAAGTAAACAATGCAAAGCTCTCACTGGGTGCCTCAAGAGAGATTCCAGGCTGTGGCACAGAGAGGCGGTACTATGGTGGAGACCAACAGACACTGATGTGAGGGCACATGGCTGAGAATCTGGGGAAACCATGACCAGAGTTCATAGTACAGAGCAGCAGAGTAGCGAGACCAGCACAGGAAGCAAATCCCAGAAGTCTAGAAAGGGGTCCTCTGAAGTAACAAATCATAAAAGCATAACCCAAAAAAGGATCAAAGTACAGATTACCAGTCTTAGCTGGTTTTGCTCGGTGGATAGAGCCTCTGTCTATGGACTGTAAGGGTCCCAGGTTTGATTGTGTCAAGGGCACATGCCCAGGTTGTGGGCTCAATCCACAATAGGGGGTGTGCAGGAGGCAGCTGATCAATGCTTCTCTCTCATCACTGATGTTTCTCTCTCTCTCTCTCCCTCTCCCTTCCTCTCTGAAATCAATAATATATATATTTAAAGTACAGATTACCACATAAGATAATTCAGGATGGAATCATCCTGAAACCATCTCAAATAATTAGATGGCTTCTAATCTCAAATTAGAAGGAAACAGTGTCCTGCATTCACTCAGGGCCAGGAATAACACATGTTCCCGCCAGCAAGACTCAAGTCATGGGGCATTAGGTACAGTTTTCAGGAAGGTCTTGACTGAACAGAGGGAAATAATTTGAGCACTGTTCCAACCCCTCCTAACAAATCATAAAAGCATCACCCCAAAGGCTCAAACTTTTCCAAGTAACATAATGGCATGCCCGAAGGAAGATCAAGAGGAGGACCCTGGATGAAGGCTTCAGAAGTCAGATGTTAGGAGTTAAGAGAAAGCAATATAGCCAGCAGCCATCATAAACAGACTCATACTTCTTAAAATGCATAGTTCAGCCCCTGAGGTTGATTGCTTGCCATAGAATCCAGTCCTTCCATTCTGCCCGCTGTTCTCCATGCTCAGGCCTCTGAAACTTGCACTGTGCTGGCTTTGGTGCCAGCTTGGATGAACTTATCTTGTTCAACCTTATTGTTCTGCCTGGGAGGGCAGGATTTTGACTTTAACTTTTCTGCTATAAACCAGCAATTGTTGGATCAGTTGCTGGACTAACTTCTTACCTAACTTTGAATCTGACATGTGAGTAGAAAACTGAATCAAACTCAATACATTTTTGTATCTAGTGAGGGCTCAATAAAAGTTAATGGGCTTGAATTTAATTTTTGTTAGCTAAGTTTTTTCTCATGGTTTCTGCATCATCAAATAACTTCCAAGCATGTCTATTTTTTGTGGCTAGAAATCTCTTGGTCCTACATGTAAAAACACAGATCTTCACTAACATCCTGGAATGGCATGATATTTCTTTTAGCTGGGCTGCAGCTGACTGGATGAGATGTATACCCAATCAAGGAGGTGGCAGTAGCTTTAAACAAGTGGAAATCCAAAATGAAATGGGAAACACAAAGCAAGAGTTCTTTGCAGACAAACAATTCACTCACAGCAGGATTCATATTGGTTATATGACATTGGTCTATATCAAGCGGCGTTCCTGAAAACACTTTACACTCCAACTGTCTATCACACGTGCCAATAACCCAAGTCAAGGGAAGAGGTAGGAGAGGAGGGAGAAGTTTGTCTCTAGAACAGATTCCTATAAAGTCTCTGTTTCTTAAAGCAGGGATTATCCTTGTAACGAAAAGATTTCTGTAATGTTAAAGCTTTGCTTTCTTTCTTATCAGGAAAAGGGGACAGATGTGTATTTCTTATTGTTTATCTGAGACCTCAGATAGGAGGAGAGATATATGAAAACATGAAAGCAGATTATAAACTTCTTAGCTCTTATTATTTCTGTTTCTATTTTGTGCCTATACCAAAGGTAGCTCCGTGATTTTATGATTTCAAGTGCTGACATCAGAAAGATGAATGTCCTCAAGCGGCCTAAGCGACAGGAGAGTCTGACACTGGAAGCTTATTTATTTTCAATTAAAAAAGTGAAGGAGGTTAGTTTTTTGATATTGTTATTTGTCTATCCTAAAACACTCAGCAAAACTATATCTAAGGTAGAAATTACCTGGGGCAATTGTGATCCCTCCTGCATTTTTCTTTAAACGCAGCAGGACTCACTTATAAAATGCATAGCTTTTGAAAGGAATCAATTACACCTCAGGTCAAAACAAGCCTCTCAAATAAAAGGATGATAGAATTTCTCACCCAAACATAAAAAAAATTAATCATGCAACATGAATGCTAAATACACAGACAGTCCTAAACATTTGAGGTGCCTCCTCCCAGCAGGTGATGCTGTGGCATGGCTATTGTTATTACTTACACAGGAGACAGAATTTCTACTCGGTCAATACTTGATGATTGGCTACTGACTACTGCTGTCTAGAAAATTCTTTTATTGTTCCAAGACATGTCATGAACTTGTTTGTGATAGGTTTTGTATATTTGAGCAGAAAGTCTCTTAGTTGTTCTCAAACATGGCTGTCCTTTACAGTCACCAGGCTTAAGCCAGACCCTAGCATCAGCACAAAGAAAGCTGCAAGGTAATTTCTATGTTGAGGCAGTGTTAAATCTTTCCTGTGCATCAGAAACACCTGAAGAGGATTGTTAAAACACAGGTTGTTGGGCCACATGCTACACCAGGGCTTTTGATTAAGAAGGTGCTATGGAGCCCTAGCCGGTTTTGCTCAGTGGGTAGAGCATCAGCCTGCATACTGAAGGGTCCCAAGTTCGATTCCGTCAAGGGCACATGCCTGGGTTGTGGGTTTGATCCCCAGTGTGGGGCGTGCAGGAGACAGCCGATCAATGGTTCTCTCTCATTGATGTTTCTGTCTCTCTCCCCCTCTCCCTTCCTCTCTGAAATCAATAAAAATATCTTAAACACACACACACACACACACACACACACACACACAAACAAACGGTGTTATGGACTGAGTGTGTCCCACAAAAATTCATATTAAGGGGTTGAAGCCTTAACCCACAATGTGATGGTCTTTAGAGCTGGGCCTTTGGGAAGTAATTAGGGTTCAATAAGGTCTGAGGGTGGTGTCTAGTCTGATGAAGGATTATGTGGGATTAGTGCCCTCCAACCACCCTACCATCTATCTGCCCAGCACAAAGAAAAGGATATATGAGCACACAAAGATATGGCAGCCACCTACAAGCAGGAGGCCTGAAAATCTGCATTTCTTACTGGTTCCCAAATAAGGCTGATGCTGCTGGTTTGGCAACCATACTTTGCAAAGAGCCCTGCCTCAAACATCATTGTAACTGCAAGTCACCTGGGGATTGGGATAAAGTCCTGATTTCGATCTAGTAGTTTGACATGGGGCCTAAGATTTTAACAAGCTCCCAGGTGATGATAATAAGCTATATTTTGAGTCGTTAGGTTACAGAGACTCTGATTCAGGTGTTAACTTTGAGCTCTAGGACAATATCTGAAATAATTGCATCCTCCCCTCCCAACATCTTCCAACATCCCCACCTATTTCAAAACCTGGCTAAAGTTTCACCTTCTATGTAAAGCCTTCCATGGGCAACAAGATCATAAAAAATTATCTTTTAAATTATGACTATTACTGGTTGAGTTTACCTCTCAGTTATTGTTGTTTTTTTGTTCTTGCTCCCTTTTCTAGAGCATTTGCTAGATACAGGGACTGCACAAAATGCTTTGCAAACATTTATTTATCCTTAGAACAGTACTAGGATGAAATACTGTTAGCCCCAATTTAAAATGAGAAAAATAAAGAGGCTCAGAGAGTTTAATACATGTTCTGAGGACAGAAAATTAGAATGTTATGGGGGAGGGAGGTAGCCAATTCTATCCTAGAAGCCTGGCAATCACGCCCATGCCTTTAATCACAACGTTGAGCATCATTCATTTGAAATGAAGTACAGTTTCATATTAAACACATGACCCCATATGCTGAATGATGTGGTTACAATTGAGAGGCAAGAAGAGGCCACAGAGTTTATAATCTAGTAGAGAAGATAGGTATTGATCATACAATTCCCTTCATTAATTTATAATTGCAAAATGAGGTAAGTGCTGAGAGAAATAAACACCATTGTTTGAGAATAACCCCAAGGTAGGATCAGGAAAGGCAGCTCCAGGTCAGGGAGTGTCCAGGAGCTGAGATCCTGGAGCTAAGAGCCTAAGAGGGATGTGTTTGAAGATGAGGGGTGGTTCCTTCCAGTGGTTCTCAATCATCCTAATGCCGCGACCCTTTAATACAGTTCCTCATGTTGTGGTGACCCCCAACCATAAAATTATTTTCGTTGCTACTTCGTAACTGTAATTTTGCTACTGTTATGAATCCTAATGTAAATATCTGATATGCAGGATGTATTTTCATTGTTCATGACCCACAGGTTGAGAACCACTGTTTCTAGACAGATGAAATAATATACAGTTTATATCCCATAATAAGAAAAAAAGCAGGTATTTTCCAGAAACAAACAAGACCACTGTGGCAATATTGACAAGAGCTGGGGGCGGGGGAGGGAGAGCTAAAGTTACCCTAAGTGAGGTGCTATTTCTATTATCATCATTATTATTTGATTTTATATAAATGACTTTATTCTTAACAACTGAGAGTTTTCACCTATATCTTCATACTGGTAAAATACAGGACATATAGTAAAATTTAAATTTCATGTGAATATCAAATAGTTTTTAGTGCAAATATCATGTACTAGGGGACCAGTGCACGAATTCATGCACCGTGAAAGGAACTGTGGGTCGCAAGGCTTCAGTGGGCACAAGGGTGGGTCTCGGCCCATCCTCTGCACATGGAAGCAAAGAATTTTCAGTAACCATCAGAGGCTCGCAGATGACAGCAACTGGCACCCCACGTTGATCTGGTGCCCCCGTTCACTTGCTCTACCATCCCCCTGCTACTGCTGCCCGCCATGTTTCGTGCTCTGCAGCCTGCTGCCAATGCCCGCCATGTTCCACACGGGATCCCTGGTGGTCAGCAAATGTCATAGCAACCGATTGTTCCTCTGTTCGGTCTACTTGCATATTAGCCTTTTATTATATAAAACTAGTAGCCTGGTGCACAAAATTCGTGAACATTAAAAGGAATTAATTGCCCTAACCGGTTTGGCTCAGTGGATAGAGCATTGGCCTGTGAACTCAAGGGTCCCAGGTTCGATTCCGGTCAAGGGCATGTACCTTGGTTGCGGGCACATCCCCAGTGAGGAATGTGCAGGAGGCAGCTGATCGATGTTTCTCTCTCATCGATGTTTCTAACTCTCTATTCTGTTACCAACAATGGCTTCTTTTGGCTTCAGAGGTACTTTGTTCCAATAGTTGGTCTTTAAACATGTTCTCTCCTCCCTGCTATCAGGGGCCAGGGTGCAGGTGAATAGAATTGCTAGCTGGCAGGCCCCTGACAGCAAACTGGCCACCTGTCGATTCCGTGAGGAAAGGGGCTCCCTCCTTTCTAAATGTCAGGGTCTGGTTTGAAGGTCGGCCATGCCCCCTGTTGGGCCAGACAGAGAGTTCTACCACACCGTGGCCTCCGCTTCAGCAACCCAGGACTGACTGCTGCTGGGTGCTCCTGGTGCTCTGAGGGTGGGTTCTTCCCTCAGGCCACTCAGGAAACAGCTGGGGAGGGTGCAGCCCTTGGCAAAATAACCCAGGATTCTGTGGGTCCACGCTCTGAGGGTGGGTTCCTGCCACAAACTCCACCCTCACTGGAAACAGCTTTGGGAAACGGCACAGCCATTGCCAAGACAACCCCTGCAAGACTGACTTGCTTCCGCCTGGTCGTGGAGTTTGTGGTCATGATGACACCACCCATGGTTTTTATATAAGTAGATTGTTGAGACACACAGTTTAAATTCATTATTTATGTAAAATTAAAATGTAATTTGGTGTCCAATATTTTCATTTGCTAAATCTGGCAACCCTATATGGGAGTCTTTCCTAAATTTTCTCTTAATTGGTCTCAATAATATTTTGGGACACACACTGGCTCAATAAATCTTAGGAATGCTTCCCTCAAACACACCTAGGCACAAAACACAGACACCCATTTAAGTGTGAAGTAGCCTGTACTACATATTATGCATCTTCTAAGTGCTGGGGATGTCACATAGGTGAATAAGACAGGAAACTTTCTTGCCTTGTACATACACTCACGTGACACATACCAAATTCATAAAAATCTTGCCATGTATCAACAGCCAGGGGAAATGTTGTGCATACATTATTTAATACCAATAGAGTTACCATTATTACTTACATACATTTCTTCAATATAATTCATACAGATAATAAGAATTAGGTCTTACTATTCTCATTATTATTGTAGTTCAAAAGTGGAAGAAATTAAGACTTAGGGAAGTTATGCTGTTATAACAATTAGGTGGCTTAATCAAGGGCCAATGCATCTATGTGACTGGCAGGCTAGCATATGCTTTGTATGTCCTACAGCGCTTCCTCCAAAAATGCAAACCCACCACATCTCCCAATTATGGTGTGGATATTCACTTTGTTATTTTTATGATGGCATTTTGTTTACTTGTTTCTGCTTTGCTTTGCTTTTAAATGAAAAGAACAAAGAGAAAACAGACCCTCCTTAAAATGCAATTATACAAATATTATTCATTGCTCATTTATTTTTCTGACAGTGCAAGAAATCTTTTAGAGCACTCTGTTTCAATATTAGGTTTCACTTTTTTTTCACACCAATCACTCATAAGGAGACAGATTTATGGTTTTTAGATTATGTGCTTGCCCAGGTCTCAGATGGAAGCATTATAACTTCCCCTCCCCACAAATAGACATCATCATGCTTTTTTGGAAAACTCTTTAAAATGAATATATCTTCAAGGTGATGCTTATGAGATGATTTTTAAAGAATTTATGTTCTAAAAATTATACTATAAAGCTCCAACTATAACATCTTATAATGGAAGTAGACAGAGTAGAGTTTTCATATTCTCTATAATTTCATCATTAATTTGTGCACTATTTTTCTGTTCTGGAGTTATGGCTGTTTCAACAAAGAAGCTATAATTTTTTTGAGGTTATTTATTGTTGTTTGACAGCCTGTAACATAGCTAGATAAACAGTAGAGTTACCAGTGCTTTGGATTTAAATGTAGCATTAGAGCTCCCTGACTCCAACATTTAACTTGATTTATGGTTTTTGATGTAAAAATACTGGGGCTCTGATGGCTTTAAGTGACTTTGAAAGTTAAGTAAAGAAGAAAATGTAAAAACAAATCTAAACTTGCTGTGAAATATTAATTATGCATTTCAAGTGAAGGAAGTAAGCGAGCAATAATGTAATCTGTGACATGAAATAAATCCCAAACTGTAGTCTTGCTGAAGGCATTTTCCAAATAAACACTTGATTTTTAAGTCACAAAGGAACTGAAGTTGAAACCATTAGTAACTGTATTCTGAGCTGTTTATTAAAACATTTTCCCCCAGATATCTGTTTTTAAAAAAATATCTAGTTTTGAAAGGTGAGTTAAGGCAGAAAAACAGCTCTACCCTAAAGAGGAATAGAGCATCTTTTAAAAGTATGCCAGGTGAAACTTCTTAATGATCCATGACAGTATAAGATGACAGCTGCAACTGCTGAGTCAGTAGAGAAGAAAATCTAAATGTAGGAGCAATTGTAGCCTTTATTAATGACCTGTGAGGAGCGTGGGCAAGCTGCCAGACATACAGCAATATTTTCTGATAGCTGAGCATTCCAAACCTCCCAGATATAAATTTCTCCAAACTCCCTAAACCAGAAATAATATCCTCAGCATTTTGAATTAGGCAAGACACACAGGCATGTTATCCATATTATATTAATCTTTGAAATGCATTGCCCAAGGAGGAAACATGAAAGCGAACAGATTATCTCTACTGGAGGAATTAACACTTGAAAAGGAAAAGGTTTAAAAAAAATGCATCAGAGGCAAATACAACACATCCTGAATCTGCAAGTTTGCAGGAAGTTGCTTTCCCCACCCTGGTGCACAAAAACACAGTAATAATACAAATATTTTACCATACCAGTTATAAGAGCTTCTTCTTCTTCTTTTTTTTTTTTTCTTGAGATCTCAGAATTATGGTAAAATGCATTCCTCAGGATTTGGATAGCAGACATATTTTTTTTTCTTTCAAAGATGAAGAGTTGAGTTACCCATCTTTTTCATTGGACATATGAGGAGGCTTTAGTTTATCAGTTTTTAATAAAATATTGGCAACTGAAAACTATGAGTCAGAAGTTGAGCTCTCCTTCTAAGTCATTTTTGACAAAGTTGAATATTTCCAGGAAGTATTTGGAAGTTTCTTATCAAATATGGGTATTTATGAAGCCAGCAGCAAATGTAAACTACCCATACATAATAGAATCAGGCAGAAAAACTGAGGAAGAAGGAAAAATAGGGTCATTACATGGCAACTTGTTGGAAATGCAAATTATCAGGCCCCACCCTAACCCAGTGGTCAGCAAACTCATTAGTCAAGAGAGCCAAATATCAACAGTACAATGACTGAAATTTCTTTTGAGAACCAAATTTTTAAAACTTAAACTATATAGGTAGGTACATTGTTATTAACTTAATTAGGGTACTCCTAAGCTGGCCTTTGCTAAAAACGTCCTCAATCTGTTTGAGGTACGTTTGCTGAGGTCGACCCCTTCCTACTCTCCCATCCACACTTGTCTTGTATACTTGTTTCGTCTATCTCAGTGGTCGGCAAACCACGGCTCGCGAGCCACATGTGGCTCTTTGGCCCCTTGAGTGTGGCTCTTCCACAAAATACCATGTGCGGGCGCACATGTACAGTGCGATTGAAACTTCGTGACCCATGCGCAGAAGTCGGCTTTCAGCCTGGGCGAGTCTATTTTAAAGAAGTGGCGTTAGAAGAAGTGGGGGTGTCGATCGGTCAGGCAGGAATTCTTGTTCCAACCAGAGTCTGGGTCTCACTTCGAGGGAAAGTACCCAATAGCTAAGAGACGAAAGAAAGTACACAGGTGACACACTAACTTAGCTATGTGACTCTAAGTAAGTCATATCCCCCTTCTGAACCCCATCTCCTCCTCTAGCCACCAAGAATTTGGGCCCAACACTTAGTAAGAATTTGTTGAATCTTTGGAGATAAATAGACTCACTTTCCAGCCATGAGCTTTGTCTAGAGTGGAGCTATTATTTTTCCCCTTTAAAAGGTCTCTTGAAATACAACATCATTTAAAAGTGAGATCTTGCTGTAGATGGATATGTTCCAGTATTAGATGAGAAGGGAATAAAACCACATCCATTTAAAATCTGACAGAGGACCAGGGAGAAGAAAACCCTCTTGGTCTAATGACAGGACTAAATTGGGTTCTGTTTCAAGTTGCCATTGAGTTTCTGAGTTCTTTGGAAGGAAGATAAAACAACCTCAAAAAGAATGATGTATATAACAGATTAATTTCCAGAGCATTCACAGGTGCCATTTATGTTGCAAGTCTTCCTTCCTGAATTGTCTTCAATTTTCAATTGAGGGGTTATTTTAAAGCAAATAGATGAACCTGGTGAAAGGGAGAAAGAGAGTGAGGAGGGAGTGTGGGAAAGAGAGGCTTTGTAATGACTTCCATGTGAGGACAGCCTGAGACCCCATTCTCCAACCTCATTTCCTTCCATCCTTTCTTTCACTTTATGGTTGGAACACATCATAATTCCCCAACTTGTACACTATTTCAAGGCTCGGGGATCTTACTTGGACTGCACTGTGTCCAAGTAGAGAAGTAGAGTTCTTTTTTCCTCCTTTTGGTACGGCTTCAAAACCCTCTGCCTTATGTTCTAAAAAAAAGAGAGAAGAGCACAGATTGGTTTGGCTCAGTGGATGGAGTGTTGGCCTGCGGGCTCAAGGGTCCCAGGTTCAACTCCAGGAGAGAGAGTGAGAGTTTGGACAGGAGGACCTTTTTGCGTACTCACTCTCCATTTCAACTAAAAATTCTTTAAATTGGCGATGATTAAGAGCTTTAGCTCTAATGGAGTTGATAATCTTAATCACCAATCCCATAACTTTCCAAATTTCTTCTGTTAATGTCTGCGCACAAAGCGCTTCTTGATGAATGATGCAATGGTAAGTAAGTATCTCATGATTAATTTTTTCTTTCAAAATAGCAACAAACCCGTTTCCTACGTAGGTCATACTTTTCAACCCGTCTGTTGAAATTGAGACAATGTTATCGAGTGGAATATGATGTTTTTCAATGCACTCAGTTACAGCATTTGCTACATCCTCTCCACGTGTTTGACCTCTGAGTGGCAATAATCCTAAAAGTTCTTCTTTAAGACCTGTAGATGAAATAAATCGTACAAA
Source organism: Myotis daubentonii (assembly GCF_963259705.1). Classification (NCBI taxonomy): domain Eukaryota; kingdom Metazoa; phylum Chordata; class Mammalia; order Chiroptera; family Vespertilionidae; genus Myotis; species Myotis daubentonii. The sequence goes on along the minus strand of NC_081845.1, from coordinate 42,439,501 downwards.
AAGTGAAACTTGCGCTGTATCATTTATGTCACAAGACTCGTCAACTGCTATTGATAAAGCTGAAACCAATTTAAAATCTCCGACTTGCTGGTTGGTTATATTCGAAGACATTTTGACTTCGAATCATTGTTTTAGCAGGCAATGGTAACTCTTTAACTTTTTTTAGAATATCTGCTTTGTTCTTAAAATCCCGAAATAGCTCTTCGGATGCATTATAAAACAACTTTTTATGTATTCGCCGTCTGTATATGGTTTTCCTCTCTTAGCAATCTCTTGACTAACCACAAAACTTGCTATATTAACATTGTTGGAAGATTGCATCCAGTAATTAAATACAGAACTTGATTTTTCTTGACTCTTCTGAAGTTCCTCAACTGCTTTCTTCCTTGCATCACTGACAGGATACTTAGTACTAAATGACACGTGTTTACTTATAAAGTGTCTCCAAATTTGATTTCTTGTTATGCGCCATTTTTTCCTGACAAATAAGACAGGTCGGAAGACCATTTCAGTTTTGAATAAACGCGAAATTCTCGGTCCATTCAACTTTAAATTCACGGTTTTCGTCTTCTGTTTTTCTTTGCTTCTTCTCTGTAACCATGTCAAACAGGGCACCTAAAAAAATGTTTCATTTTATAATAATAAAGCCACCAACACAAAATAATTACAATTCTTAAATTGATGACAAAAATACCTGTAGGATTTGCAGCTGGTTGGAAAAATACAGGTAACTTTATGTTTCGAGTAGGTACTTTTGTCACTCGCACACGATTTGCGGACGCGACTAGCACTAACCACTGCACATGAGACTGCTGACTGGCTCACTCAACTGGTGCATGAATCGCGCGCGCCTCCCCCCCTCCCCCTCCGCCCCGCTCTGCACTGTGTCTCCAGTCACCCCCCACTTCTTCTAATGCCACTTCTTCAAAATAGACTCGCCCAGGCTGAAAACCGACTTCTGCATATGGGCCACAAAGTTTCAATCGCACTGTACGTGTGCGCCCGCGCGTGGTATTTTGTGGAAGAGCCACACTCAAGGGGCCAAAGAGCCGCATGTGGCTCACGAGCCACAGTTTGCCGACCACTGCCCTAACCTATTGAACCTGTGAATCCCAAACTCTGGGGTGAGGGCATACATAGATATTTAACTATCCCTTTAGTTGATCCCCATGCAACTAAGTTTAGAAACACTTCTTTGCTAAATTTATGATTTGATCTTGGGGGAAAATGTCCAGTTTTCAATTATGCAGATGTGTGAAGACTAACCTAAAATGGGTATCACCTTTCTTAAGCACAAGACAAAGGTCTTTAAGGACAGATAAAAAAAGGAAATGGTATTATGGTTCCAGAGCTTTTCAAAAGGACTATAGAATAAGGCAACATAAAGCAACATTTAAAAGTAAACTTTTCTGAGATTCCATATATGTATTCTTAAAGAATAAGGCCACAAAATAGAGTGAACAGAGTTATAGCTTTTGTTTTACCCACGCAAATATACACAAACACAAGAATATACACAGACCATTATTAGTATTTACATTGGTAGGATAGAAGTAAATAAATCTATTCACAGTGATAAATCTGCTGTTGGTGAGATTATGATTAAATTACTTTTGATACATTTTTATGTTTACTATGTTTGCTTTGTAAATACTATAACTTTTATCATGTTTTTTTTTTAAAAAAATATGTTTTTATTGATTTTTAGAAAGAGGAAAGGAGAGGGAGAGGTAGAAAAATCATTGATGAGAGAGAATCATCAATCTTCTGTCTCCTGCATGTCCCCAAACCCCCTGCATGTGTCCTAACCTGAATCCACCCACGACTTCCTGGTTCATGGGTTGATGCTCAACCACTGAGACACATGGAATGATCAACTTTTATCACCTTTGAATGAAAATAATGCTATTTGTCTTTTTGAACATCCTCTAATATATATCCAAATTAGACAGAACCTCTGTTGAGAAGTTGACAAATTCTTAAATGATTGTCAATGGTTTCCAGACTTGTCTACAGATTAGATTCATCTGGGAGATTCGATCAATTCCGAAGGCTGTAGCTAAGTCCCAGAAATCGTGATTTAATTATTCTGGGTTATGACCTGTGCTTTAGAAGGTTTAAAAAATCCCCTGGTGACTCTAATCCACACACCAGTTTGGAAACCGGCAGTGTATATGTTGTGTTTTTTCTCTTTCTTTTCTTTTTCTTTTATTTTTTAAAATCTTTATTGTTGAAAGTATTACATATGTCCCCTTTTCTCCCCATTGACCCCTTCTAGCCTGCCCCTGACTCCCGCACAAGGCCTGCACCACCATATGGTCTGTGCCCATGGGTTATGCATATGTGCATGCAAGTTTGGTTGGTCTCTTCCCACACCTTCACCTTCCCCTCCTTCCCTCTGAGATTCCACAGAATCTATTCTATGCTTCTATGTCTCTGGATCTATTTTGTTCATCAGTTTACTTTGTTCATTAGATTCCACATATGAATGAGATCATGTGCAACCTCTTTCTATTGCTTATTTTGCCTTGTATACTCTTGAGGTCCCTCCATGCTGTCTCAAATGGTAAGAGATCCCCCGTTTTTAAATACATTTGTTTTTACAGTGTTACCATCATAAAGTAGAATGAGGGTCATCAGATTGTGATTCTAGAGATGCCTTATCAGAGTGTAGAAGGACAAAATTCTGATTCTACCTACTTTGGATACTCTCAGAAAAACGTTTAGGATCCTGCTCTCCTTTGTAATAATCAGTGCTGACAATCTGGGCAGAATCATAATATCTACTCATCAAGAAGAGAAAACTCTTTAGTACCATGTTAGACACAAGGCATCAGGGTCAGGTGCACTCTGACAGGATTTATTTCTCATGCCTAATTCTGCACTCACTGTAACTTGATGTATGTGTAAAAATCCACTTCATCAGCCAATTTGAACTCTGTATTTCAAACCATGTCTGTGACTATATATGCTGCTGTTCTGTACACCTTGACATTCTATGCTTTGCTTGCTACCGCCTGACCGAGACCAAGACCAGAACCTTGTGGAGTTAGAAATGAACCTTAAAGAATCATTCCTTGGCTATCACACACAAAAATGATCTGCCATGTAGATATTTCCACTCATTTCAGAAATTCATTTTTATAATAAAATTTCTTCATTACTGGTTACAATTTCACAGGCTAAAAATAAATAGGTAATGTATAATTATTAGATATATGACACATAGTTTATTACATGTGTTCATATACATGACACAATATATATTATTTTAAATATTTCACATCTTACTATAAAACTAATTTTAATTTTAAGACAATGTACATTGAAAAAATTGTGCTATTGCTGTTACTAAAATACATTAAAAGAGACCCTGAGTCTTGCCTTTTATTTATTTAACATTTCTTCTTTCATCCATTCTGAGTGAGAGTTCATCCTGACATTGCAAGCTAGAAATCAGATTATCAAAGTGAGATCATTTAGATTTGCTTTAAGCCCCATTAATTATAGATAGTTATATGTCACTGATATAAATGTTTATGAAAAATTAATACAGATTTCACAAGGGACAGAAGCATGACTGAAAAGAAGAAAACTCTACAGTCCACTAATAAATACACAAAATACTCTTTTTTTTCCTGTAAGAATAACCAAGCATCCTCATTATTATTTCTTGGAGGTTTGTTGTTGTTGTTGTTATTGTTTACTAGTAAAATGAATATTTTTATTTTGCTTTGGGGCAAGTGAAATTGCACCCAGTAAAATGGACATTTTTTTAAGTATGGAGTGAAATAAATGCAATAAATAGTACCTATATCGGTTAAGGTAAACTACCTGCTATAGTAGATAAACTAAAATTTCAGTGGCTTACCATAACTACTGGCCATCCTCTCTTACTGACATAACAGTAGAATTACAGTGTTTGGGGTTGAACAGCTCTTCTGGATAGCTCAGTTCCAAAAAGCAATTTAGTAAAGGTGTCTTTTCATCTTATGGCTAGTTTACCATGAAGTTTACCGTGAAGCCTTCCCCATTGTCAGCAAGAAGAAATAAAAAAGGATATATGCGAGATTTGCATAGGCCAAGCCCCAAAGTGAGCCATACCATGAGCTGGAAGTCCATCTCAAGAGAAGGCCTGCAAAGGAGGCTGGGAAATTTAGTCTATCTAGATTTCCAGACAGAAGAAATGAAATTGATGACCAGCTAACACTCTCTTTGAAGATATCCAATCATCTGGGCTTAGTTAAAACTAGAGGCCCAGCGAGCACGAAATCGTGCACGAGTAGCTCACTTCTGCTTGCCTCAGCTGGCGCCCGACCTCTGCCGCTTCTAGCTCTCCACTTGCTAGTAGCTCTCTACTGCTAGTAACTCTCCACTGCTTGTAGCTCTCCGCAGCTAGTAGCTTGAGCCCTGCCCGCCCGCCACGAGAGCCACTGCTCGTTTGGTCGTGAAGGCATTACACCATGACAACCACAGGCCTTTTATGATACAGACTAGTGGCCTGGTGCACAAAATTCATGCACATTAAAAGGGGATTATTAGAGGAAATATTTTAATATTGCTATTTGCCCTTTCTCTATAACAGAAGTGTCAGAGATGAAAGAAAATTAGTAAAATGTATATGAAAATCTTCCTCCTGTCAGAGTCTGGGGTGCACCACAGGACCCAGAGTCAAGTCCCCACCCACCCACATGTGCCTCAAAATTGTGCGAGACCCAGACCCGGCCACCCCCCTTCCCAATTGAGCTATATCCAGACCCAGCCAGTCCCACCCTTGTCAAGCCCCGCCGGGCGGGGGACACAGCCGCAGGTCCCCTGGCCCAGCACTGGGGCAGGGGGCACGGCCTGAGGTCCCCCAGCCCGGATTGGGGTGGGGGGCATGCCTTGAGGTCCCCCGGCCTGGCACCGGGGTCGGGGATGCAGCTTGAGGTCCACAGTCAAGCCCTGCTGGGTGGGGGGCATGGCCTCAGGTCCCTCAGCCCAGCACCGGGATATGGGAAGCACCTTGAAGTCTCCCATAATGCCTTGCTGGGTGGGGGGAGTGACCTGAGGTCCCCCATCAAGCCCTGCCGGGTGGGGAGCATGGCCTGAGGTCCCCCAGGCTGGTGCCAGGGTAGAGGATGCAGCCTGAGGTCCCCTGTCAAGCCCCACGGGGGTTGGGGGGGTGGTGGCACAGCCTCAGGTCCCTGCTGATTGCTCATTAAGGCTCATTATGGGAACTCAGCCTCTGCTATGGGTGCAGCCATCTTGTGTTACGGAACCCCCCCCCCCCCCACACACACACACACACACACTGTGGGCACCGCCATCTTTGTGGCAGAGTGATGGTCAATTTGCATGTTCCCTCTTTTTAATATAGGATGGTTGAGCAATAACATCACAATGGAAACCTCACAACCTGAGCATTTCAGTTAAAATTCATAAACATTATTTTAATAATATGTTTTTTTTGCCTGGCACAATACTGTATAGCACAAACCACTTGACATTATTTGAAAATATTATTGAGAATCTTAAAGGCTATTAAAGTTTCATGTAACACTCTCTTTTAAGTACTAAACAAAAATAAACTTCATACCACTGAAATAACTCTCATATAACCATTTCTCCCAAACAATACCAAAACACTAAATGGAATACTACCAGAATATTTTTCTCTGATTCTACAATCAAGCACTGATTAGTCACTTAGCAAAAAATACCATTGTCTTGAAAAATAAATCAAATCATTGTCCCTTTTCATATTAGGATTGTTTTTTTAGTGGCTGTATATGTTATTTTGCTTTTTAACAGTGTTATTTAGGTATAATTGATATATTTTAAAAACTGCTCATATTCAATATATGCAATTTGATGAGTTCGGATATATGCATGCAATGCTGAGACCATCACCACAAGTAATAAACATATCTATAACCTCCTTTAGAATTGTCTTAAATGCACTGCTGATAAAAGATATACTGGATAATGTGTATATTCTTATGTGGGATAAATGCTTCTCATCAAAGTTTGGAGACCACCACTAATGCTAGTTTGTTTCACAGGATAAATTCATGTGATAGATTCCTGATGTGATGGCTAAAATCTCACTTAGAGACCGATAAGAAGAAAGTTTCTTCCTGTCATCCCATCTTCACCCCAAAGTACCCAAGATGATTGATTATCTGAAGCTGTATCACTGCCACAGCTGTAAGCACACACACACATGAATATAAATGCGTACCTAAATTAGCATATACTCTGAGTATATTCTAAAAAATCTGGGTTCTAAACAATACATTTTGAGTATTTAATCCAAGAAAAACTACACTTTTACTGGAATACTCTGACTGTGTCATTCACTGATTAAGCATCAGCTTCTAAATCCCTGCACAGTGATCTCATAGAATACTTCAATTTCAACCATAGATGGTCAACTGTATAAAAAAAAATGAACTCAAATCATATTTCTTCCATTGCTATGTGAATATTTTAATGTTAACCACAAAATTCTTTCATTGCACATTGCAGTTTGTTCATTGACAGAGAAAAATATGTATCCACAGATTTATGAGCTGAAAGATGTTGTTGCCCTATTTTTGGAGCACCTGGGAAAAGACCAACTGCTTCAGATTTTCAAAAAAATAAATTTTAGGGGAACTTGGCAAATTTGGCAGATACAATTAAAACTCTGAAAACAATGAATCCAAAACTTCAAGAACCCAGAGCAACATTATTTTTTATTATTTTGTACTTGGAAAACTTAGACCTAGAATGCAGTTATGAGTAAAGTGAACTGGTACTAAAAATATCTCTTCAATTTTTGACTTAGCAATGCACTCAAAGAAAAGATTCATGGAAATGATTTCAAGAAAATATCCAAAGTCACATCTAGTTTGTTTCACAGGATAAATTCATATGATAGATTCCTGATGTGATGGCTAAAATCTCACTTAGAGACTAATAAGGAGAAAGTTTCTTCCTGTCATCCCATCTATACCCCAAGGTAGTCAAGGAAAATATCTGAAAATCAAGATCGATCAGGTTACTGAGTAACAAAGGAAATCTCTTTGGAAAACCTTGGGCTGAGGTGGGGAGAAAAATATTTCTCTGTTTTCCCACCAGTCTACTCCTTTTATTATGCTCTTGTGAACTTTGTTTTCGCTTTTGATTTCTCTCTCTCTCTCTCTCTCTCTCTCTCTCTCTCTCTCTCTCTCTCTACTTCCACTATGAAAGCAAGTGCACAAGTCTGATACTCAAAGCCCTCCACCTTCCCACTGCAGAGGAAAACTTTGCACAAAGAATCAATAATCACATTAATATCAGGAAAACCCAAGGTGTGGGGAAGCTGTCTAAAATCCAAATTCCTTTCTAAAAGTGCCACTGCTTTGATTTATTTTTAGTTTTATTTAATTAATTTAATTAAAGAAGGGCATGAGATCATTCTGTTCATCAAAAAAAGTTCCCTACTTTATTAGTGGTGGTACCATTTCTAAACAGGACCAAGATTTCTAACACTTAAAGTGTGTGTTTGTGTGTTACAGGAAAGAAATATCTCATCAGCCTTCATATTAGCTTTTTCATGGGACCCCATTATTTTTCACCCAATGATCTAATTCCATCCTCAACAAGGAAATCTTAGGTATTAACCTTATGTTGTTCTGTTAATTGGGAAAGGAGATGCCCTGAATTATGGAACTAAAAATCTGGTCAATGCAAAGAGGATCCAACTCTGTAAATCAACATATTGACATTCTGCCATGGAGAAAGCCCAGGCCTTAAAACCATCCAGATTCAGTTTGACTCCATTAGGTTGCTTCCTAAGGCACCTTGAGCAGGTTAATAACTCCCAGTTTCATTTCCCTCTTTCAGGAGCACCAAAACCTATTTTTAAGTGCTGCAGCAAAAAGTGCATGAGATAACATAAGTACTGGGTTTGGCAAATTAGACTTGAGTAAATGCAAAATAAATGGTACTTATGAAATCAAGCCCAAACTACTAGTTGTAGTTTGACCCAATACTTAGCATAAGGATAACTCTTGAATTACTGGCCATTGATTTTCTGGAACCACTAAACTAAGGACAAACCCCTGTTAAATGTTACTGGGCCTTTGAGAGTAACATTCCATCCATTGATTGATGGGCTACTGGGGTTGGCCAGTGGAATCTCAAGGGTTGCAACAAGGGAAAGAGGGGTCCATGACAGTCAAAATTGGAAAATGTAATGATGATGGAAGCAGAGGCAATGCACTTTGGAGATGAAGTCATGAGCCAAGTAATATAAGTGACTTCTGAAAGCAGTTTAAGGCAAGAAAAAATATTCTTCCCTTTAGCTTCCAGAAGAAATATAGGTTGTCTTACACCTTCACTTTAGCCCTGTAAGCCTCATTTCGGACTTCTGACCTCCGGAAACTTAAGGTAATAAATTGGTGTAATTTTAAGCTACTAAGATTGTGATAATTTGTTATAGCAATATTAGGAAATGAATGATTTGCTATGCCCTTTAATAATTCACCTGGCCATAGCCAATCATGTCTGCCAAGCATACCTTTCTCTCTGAATGGGACCAAGTTCTTTCAAAGTTCAGCTCCATGCTCCAGATGTCTGCTAATCAGAAACCTTCCTTGGCCTCAGCAATGACTACAATTATCAGGCCTTAATTCCAGCTTTTCTGGTTAATTCTTTTAAAAAAGTAATACACACACACACACACACACACACACTTTTTTTATCAATTTCAGAGAGGAAGGGAAAAGGAGAGAGAGATAGAAACATCAGTGATGAGAGAGAATCATTGATCGATTGCGCCTGCACACCCCCTACTGGGGATCAAACCCACAACCTGGGCATGTGCCCTTGGCCCAAATTGAACCAGGACCCTTCAGTCCACAGGCCAATCCTCGATCCACTGAGCCAAACCGGCTAGGAGCTCTGGTTAATTCTTAAGGTGCAGCCATACTGTGTTCACCTCTAGAGAGCCTTTGAATGGTGACTTGTACACTAAATCCTACCCTTATTTTCAAAATTTACCTGACAAGCTGAAATTTTGCCTGGCAAGTTAAATTTTGACTTCAATTTTGCATTAGAGCATATTATATCTATAGGGTGGGACAAAAGTAGGTTTATAATTATGAGTACATGAAACACAATTTATTGTTGTATTATTATTTACTAGTGGCCTAGTGCACAGATTCATGCACTTTGAAAGGAAATTAATTACAAGAAATATTTTAATATCACTATTCACCCTTTCTCTATAATAGAAGTGTCGATAATGATCAACAATGACAGATCAAAACACACGTGTGTGATTGGTGCCAGTGAGAGCTTTATGGGTATCGTGCATGCGTGAGTCAATGTTTATTTTTAAATTGCCAGTGTGCTTCACATGTACCAGTTGGTTGGTCAAATGGTCGGTTGGACTTATGATCAGTCACTTAGCCTTTTATATATATAGATTAACTATTGTATTATTTTCCATCTGAACAACTGTAAAGCTATTTTTGTCCCACCGTATATATATACCCTTTCCAAAGAAACTGACCAAGGCTTATGATCTCAATTTTTTCAAAAAAAGCAATGTGATGGATGAGACTTCACTGCAGTTCCAGTTCTATGGGCACGACAAGAAGGAAGCCATCAACCCTTCCTGGGACAGGGGAGCCCTCCTTGAATCCTTGACAGTGGGCATGTCAGGCTCTTGGCTTCACTTCCTGGCATTCTCTTTCTCCTCTCCCCACCATTGAAGTGCCAGGTGGCTGTCATTTTTATTTTAATTAAAGTGAATTAAAAATGTTTTAATATACATTTTCAAACATATAAAATATAAGTAATGTACTATATTGCCTTTTCTGCAGTAGGTGACAAATATCAGGAAATAGCTGAAGCCTTTATGTTGTACTGTAAAGGATTACCTCAGCAGGCACGGGCTGTTCAATGCCTGCACATTCCAAGGTTTTCAGGACTGGTCCTTGAGCTACTCTTGGGAGGTTGTTGCTCCTTAAATAACCTGCCTGATAACTTGTATACCTTTGTATACCTTGGTCCTCTCCAGATACTCTATGCTAACAATGTGATTTATGATGAATGCCTGGTTTGGTTCACTGGGGCCATCAGTTTGACCTCTGGGGAGAGAGTACAAGAGACTGAGTAGCTATGATCAATCATGCAGGCATTCCTTGCCTATGTGACTGACCTCCAATGCAAACCAAGGATATCAAGGCTTAGGTGAGCTTCCCTGGTTGGCAACACTTTGCATGTGTTGTCATACATTATTGCTGGGGGAATTAAGCACTGTCCATGTGTCTCCACTGGGAGATGACAACCAGAGCCTTGAAACTTTTCTCTCTTGGACTTTGCCTTATGCACCTTTTTCCTTACTGGTTTTAATCTGTTCCCTTTTGCTGTAATAAACCAAAATCATGAGTATAACAGCATAGCTGAATCTGTGAGTCCTTTTAGCAAATCATCAAACTTGAAGGTGGTCTTGGGGTCCTTTAACAAAGGGTCATAGACTTTTCCTGAAACTTAAATAATCAGACAAATGAGTAAAATCAGCTAAACATAAACTTGCAGAATTAGTTTTAGAATTTCATAATCAAATAATTTCATCACCAATCCTGACTTACCACTTCCTTCATGCACATACACACATGCTCATGCACAATTGCATGTGTGAGCACACACACAAACATATATACTACATTATGATGCCTTGAATAAGACTATTACTCTACATTTAATATGTATTTTCACCGATGAACAATAAGTCAAACACACTCAGCCTGATATGTTATAGCATTTCGTAGATGGGCCCTTTTATCTCTTCCTTTGGGTGATTGGTATATGCCTGCATTATCTCCTTTGAAATGCCTGCCTGAATATAACTGAGCTAACATGTAAAAATTACTGTCAGTGACAATCAGAGGAATACACAACAGAGCTTCCTTTCTTCCTTCCTCTTCCCTGTTCCCCAGTCGGGGCCAAGGGAAATTTCTCTAAAAACCATGTGCAGTATAAAAATGTGTCTGAATGTAGAATCTATTGAATTGGAGGCATAATGTCTTGTTGATATGATCTTGAATAAATTAAGAGGTAATGTAGAACTTAGCTTGCCCCTGTCACCAATCATAGAAGCAAATCCCTACGGTGCTTCTTCATATGGGTTTTAAGCCATCCTGTAGAACTGGAGCCAAGTTAAATGGTGATGCATATAATCCTCAAATTGGACAGACTGTTTACACTGCAAAATAAAGGTCTTTGCTTTTCTCATATGTTAATACCTATATGATGTCTATTGATTGTACTTTTGCAGCATCATGTTTTCTGCAAAAATTAGCAATGTTTTACTTGAAACAGGATATTTTCTAAAGAAATACGAACACTAAAAATATAACCTTTGAAAATATGTTTTAGTTTATAGTTAAAAAATACCACAAAACCAAGGCTTTCCATTGATTAATACAGCCTTCTAAATTGACTTTAGCTTCCAAATATGTACCTGCAGTGTCAATATAATTTTGATCCCTAAAAACATTCTTTTGTATATTCACATGAAGCCTACAACCATTCTGCAGTATATCTAACTGGATTTATTATAATGTAATAATGATAAAAAACTTTGTATAAATTATATGTTAAAGAAAAATGGAGACAGCATGAAGTATAGTTGTAGCACAGAAAACAAATGATCAAAATGACTTATATAAATGCCTGTATTTAGTATGGCTTATAGGGTTTTCATGTAACTAGAACTGATTATGACAGTGTACTAAAAATGTCAAACAATCACAAATTAACTTTTATAAAGTCAGAAATTAAATTTGTGACTTTATAAATACAGATTTATGAAAGTCATGCTTGCCTAACTTTTAAGCATAGTATTTGTTCTTCATTTTGAAGGGCCATAAATTAATTTTAAAGCAAAGCATGTGACCCCATGCAGTGATTTAAATGAAATCCTCCCTACGTGGACAACAAAACATCTCAGGACATCAAGTACTTCTAGTGATAAAGAGTGTTTTGTTTGTATTTGTGCATGTAACACAACTTTTCTATTTTGTCCCTAATTTTCAAAAGGCATAGTGGAAAATAACAAAAATATTCCCATAGAATATACATGTTTAGGTAGGTGGATATTTTCTTACTGAGAAGATATTAAAAGCTTCTTTATATATTTTCATTTGAAAGTATTTTTTAGTCATCTTTAGTTGAATAAAAACTGACTTTCTTTAATAATATTAAATAAATCAGTACAATAATTATTCAAAAGGTACAGAGAGGAAATTAATAGGCATCTGTAGGTACACAGCTGGAGATTTTGCTCCTCTCACACAGTAAGCAGATAGAGCCTTGGACTTGAAGCCACTCCAGATTTGGTTTCCTGTCTTGCACTGGCTTCTCTACATGCCTGCCAGCATGTCTTTGATCAAATTAGCTGTTCATTTTGATCCCATCTGACTTAATGCATGAGGAGTCTGTTTTTAATAAACTTTTAACAACAGACTGGGAAACAACTACTAGCATGCCAAAGGGGGAAAATGCCATTCTACTGAGTCCTGACTTCTATGAACCCTCCTTTCCATTGCCAACTAAGAACATTTTTATAATCATACCTTCAAAATAGTTTCAACTACAGACAAGATGGTAATGGTAATGGGAAAATGTATGTGGGAGCAGAGGGAGGAAGAATAAGATGATCAATTCAATATTTTACCATACAGCATTTCAGGGAGATATAAGATAAATTTCTTTAGTCCTATTTTGAGGTGGCCCACATCAGTGTTATGAGCTAACATATAAAAAGTACTATCAGTGACTATCAGAAGGATACCCAGTAAAGGTTACTTTCATATATACATTAGAATAAAAACATCACATATTACATGAGCTAAGTACTGAAACTGTGTTTCTGGAGTTGACAAATGAGACAGTCTTTAAGAGCAGAAATTCAAAGAAATATTTTATTGTAAAATATTAGATTTCAACAGATTGGATTTGGACTATGATCAAGGTTTTAATTGTAGCCTACTGAATTAATATTACTATAATCATTTATATTAACACTAGAGGCCCAGTGAATGAAAATTCATGCACTGGACAGGGGGTCCCTCAGCCCGGCCTGGCCCCTCTCACAGTCCGGGAGCCCTCAGGGGCGGGAGGTGACCTAGTGAGCAGGGGAAGGCGACACCCCATCACACCTCTGCTGCTGCCACTGCCGGCATCACAAGCCACGGCTGACCCTGGTTACCTGAGCCTCGGGCGGCCCTGTGTGGCTGGGCAGCCACCATCCAAGGCTTACCTGCGCCTCATGCTGGTCCTGGGCGGCTGGGGGGCTGAGGGGACTGGGGGACTCTGGAGGCAGGAGCACAAAGCAGCCGGGTCTGCCTGGGGGTGGGCCCAGCCTTGCTGCATGCCTGCTGCCCCGGTTGGGGCTGAGGGGACTGGGCGCCGCCATCTTGTGGCTGTGGGTGCCACCATCTTTGAGGGCGTGGCAGTCAATTAGCATATTCCTTCCTTATTGGCTGTGGGTGCCGCCATCTTTGCGACAGCGTGTGGTTCTATTAGCATATTCCCTCTTTATTAGATAGGATTGTAATTACTCCATTATAAATCCCTACATTCTTTATAATATGTGTACTTGTAAAATAACTGTTTCATCATTTTACTTATGACTTTAAAAATGCTATTTCTAAAGAGAAGGCATTTAAAATAATAAAAGTATCACAAACACAAAAGGTGAATTAGAGGAAAGAGTATTCCTACTGTCATAGAACTTAGAAAAAATTTAAATCTTATTAAATAAAGAAGGAAGAACAACATATTCTAAGGAAGTCATTAAATTTGGTTTATCTTGTTTAATGTGTACAATGTATTTTCCCTTAGGTATCTTTTAAAGCTCACTATATTGTTTGTGACTTTTAAAAATTAATTGAAATGCCAAAGTTTTAATCATGAGGCATAAATTTCACTTGACCTTTTAAGAAAAAGTGTTTTTGTATATTCTTCAGAATATGAATTTGTCTTCTCTACCAATCACATATGAATGAGCAGGTGGCAGATTACTTACATATCTAGTCTTTCACCTCTGGAGACTGGAGTTTGAATATGGCTTAGAAGAAATACTCAGGAGTGATTTGTGTATATCTCAAAGCCCATACAAGTGGGCTTAAGTAGCAATTACTTGAAGCTGCAAAGATGCTCTTTTAAAAAACATTGGAAATGTCACAGGACAAGATCTTTGGGTTTCATAAAGGTATAAAGGCCACCCAGACAATCCATATGGGATCAAGCTTATCAAAATAATGAAACTAAAGGTCTAGAACTTTCCTGGTCAATGAAAATTACCAAATGAGCTCACTGGTATTAAAAAAAAAAAGCAACAAAGAAAGAAAAATGAGTAGTCTCAAATAGATCAGATTAAGCAGCAGTGAAAGCATCCCTAAAGACATGCAAATCATAGTAAATAAAAAATAAATTAATTAAAAGTATAGCTTACTAGTGCCCTCTAGTGTACTTTCTCTTTTGTTTTATATAGATTGTGATATTTTAATTTATTCTACAGTATAAGTAGATGTTTGAACATAAATTCTAGAACAATTGAAAACAAAAAAAAGAGAGAAAATAATAGCTATAAGTTCTTTACAATTCAATGTTAATATTATCAGGGGAAAAACAAAAAGGAAAAAAAATAGTCAATCTAATAATAGTATTTCATTATACTAAAGTCAGTAAACTGACATCAGTTCAAATTAAAGAAAGACTGACAGAAGAATGATACCATTTCCCTACCTCATGCTTGGGCAAATCAGCCTTCTCCCTGAAAAATATTTTGCTTCACAGTCACTGTGTTTTGCATCCTAATTGTATCATGTGCCAACAAAACAGATTGTTTCCTAATTGATATTATAGAGCAAGACAGCCCAGTGAAGAATGATAATTCTGACTCCAGCTATAGCAGCAGCTGATGTAAAGCTTGATGGAAATGCTGTCATTCTTAACACAAACTGCCCAGAATTGACTTTCACTGTAAATACAGAGACATGACAGAAGCCTCATACACCCACCTTTATTTTTTAAAATTAAATAATTCTGCTCTAATATTTCTGCTACCAGTTGTAGTTTAGCTGGCAGCATATTAAAGGAAGAAAGTGTAACAGGCTCTGTACAAAGCATTTACAGACAAGGTAAAACTTTTTGTCCATAGCTAGATGTAGGCAGGCTCAGGAAGAATATGTTTACCTATGTATTTTAAAAAGGGAATAAAATAGCCAGCGCATGAAGTATCTCTCTACTGCAATTTTGGAAGATACAATAAATTAGACTAGAAAAAGGTATATGTTACTTCAAGTATTTACATATTCAACCATGGCTTATTTGAAAAATAAAAATTATTTTCAAATTTCTATACATCTTTCATAGCAAAATGCCACATTTCTCAATGGGACTCAGCCTATCAACATAGAAGAGCAGTTGGTCTTAAAATGTGTGTGTGTGTGTATGTGTGTGTGTGTGTGTGTGTGTGCGCGCGCGCATGCGCGCAATAATATCATTAGGCATTAGTAAATGTCTAATGCCTAATTCAAATGTGATTTAACACAAAATAGGCTTTTGAATCTAGGTTCCTAGATTATTCAGACACTGGCAAATGAGAAAATAAAGGCATTTTGAGAATGGTGATAAAGGAATTTGGAGATTTTCAGCTTACCTCTCAAGGAATAAGATTGAAGAAGAAGTAATGTCCCACATGTCATAATATACCAGTGATGGCGAACCTATGACACGTGTGTCAGAGGTGACACACAAACTCATTTTTTGGTTGATTTTTCTTTGTTAAATGGCATTTAAATATGTAAAATAAATATCAAAAATATAAATCTTGAAAGGGGATGTTAGAAGAAACCAAAATGGTGGCATAGGTAAACACTGGAAATTGCTGCCTCGCACAACTACTTCAAAAATGCAACTAAAAAACAAAATGGACATCATCCAGAACCACAGGAAGGCTGGCTAAGTGGAAATTCTACAACTAGAAGGAAAGAGAAAAGCATAGTGAGACTCAGAGGAGGTGCGGAAGTGCAGAGGTACGGAGGTGCACACAGCAAGGGCTGGCAACTGAGGACACGGTTGTCTTTTTCAATCAGGAGGGAGACACAAGCTCCCGACTTCTCTGAACTCCAGTTCCGGGCAATTCTCTGGGGACCCAGACTCATACGAGGAGAAACTGGACTGTCTGGCATCGGTCAGAACTCAAGGGCGACTTTCTCTCAGAGGTGCTTGCAGCGATTACCAGGACACTGAGACACGGGGCCTCTTAGGGTAGGTCTGAGGAGCAGCCATAGCTGCTTGTTCCACCCTATTGATCCCCTGAGACCTCTCCCCACCCAAGCTGTGCGCAGAGGCTTTTGCATATGAAAGGCCTGGCCCTTTGCAATCTGAAAATTACCTAACAAACTGAAGCTGGGTCAGAGAGACACAGAACTTCCAAAGAAGGCCCAAGGCCCCACAGCAGCTTGCATTGCTTCACAGCTGGGCTCCTGCTGGGTAGCCTCAGGCAGAGGCTAAATTAGCACCTCCTCAGAGATCCAGGTGCCAGTGTACCCAGTGGTCAGAGTGGGACCATCCAGATTACAACGCCTCAGATCCATAAGGGACACACTCAGGGGGCAGACTCAGGGAGCACCAAAGCCCCACTGAAGCAAGTCTTGCCCCATAAGTGTGTCTCCAGGACAGAAGTTCTCCCACTGTAGACACAGCTGATACTCACAGCCAATTGGCCTGGAGGTCAATTCCTCCCAGTGATACCTACAACAATCAAGGCTTAACTACAACAAAACTGTGCACAAAGCCCACAAAGGGGTGCACCAAGAGTGTCCACCTCAGGTAACTGGGGAGGCTGAGCCACTGGGCCCTGTAGGACACCTAGTACAGAAAGCCACTCTATCAACACAGGGAAGCATAAAAAATGCGGAGACAAAGAAACAGGTCACAAATGACAGAAATGGAGGAAAGCAAACTACTGGATATAGAGTTCAAAACCACACTTTTAACGTTTTTCAAGAATTCTCTAGGAACTGCTGATAAACTTAGTGAGACCCTCAAGAAATTTAGTGAGACTCTCGAGGTTATGAAAAAGGACCAACTAGAAATTAAGCATATACTGACTGAAATAAAGAATATTATACAGAGTTCCAACTAGAAGATCACAAGAATCAAGTCAAAGATTTGAAATACGAAGAAGCAAAAAACACCCAACGGGAAAAACAAAAAGAAAAAAGAATCCAAAGATATGAAGATAGTGTAAAGAGCCTCTGGGACAACTTCAAATGTACCAACATCCAAATTATAGGGGTGCCAGAAGAAGAGAGAGAGCAAGATATTGAAATCCTATTTGAAGAAATAATGTCAGAAAACTTCCCCTACCTGGTGAAAGAAATAGACCTACAAGTCCAGGAAGTGAAGAGAACCCCAAACAAAAGGAATCCAAAGAAGACCACACCAAGACACATCATAATTAAAATGCCAAGAGCAAAAGACAAAGAGAGAATCTTAAAAGCAGCAAGAGAAAAAAAGTCAGTTACCTACAAGGGAGTACCCATATGACTGTCAGCTGATTTCTCAACAGAAACTATGCAGGCCAGAGGGATTGGCAAGAAATATTCAAAGTGATGAATACCAAGAACCTACAACCAAGATTACTTTATCCAGCAAAGCTATCATTCAGAATTGAAGGTTAGATAAAGAGCTTCACAGATAAGAAAAAGCTAAAGGAGTTCATCACCACCAAACCAGTATTATATGAAATGCTGAAAGGTATCCTTTAAGAAGAGGAAGAAGAAATAGGTAAAGATACAAATTATGAACAACAAATACAAATCTATCAACAAGTGAATAAAAATCAAGTGAATAAATAATCTGAGGAACAGAATAAACTGGTGAATATAATAGCATCAGGGGCATAGAAAGTGAGTGGACTGACTATTCTCAGGGGGGGAAGGGGTGTGGGGGGTGCGGGAAGAGACTGGACAAAAAATCATACACCTATGGAAGAGGACAGTGGGGGTGGGGGGTGAGGGCAGAGGGTGGGGTGGGAACCGGGTGGAGGGGAGCTATGGGGGGAAAAAGAGGAACTGTAATAATCTGAACAATAAAGATTTAATTTAAAAAATATATAAATCTTTGTTTTACTATAGTTGCAAATAACAAAAAATTTCTATATGTGACACGGCACCAGAGTTAAGTTAGGGTTTTTCAAAATGCTGACATACCGAGCTCAAAAGGTCCACCATCACTGTAATATACAGTGATCTACTTTGCTTATTCAGAGGAGCAATTTATATATGGTTTAAAAAACTCATTTATACTATTTAGTTTTCTGTACTTTGTTAAATAACTTCACATCATCTCAAACTTAACTTTCATTTTCTGTTTTGCAGGTAAAATGTGATTAATAAAAATAGATGGCTTAGACTCAGAGAATTTTCAAAGTAGAAAAGAAGCCCAAAGATCATCTTTTTTATCCACCCCAGGTTCCACCACTTGGAAATGAGAAACCTGAAGCACAGAGAGGTGAAATCAGATTTGTTTAAAATCATCCAGCAAGTTAGTAACAGAGCCAGAAGGAAAAGAAGTCTCCAGTATTATATCCATAGTTTTTCCAACTACTTACTTTTGATGGAATACAGTCTTTTAAGAGGACCTGAAAATAGCTTAATTTTCTATTGTTTTTAGCTTAAATTTTAACAATTTAGTTCTTAAAATAGGTAAAGGGACAATGTCAAGGAAACAAACCACAGAATGAGTTGAAATCCCATCACAGTTGAGGGTGAATTGTTTTGCAGTCTAAAGTTAATCCTGAAGTAGTACTTGATGGACTTTTAATTAAATGACAAACATCTATACATGTGTGAGTCTGTCTATTTACACCCCAGAAACTGATTTAAAAATTATTAATTGACACAATCTAGAGGTTTGGTTATATTGAGATTAACTCCATACCTCCATTTCTTTTTCTTTTTGCTAAAATTTTTGCCCTCTTTACCCAAAATTTATAGAGGAAAATTTGGAAGATAGTCATTTTACTTATGATCACTATTGAATAGACTCTAACATTCCATCCAACTACTTTTTTTCATATATCCTACTTACACTTCATTCAAAATTTTTGCCTAATTTTCAGGCTATTCTGATTGAATGTCTGCCTGTTTCCTAAGGCTAAAATCACAGATTTCTGAGTTAGGAAACTGACTTTGTAGTCCACTGGGCAAATGTGATGCCCACGAAGTTGAATCCCTTGTGAGCAGCAACAACCAACTCAGGGAGCAAGGAAATTCTAGGTAAATGTGGCAAATAACACAGTGACTGAAAACAGTGTTCATATCTCCTCCTCTTCCCTTCCTTCACAGGATGTACTTGACATAAAAAGAGTACAGAATAAAGTACACATACTGAAAACAAAACAACTGGGGGTGGGGGGGAGCAGATTTGAGTTGAATGTGTTCAGCATTCAATTTTGTTTCATTTCAAAGATATAATCCATGTGACTTTGCTTTCCCTCTCTAGTGAGCTTTAGTGCCATTGTGCCATATGCCACTGTTTGGAGCCATGTCTCCCTTAGTTATCCTTTAATTGGCTTGACCTATGGGAAAGATGGCTTGCAACCAAGCTAATTACATAAATCTACTCCAGGCTCTATAAACTCCACTACAGACAGCTCTTCTGAGAAAATAAAAAGGAAGGAAAAATTTATCTAAAATTTCAAACTTCTTTATACATACCAAATACCAACAGCATGCATATTATAACATAATAAAAGGTAACAATATTTTCTTTCTTTATAGCTTGAATTTTCTTCCCCCCATATAGTTAGTACACAATTATTATTTAAGATTGTACCAGTGTATGAAAAGTACAATTTAAACAAAGTCAAAATTATAGTTTGAAAACTAATTTTTGGTTACTGATTTTATTCAAGAAATTCTGATAGAAAAAAAAGAGATTAGATGCTAGATTCTCTATTTCTGTTGAGTTTAGACATTTTATATGGGTGCATGCATGTATGTAAAATATGGTTGGGTGTATGAATGGTTGATATGTATGCAGATGTGTGTATGTGTATCTGTGTCTGTGTATGCCATTGCATGTGAATATTTTCATATAATATCATGAATTTGGTATTTTATTTGGGGACTAGATTGAATGAATCTTGAACTACTATGAGTTGAGTAACATGATATAAAAATATATAAAATCTATATATATAAAAGCCTAAGTGACCACTGCAACTGACCAGATGACTGAACAGGTGGTGTGGGGTGACCAGGCTTGCAGGGGGGTTAGTGAGGGGCAACCAAACAACCAGGCACAGGCTGCATGGGGAAACCCGATGGGGGAAGCCAGGCCAGCAGGGAGAGGTAATGAGGGACGACCAGGCTGGCAGGGGGGCAGTTGGGAGCAACCAGGTTGGTGGGGGAGCAGTAAGGTGCAACCAGGCCGGCGAGGGGGGTGGCAGTTAAGGGCAACCAGGCCGGTGGGGGGGGGGGGCAGTTAGTGGCGACCAGGCCAGCAAGGTGGGCGGTTAGGGGTGATCAGGCAAGCAGGCAGGTGAGCAGTTAGGAGCCAGTGGTCCCGGATTGTGAGACATCTCCCAAGGGGTCCAGAATTGGAGAGGGTGAAGGCTGGGCTGAGGACACTCCCTCCCTTCTCCCCCCCCCCCCCCCCCCGTGCACAAATTTCATGCACCGGGACTCTAGTCATAAGATAAAATTGACCAAGTCACAAATGTAAAGAGTTTAACACCTTATTGTGCTTTGGAAAAATAAGAAAAGTGATTCAAGAAAAGGATTAGGAGCAAGTTTGTAATACCAAGGGCCAGTTTATGATTTGGAAATTGACTCCTTCTAGCACTGTGTTTTACTCTAAGATAATTATGTATATATTTACTTTCATTGTTTTATTTTCCCCCGACATCCTCTTTTCTCTGAAACTTTGATTCAATCAACTTCTCTCATCCCTCCACTTTGATACTTCCAACTTGAGTCAGAGAAAGCAAAAAACAAAAACAAGCATTATACAATGCAATCCAAATGGGTGAAACCCTATCTGTGAAACCTGTTAGGAAAGACCCAGTTGGCATATGGAGTTCAATGCTCAGTCCCACTGTGCAATTTTTCAGTCTCTGCCATCAGCATCTCCAAGAGCTCCATGCTGTGGTAGCTGATTCATCCAAGAAGATCTCTGCTGAGAAGTTATGCCACTTCAGATTGTTATTTTAATTATAAATGTTAATTACATACACTGAGAATTTATTTCAGTGTGAATATATTGTGCTATGTACCTGAAAATTATTTTAATGGGAACATTTCTAGCACATTCTGTTTCAAAAGATCACAATGATAGACCCAGCCTGTTCTGAGAGAGTGCTTTGATTCTTGTTTGATATTTTAACATAGTTTTTTAGTTAACTAAGCCCCATCATTTAGCCTTACACCTTGTAGAGTCTATACTTAACACTCTTTTAAATTAATTAAATAAGAAGGCCAGTAGACTGTTGTGGTTTTGATGTCATAGCATCCTAAATTTAACCCTGTAAATGCCTCAGGGTTATGAAATCAGAACAACCAATCACAAACAGCCAATGAGGCTTAAGCTACAGCTAATCAAATAATTTCCTTTCTTTGCTCTGTACTTTATTTATGTCTTTCCCCTGGCTTCTTCTTATTGGTAGAGTGCTCCTAACCACATCTGGTTTGGCACTGCCCAATTTAAACTGATTATGCTTCAAATAAACTCTTAAAATTATTAGTATGCCCAGTTTATCTTTTAACAACTCCTTGTCATTTTGTAGGGAAAAAAAGGAAATTAAATATTAGATTAAAATAACTGTTGATATATTATCTTTTTTAAAAAATATCTTTTAAGAATTTTTGGTTCACAGAAACATTGAATGGAAACTATAGAGATTTCCCATATAATCTCTGTCCTGACACACACAGAGCCTCCCCAATTATAAACATTCCCCCCATCACAGTGGTACATTTGTTATAATGAATGAACCTACATTGAAACATCATTATCACTCAGAGCCCATAGATTACATTAGAGTTTTCTCTTAGTTTTATACATTTTGGGATTCGAACAAATGCCTAAAGACATGTACCCACCATTATAGTGCCATATATAGTACTTTCACTGTCCTAAAAATCCTATGTGCTCCACATATTCATAACTCCCTCCCCACTAACACTTAGTAAGCACTGATATTTTTATGGTCTCCAGAGTTTGACCTTTTCCAGAATGTCCTATGTTTGGAATGCCACAATATGTAGCCTTCAGGATTGAGTTCTTTCTCTTAGAAATATCTTAAGATTCCTCCATGTCTTTTTATGACAGTTCATTCCTTTTTTTGCCCCATATAATAATCCATTATCTGGATGTACAACAGTGTATTAATTCACTCATCTCCTGAAGGACATCTCGGTTTCTATCAAGGTTTGATAATTAATGAATAAAGTTCCTGTAAACATCTATGTGCAGGTTTTGTGTGAAAATACGTTTTCAACCCCTTTGAGTAAATACCAAGAATCATATGGATCATATGATGAGAGGATATTTAGTTTTATAAGAAGCTCCCAAGCTGTCTTCCAAAGAGGCTGTACCATTTTGCATTTGCACCAGCAATAAGTGAGAGTGGCTGTTGCTCCGCTCTTCACCAGCACTTGGTGTTGTCAGCGTTCTGGGTTTTGGCCTTCTAACAGGTGTGCAGTGGCATTTCATTTTTAATTTGTATTTCCTCTTTCAGTCTTTTTCTCGATGGCTAAAACCATGGACTCAGATACAGAATATCAATATAAACTCTCTGTAGGTTTACAAACCTGAAGCCTGAGCATCCTGAAAACAAGATGATTAGAAATGATCTCTTACCATTAAAATGAGTATTTTAAGAAATTGTTCCTCTGACCTCCTTTCTTTTCATATTCTATCTAAATCAGCTGAAGCTAATTTGGAGAACTGGGTTTTATGCTCCAAGGCAATGTAGTATTAAAAAAAGAAGTATTATCCTTTATTCTAATAAAATGTTATATTCATGAAGTAAGTTTTCCCTTCATAAAGGTAATAGCGTCATGCATTATCATAAAAAATAGCTTAAAATTTCAATTTGTAGTCTTTTGCCACCTACCCCTCCCTTATACCACTAAAGTCTGATTTTTAAAAATATATATTTTATTGATTTTTTTACAGAGAGGAAGGGAGAAGCAGAGGGATAGAGATATAGAAACATCGATGAGAGAAAAACATTGATTCAGCTGCTTCCTGCACACTCCCTACTGGGGATGTGCCCGCAACCAAGGTACATGCCCTTGACCAGAATTGAAAAATTTGTACACTTGGAGGGGTCCCTCAGCCCGGTCTATGCCCTCTTGCAGTCTGGGACTCCTCGGAAGATGTCCACCTGCTGGCTTAGGCCCGCTCCCTGAGGAATCAGGCCTAAGCTGGCAGTCAGACATCCCTCTGGCAGCCCGGCAGCCCTCAGGGGATGTCCACTTGCCAGCGGGAAGCTCCTCCTGCTTGCTCCAGCTCCGTGGCCACGGCCGGCTGAAAGCTGGTATCTGGGGTTTATTTATCTTCTATAATTGAAACTTTGTTGCTTTGAGTGGAGCTCAGAGCCACCACGGCAGGCAGGAAGCTTGGCTTCCTCCATCGCCGGGGCAACCAAGCCTCCTGCTTGCTCCAGCTCCGTGGCTGCCGGCCGCCTTCTTGGTCGGGTTAATTTGCATATAGTCGCTCTGATTGGCTGGTGGGCATGGCTTAAGGCGTAGAGAAGGTACGGTCAATTTGCATGTTTTCCTTTTCTTAGTGTAGATTGATTTTTTTACAGAGAGGAAGGGAGAGGGATAGAGAGTTAGAAACATCAATGAGAGAGAAACATCCATCAGCTGCCTCCTGCACACTCCCTACTGGGGATGTGCCCGCAACCAAGGTACATGCCCTTGACCGGAATCGAACCTGGGACCCTTGAGTCCGCAGGCTGATGCTCTATCCAACCGGTTAGGGCCACTGAGTGCCTTCTTAAATACCAGGCATTACTTTTGAGACAAGAGTCAACAATATAGACAAAAACCTCTGCCTTCACAGAGGTAAGGTTATATGTGAAGAGAAATCCATGTCCTGTGATGAGGGTAAGGTTTGAAACGTCATTATCTCTGCAGAAGACCTCCCCATCCTTTGACAACTGGCATTTTAAACACCAAATCCCCACATGTTCTATTCCCAAGACATTAACTGGGCTACTTTCTTCCCTTTAATGTCTTCCAAATATCCTTACCTTCTCCTGATTTTACTTTGGAAGAATTTTGCTTTCCCTTGTCATCTTTGCATTCAGTTCTGCCTTAAATGAGCTCTATTAAGGGAAACATTATTTTCTTCTTAGAGGTGGGGTAGTCACACATTTATAACATTTAATTTCCCATTTACAATTCATGGTTATTCCCTCCCCATTATCATCTTCTCTTGTCTCTACATTTCACCAACTCTAGCAGGATTCTAAGTTCTGTTTTTGTTGGGTGTTTGTTTGTTTTGGTGTTCGGTTTTGTTTTTTCCTCTTTGCTGCTTAATGGTAACTCCTACAATCTATACTTTAATTTAATAGACCTCTATTGCTTTTGAGTAGTATTTTCCCCTTTCTCTAAAGTATTTTTTCCAGTTAAATTATCCCTTCAAGATTTCAATAGAAAGAGGACATAAGATATAACATTGACTATTTGGGGCTGCTTCCCAGAAATGTCACCTATGGACCTACTGAAAGATATGTGTTCTCTCTCTCTCTCTCTCTCTCTCTCTCTCTCTCTCTCTCTCTCTCTCCCATCAAATCTGACCTCTCCATAGTTTTTTAATTATTCAGGTTTCAAGTCATTTGTCACAGGTCAAACATCCCTGTTTGCTCTTTTTCTATACCCATAAAACTCAATTTCCTCATTCTTTTCATTCCACTTCCCTCTGGTATTTCCTGCACCTTTAAAATGGGTTGAGCTCCTTTTCTTTTTTTTAACATTTCAACATACTTCTATATGTAATTGGTCCCACATTTTTCCTACTCTATTTAGGGAAAGCACTATGCTGGATCTAAGGGTCCCTTTGCTCTTCTTTTATCATTTCTACAATTCATAGTTTGCCAAAACTGCAGAACCTTTAGTTACAAAATGATCCTAGTCTTATCCATAGTTCTATGTTTTACTTCTAAAGCCTGAAAATAGTTCTCATTTCAGCTATAGAACTGGAATCCTTTTTATCTTTCATGAAGTAAGAATATTTTCTAGATAAAATTTATTTTAAGCAGTCTCTTTTTTTTTCTAACCCTCTTCTTTTTAATCCTTAACATCTGATTTTTTAAAAAATATTATTTTTCTGCTCATCAACATAATAGGTTGGCACATCTATATAGTACAGGCATCCATTAATTTTTGTTTTCTGATAAACTGTAGCAGCTCCACTCATTGTTGAACTAAAACATTGGTCTCGAAAATCCACTACCAAAAAAAACCAAAAGTTGATTTCAATAATAGTCTCTCAGTATTGGCTAAGAGAGAATTTGGAGGAAAAAAATGTGTAACATCCACCAAGCCAAATATCTGCATTTAAAAACACTTATTTCGGACACAGTTAAGCCCTGGTCATGGACAGGAATATTTTGCGTTGTCATATTCAGAATGCCTTACATCATTAAATATAAGAACCAAGCATTTCCATAGTAAACTTTACCAAATGAAAATATCGCTGCTCTAGCTTCTCTAAAATCCCAGTACCCTAGTATGTGTATGTGTGTATATATGTGTATATATGTGTGTGTATATGTGTGTATATATATATGGGTGGGGTCCCTCCTGGCTGATTGGGCCATCTTGCCCAGTCCCCAATTGGGACGGCCGGCTGTGGGGAGGAACTGTGGGAGGTTAGCCTGCCACAGGAGGTTGGCTGTGGGAGTGCACTGACCGCCAGGGGGCAGCTCCTTGTTGAGCGTCTGCCCCCTGGTGATCAGTGCGTGTTATAGCAACTGGCCCATCATCTGGTCATTCGGTTGTCCAGTCATAAAAGTCACTTAAGCTTTTACATATATATATATATATATATATATATATATATATATATATATATATATATCTCACTATGTGTGTGTGTGTGTGTGTGTGTATATATATATATATATATATATATATCTCACTATGTGTGTGTGTATATATATATATATATATATATATATATATATATATATATATATCATTATGTTCTTTGTATTAGTAAGATGAATATATATTTGGAGCAGTAGTAAAAATCGGGTCTTAATGATAGCATTAACCCACGGGTTATATGTAGAGCCTGTAATCCTATGAGGGTAAAAAAGTTTACCAAATGTTTTTCTTTAAAGTTTCAATCAATTTATCTCCCTAGATAGTCTATACTTTAATTTTGCTTTAAACCATTCTCTTCCAGCAAAATGGAAGAGAATAAAATTTACTGATGAGAAATATTTTCTGAAGAAACTCATTATGTTCTCCTCAACTTTTTCTTTGACCTTATCTTCCTATTCCATATGTATTTTTATATGGCCCTGATATATTTATATACTCTTCAATTTCATTTTAGTTTATGTACAGTGATAAGGCACCACAGACATTTTTGGAAAATAGGAAGTGAAAATATTTAATTAACTAAAAATAATCATTTTAAAATTTTTATGCTTCCAAGCATCATATGCACCATTAAATGACAACAATCTCTGCAGCAAACCAGGACTTCAGCACAGCTCTGACATTTACCAGTGAGTAACTTAACATTTTAAAATTTGGTTTCAGAATTTATAATTTGTTGATCTTAACCTGAGGCATATCAAATGGTATAACTAAAACCAAGTGCTAGCTCACACTATTTTACATTTTAGATGTTAACCACCATTTGTCTCATTCCCCCCCCCCCGCCCCCCCCCACACACACACACTAAACTGCATCTTTAATCTCTTTAATTTTCCTTCTCTAAGAACCACATACACTATATCTTGAGTGCGGGAAAATCTCTAAAATCATATCGTTAAAGTTTCGAGCCCCTCTCTTCATTGATGTCACATAGTTTCTGGCCTTTTCCCTATGCTCTGTAAATGATGTCTAACCATTTACATTGTTCCTTCTTCTATCCTGCTACTTCATATACAAAATTTAATAAGTCAGAAATTAATTGGGAATTGCTAAAGTTTTAACCTGAATTTGTCTATTTCTCAGGCATGAAATTAGCTTGGTGCTAAAATCAATTAAAGCAGGAGTATACTACTATTGATGAAATGCCAAAATGCATTTAATTTCCCTAAACATTTCACATATTTGACCAGATAATACTTTGAGCCTTGCATACAGTTGAACAGAAAAAAAAAATGTTGAACTGATCTGAACACATCCTCATTTATTTACTCTAGTTTTTGGACCCCGTTATGGTGGTTTAAATAGCAACAATCAATAATTTTTTAAGATGGCTATGGTAAATAGCTTCCTATGGGGGCGGGGGGTGTTCCTATTATATTTATATCATAAATACAAATAAGTGCACATGCATAATATATTTATGGTCTTAATACAAATAATAATATTTGATAACAGCAAACATGTACATACCACCCACCTGAAGAATTGAAACATAATCAATGTCATTCAGTTCCCCTGCATGTCCCCTCCCAATGAGACCGCTGTTCCTTTCTGAGGAGTTAACCATTCACTATTCTAAATTTTCTGGTATTTATTTTCTTAATAATTATATGCTACATGCATGTATCTCTAAATAAAACATTTTTTAGTTTTATGTATTGCATCATTATATAAATAATCCACCTTGTCTAGTCTTTTATGATTTGTTTTTTCACCACTATTGTTTGAAATAGGTCTATATTTTGTATTCATTTTCCAGGATGTGTCTATCCCATTCTGTGAGTATATATATCCACAATTTAATGCCTTTTCTGCCTCTTTGATGATTTGTTTTCTTTTACTCATTGTTTTATAATTATTTTGTGTGTATGTATACATTTTTTTAGATAAAAAGGTCTCAGTTAGTTGGAACTGCCATAAGAGAATACGAGAGACTGTGTGTCTTATTAAAAAAACATGCATTTCCCATAGTTCTGGAGGCTGTGAAGTCCGTGATCAAGATACTAGCAGATGCAGTGCCTAGTGAGAGCACTCTTTCTGCTCTGCAGACACACATCTTCTTACATCCTCACATGGCCGAGAGAGATTTCTCTTTGGCTTCTTTTTGTAAGGACGCTAATCCCATACCTCTCTCATAGCACCCCCCCCCCCCCCCCCCGCCCCTCTGTTGCATTGGAGGTTAGGATTTCAAAACATGAGTTTTGGAGGACACAACATTCAGTTCATCACAAAATCTACTGTCCAACATCCTGCAATGGACAGTATATACCAATTGTCAGTAATATGCAGGGGGGAAATATTTTCTCTCTCGTGGTTTGTTTCAGCACTTTATGCTACACTTAGAGCTATATATGTTCTCAATTTTAATGCAATAAAATTGTAACTTTTTCCTTTAGTTTATTATCTTTGTGTCTTGTTGACAAAATCCATACCTACCCTAATGTTAAAGATATCCCTATTATATATTTTTTAAACACTGTAAAATGTAATTAAGTCCTTAATTAAATTTATTTATTGTAAGATATGCAGTAAGGATCAATTCCCCCCCCCCCCCGCCAGATGTAAATTATTTTCCTAGTATCATTTTCCTCACCTATTATATCTTAAATTTGTATCTGAAAATGTTTGTTACCTGGTTAACTCACCACACCTTGTCTCATTTTATTGCCCCTCATTTCTTTAACTCCAAGTTTGTGGGAGTTTATTTGAACATTTGTTCTTCGATATAATTTTTCAAAGTTACCTTTAACATATTAAAGCAAATTATTGCAATCTTATTAGAATTAGTATAAATGAAAATTAGCTGAAAAGAGAAATGCTTATGACATGAATCTGATCATATTTTTATGTCACCTTTATTCAAGAAGATGGTTTCACTCTATACTCAATTCTCAGTTGCCAGGCGTTCTCAGTACTCTGACAACATTATTTCATAATCTCTTTGCTATTATTATTGCTGTTAAGAAGCCAGTTGTTAGTTTAATTTCCTTGCCTATGAAGGTAAGCTGTCCCTGGCGGCTTTTATAATCTCTTCGGTGTTTTGCAGTTTCATGTGTCTAGGTTGTGGACATTCATTTACTTCTCCTCTTCAGCAATTTTTAAGATTTATTTAACCCACTTTGGGATTTTCATTTCCCTTAATCCAGAAAAATATTAGATATTATTTCCACTGTGTTTTCTCATTCTATTTGCTTTGGGGCTTCAAGTAGATGAACGCATAAATGTTAGGACTTATCACCCCATTCTACATGTCTCCTAGCATGCCCTTCATAATTTTATCTCCTATGTATTTGTGCTGCACTTTTGATATCTCTCTTCTGATTTATTTTTTATTGCGTTAACATTCTCTTTATTGAATCTAATTTTTTATTTAGCCTAGTCTTTGTGTTTAATGTATTTTTCTAGAAATGCTATAATGTTCTTTTTCAGTTTCACTTCATCATTTTGAAAGTCTTATGTCTTAGTCATAATTTTGATACATTTTCTTCATTTAAATATAGTTAGAATATTTATTTAGTATTTTGTGATAACATTTTCAATATTAACAGTTTATGAATATACAGTTCTATAATTTGTTTCTGTTGACTCTAACAGTCTTACTTCTTTCCTTGTGTGTCTTATACTTTTTTGTTTTTATGTTTTGTTTTGAGAAATCATATTCCCTGAAGCTTATTGTGGGATTATCTGAAGCTTGTGTGTGAATGTGTTTTTTCTCCAGAGAAGATTTGCATTTCTACCAGGCACTTGAGGATCAATTTAAAGTAAAATTTCTGGTTGTGAGTTTCAGGATCAATCGGTGTTATTTTTAGCCCGTAACCCAGAAAGAATCATTATAAATTCTCAGGAAAGATTTTTTGTTTTTGTTTTGTTTTGTTGAAGCCACCCAAGGCAAAAATTTCTTAATATTTCACCAAAGACAGGTTTGTTTTCTCATTTCAACCTCTGAGGATCTGACTTAATTCTGAAACTCTTATCCCCACTCCACTGTATATGTTCTAATATTTGTCACTCACATGTGATCCTCAAAACTGAAGCTCTGGGGCGGCAGCAGTCAATTGCAGAGCTCCCAAGG
The DNA here is from genome assembly GCF_963259705.1 of Myotis daubentonii. Lineage (NCBI taxonomy): Eukaryota > Metazoa > Chordata > Mammalia > Chiroptera > Vespertilionidae > Myotis > Myotis daubentonii. The sequence continues at coordinate 42,409,266 of NC_081845.1, read as the reverse complement.
CAACATCCATCTTCAAAAGCTTGCTGATTTTTCTAGATCTAAGCTTTCCAGTTACAGCCTCTGAGGATTCCCTTACTATCTTGTTATCGAAATATTAATTTTAAATATTTTTTAGTACTTAGGTGGTTTTGTACCAGCAAGACTGGAGGAATATCACACTGTCTTTTGTATTTTGAGTAGAATCACTTATCTGGAGAGCTGAAAGATGCCCTCAGTACTGGACACATAAAGTTGAATTCAAGTCCAAGTGATGTACCTCCTAAGACTAAATGCTCACCATAGTAGGTACACAGGACATCTTTTTCATGTCACATCTCTAAGATACAGTCCCAATTCTGGTACCAAGACTTGTGTGCACTAATTTTGGAGCTTAGGTATCATTTGATTCTACTCTTGTTTATTTGGTTTCTCTGCAACACGTTACTGTGTATTATATCTGGTACCAGGCACATAGGAAGGTCCAACGGTCTCAGCAGTGGAGGCAGTTTAGCTGTCTACCCTCGTTAATCCAAGCATATGCGCACATCAAATTAAATAGGCATGACAGTCAGGCCCTTGAAAGAGAAGCATATTTGTGTTTGAGTTGAAGCAACAAAGAAGGAAGCAAATCAAATAATTTGCCTCTAGAGTTCATGCTCTTATCACTACTATAATTCTCCAAAATTGCTGCTTTGGAAATGGAATTTGATTCATAATTGGTGCATTCACAAGGAATATGAATACCTACTCATTAAAAGCAGAGGTTCATATTTAACTGATAAAACTATATTAGCAGGTAAAACTGACTCTGAAAATAACTCCAATATGTTATAATTTTTGAGATTTCCGTTTGCCAATAAGTACAAGCCTGCTTCTAATATATACATTAAAACTGTATGATAATCTAAAACATATTCAGTATCTACACCTAAATATATTTTCCATGCTTTCCTTTTGAGAAAAGAAATCACAATTCTGTGTTTTCAAAAAAAAAATCCTTAATAAAATTTTCAACAAAAATTCAAGCCACAACCTAGAGGAAAAAAAGGATTGTGCATTTTAGTTAATTTATACATTGTTCCAGAACTACTTAAAATTTTTACTGACCCCTTCTTTTTAGAGTCCTATATATTTTTTAATTGAACACTTTAAGGAACACTGCAAAATCCAGTACTTCCCAAGGAGGGGGACAAGGAGTGAATGACTGTATGGTAAATATAAAGATAAAAGAAATATGTTTATTTTACATCTTCCTGAAAGCCATCTTCAAGTATGGTAATCGTCACAATAAATTAAAATTAGAGAAAGCTGCATTCTGGTATAACATAAAAATCTTCTTGTAAAAGTTTTCTACCCCCAAACAAAAGGTATTTCCTTAAGAAACAACGAGCTACCCTTTCCTAGAAGTCCCCACAAAGGGGTGAGTTGTTGCTCTGAGAGGCTGCACCAGGTGACCCAGGACCAGGAGTCTAGGTTGCCTTTCACAGAATCTCACCCAGCCTGCCTCCCCTGGTCATGGTTGTGTACAGGTCTGAATGCTTAGTTTTCATTTACAGAGTCTTGGCCCTAAAAATGCATTTGTTCTAACAAGCACTTTGAGGAAAAATATAGCTTTTAACCATTCAGACATGGCCTGTGGGAGTCAGTGGATCAAGCAGGAGATGACAGATGCAATTGGTTTGTAAAAATTTTTAAGCCTTAAGAGAAAGCTCTCCTAGGAGAAGTGGCATGTCTGCTGCTGCTTTTAAAGTGACGGAACAATAGATCTTGGGCTGCCTCGGGTGCTGCCTGAAGAATCAATAAACTCTCTTTAAAGGCCCACTGATGTCTCATGAAAGGCATCCAAAAACATTTTATTTAGAATATCCATCTTATTTCCTTCTGAACAATGTAACTCCCCTACGGCTGACAAATTGAGAAAGGCTGATTTGTCTATTTTACAAAATATCTGTTTTAATAGAGGACAGTGAGAGGTAATTTGGAAATTCTCCTTGAAAGAGAATCCTCAACTATGTTTAAATAGAAATTATGCCCATTAGGGAAATGTTTATGTAAGGCAAATAATTTGGAGTTATTAAATGACTCAGTAATACCTTCTAAAATGTTGGTATATGAAAAGCCTTAATCTTTACTTTTATTGTTAGTATTTAATTCAGAAATCTAAATTTATAACTATTGTTTGTTTGTAAAACATTAGAGCATATCATTTCCAAGTAATCGTATGTTAGTTGATTGACACTCAACTTATAATCCTTGTATATATAAACAGAGGTTTTCAGTTCATTAAGACTCTTGCTAGGGCCTTCCCATTGGAAAATTATAATGATAATATAGTCCTCACAAAGTTATTGTTAATATTAAATTATAAAACTTCTATCATATGTAAGTTCTTGGTACATTGTATATCAATATTCTTTTGTTTCTTTTTTAAAAAATATTTTTTAAAATCTATTTTTATTGATTTCAGAGAAGAAGGAAGGGGGAGAGAGAGCGAGAAACATCAATGATGAGAGAGAATCATTGATTGGCTGCCTCCTGTATGCCACACACTGGGGATTGAGCACACAACCCAGACATGTGCCCTGACCAGGAATTGAACCGTGACCTCCTGGTTCATAGGTTGACGCTCAACCACTGAGCTACACCAGCCAGCCTATTCTTTTGTTTCTTGCTGAAGTATTTATAAGTATACTATTTATGACTTTTAATGTTCATGAATATTTGTTATGTATTTTTAATATGACCATAAATATCAAGTCAAATAGCTAAATATAATTTCCCATAAATTATATGAATCTACAAGTTTTGTTAAGCCCAAATTTCAGGATCCCCAATAGACCACCAGGGAGCCAGCTGAGTCCGATGCAAAAGCAGATAGAGTCTTTATTCAAGCTAGCTCAGGCTCCCTGACCACACTCACCGAAGCAGCGGCGGGGTGGGAAGAGAGACAGAGCCCTGTGGGAAGAGGGGTTTTATAGGGGGGTTGGAGTAAGGGAAGAAGAGAGGACTGTGGGCCCTGCCGATTGGCCAGGTACAAGTCGGGGTCTTGTTACACAGGATGTGGTTGTGTCTATGGCGTGCACTTCCTTTGATTGTCATTGGTTAGTTTAAAGAGCAGAGGCTTGGGCTTCTGGGAAGAAGCTCCTTGCCGAGCACATGGCTAATGGCTGCTGCCCAAAAATGGAGGATTCGGGGCAAAATAGAGGGCGTAGCCCTCGCCCTTTCAGTTTCATAATCCACATTCTTGGCATTATTCTGACATTTATTTACTAAACATATGTGAGCTATCTTTAGAGACTTTGTTTTAATGAGGTTTATGATATTGGTAGTGGAAAATCAGTAATATTTTATGTAAACTTTGTTTATACACAGTAAAAAGCCAAAGCAATGTAGAGAAAAAAGACAGTAATTAAACATGAATGGAAATAATGACATAAACTATTTAGAGACGAGGGAAGGGAAACCAGGCTGTAGGGATCTAAAATTTATATATCTATGCTCAGGAGGTCACGTATAGGTTTTATTACATAGAGAATAGAGTGTAAAATAGGGATTTTAAAAGAATATAGGACACATGGGAGTGTGTAAATGTGATGTTTCCTTTATGGACCTTCAACAACAACAAAAATGTTAAAAAAAATATAACAAGCCCTGAGAATACAAAGCACTATTTTTTATATAAAGCACTATTTTTTTATCTTCTCATAGTTTCTTTTCTTAGCAAGTATAGTATCAATAAAGTTTGCCTACATTTTTTATTGATGTTGGAATTATGTTAAGGTGTTTTATTTGTTTATTAGAATATTTAGGGAAAATACTGAATTTACATGCCTTGAAGAAATCACACACCTTCCAGTAACCATTACCCTTATCACTCAAAGATTCACAAACTTACATCCTAGGTTTCAGAACTCATTTCAGTTTGTCTCTTCTGTAGTGTTTTTAAGTAAATTTACTATTTTACCAAATACTCCTAAATTTGTATAAGTACTTCATGCATACCAGAACTAACTAAACTTATCTTAATACCTTTCTTTCAGTTTATTAGGTTTCTGCTTGTGGTGTTGGCTTCCATTTGGAATGTGATTTTTGCATGCTAGTGAAAGCTGTTTAATCCTCTGAGCATAGTAATAGTAATATGTAAAACAACAGAGGTACCACTATACACCTATTAGAACGACCAAATGCTAGCAAGAATGTGGAACAAGAGAAACTCTCATTCATTAATAGTGAGAATGCAAAATGGTATGGCCACTTTGGAGGACAGTTTGATAGTTTCTTACAAAATTAAACATATTCGTACCTATGATCCAGCAACCTTACTCCTTGGTAATTACCCAAAGAAGCTGAAAACTTGAGTCCATACAAAAACTTGTACATGCATGGCTATAGCAACTTTATTGATAATAGCCAAAATGTGGAAGAAGCCAAGTTGTCCTTTAGATTAATAAACTTGCTACATTCAGAATATTATTAAGCACTAAAAATAAATGAGCTATCAAGCCATGAAAAGACATAGAGGAAACTTAAATGCACATTATTAAGTCAAAGAAGCCAATCTGAAAAGGTTATATACTATATGATTCCAACTATATGATATTCTGTAAAAAAGGCAAAATTTTGGAGACAATTAAAAAAATCAATGGTTGCCAGAGGTTAGAGAGAAGGGAAGGATAAATAGGCAGGTCATAGAGGATTTTTATGGCAGTGAAACTACCTGTATTATACTGTAATGGCAGATATGTGTCATACATTTGTCAAAACCCATCAACACTAATAAAAGAGAAAAATGGTAATTGGCGTACGAGCTACCCTTTTCATTGGCTAATCAGGGCTATATGCAAATTAACTGCCAACTAAGATTGGCAGTTAACTGCCAAAAAGATGGCGGTTAATTTGCATATGTAGGCACAATGCAGGGAGGCGAAAGGGAAAGCAGGAAGAAGCCCCCTGCCACTGACAGTGATCGGAAACCCAGGGGGGAGCTAAGAGCTGGGGGACAGGGCAAAGGCGGCCCCCCAGCCATGATCGGAGAATCAGGTGCCTTTTCCGCCCTGGCCAGTGATAGCAGGAAGTAGGAGTGGAGCCAGCGATGGGAGCTGGGCACGGTCGAAGCTGGCAGTCCCGGGAGCTAGGGGTCCCTTGCCTGGGCCTAAAGCGAAGCCCACGATCGCGGGGCCGCTGCAGCTGCGGGTCCCCGCTGCCCGGGCTGGACGCCTAGGCCAGAGGCATCAGGCCTGGGCAAGGGGCCGATCCTGCGATTGGAGGGTGATGGGGGTCAACGCCTGAGGGCTCTCAGTATGTGAGAGGGGGCAGGCTGGGCTGAGGACACTCCCCCCCCCCACACACACACCCAGTGCACGAATTTCGTGCACCAGGCCCCTAGTAAAATATAAAACACCAAGAGTGAACCCTAATTTAAATTATCAACTTTTTGTGATAATGATGCATCGATATCCGATCAGCAATTGTAACAAATGTACCCCTCTGGGGTGCAGTGTATTTGTGTGAAGGCAGGTCTTTCTCTTCCTTTCTATTCAATTTTGCTGCGAGCACAAAACTGTTCTAAAAAAAGAAAGTCTACTTAAAAAATAAGTAACAAATGGCATTAAATATATGGTGGCATGAAAATGTGTGATGTTGGCAAAGCTAAGGTCACAATTTTTAAATCTATGAGTCTTGAAAGTTAATATAGCTTCTGGAAAACACAACTCTTACCTGATTCTTCTCTCCATCCCTAGAAAAGTTTTAAACTTCCAGTCTCTGTAATCCCCAAGACTTAGCACCATTTTCCCCTCTGCTCTGTGCTATTCTCTGGTCAAAATTAAATCTTACTTGTTTTAAATAAAGAAACTTCCCTGGAAACTGTAACATGGATCCATGGTGAATATATAAGACTTTCCATTACTAATAATGAAGAGTGAAATGGTATTCTATTAAAATAAACATTTTGTTTATCTGCAATCAAGAGAAAAGAGCTTCCTGTTTAATATTCTCATTGCCAGAGGCTAGATGCTCAGAATTGTGGACTAATAACATATACAAAATTATAATCAGGTCAGATTTTACTCTACTAAACTTAGACTACTTTTTAAAATCACTGCCTGTCATGTAAAATGTATCCTAGTAATAATGACACCCAGGGGTCCTCAAACTACAGCCCACGGGCCACATGCAAATACAAATATTGTATTTGTTCCCGTTTTGTTTTTTTACTTCAAAATAAGATATGTGCAGTGTGCATAGGAATTTGTTCATAGTTTTTTTTTTAAACTATAGTCTGGCCCTCCAACAGTCTGAGGGACAGTGAACTGGCCCCCTGTTTAAAAAGTTTGAGGACCCCTGTGACTATCAATGGGAATCCTATATAATAAAAGGCTAAGTGTCTGGTTGACCAGTCAGCCGTTCAACCAATCAAAGTGTAATATGCTAATGATATGCTAAGGCCACTCAACTGCTTGCTATGACATGCACTGACCACCAGGGGGCAGAGAGTTGACAGGTCGACCAGTCGCTATGATGTGCAATGACCACCAGGGGGCAGATGCTTGCTCCGACCTGTAGGTTAGCTTGCCACTGGGGTCCAGCTGATTGAGACAGTGAAACTCCCACAGTCCCGCCCTGGCTGGCCAGCCTCCCATGCCTCTCCCTGGCTCTGATCGTGCACCAGTGGGGTCCCTCGGTCTGGCCCGCGCCCTCTCACAATCCGGGACCCCTCAGGGGATGTCAGGGAGCCAGTTTCAGCCCGATCCCACAGGCCAGGCCAAGGGACCCCACTGCTGCATGAATTCCTACATCAGGCCTCTAGTACTTTAATATTTATCTTGAAAAAGACTCATCAAGTACAGGTGGAATTTCCCCTAAGATGTAAAAACCCACTAACTAAAAGAAGAAACAAGTTTATGGAGATTTATCAAACAGTCAAAATTATAAATTCTTTGTGACTGTAAATAATACTGCGAAAGGAACAGAGTTGTCATCCCACAATGTGCCTCTTTGGGATATTTTTTAAAAACATATTTTTAATGATTTCAGAGAGGAAAGGAGAGGGAGAGAGAGAGAGAAAAAAATCAATGATGAGAAAGAATCAGTTCCCTCCTGCACCCCCCACACCCACAACCCTGCATGTGCCCTGATCTGGAATCAAACCGTGATCTCCTGATTCATAGGTCAATGCTCAACCACTGAACTCAGCTGGCCAGGCTTCTTTGGACCATTTTAAGCTGGTTATTTGAGGGCCAGAAGGCTCACGAAGAACCTTTGACCTTTTCTCCCCAACAGCTTCAATAGAAATGGGGCACATATGTATTTTTGAATTAGTGTTGTTTTTTTTTTTCCAGTATAATATTGATCTGTTCTCTACCTAAAATGCATAATAAGCTAAAAATAATCTTCGGATACTCACTGGAGGACAATGAAAACTCCATGTGTTCAGCTGTTGTTGTTAAAGGGAATGGTTTCAAAATATTGCAATAACATCTTTTTTCTATAAAATTACTTGGCTTGTCCTAACTTCAAGAATATTTTTAATATTTAGCAAATATTTCCCTACTGGAATATATCTAATTATAGCGTAAAGTTAATTGGAAATAACTTCTTAATGTTTATATAGTATGAATCCTATATGAATCTTTAAGTATGTCTATGCTACAAATTTAGTAATAACTGTAATAACGTAGGACCTTAAATCAAATAAACAGAATCTGCTGTAGTTTTATACGCCAACACAGGATAGTTATTTAATTGAAAAAAAAAGTCCTTCATTAAGTGATTTAAACAACAACAAAAAGGTAGAAAATAAAATATAAAAACAATTTTTCCAAAGAAATAATGTTAATTGTGCTTTTATTTTCTGAGGAATAATAATTATACTGAACCATCTAAGTTATACCCTAAAGTACAATTAGCAAACAAATAATTGGCCATTATACATCCTTTAATCTGACTGACTTCTTTCAGTACCTTGGAGAAATGAGAATTCCATATGCTCATTACATCTTTAGAATAGAATATCCTGGTTATATGAATGACATTTCTGAAAATATAATAGAGCAACTAAAACAATCACATTTTAATAACTGTGTGATTTTTTTTCACTTTGCTTTGGTGTGGAGATAATGGCAGAAATATTATTGTTTCATTGGGGAACTGCTTCTCTTTTTACTCTACCCATGAGTTTGCAAAAGAATGCCATGATTGTTTAGTTCTCCCCCTCTTACCACCATTGATATATCAAAGGGATAATCAGAGATATTCTTTGTTATTTTCTTCTCCTTTTTTTAATTTCAGAAACTGAAAACATACACTAGTAAATTCCTTCTATTTCATATTAGGCGTTAGAGAAATTGAAACATAGCAGTTATTGATAAACATATTCTCTGACAGGCAGGGAAACATACTCCACCTGTATCAAGAAATTCAGCCAAAACATAAGACATGAAAAATCATACATAAATTTCTGGAAAGGGAGAGAGAGAGAGAGAGAGAGAGAGAGAGAGAGAGAGAGAGAGAGACCAACTTTGTAGTGGAAGCCAGTTGAATCTTGGCTCTCTACATGAATGATTTTACCCTTCCTCGTATGAAAGGAGGTGCCTTTTTATCCCATAATTTTCTCATTCTGCCAGATAGAATTGAATTTCTAGTACTTTTAACCAAGAACCCAAATTAATACAGTTATCATCACTATAGTTTTTTAGATTGCCTTCATAATCATTAACTCTTTGCATTATATATGGTTAAATGTTATTACAACACAATTAACTAACATGTAAATGTTTCTTTTCTTCATTTTCTTATTCTTCTCTTCACTTGATAATCCAGTTATCTGTGATGGGAAACTGGAATTATTTGGAGAATGAAGGATGGTGGTAGACTTGACCATAGATGTTGGCTAAATCCACCTATAATAGAGCTGAGGAGCACAAAGGTGTTGTTAGCTGGAGTTTTGAAAAAATCTTTGAATTTCTGGTAAATAATAGAATTGTGAGCAGATAATATGTAAGAAAAACTCAGGAGTAAAGGAAAGAGATTAAAACATTTCTTCTGAAGGTAATGAAATTGTTTCTATTTTGAAATTTATTATGAGTATCACAATAAATTACAGAGATCTATGAATAAAAGTGTGTGATTATGCACATTCATACCTGTCACACACACACACACACACACACAGGAGTAGAATATGACTTAGTGAGATATAACTAACATTTGATATTTAGATTTGCCTTTTTAAATTTCATTAAAGAGTTCATTCATCTTATTTTCCATTATTGAAGACAGTATGAGAAAAACATATCCACATTTCTCATGTCTACTTTCCCTACCTCAAGTGTAGAAAAATTTCTTGCTGGCATATATAATAGAGTAGACTTATTTTTGTTTTAACCTCATGTTGGGACTTCAAAGAAGAATTTTGGCAAGCCATGTGATGCCTCAGTTGTCACTAGGCTTACAAAGGAAGAGTACAAATTTCTATTTTCATTTTACCATATTATAGGTAATTGTTCATGACTTATGCTTACACTCTCGTATATCTTCATATGCCTTCATAGTGTCCTAAGTACTTTCACATATTTTGTCAAAATGGAGCATAATAACATCTTTTTAGGCACAGTGATATAGTTCATTGTTATCACCATTTTAGAAAAATTAGAGCCTAAAAATTCAGAAAATCTGAAGGATTACAAGGCCTATGGCTGGAAAATACAAAGCTGATAAATAAATTCAGTTATTCTCACTCTAAATTTTGTGTTCTTTCGATGTTCTTCAGTGTTCGTACTACATTAACCTTGTTCCAGGATTTCCGCCATACCAAGGACTTCTGTGCAAAAGAAGTGAAGTTTTGTCTCATTGTATTTATATTTTATGCAAGATCTAAGGAAATCTCTCTGCTGGAGTAAACTAGACTCACAACCAAGTCCACTGCCAATACTTTATGCTCAAACCCTAGTATGTCATTAGAAATATGTCTTATAGAAAAATAAATGTTTTCCTACAAGAGCTAAATTATATATAATCTGTTTTACAAAAATACCCTAGTCTCTGAATATCTCCTGATGAGTAATCCCCCCAAATAATTTCAGTCCCTTTTCATTTGAGAATTCTCCTTGGCTGGCTCCCTCAGTCAGCTGTGCTGCTCTCTGCTGAAGTGACACTTCTGCTGGAATTCACCAATTTTATTAAACAATTAGAGGCCTGGTGCATGAAATTCACTCACTCAGGGTGGGGGGTCCTTCAGCCCAGCCTGCACCCTCTCGCAGTCCAGGAGCCCCGTGATGGATCGTGCCTGCAGAAGGAGGCCCCATCCACCCATCCAGGGCTCCTCAATGAATTGACCCAAAGAGGTAGGCCAGAGCTGCCGGGCTCTGCCTCCTCTGCACTGTGCAGAACTGCAGGGCCCGCAGGCCTTGCTGCGCGGAGCCACTGGGACTCTCAGTGTCACAGCGCAGAGCGCCGGGACCTGCTTTCACGCCACGCATACAGCATCAAGTCCCCACCCACCCATGCATGCCTCGCTGTGCATGCAACCCTGCCCACCTGCGCACGCCCACTGCGCACAGCCTCCTGGTGATGGATCGTGACAGTTTGAGGGCATCATGGCATGACAGCATGAGGGAGTGATGATCATTTACGTATTAGCTCTTTATTATATAGGATATATATTAGAGGACCGGTGCACAAAATTCAGCACTCGGGGGAGGGGGGTTCCCTCAGCCTGGCCTGTGCCCTCTCATAGTCTGGGAGCCTTCGGGGGATGTCCAAATGCCAGCTTAGGCCTGCTCCCCATGGGAAGTGGGCTTAAGCCGGCAGTCGGACATTCTTAGTGCTTCCGTGGAGGTGGGAGAGGCTCCCGCCACCACTGCTGCACTCATCAGCTGTGAGCCCGGCTTCTGGCTGACCAGCACTCCCCCTGTGGGAGCACACTGACCACCAGGGGGCAGCTCCTGAGTTGAGTGGGATCAGGTCAAAACTGGCTCTCCAACATTCCCCAAGGGGTCCTGGATTGCGAGAGGGAACAAGCCAGGCCAAGGGACCCCACCAGTGCACAATTGAGGCTGGGGAGGGAAGCGGGAGGGCTCCAGAGCATGTCCAGCTCAGTCCTGATTGGCCAGACCCCAGCAGCAAGCTAACCCAGTGGTCAGAGTGTCTTCCCCCTAGTGGTCAGTGCACGTCACAGTGAGCATTTGAGCAGCCTTAGCATATCACTAGCATATTACGCTTTGATTGGTTGAACAGATGACTGGATGAACAGACACTTAGCATATTAGGCTTTTGTTATATAGGATCCTAAAAAATCAGAAACACCAATCAGAAAGAATATATGCACCCCTATGTTCATAGCAGTGTAATTTACAATAGCTAAGATTTGGAAATAGCTCAAGTGCTTATCAGCAGATGAGTGGATTAAAAAACTGTGGTGCATTTACACAATGGAATACTAGGCAGTGTAAAAAGAAAGAACACTTATCATTTGCAATAGCATGAGTGGAATTGGAGAGTGTTATGTTAAGTGAAATAAACCAGTCAGAGAAAGATAAGTACCACATGATCTCATTCATATGTGGAATATAATGAACAAAATAAACTGAAAAATAAAATAGAACCAGAGACATAGAAGCATGAACAGACTGATGAATTCCAGAGGGAAGGTAGGGTGGGGGGGCGGGGGTAGAAGGGGAGTGATTAACCAGGGAACTTATATGCATATATGCACAACCCATGGACAAAGACACTAGAGTGGTGAAGGCCTGAGAGGGGTGGGTCAATACGAAAAAAAACCCACAAACAAACAAAGGGGACATCTGTAATACTTTCAACAACAAAGATAAATTTCAAAAAATTTTAAAAAACAAGGAAAGGCATAGATACTTTAGTAACTTTGATGTGGGATAATACTGTGAATCAAACCCAAAACCCTCAATTTAATGGTGGGGAGGGGCATGCATAAAATCAAAGAAGAATAATAGATGTGGAGTGATTTACCACTTCTTGACATATTCCTTGGTATACCATCAAATTTTGAATAAGGTATAAATTTTATTTCTGCTTCAACTAAGGACATATACTTTTACAGTGATTTTTATAAGATAAAATATTGAGAAGAGACTGAAGCATAAAATACTATCAGTGATATAAGTCATCATAAATCAAGCACCAAAGAGAAATTACTGATTTTTGGAAGATATAACAGTGAACTCATAGCAGTAGACAATTCTGCTTAAAAGTGACTCCATGCTTAGTAGTGTGACCTACTGCATAGCATAATGAGATGAGAGTATTTTTTTTAAGTTGTTCATTGTTCCAAATATCAATCATCCTTTTAAAGTATTATTAACATATTCTTCCACGTGTGTGATCATAGATATGGTTTAAATAAAGTTTGAGAAGCACTGTAGTTGAAAGTGCAAACAGGAATCTAGAGGATGCAGGGTTTTTAACAACAATGACAATGACAAAAATGACAAATGGTTTAACATATGTGATAGGTTATTTTGATAGTTGGTCAAATTTACAACCTAGAATCTAGGTGTCAGAGGTGACACGTGAACTCATTATTTTGGTTGATTTTTCTTTGTTAAATGGCATTTAAATATATAAAATAAATATCAAAAATATAAGTCTTTGTTTTACTATGGTTCCAAATATCCAAAAAATTCTATATGTGACACGGCACCAGAGTTAAGTTAGGGTTTTTCAAAATGCTGACACGCCGAGCTCAAAAGGTTCGCCATCACTGACCTAGATCATGCTCATTCATTATGTTGGTCATTAGTGTCATTTGCTATTATTTCTAGCTTTGTAATTTCTGCCCACAAAGTAGTATTGTGCTTCCTGGCTCTCTTGAGGTTGGATGAAATTATATAAGTAGTTATGATCAATGACTTACAAAAACTCTGATGTGTACCATTAGAAGTGGACATCTTTAATTGCCACCAGGAATATTTGTCCCTCTACTATGGCCAACAATGCCATTAACATTGATGGATGCTCTGAGAGTCTATGATGAGCTGACCAGCTAACTAACAATAGACATGTAGTGTTAGCAACAAGTAAATTTTACTACTTTAAGCCACTGAAATTTGGAGTTTGTGTATCACTGCATTATTACCTAGTCTTTTTCTGATAGATACCTTAATTAATATATAGATTTGCAGCAAAAAGATACTCCTGAACATAATATATCTCCATAAAAGACCTGAGCCTTGAGCAACAAATGTTGTGACAATGAATCTTTTTCACTTCTTCTGAATGTCCTGAGAATGTCTTAACTAAAAATAGGTTGACACTGTGGGTGTGGAGGACAAAGTCTTCTGGCTCTTTTAGACTATTTTACATATATTATTTTTATCAATAAGCTAAACAATACAAATTTATCTGAGATTCTTACAACCTAGACAATTTACTTTAAAAATTATTGTCCAGATGGCATGGCTCGGTGGTTGAACATTGACCTATGAATCAGAAGGTCATGGCTCCATTTCTGGTGGGGGCATATGCCCAGGTTGCTGGCTTGATCCCCAGTGTGGAGTGTGCAGGAGGCAACCGACCAATGATTCTCTGTCATCATTGATGTTTCCATCTCTCTCTTATATGAAATCAATAAAAGTATTTTTTAAATGTTTTTTAAAAATAAAAATTCTTAAAGACTGAGTTTAAAAAATAACCAATTACTTTAAAAAGAACTGGAAATATCCTATCAATCTTTTTTTTAGGTGAAATTTATATAACATAAAAGTAAGTGTTATACAGTGTGCCATTATTCAGAGGGCCTTAGTATATTCACAATTTTGTGGCACTATCACCTCTATCAATTTTCAAAAAAAGTCATCACCCCAAAAGAAAACTCCATCCCTATTAAGCAGTCATCCTGCAACTCTTCCTTTTGCCAGCTCCTGGACACCATCAATCTGCTTTCTGCTTCTAAAGATTTACCTATTCTGCATACTTCATATAAATGGAGTCATGCAATATGTTACCTTTTGGGTCTGGCTCTTTCACTAAGCATTATGTATTCAAGGCTCATCTGCCCTGAAGCATATATCAATACTTCACTATTCTATGACTGAATAATATTCCATTTTATAGATATACCACATTTTGTTTATTCATCCATTGAGGGACATTTGACTTGTTTTCCACTTTTGGTTTCCTGTCAATCTTATGTCACAAATAATTATCATCATATATTTTTCCAGGGACTACGTATATTATAGAATAAAATTCTGGCAATATAGGAAATGAGGAGAACCCAGTATTAAGCCACATATTGAAACTAAAACTTGACTAAGTTATATAGTTGGATCATCACACTTATCTTAGACAAAAAAAAAAGTTTATCTATTGGACTAATACAACATTGGTTATGTTTAAACCATATAATTTACACACACACACACACACACACACACACAGATGTACTAACACAACATTGGTTATGTTTAAACCATATAATTTAAAGAGAGAGACAGAGAGAGAGAGAGAGAGAGAGAGAGAGAGAGAGAGAGAGAGGGAACTTCTGAAAAAGTAAAAAATGTGGTCAGCCGTCTAGAAGGTGCTTCTAGGAAGTGTGGAGGATGCCGGGTCTGAGGCATAGGAAAACAATGTTTGCTCACTTGAAAGGACTACCAGAGCCAGTGCCTACCAATAATAGCCAGGTCTGGCAGCTAGAGGAGAGCTCTGGGCAGGGGCCTCTCCAAGCTCTCTGCTGACATTGATCTACTCAGCTACCCTGTGCTGAGCACATACTTCATCTCTTGGTGACCCTCAATCCATAAGCTCCTGGTCCCCCTGGGTATGGAAGCTATTGCAGTAATTGTTCCAGATAGAGTCACCATTAGGTGGCTTCTTTAGTAGTAATGAACTTTATTTATGAGAGGCCCTAGAGTTGGAAGTACATTGGAAGGCTGTGCCTGCATATGGAAAATCACTGAAATTTTTAGAAATACCTGGACTAGAAATGTAAGAAAAAGAAATGAGATCCTAAAGTACGCAGCGTAAGTCAAAGGAACAAAATTAAAGAAGAATAACTTTGTACCGTTAATAGGAACTCACATATAACACAGCCTGCTGAGACTTGGGGGAATTTAGGTTTTAGTGCTACACCACTATTTCATTAAAGTGTATAAATAATATTGTGGTGAATTAAAAAACAAATGTATTTAAAAGCATTACTGAATTCATAGTAACACCTTTTCTATTGTGGGGACTAAATCCATGAGGATTATCACATTTCTGTCATACTAACAAAGAGCCTTTCACGCTGAAAAGGCTGAGCGCCAGTCACGCTCCACTCTCAGCCACATGAGGCACGTTTCTCTGGACTCCCTTGATATTCACACTTAACGCTGAGTTTCCCTCCTGCTCTGGCCAACAATGTTAACTGTTCAAGGAGATTCCAGAGCTCTACCAGTTAGGTGCTTTACCAGGTTCACCTAACTTTTAAGATATATGCTTTTTTCTATATATACTCAACCCCTGCATTTTACATAGATTGCCTAATACCAACCCCAACTTGGGAAATAATTTCACATTTACATTACTGAAAAGTAGTAGCACTAAATATTTTTTCTCTAGAAGACAAACTTCAAACATCACCAGATGTCTTTCTAACTTCCCCCAAAGTGACCTGGGGAATCCTCCTAAAAAAGGGAATATCTGATTTTTCTATAAGTTGGAATGGCATTTAAATTTTATTCAAATTTGTCGTCGGGCACTAGAGAGGAATATTAAAATCCCAAGTACTTTTTAAGAGAAATCTTGGTTATAGCTTTGCATTCAAGGTGCAGATATGTCCCTGAGAGATTCTATAAGGATGCATGTCCTGAGAAATTACCATCAGTTCTTCTGAATGAGAATTTGAAAAAGAAAGTGGAAATAATTTTGAATCTTCCTGCCAGCTCAGCAAAAATATAGAATGCTATCTGCTAGACTCAGTTTTGAAAGAGAAAAGTGTTAAGCATTTCTCAGTAGAAAAATATACATTTCAACAAAACATGTTTCCAGCTACTGCTTTTAACCATTATTGAGTAATAAAAGATAGTTGCTATTGAAATCTAAAGCTTAAATGAGTCTGAGCTAAGAAAACAGCACACATTCAAGGCATCATTTATATAAGAGAAATTCTTCAGGAGAAACCCATAAAACTCAAAGATATTAAATAGATTTATTACCTCCTTTAAACCAAAAGGGAGACTATCAGCTCCACACTGTGCCCAGATGCTTTATAAAGAGCATCTGTGTTGCTTAGAAATCATCACTCAATCAACTCAAAATTCACCACCAGATTCCCTTTGTAGTTGTTTCTTATTAGGCCCTCCTCGCTGAGAGAGAACTAGCACAGGGAAGAGGGTCACTGGTGTATAAAACAGAGCAATTCTAGGAAGCTTTCCCCTGCATCACACTGACAGGATCCTAACAGCCACACAATGCTGGCAAGAACGTCATGTCATAAATTCATCATGAACTGCAGCTCTCCCAGAATAACTTAACGTAATGGTGTTAATGATATCACTGAACTTGAACTCTAAAAGGCTTGGTGTTTTGATAAAGGGACCTATTTTCCTACATTCTTCTGGTTATTGACTTATGTTATGTGCTAAATGTATCCGTCACCTAATATTTCCATAAATACTTAAGTAAAGTGGAGGGGGAAGTGTTAGGAGGAATCTGTTCTCACAAGATACTTCACTTTGCAGAGGGAATTCTTTCTTGGAGAAAACTCCTCTCTCTCACTCTTCTGTTAATTCTATGTTTCAGGTGACATGAAATTTAAATTTCAGTAAGGTAAATTCCCAAGATTGAAACAGGCAAAATTTCCTATTTTTGGAAGTAATTTTTCATCTTGATTCTTGATGTCAGCCTAAGTAACACTGCGTCTCAGGGGTGGAGCATGTGGGCTCCACACCTTACCCTGCAGCCTGTGAGAAAACACAATGAGACCCACAGGCAGCAGCCAATGCCCAGGAGGCTAACAGTTTTCTTGGTCACTTTCAGCTACAGATTTGAATCTCTAATGAACTATTTTTTTTCCCACTTGAGCCCTTTACAGGGCTCAACGTAAATATTGAAGGATGGAGTGCTTTATGAAGGCATTTTACTGGCAAATGGGGAACCTTAGGTGCACAGTAAGACCCTAGGCAGCCGTGGGCAAACTACGGCCTGCGGGCCGGATCCGGCCTGTTTGAAATGAATAAAACTAAAAAAAAAAAAGACCGTACCCTTTTATGTAATGATGTTTACTTTGAATTTATATTAGTTCACACAAACACTCCATCCATGCTTTTGTTCCGGCCCTCCGGTCCAGTTTAAGAACCCATTGGGGCCCTCCAGTCAAAAAGTTTGCCCACCCCTGCCTAGGGAATGGTGTCCAGGCCAGAGAAATGTGGTCATTTTTTTAAAGACAAAAGACTGCCAGCTGTGTTTGGGCGGGTGATAATCTCAGTTGTAATCACTTAAACTTGGCGCTGGCTGGAGGTCATTTCCTGTGCAGTTTGAGGTCCATAACAGTTGCCTCTGCATTGTAAGTGATGTGCCTCCTTCAGGATTATGTCGCCCAGTTATATATGCACTGGAGACAGCCAACTAAGGAGTCAGGTGAGATTTACCAGCGTGTCCAAACAAACCACATGGCAATAAACAAAAGGGATAAAATCATACTTAAAATTTGTTGAGTTTACACAGAAGAAATTAAAATGTGAAATAGTTGTTAGCATCAGTACCTTCCAAATGGTTAAGTGCCATCTCTTTTGAAAGGAGGAACTCATAACACATTTCCTAGGTGATCTGGGAATTCTTATTCAACCCATCTGCGCCCTGAGAAGTAAAACAGGCTATAATGCAATTTTACCTGGAAACTTGGAGGAAAAAACACTGCCTAAAGAAGCAGCTGATAATATGAAGAAGCGGCTAAATAAACCTCAAAATGCATGTTCATTTAATTATGGGCCCTCTAACACTGCAAAATTTTAAAAATATTTTCAAATGATTTTAATAATTTCATCTCCAAAAAGGAATGTTCTACATTCCTTTTGACCAAATATAATACATGAAAATCTAAATGTACAGGCTGGTAGAGAGAAGGAAGTCATCGCTTTATCAACGAATTCAGTATTTTATAAAGATTTAGCATACACACAACACATGTATACACACACACACACACACAATATTGGACTTCCCTATTGGATTTTTCTATCTCCATTTATTCTACTTTCTGCAAACATAGAAACTGCCAGAACATAAGAATGCCCTCAGGCCATGCCCTTTGAATGCTTAGGAGGAAAGCCTTCTGTGGTCTATGATGACTGTTGCTGCTTTACATATACTATTAGAATAGAAAAAGAGCAGTCTTATGAATTTGGGCTTAATTTAGCATCATCATTATGTACAAGATTTGGTGTTGTTGTTGTTGTTGTTTTGTTTTGTTTTGGTTTGTTTGGGGGGGGGGGTGTTATTCTAACTCTTCTGAATGTATTTACAGGAAAACATACCTAAACTAGGATATTGATTATGGGATGGCATGTTCTGAAATCCTATCTTATTTTGAAAGCAAATCATGTAAAAAATGTAACACATCTATCTCAGTTGAAATCCTTTGGTAATAATTCCTTTAAGAAGGTGAGTTATAATACTACTAGTATATTGCATTTTAATAATAATGCCAATTATTTCATCCTCACTGTGTTATTAAAGCTTGCAAATCTGCATGAAAGGATAATGTACTGGAAAGAGATATGTCTGTATTGCCAATATTTAAGACAAAAAAACCTTAATTTATATCTATTATCACCCTATATTTTTCCAGGAAGTTTAATATCAAATTCCCTTCTTCATTCTTATTCTACAGTTTCTGGTTTGTTTAATCTCATGTGCATTTTTAGCTTACACATTTTCCTTCTTTCTTAACACACTTCTGTAAAATGTTTATGAGCACTATTGAAATTCAAGACATAAACAAAATATTTCTCACAATAAAGGTATTTTAAAACTTTGGAAAATTTTATAGTCTCACCTTCCTCTATCTGGAATCAGTTATATAGTGTGGGTTGCATTTATACTTATTTGCTGACCATCTCCAGGCTGGTACCATGGAAGATAAGCAACAATAGATTAGTTTCAGCTGCCTTACTCTTTTATTGAATAATCCTACATAATGAAAGGCTAATATGCAAATTTTCCCCTTGACTGGGAGTTCAACCAGGAGTTCAACCGGGAGTTCAACCGGGATTTCGACCAGGGGTTGGGCCAGCCAACCAACTGCCTATGGCCCCTCCAATCGGGGAAGGTCCACCGGACCCATCCGTGCACTGGGCCTCTAGTATTTATAAAGCAGGCATCATACTGTCCTATATATACCTAGAGCAGTGATGGCGAACCTTTTGAGCTCGGCGTGTCAGCATTTTGAAAAACCCTAACTTAACTCTGGTGCCGTGTCACATATAGAAATGTTTTGATATTTGCAACCATAGTAAAACAAAGATTTATACTTTTGATATTTATTTTATATATTTAAATGCCATTTAACAAAGAAAAATCAACCAAAAAAATGAGTTCGCGTGTCACCTGTGACACACGTGTCATAGGTTCGCCATCACTGAACTAGAGGCTCAGTGCACGAATTCGTGCATGTGTGGGATCCCTCAGCCTGGTTGGCAAATGAGGCCTATCAGGGTGCCGGCTTGCCAGGGGGAGGGACCCCAAGAGATTGGCTGGCCAGAGGGAAGGGACCGTGGGAGGTTGGCCCACTGACCCCCCCCCCCATTGGGGCCAATCAGGGTGTCAGCCAGGTGGGGGGAGGGGCCATGGGAGGTTGGCCAGCCGGCCCACCAATCGGGGCCGATGGGGGAGTCAGCCAGGGGGAAGGGCCATTGAAGGTTGCCTGTGGGAGCACACTGACCACCAGGGGGCAGCTCCTGTGTTGAGCATCTGCCCCCTGGTGGTCAGTATGCATCATAGCAACTGGTCAACCAGTTATTCCAGTTGTAATGATTGCTTAGGCTTTTATAAATATAGATATGCACTCTCTCCTTGGAGAAAACACTGGACATGATTTTCTATATGCTGTATTATATTCTGAGATTTGGTAAAAATAGTAATGTGCATATAAACTCCAAATTACTCTCAGACAACATTTCGGTAAGTGGACTATCCTAGGAGTAATCAAAGAATCCATTCTATTGCATTTATAGCATAATTATAGAATTCAAGCTGCAGAAAGTTTTATCCACTTGTATGAAAAAATTTTAAATAGATTTATTTTATATAGCCTTTTCTTATAAGCTACTCAGTGAGCGCCAAATATTTACTACCTTTGTAGATGAAGTAAAAATGACCAGAATGGGATTTTAGCCATTTATACTAATATGCTAATTAGACCGAATGTCTTCCAGACATCCTTCTGGACAAAGCCATGGTGGCGGGGGCCAAGGCAGAGGCAGTTAGGGGTGATCAGGCTGGCAGGGGAGAGCAGTTAGGGGCAATCAGGCAGGCAGGCAGGTGAGCGGTTAGGGGCCAGTGGTCCCAGATTGTGAGAGGGATCCCAGATTGGAGAGGGTGCAGGCCAGGCTGAGGGACCCCCCATGCGCAAATTTTGTGCATCAGGCCTCTAGTCTATAACAATAAAAGCATAATATGCTAATTAGACCAGAGGTCCTTCTGGACGACCTTCCAGATGAAACCGGGGCTGCGAGGGAAGCCTGGGTCCCAGGTGCCTGCTGGCAGCCAGAAGGAAGCCCAGTTCCCGGGTGCCAGAGAGAAGGCTAGGTCCCAGGAACCAGAGGGAAGCCGGTGCTGGCAGCCAGGGGAAGGAAGGCCTACTCTTGCACAAATTTCGTGCATCGAGCCTCTAGTTCATCTATAATGAATTCATGGAGTCATTCTCAGCATAACATATTCCCATTGAAAAGAATGGGTCTATTAATTTCATCGAACCTTTATAGATATTTGGTTTAGAAAAATTGTTTTAATATTATATATCCTACCTTTTGTTGTTGTTGTTTAAATCACTTAATGAAGGACTTTTTTCAATGAAATAACCATCCTGTGTTGGCATACAACATATTCTGTTTATTTGATTTAAGTTTTTTTTTGTTATATTTATTGCTAAATTTGTAGTATAGACATACTTAAAGATTCATATAGGATTCATACTATATAAACATTAAGAAATTATTCCAATTAATTTTACTCTATAATTAGATATATTTCAGTAGGGAAATGTTTGCTAAATATTAAAAACATCCTTGAAGTTAGGACAAACCAAGTGATATTATAGAAAAGAAGGTATTATTGTAATATTTTTTGTTTAGAAAATGATCCCAGCTACTTTTTTCACATATGTAAATTTTGCCATGTAGCACTAGCGGCTTGAAGCTGATCCAACATATACTCTTGATGCCATTATAATAGCCTGGTTATTATTTAACAGGAAAGGAATGAAAGGGGATACCAGATAATATGGGCATGCCATTTATACAGCTTTGGCAAACGCTGTTTTTAACACTCTCCACGTCTGTCCCTGCTGATTAATGGGGGAAAAGACTGGAAAAAGACAGTTTAGACTCATGCCCAGCAAAGGTCTGAGCAACATGGGAAGGTGCTTGTCCCTCAATCACACCTGAAATCAAGTCAGTGGCCAAGAAGGGCATGCCCACTGCAAGTGCTTGAAACCTAAATATTTAAACCTCCGAACAATGGAAGTTTTCTCTCTCTCTTCTCCCCCTTGGGACTCCTGTGGCAGGGGGATGCTCCCCTGTGCCCACACGGCCCACGGCCATATTGGACTCCAACCGAGGCCTAATGGACTTTAATTTGCTTGGATGCTGAACCACACCCAGCTGCAACATGGAACGGGAACTCTGGACACTGGCTCCATTTCTGGCTCTGCTGGAACCCTAGCTGCACCTTGTCCAGGACTGGTCTAAGGGGTAGGCGACTTTGGAACCTGAGAAATGTAACTCGAGCCCTGGCCAGTTTGGCTCAGTGGATAGAGCGTCGGCCTGCAGAGTGAAGGGTCACAGGTTCGATTCCAGTCGGGGGCATGTACCTTGGTTGTGGGCACATCCCCAGTGGGGGGTGTGCAGGAGGCAGCTGATCGATGTTTCTCTCTCATCAATGTTTCTATCTATCCCACTCCCTTTCTCTCTGTGAAAAATCAATAAAATATATTTTAAAGAAAGAAAAAAAAGAAATGTAACTCCATGCAAATAAAGCCTCTTCCAATCTCTTCCTCCCGTGGGGGCTTCTGAAAATGCTTATTTCAGTGTTGCCCAAAGCACCTCCACCTCACTCCCACTTGTGTCTGGGAAATATGGCCCATTAATTTATATTGCATCACTTTCATCAGAAAGAAAACAACCAGAGAAAGGTCCACACAGCAAGAAAAACATTTCCTCTAATGTTTACTCATGAACTTGGGTGGCTATTCCATGGAAGGCATAAAAAAAACAGAGAGCCAATACATGTGTTTCAAATTTTTCATGCACAAAGATACCTTAATCTTCAAATTTAGTTCAATTAATGCCCTAGAATCTGACCAATGAAATTAGCACAACTCCTTTGAGACAGTGTGTTAAAGTTCAAGGAATACTTACCAATAGAACCAGGTTTGTTTGTGTTTTTGTTTGTTGTTTTTTTGTTGTTGTTTTCAAAAATGCTTTCAGCTACACTTTTCTTCATCTTTTCCAAGTTAGGTTTATCGCTGAATTAAAAATAAAATTATGTTGACACTAAATTTTACACTCTGCTTTTATATGGGTTCTAAGTATTTAAATAGAGTCATATGTGATTTCTACTTCCCAAAATGTAAAAGTATAGATTTTTCTTGTATGGGATACAAAATATCTTTCCCAGATATAAAAGTATTTTATAACTCAAAAAAAGGAAAATATTCAGAATCAGATCAAATGGATTTCTATAAAGTAGAATCAGAAAGAAGTCTTAGAGATAAAATATCTTTTTTCTCATTAAGCAGTATTAATTAATGGTGGGGAAAATGTAGTGCATGATAAGAAAATTTAATAATGTTTGCTTCTAGTTCTTAGTAAACCTGGTAATATTTTAAAAACTTGCAATATGTGCTTTGTGTATGTTCATAAATATATAGGTTTTCCAAAGAAATCCATACTCTGTGTGCAGTTTTGTACTTTTTAACCTACTAATCTATCATGAATAGTTTCCAACATAGTATTTAAAACTAGAGGCCCGGTGCACAAAAATTTGTGCACTCGGGGGAGAGAGGGGTCCCTCAGCCCAGCCTGTGCCCTCTCGCAGTCTGGGACCCCTCGGGAGATAACGACCTGCTGGCTTAGGCCTGCTCCTGGGTGGCAGAGGGCAGGCCCAATCCCTAGGTGCAGCCCCTGGTCAGGCTCAGAGCAGGGCCGATTGGGGAGTTGGGGCGCCGCCCCTGTCATGCACAGAGTAGGGCGGATTGGGAGGTTGCGATGCCACCCTCAGTCACGCTCAGGGTAGGGCCGATTGGGGGGTTGGGGCACCACCCCCTGTCACACTCAAGGCAGGGTCGATGGGGAGGTTGCGGTGCCACCCCCTGTTATGCACAGAGCAGGGCCCATCAGGGGGGTTGGGGCTCCGTACCCTGTCACGCACAGAGCAGGGCCGATCAGGTGGTTGAGGAGCTAGACCCTGTCACTCACAGAGTAGGGCTGATAGGGGAGTTGGGGCACCACCCCCTGTCACACACAGAGCAGGGCGGATCAGGGGGTTGGGGCACCGCCACTGTCACACTCAGGGCAGGGCCAATGGGGAGGTTATGGCTCTACCCCATCACACACAGAGCAGGGCCGGGGGGTGGGGTTTGAGGCACCGCCCTCTATCACCCACAGAGCAGGGCCGATCAGGGGGTTGGGGCGCTGCCACTCTCACACTCAGGGCAGGGCTTATGGGGAGGTTATGGCTCTACCCCGTCACACACAGAGCAGGGCTGATCAGGGGGTTGGGGCGCTGCCCCCTGTCACACACAGAGCAGGGCCGATCAGGGGTTTGGGGCACCACACCCTGTCACACACAGAGCCGCAGGGCAATCAGGGGGTTGGGGAGTTCCCCCCATCAGGTACAGAGCAGGGCTGATCAGGGGGTTGGGGCGCCTTCCCCTGTCACGAACAGAGCAGGGCGGATAGGGAGGTTGTGGCCCCGCCCCCTGTCACACACAGAGCCGCAGGGCGATCAGTGGGTTTGGGCGCTGCCCCCTGTCACACTGATCCCGGTGCTGGGAGGCCTCGCGGTTCCGCTGATCCCGGTGCTGGGAGGCATATTACCCTTTTACTATATAGGATAGAGGCCTGGTGCATGGGTGGGTGCTGGCTGATTTGCCCTGAAGGGTGTTCTGGATCAGGGTGGGGGTCCCCACTGGGGTACCTGGCCAGCCTGGGTGAGGGGATGATGGCTGTTTGCAGCTGGTCACACACCCTTCAGGGTGGGGGTCCCCACTGGGGTGCCTGGCCAGTCTGGGTGAGGGGCTGAGGGCTGTTTTCAGGCTAGAGGGTGACTGAAGCTCCCAACCGCTCCTTTTTTTCTTTCTTTTTTTTTTTTTATTCTAGGCTAGCTTTAGCTTTGAGGCTTGGCTCCAGCTCTTAGGCCTCTGCTGCTGAAAGCAGGTTTCTGGCCTTTGTTTATTTCTGTATTTGAAACAATGTTGCAATCCTGCTGGCTGAAGCCTGGCGGACTAAAGCAGGTTTCTGGGGTTTTGTTTAGCTTCTATATTTGTAACATAGTTGCTTAGAGTTGCAGCTCAGAGGCCTGTAGCGGAAGGCGGGTAACGTTGGAGTCCTCCGTCACTGAAGCAAGCAAGCCTCATGTTAGTTTAAGCTGCCTGGCTGCCGGCCGCCATCCTGGCTGGCAGTTAATTTGCATATTGCCCTGATTAGCTAATGGGAAGGGTAGCGGTCGTATGCTAATTACCATGTTTCTCTTTTATTAGATAGGATGCAAGCTCTCTACAAACAAAAGAATATTGCACCAAGGTTTACAATATTAACATCAAAATATTACTGCTTGACTTTTCATTAAGAACAAATGTAATAGGGAAAGAAAATAGAAGGGCATTTATTTTTAAAGAAAAATGTCATCACAAAGCCAAAATGTTTTCTCGATTGACTGAAAGCATATTTGTTTTTTTTATTATTTAATTTAATTTTTTCTTTATTGATTAAGGTATTACATATGTGTCCTTATTCACCCATTGTCCCCCTATCCCCCTCCACTCATGCCCTCACCCCTCCCCCACCCCTCCGTGTCTGTGTCCATTGGTTAGGCTTATATGCATGCATACAAGTCCTTTGGTTGATCTCTCCCCCTTACCCCCACCCTCCCATACCTTCCTTCTGAGGTTTGACGGACTGATCGATGCTTCTCTCTCTGGATCTGTTTTTGTTCATCAGTTTATGTTGTTCATTATTTTCCACAAATGAGTGAAATCATGTGATATTTATCTTTCTCTGACTGGCATATTTCGCTTACAGTGATGGTGAACCTATGACACGCATGTCAGAGGTGACACGCGAACTCATTTTTTTGATTGATTTTTCTTTGTTAAATGGCATTTAAATATATAAAATAAATATCAAAAATATAAGTCTTTGTTTTACAATGGTTGCAAATATCAGAAAATTTCTATATGTGACACGGCACCAGAGTTAAGTTAGGGTTTTTCAAAATGCTGACACGCCGAACTCAAAAGGTTCGCCATCACTGGAATGCTCTCCAGTTCCATCCATGCTGTTGCAGATGGTAAGAATTCCTTCTTTTTTTACAGAGGCATAGTATTCCATTGTGTAGATGTACCACAGTTTTTTAATCAATTCATGAGCAATACTAATGGATCAAAATAATATCTATTTATATATGTTTTTCCAAAGGGTGATAGTGAGCACTGGGTACTCCTATGGGATAAGGCAATCTCAGTAACCTGGGATAGACTGTTATAAATACTTATCTTTCCCTCTAAAATAAACAATTTTAGTACAAATTGTGTACATTGTTGACTTATTTACGTTTTATAATTCTAAGTTTATAACATTGGTATTGCACCTATTTTTAGTATTAACATTCTATATAAAAGAGTGATACTAGCTAATTACATGGTTATAATATTGAAACAAAAACAGATTATTCTTATTTGCCTCAGCCATTATTAAAAATCAAAACACTAAAAATACCACTTAGCGATGCAGGAAAGTTACAGGAAAAAGAAATTTTAACTGTCAGAAACTTTAAAAAATAAAAACTGTTATTGTATTGAAAATAGCAAGGCATTTTTATGTACAATTAACACCTATCTTAAAAGGCCAACATTATACTGAACACTGAAACTATAGAGCTCTTCTCATCTAAACTAAGTACTTTCTAGAGCATACCTCATCACTAATATTAACTCTTCTCGGTGTTCTAAACATTAAAGCAAGTGACTAACAAATACGTGACTTCTCCAGTGTAATAAATAGTAAGATTAAGCACACAGGAAAATGTCCTGTTTTCATGACCCTAATTTGCTAGAAATTTCAGAAAAATACATTTAAGTGAATAAATAAATAAATGCATAATATTGCTACAAAACATAAGGACTAAAAATTTAGAAGGTAGGAGAAAGCTAAAATGTGTAGAAGAGGCATACTGTTTTATGAAAGCAGATACCAAAAATGCCAAAAAGATAAATATTCAATTTTACAAGTAATTAAATGTATCCAAAATAAAACACCAACATGGTACCATTTTCATGGCTAAATTTCAGAGTTTATATCAAGAAGTTATTCTGCTATTTGTGTCTGTGGTGATGCATATTTCTCACATGTGGCTTAGATAAAGTATAAATTGTCACAAATGAGATGGAAACTAATTTACCAATATGTGTCAAAAGTCTTCAAATTTTGCGGTGGGAATAAATATGTTTTGGGGCCATCAAGTAGGTGAAATGAATATTAAAAACTTTTCAAAGTGTAAAACTTTTGAATGAGCAATTCTGCATTCACCAACTATCCTATCTAATAAAAGAGAAAAATGGTAATTGGCGTACGACGATACCCTTTTCATTGGCTAATCAGGGCTATATGCAAATTAACTGCCAACCATGATTGGCAGTTAACTGCCAACAAGATGGCGGTTAATTTGCATATGTAGGCACAATGCAGGGAGGCGAAAGGGAAAGCAGGAAGAAGCCCCCTGCCACTGACAGTGATCGGAAACCCAGGGGGGAGCTAAGAGCTGGGGGCAGGGCAAAGGCAGCCCTGGGGCCGCCTTTGCCCTGCCCCCCAGGCATGATCAGAGAATCAGGTACCTTTGCCACCCTGGCCAGTGATAGCAGGAAGTAGGGGTGGAGCCAGCGATGGGAGCTGGGCACGGTCGAAGTTGGCAGTCCCGGGAGCTAGGGGTCCCTTGCCTGGGCCTAAAGCGAAGCCCACGATCGCGGGGCCGCTGCAGCTGTGTGTCCCCGCTGCCCGGGCCGGATGCCTCAGCCAGAGGCGTTAGGCCTGGGCAGGGGCGGAGCCTGCAACCACGGGAAGCTGGGGGTCCCCGCTGCCCGGGCCGGACGCCTCTGCCGGAGGCCTCAGGCCTGGTCAAGGGGCCAATCCGGTGATTGGTGATCGGAGGGTGATGAGGGTCAACTCCTCTGGCCGAGGCATCAGGCCTGGGAGGGGGGCGGAGCCGAGGATTGGGGGGATATGATGGTCCCCTTGCCCAGGCCTGAAGCCTGGGTCAGAGGCGTCAGGCTTGGGCGGGGGGTGGAGCAAGCGATCAGAGGGAGATGGGGGTCCCCTGCCCAGGCATGATTCCTGGGCCAGAGGCCTCAGGCCTGGGCGGGGGTCAGAGCCAGTGATCAGGGGGAGATGGGGGTCCCCTGTCCAAGCCTGACACCTCTGGCGGAGGCGTCAGGCCTGGGCAAGGGGCCGATCCTGCGATCGGAGGGTGATGGGGGTCAACGCCTGAGGGTTCCCAGTATGTGAGAGGGGGCAGGCTGGGCTGAGGGACACTCCCCTCCGCTCCCCCCCCCCCCCCACACACACACCCAGTGCACGAATTTCGTGCACCGGGCCCCTAGTAATTATAATAAGAATGCAGTAAAGGATAAGCAAAGAGATTTAGTTTCAAGGATTTCATCACAAAATTGTTTATTGCAACAAAATGTTTGGAAAGAACGTACATGAGCAGAACTAGGGGACTGCTTAATTAAGTCATGCTTTATTACTTCCATGATTACTGCTTCCACTAACACCAAAAGTTATCATAGTATTAACTAGGCATTCATGTACGCCAGGCAATATTTTAAGTCCCTTCCATGCATTATATAGATTTATCCTTAAGAAACTCTATGAAGTTGTATTAGGATTTTTTTTATTATTATAGATACAAACAAAAAAAACCCATAAAACACACACACAATTTTTTTACTCCAAAGTCAGTGTTTTTAACCACTGCTTACTCCACTGCACTTCTACCTGTCCTTCTGCCCTCTTGGCCTCTGCCCACACTAGGATTTCCTTGGGGCCATGACTGTGTTTCTTTTTGGGTTATTTTAATGTCCAATACAATGTTTAGTGCATTACCCACTCAATGAGTATTTGGGGAAGAAAATAGGAATAAAAGACAAAAGGAAGGAATGAGGGAGAAAGAGGGCAAAGTCTTGCACCCAGGATGAAGCAAAGTAGAGGAGGGAGGGAGGAAAGCCATGGAGGGAAGTAGAAAAGTTAGCTTAGGGTGTGAGTGTAGAAGTGAAGGAGTTAGAAATGGAGGGAGATCAAAACAAAAACAAAAAAACCCTACAGATTGTGGAAATTTGTTTTAATAATCACAAAGAAGAAGGGAAGAGTTTTTTGCCCTTTTGATTTTAATCTACCAATACACAGAAGAAAATTTTGAGCAGCTCAAATATAACTTGGTACTACTTATGCAAACTCTCATAGTCTCAAGAAATAATTTGACACCACAAAAATAGATTAATTTGAGGAAACAAATGGTCATACAGGTGCTTCGATTTATAGTTTAGTCTTTTAAGAATCATGGAATTTTAAAGAAATACAGGACTTTAGCAATTTATCTAGTCTAACTCCTTTTTTAATGTTCACATAAATTATCTGCCCTTAGCCACATAGATGATGAATTAGAACACTAATCTGATTCCAATCTGCTATAGTTTCTAACACATTACTCTCCCCAAGGATTGTTCTCTAAATTAAAGGTATTAATGGCTACAGAAACAGTTGGGCAATCTACGGATCATTCTTACTTACCATAAGCCTAAAATCAAAAGGAATATCTTCCTTCTTTTCAGTAATTACAAACTATAAATAAAACCTATATATTTTAAAACTCACTTGGAATGTTCCAAACCCATTCTTGTATGGAAACTTAATGTTTGTTTACAAACATAAAATTTGAAATAAAATAATCATTTTCAACATAGTCTTCAGGAAAATACATTTCTATTTCACTAAAGTTCCAAGGATATAAACTGCTACACATCATATTTTGGCAGATACAGAATGTTATCCTCCATTACATGTGATTGGCACAGTTATGTACTATAATAAATTCTGTCAGTAGGCATTTTTTTATTTGACAGCCTTATAAAAAAAAAAGCATTGCCAAGGAAACCAATTAAAACTTGATTTCCACCGGGAGTTGACTCCTTCTGAATCCTCTGTACCTCAGTTCTCTTACAGCAGCCTCCAGATGATCTAAACCTCGTTTGCATTGTCGACCTATGGGCTGTAACTCTTTGGAATATTGTATTCCCATTTTTGTCTCTCCTGCTGTTCTAAAAAACTGTGTTGATTATAAAGATATTTGTATAAAGATCCTCATTGTTGTAAAAAATTGAAAACTTGATTCCCCTCCTCTATTTTCTCCCTTTATAATGTTTTAGTTAACAGTGCGATCCCTGTTAATCTTTTTCTAGCAGTAGTAAATTGACAGCACAAAGTCAATTCTTTCTATAAACCACTCCCTGCCTTCTACTAGCCAATGTCTGTGCTAATGTGACAGATATGTCACTGTGGGACTGACATTTCATGTCCACTGAGTCAGCATTTCACTTAGATGTAGGATCCCTTCTTTTAAGGATTTAATATGAGAAAAAAATGCCGTACTACTGGAAAAGTGTCATAATTCTTGACAATAAATATGAGAAGTCTTACATTGCCAATAGGCCAATGTTTAGAAATTCAGAAATTTAAGTTAAAAATTAAAACAGAAGGAGATGTTTGAGAATGAAAAGCAAAGACCACCAATTACCTGTATTTTAAGAGAGCTTTTATGTTTAGATGGCACTAGAATCAATGTGATTTCCATAGTCATCTTTAGACAAATTAATTATTTTGTGGCATAATATTTATGTTTCCTCCAAATATGTTGAAACATGACATTTTTGGTGAGACAGATTAAATTACTTCAGTATTCAGGTAACACTGTACTTTCTCATGAAATCTAAATTTGGTTCAGAAGAGGAATTGATTAAGAAGGCTGTAAAATACCTAACAGTGCTCAAGTGCATGTATTTTGGTTTTTGTTTTTATTTTTTTCATTTAACTACCCTCACTCTACATGTGGCCTCTCAGCTATAAATAATAGGGTTCAGCTATCTGGTCTCAGACTGCTACATAAATGTCTCCCATACAGAATCAATTATCTGATTCTCATATCACTAGAAAATTAACTAATATTGGAAAGTAAAGCAAATTTTTTTTTCTAAAAACTGGTATTTTAAGATTTGATTAGACAACTAAACCAAAAATGTTATTATATAACATGCCACTTAGAAAATATTTTTCATTCATCAAAAAAAATTCCTTGCGTAACCATCTGCACAATGCACAGGACTCAAAGCAATGAGTGCAATGCTAACCAACACCATGCAGAGCTCAGTCTCCACATGAAACTGTCCCTGGCTTATCTTTCAGTTTTGATCAGGTATATGCTGTTGCTTCCACTTGTGTGACCATGCTGACGTGGACACACATTGCGAAAAATAATCAATGAGGCAGCATTTAGATCAAACTATATTCTGTATATAATTTATCTAATAAGACAAACATATGAATAATTAAAGAAAGCCTGAGATTTAAAGAAATGAGATTATACAGGCTGTCTAGAAGGCGGGCCTGTTGAAAATTTGTTCAATAATTAGTTTTACAATCCAGTAAGAACTCTCTTGCAAAAGACACTATTACATTCTCAGATGGGTTAAATTAATGGTAATATCATACGGTGTAGGAAAACTAATTTTTTACAAAAATTTGTCTTAAAAATAAACTGCTTATTTTGATGATGTTGTTTGTGTATAATGTTAACCATGAAGCTAAACTGTACAATGATTAGAAGCAAATAAATTAGTATTTATACCAAAATTTGCAATTGAAAATCACCCAACTTCTTTTATAGTGAATGGGTCATTGTTGTGCCAGAATGACACAGAATAGACTTCAAACAACTGATTGGTCCAAATTCCTTGTGTACATTACTAGTTTGAGATTTCATTTGAATATGTTTTTAATACATTTTTGAACAAATACCTACTTAAGGCCTATTGTGTACCCATCACTATTACAGAACCTGGGCATATGGCAGTGATCCAATAAATTTACTTTTATCATGAAGCATTCATTTATGTGTTACAAGAGACAGAAAGCAAACATATGAAATAGATCAGATGGGGACATATCTAAAAAAACCAAAGCAAGCAGGGATAGACAGGAGAGAAGTGATATTAGAAAAATTGAAGAACATGTCGTCACATGAAATTTCAACAAAACTTGAGTGAAATGAGAGATATGTCCATTAAAATATTTAGGGAGTGCATTACAGGCAAAGGCAAAAGCAAAGGAAGAGGAAGCCTCTTTATGCTGATAGCCCCCACTGTAAGAATTTTATTGGCTAAACGTTTTGCAATTTGGTCAAGAGTTTTGAATTAAATATATGCAGAAGTAGGTATAAGGTAAAGACTGTTTCTCTTCACCTACCAAAATATTTTTTGCAAAGGTAATTCACAAAATACTCTTTCATGTGTAATTTTAATATCATATGATATATATCAGAAGTGATAATATATCTTTTGTGCAATCACATTTGCACTAGAATATAAGCTCCATGAGGGCAAAGATTCTGCTACCTATTTTGTTGACAAGGATTCTAGTGTCTCAAAAGCTGACTATTACATTATAGAGAATAGATAAATGTTTTTAAATGAAGAAATCATTGTGCACTGAATTAATTTTTCACAAATTATTTGTTTCAGATAAATACTAAATGTGCATATAATCCTTCCTAATTTCTTTTACTAGCAGTTATTCCATAATGCACACAATTCAAATTGTCTAGGCAACTTATTGATAGTGTAAATATATTCTCTGTATCAAACGATGCATTTCATTGATTCAAATGATGACATTTTAATGTCTGAAATTTTGAATTCCAGCAGAATTTTGGGGATAAAAAACTTCAATAATAATAATTATTATTTTTAATGTATTTTTTTAAAATTTGTAGGGGGGGTTGTTTGTTTGTTTACTGATTTCAGAGAGAGAGGAAGGTAGAGGGAGAGAGAGAGAGAAACATCACTGTGAGAAACATTGATTGGTTGCCTCCCATAGGCACCCCAACTGGGGACTGAACCCATAACCTGGGCATGTGCCTTGAATGGAACTCGAACTGGCAACCTTTTAGTGTATAGGACTATACTCAACCAACTGAGCCACAGTGGCCAGGGCAAAACTTTAATAATTATTGATAATATGTGATTCTTTTGAAATTTCCTATAAACTGTCAAATATAAAAATTTACTTTCTAGATTTCTCACTCTCTGAGTCTTTAATATACCCAAATTGCAATGTAATTTGATACCTTTTGAGGAAAAGATCTGGTATGAAGAGAAAAAAAGCAGAAGGCAGTGAAAATGATCATTAAGATTCATTTGTAATTGAAGACTTAAAAGAGGAAGAGTAAAATGATACAACATAATTATCCAAGATTATAATGAACCAAAGGGGGAAACGCATCAGAAGTGGACTAGACAGATTCAGTGTCTATATATATAGGCCTAACACATAGGAATTAGTCAGCAAGACACTGGTTTAAAATATGTTTTCTAAATTTATATATAGCTATCCTATCTAATAAAAGGGTAATATGCAAATTGATCATCACTCCAACTCACAAGATGGCTGCCCATGTGGTCAAAGATGGCCACCACAAGATGGCCTGCAGGGGAGGGCAGTTGTGGGTGATCAGGCCAGCAGGGGGGGCAGTTAGGCGTGACCAAGCCAGCAGGGAGGACAGTTGAGGAGGACCCAGGCCTGCAGAGGAGGGCAGTTGTGGGGGACTATCCCTGCAGGGGAGGGCAGCTGGGGGGAACCAGGCCTGCAGAGGAGGGTAGTTAGGGGTGACCAGGCCTGCAGGGGAGAGCAGTTAGGGGTGACCAGGCCTGCAGGAGAGGGCAGTTGGGGGGGACCAGGCCTGTAGGGGAGGGCAGTTGGGGGGAATGGGGCCTGCAGGTGAGGGTAGTTGGGGATGACCAGGCCTGTAGGGGAGGGCAGTTGGGGGGAATCAGGCCTACAAGAAAGGGCAGTTAGGGTGACCAGGCTGGCAGGGGAGGGCAGTTAGGGGCAATCTGGCCAGCAGGGGAGCAGTTAGGCATTGATCAGGCTGGCAGGGGAGTAATTAGGGGCAATCAGGCAGGCAGGCAGGTGAGCGGTTGGGAGCTGGCACTCCTGGATTGTGAGAGGGGTCCTAGACTGGAGAGGGTGCAGGCTGGGCTGAGGGACACACTCGCTCCCCCCCCCCATGAACGAATTTCGTGCATCGGGCCTCTAGTCTACACTAATAAAAGAGAAACATGGTAATTGGCGTATGACCGCTACCCTTTTCATTGGCTAATCAGCGAGATATGCAAATTAACTGTCAGCCAAGATGGCGGCCGGCAGCCAGGCAGCTTGAAACTAACATGAGGCTTGCGGCTGCAGGCCTCTGAGCGGGCAGTTTAAGAAACATTGTAACAAATACCGCCAGACTTCAGCCAGCAGATTGGCAACATTGTAAGCAAAGGCCAGAAACCTACTTTCAGCCGCAGAGGCCTAAGAGCTGGAGCCAAGCCTCAAGGTAAAGCTGGCCAGGAATAAATAAAAAAAGAAAACAAAAAAAGGAGCGGTTGGGAACGTCAGTCACTCCCAGCCTGAAAACAGCCCTCAGCCCCTCACCCAGACTGGCCAGGCACCCCAGTGAGGACCCCCACCCTGATCCAGGACACCCTTCAGGGCAAACCAGCCGGCCCCACCCATGCACCAAGCCTCTACCCTATATAGTAAAAGGGTAATATGCCTCCCGGCACCGGGATCAGCGTGACAGGGGGCAGCACCCAAACCCCCTGATCGCCCTGCGGCTCTGTGTGTGACAGGGGGCAGGGCCCCAACCCCCTGAGCAGCCCTGCTCTGTGCCTGATAGGGGGGAGCTCCCCAACCCCCCCCCCACGGGCCCTGCTCTGTGTGTGATGGGGTAGAGCCATAACCTCCCCATCGGCCCTGCCCTGAGTGTGAGAGTGGCGGCGCCCCAACCCCGTGATCAGCCCTGTTCTGTGGGTGATAGAGGGCGGTGCCCCAACCCCCTGATGGGCCCTGCTCTGTATGTGACGGGGGCAGTGCCCCAACCCCGATTGGCCCTGCTCTGTGCGTGACAGGGGGTGGCGCCGCAACCTCCCCATCGACCCTGCCTGGAGTGTGACAGGGGACGGTGCCCCAACCCCCCAATCGGCCCTACCCTGAGCATGACTGAGGGTGGCATCACAACCTCCCAATCTTCCCTGCTCTGTGCATGACGGGGCGGCGCCCCAACTCCCCAATCGGCCCTGCTCTGAGCCCGACCAGGGGCTGCACCTAGGGATTGGGCCTGCCCTCTGCCACCCAGGAGCAGGCCTAAGCCAGCAGGTCGTTATCTTCCGAGGGGTCCCAGACTGTGAGAGGGCACAGGCCGGGCTGAGGGACCCCCCTCCCCGCCCCGAGTGCACAAATTTTTGTGCACCAGGCCTCTAGTATATTATAAATAAGGATGTGATTTATATATCAGAATATGATACATATGTCAAAGTGATTTACAAATATGTATATGCGCTTGCAGCAGATTTTAAAAGTTTATTTTACATTTAATAATAACTTACTAAGTGTCAAACATTGTGTTAGGCACTTATAAATCATATTTAATTCTGACAGGAAAGTATTATCATACATATTTATAGATGAGTCAGATCACCAATCTTCCTCTCAGCTATACCTCTCAGCTATACCAGCTCAACTATAAATACATACTTCTTAGCATAAAGCTGTTTATTTCCTCAAAGGACTCATAATAGCAATAGTAATTTCACATGAAGTTTTTGGTTTCTAGATTACAGACATGCCCATAACACAGGTGTGGATTACCAAGTACAAATATTAATAATGATAATTTAAGAGATTCCTAATTGATTTTCCTTTTTGAAATGGAACTTTTTAAGTTCAAAAAAGCCCCACACCAATCCATGTCTATCATAGGCAGACTGAAAATCTCCGCACCTGGGATGCAGTCACTTTCAGGATGGGTTGGCATTCCAAAGAGATATTGAAAGGTCATTTTCCCATTCGAACACTATGTTGAGAAAGTCAAGGGTGAGTAAAGGAAGTAGATTACAAAGCAGCTGGACATAGTAATAATAATTATAGAAATGATTTTATGGAATAGACAATAGATTAGATAGATAGATAGATAGATAGATAGATAGATAGATAGATAGATTTAGAAGGACACATTCTGTTTTAAGTGTATACATTTATTTAATCCTCACAACAACTCTACATGGTAGATGTTATTATTATTACTATTTTACCAAAGTTAAAAGTGAAACACAGAGAGATGAAGTAGCTTTTCAGTGTGCCCAGAAAAAGGGATACATAATTTTTAAAAATGAAGATAAAGCACATTATCCAGAGATCAATGATAATGGGAAGTTTATAGATATAAGTAGTTCTCAGAGTAATACACAATATAATACAACATGTCCAAAATATTTGAAAAATTTTAAATACAATTTTACTGGGGCTACATTGGTGAGAAAATATAAGGAGAGTTTCATTTCATGTAAAGAAAGTAAAAAATAAATAAATTACCAAACATGTATTGAGTACCAACTAGATTCCAAGCAATATCTAAAACAATGGGCTTATGAATATTATGGCAACATTCACTGGAGTTTAAAATCCAGTGGGAAAGAAGCATCTAAGAAAATAAGTACAACTCAACATAGCAATTGCTCTGATCGATGACTATAAAAGCATGAAAGAAGAGAAAAATGATCCAATATGACTTTCCCACAAAAAAGAGACATTTAAAGCTAATGGCTTAAGCATAAATTTTGCATGTCAGTAACGGTGGAAAGTACTGGAAGCAGAAACAACCTTGTGTGGATGAGCAGTGGAGAGTGAGAAAGCCTATTCAAAGAATTAGATGTATTTCAATCTCACTCAAGATTTTCCCTATAAAGTAGGAAAGTTTTAGAATATGCTGCTGGATAGATATTAAAATGCAAATCTACTTAAAAGTTACAGATGGATTTTAATAAATTCTGTTCCTTATGGTCTGAAGGCAGAAAATAATGAACCCAGGCTGCGGGACCCCACCGGTGCACAAATCTGTGCACCAGGCCTCTAGTATGCATATAAGATCTTTGGTTAATCTCTTCCTGTCCTCTACCCTCCCCTCTTCCCTCTGAGATTCATCAGTCTGTTCCATGTTTCCATGCCTGTGCATTGAGCATCTGCCCCCTGGTGGTCAGTGTGTGTCATAGCTACCAGTCGAATGGTCATTTGGTCTATTAGGCTTTTATATTTAGAGATAAAAACTATAATCTCTATATTCTTTTATTCAACCTGATTAATCAAAAGATGGATCAAGCCAGAAAGAGATTCTAATTAGAGTCTGTTAGTGAACAAATTTTGGAGAGAATAAAAATTAATGACATAGATGTAAAGTATAGAGAGGTCTCTGAAATATATAATGTTTTATAGCTGGGATTCCTACAGTGTTTGATTTGGAGGTGCTAGAATATTCATTCAAATCAGATTGGAGTGAACATTTTAAAATCACATATGTGTTTTATAAAAAATACAATCATACATGTATACATGTATTTGTTACTTACTATGACTCAACTTACCAAAGCTTCCAAGTGAGAAGCACAGTGTACACAGTTTATGAGTGCATGACAAAAGTAATCAGCTAGATTGAGTCAATTAAGAAAGTCACTTAACCTAATCATTGATACTTATACTTTATTCATTAAATCAGCAAATATTTATTGATCACATACAATGTTCAACAGAACATGACAAGTATTGAATACTAAAAATATATGCCACCTATTATCATGCCACATCAGAAAATCATATAAAATCTGTATATCGATAAAACGCATGAATAACAAAAATGAAATGAAATAAAAATGTAAAAATTTTCAAACTATAATGACTATCATAAAACCCAGTTTTCTGAAATTTATATACACAAGTGGTCACATCTGGTTTGGCAAATAATTATTAGGGATGCTGGAAATTACTGAGAAATTTAGTATTTGACTAGGCATTCAAGCATTCAAGATAGATACAATTTGAGTAATTTCTGTGAACAGGATAAACATGTAAAGTCAAGCTGGACATTGATCAACTGAATTGATGTTAATGGTTAAATGTTAGGTTGAAATGGGCAATCTAAATTTAATGCCATTTAAAATAATATATTTTCATTTAAATGTAAACATTTGGTGTTGTGTTTTATTATTTTATTTTCTGGCATTGGGAATCTAATTTTTCACATTGTTATGTCCTCTTTCACTGTCTTCTATACCTATCATTTTTCTCAATCTCTTTGAATAACATCTTTATTAAATTTCTTCAATTCAATCATTTATGTCTGGTTAATGGTTTTATGTAGTGAGATCTATTCATTTTCCTTTTTTTAATTTTATAATTTAGCCTTCATTTCTCACGTGATTTTTAAAGAATTGTCTTCTATTTATTTCCTGAATTCTGTATGGTAATGTTTACCATCCAATAATTTGACCATATTATCTCAGAATTTTAATATGTATGTTTTCTGTTCTTCCTTCATAGAAGTAATTCTTTTAACCTTTTTTGTTTCTTTTTAAATTCATGTTGGAATGTCTCTACTTTGGGGCAACATCTTTCTAATGAGTTTTGTTAACCTGTAAAAAGAAACAAAATGCATTGATATTTTTCTATTGTGTTATACAGTATTTTAGTATGAATGTTACATATTTTCATTTTTTTGGTCCTTTTTGAGTGAGAACATTTCCCTAAAGAATTCTTCATAAGCATTTTTTTCTGGATGGAATGAGTGGGCCAGGGTAGCTTTTCAGTCCTTTCTGCTCAAGAACCCTTGTGTTGCTAGTGTATAATGTAGATTACACCCATGACTTCTCCACCTTTCCTAAACTAACTTGGATAAAGAGGGTTTTTAATATCAGCTCTGAGTTTCAAGTTTCTTTACAAGCTATTTACTGGCTTGGGACACAGTCTGGACTTCACGGTTATTTACTTACTAAAGAATAGATATTTTGTTTTACTTCCTGAGCTTCCATTTCTGGGTCACTCTTATATCCCCATATCATGTCTCTTTGTCTTACCTGTAATTCAAGCTCTGTCCATTCTTAGCTTTGGTCCCAGCAGGCTACGTGTAAGAGTTCCTCTTGGGGTTCTTCCTTAAGATAATGACTAATTCCTGGAAATGTCTGAGATCTAATATTATTTCCCCTTTGCCCAGAGCTTGTGCTTCTGGAAGTACTGATAAAATTGGGTTGTGGGTTTTCTCAGTCTCTCAGTTTAACTGAAAACATACCCTTTGGTGCTTTTATAGTTGTTGCTTAGTCACTCCATCTACCTACCTAAAGACAAACTTAAAGCATAAATTCCTCTTCTTACTGAAAGGAGTTTTAGGGGTAAAATAGGCAAGTTTAGGGAGTTTTAGATATAAAGAAATCCATGGGGGAAGAAGGCATAGATGAGGGCTTGGAGCTGCCAAAGGCATACATTCACAGAGAGAGAAAAAATGGTACCACAGGATAAGGGGAGAGGAAGACATCCATTCACAGGAGATAGGGAAAAGCGCAGGGTATGGGGAGAAAGAGGAAACAAACTTTCACAGAGAGAGGAATGCTGACAAATGGGAGAAAGAAAACAGATTTTCACAGGAGACAGAGAATTCTGAAGGGGGAGAGAATGAGGGAGGCACCACGTGGGTTTTGAGCTTTAAGCTGATACAGTGACCAACTGGAAGGCAGTATGAAGAGACAAAGACTGCAGCCTTTATAAACCTTAGAAAAAGGAGCTTAGTGGGTTATCCCCTTTGAGACCCCCTCCCTACGTGGGAATCTGTACTTGTTTCCAATAAATTTCCACCTTTTTTTGTCTGTGGCTTCATTCTTCAAATCCACCTGGACAAGAACCTGGGAAAGAAACCACCCTTGCATTCTGCTCAGGAAAAAAAAAACCCCACACGACTCATTACCAATGGTTTTACCCTGTAATGGGTCCTCAGTTACTATACCTTATTCTATTCCTGTAAATACTTCCTATGCTTTTATCAAATGGATTACTTTTTCTCTCAAAGAAAAAAACCTACATCTTAAAACTTTTGTATATGTTTTTCTCTATGTGTAGAATGGAACCTTCCTCCAAACATTTGTAAAATTTATCTATAAGCCATGTTAAATTACATTTCTTTATTCTACTCAATCAGTTGTAAACTCTTTTCTAAACTTGCATAACAGTTTGTTTTAAGCTCTTTATGAACAATTTCCCCCAATCTCTATTTGGTCTGTGAATGTGTGTGTGTGTGTGCGCACACGCGCCACGCATGTGTGTATATTTGTTGCATGCTTCTGTCTTATCCTCCTTATTGAATACATGTTCTTTGAAGGTATGTTTTAATTTATTTCACTAACATTTATGTCACCTGGAGAATGTTTGATGTATAATTATAAATCAACAAAGAAATATCAGTAAGTGCTTTTGACTCTGCTATTATATATGCAGCTGTACACAAGTAATGGGGGGATACAAGAGATATAAAAATCATAAGGTAAGTCTTGAGGAACTAATAGTATATTTAAAGAAATAAGATTAAACTCACAGAATTGTCATGACTCTTAGTGAAGCTGGACTAAAAATGATAGATAATCTTATCTATCTATTATCTATCTATTTGCATGGATTCTATGAAATAATGAACGAATTTTAGCAATTCTATGCTTATTTTTATAAACAAAATACTAAACATTATAATATTTGTCCTGATGAAATATTTCACTTGGGGATATCTGAAAACACTACTTGCTATATGTGGCTTCAACCTGTACTTACATATTTTCTTTTCCCTTTTTTTTTTAAAAAAAAAATGGCATAATGAGATTACTTTACAAAGAGACATTACATAGAAATGCCACCACTGTATAGGGCTGCAGGACTAGACAGTATAACAGACAGAATAGCAACATTTATATGTTATGACAAGTGTCTTACAATATTTCTGTATTATCGGACATTTCTGAAGCTCTGAGAGACTGACAGGGAAATTAATGTACTTGATACAATCCCTCTAAATGTTTGATAGGGAAATGTCACAGGAGAGTCAATCTCCAGTGCATCTCAAAGCTAGAAGTTATTCTGAAGCAAAAGATGTGGCGTCAGGTGAGTGGTTAATTGGATGGCCATTGTCTTCATCGGATTCTTTATGCTGGAAAGGAAAGAATACCACTGAATGCAATTTAGACAACTTCAAAAGTAAAATAAAGCAAAATAAATAATTTAAAGCTTCAAACTCTTTTGATTTTAAAGCTTAAATAAAACACAAGTTCTTCTTATCATTAACTAGTGTATGGCTGTTCAATCAGAGATGTGAGAGAACTATGACTAGAAGATTCATCTCTGAAATGTGTGCAATCTTTCAGGTGGAAGTGAACTAACTTGCAGATAGACATCATAGTCTCAGAATTTATTTCACATCAATCAGCTATTATCTTATTTCATCTATGAAATCTTTGAGATGATGTTGTTAAAAGAGTTTACCACATTTTATACTATATACTCTTATATTTTCTTTCATCACTACTCTATAAACTTAAATATACACTCAAATTCTGTTATCAAATAGAATGATAACTAGCTGGCTTAGAAAAAAAATGATTGATTAAGCATAATTTTTATGGAATGTGTTGAATCTCACTTGGTGGGTCTGCTGATGACAGGTAACAACATAACTTGTTTCTCAAAATAATCTAGATGCAACAGATACATATGAATTTTAAAAATAAATATTCATAGTCCAAAGGTCTCTATTTTCTGTTCATCTCTCTTCTGTCTCCCTGTCTTCCTTTCCTTTTTTGGAAATTGAAAGTCTACTTCATTTACTAGTTATGTTTAATCAAGTAGCAGATATAGGGTAAAATAGAAAGAACACAGAAATAAATGTTCTGGATTTAGTCCCCATGTTTATTGCCAAGGTGACCCTAAATCTTAAAAGGAATACTGGAACACCTGCTATGCAATCCAGAGGAAAGAATGTCCTGCTTAAATAAAATACTATGAAGCCTTAATGTTAAAAAAGAAACAATGTGCTATTTTTTAATCTACTAATTAAAATAAAAATTTGAAAAATAAAAAATTAGATATAAGACAGAAAACATCCCTAATCAGTTTGGCTCAATGGGTAGAGCGTCGGCCTGCAGACTGAAGGGTCCCAGGTTCGATTCCGGTCAAGGGCATGTACCTCGGTTGTGGGCACATCCCCAGTGGGGGGTGTGTAGGAGGCAGCTGATCGATGTTTCTCTCTCATCGACGTTTCTCTCTATTCCTCTCCCTTCCTCTCTGTAAAAAATCAATAAAATATATTTTTAAAAAGACAGAAAACAATAAAAATGGTATTCAGAAGACAAAAATATGTTTGAGAGAAATATTTTACCATAGGATTCATTTTTTTCAAAGATACAATATGCTTTTATAAATTAATAAGAAAATAAACAGCCTCACAAGAGAAAAACAGTGAGCAAAATATATGACTCAACAAATCACAGGAGAGCAACTTCAGATGACTAACAGGCATATGAAATCATGTTTAAATTCAATAATAAAAAATGCAAAATTATTAAATTTAAAATGACAGATAACTTTTTACCGGATTAGAAACTCTTTAAGATACAATTTTTGAGGGATGCAGGAAAATGTATGGTACTTTCATATATTGTTTGTAGAACTGAAATTTGTTACATTTTAAAACAAAATCTGCCAATATCTACAAAAACAAACAAAAAAATACATTATGTATAGAACCAGGAAATCCATTATGAAAACCTACCATATAAAACCATATATACTGATTTCTGCTCTGATGAATAGAGTAACAGAAACTGGATTTAGCTTTTTTTCCCTCATCATCAATCACACAAACAATTGGGGGAAAATAGTAGGAAAAAAAATACATAAAACAACAGTTTTCAAGGCATTGAACATGACACAATGAAGGACAATAAATCCTGAGGAAAAAAGAGAAGAAAGTAAGATAAGCCCCAATGATTTCCACAGCATACTGCCTTAGAAAATACTCAGGCCACAGTGTGAGGAGCTGGAATCCAGTCACACCTCCTGAGTGGACAAGATGGAGCTGAGTGGTCTCCTAGAGACCAGGGAAGCCAGAATTTCAAGACAGAGTACAAGGGAGAAGAAAGCTGCAAAGAAAATCCCCGTCTGGCTGGAGTGGCTCAGTTGGTTGACAGTCAACTGTACTGAAAGATTGCTGTTTCAATTATCGGTCAGCGCAAAAGGCAATCTATTGATGTTTCCCTCTCACATTGATGTCTCTCTCTCTAAGCGTGTCCTTGGATGAGGATTAAAAGAAAAGAAAATCCCAGGTATTTGCAGAGTCCCTTTTAATTATTCAGCAAAG
This sequence comes from Myotis daubentonii, assembly GCF_963259705.1. Classification (NCBI taxonomy): domain Eukaryota; kingdom Metazoa; phylum Chordata; class Mammalia; order Chiroptera; family Vespertilionidae; genus Myotis; species Myotis daubentonii. The sequence goes on along the minus strand of NC_081845.1, from coordinate 42,366,312 downwards.
TTTTGATCAGCATAAGTATTAAGGACACTACCCAAGTCCAAGGAAAGAACCATTCACAGTATTAAAGGGAACAATACTTGGCACTCATAGAAGGCATGGAATAGTGCTTGTTTAGTCAAACAAAACTGGACAAATTCATAATTTGTAGAGTATGGGGTGCACTACTCAGAAGGGCTTTGCTTATCTAACAAATCAGATGTTAAAAAACAGATGTTAAAATTTTAAAATTATGCAACTGTGTCCCAGAACACAGCTCAAGAATATCTAAAGGAACACACACACACACACACACACACACACACACACACACACCAAAACCAGTTACCCAACAGTATAAAATCACAGTGTTTGGTATTCAATAAAAACAAATTACTAGGCATAGAAAGAAGCATGAAATCTGACCCATAATAGAGAAAAATAAATTGATCATAATTGATCAAGAACTGACACAGTTATTGGAATTAACAGAAAAGGATACTAAAACAGTAATTATAGCTATCTTCATATATTTAACAAATTTAACTGGAGAACTTAAAAATATAAAAAATATCAAATTAAACTTCTAGTGATAAAAGTTACAATGTCAGTAGAAAATATACTTAGTGAAGATTAATGGCAAATTAGATATTGGAAAAAAATAGATTGGTGGACTTAAATTCATAGCAATGGAAACTATACAGAATAAAACACAAAGAGGAAATTAATTGAATAAATAAAAAGAGTATCACTGAGTTATGACACAATTTCAACTCTTCAATATGCATTTAATTGGATTTTTCATTTTAGGTGATAGAGAGGCACAGAATATATATTTGAAAAAAAATAATGCCTTAAAAATTCCTAAGGTAATGAAAACTAGTTCACAGATCTAAAACATTCAAGGTTCCCCAAACACAAGTAACATGGAAAATAAACGGCCCTATACATTGGTACATCAAAACAAATGATAATAAAAAAATATTTAAAACAAACAGAAAAATATGCTACATCCAAGAGGAAAAGGAGAATGACAATGGGTCTCTCATCAGCAACAAAGTAAGTCAGAGGACAGTGACATACAATCTTTATAAAGTATTGCAAGAATAACCGTCTATTTAGAATTATATACCTACCAAAATACCTTTAAAAACAAAAAACTAAATAGCAACTTTTTCAGACATATAGGAGCTGAAAGTTTTCATCACCAACAGATGCAGCAGATGGAAATATATATTTACAAAAAGAAATGTAGAGAAAATGGAATTACATAGAATTATATAGCATTACAGAAAAATAGTACACACATGGATTAATACACCAGATTTTTTCCTTATTATATAAATTATTTTTTTAATTTAAATGTCTTCATTCAGCTCCTAAGTTTTCTTTTTAAAGCAATTTTTGAAATTTTCTTGCCTCCTCATTCTTTTGCTGCTTCTTCCTTTTCCTAGAATCTTGGGAAGTAGACTGTCACAAATATCCTAGTTTACTATTATTGTTCTTCTATCCCTTACAGTTTCAGTAATATTCCCTAGAAGCTGCTTCCATTGAGTTGTGGTAAGAAGAGGAAGGATTCAAAAATATAAATGCTTAAAGCCTTTTTTAATTGTTATTAGATCTTCTTGGGGATAGTGGATGCAATAAATAACATAACTACAGATCTCTGTGACTTTAAAAAGTTACCCTCATATCTCTAGGAAACTCATTTTTTCTTGCTAATTAAAGTTAGATGCAAGGCAGTTAAGGATATACGTTTAGGATTACAGAAATAATGACATTGAATGGACGGTGGCATTTCCTATGAGAAGTAAAAAACAGAATAAGTTTTCTTTACAATTCCTTGGTTGGAGTAAATTTTATCCTACTTAAAGACATACAAGAGTCATTTTTCACAGATGAGCACTATCAAGCTTAGACTGCCCTTATAAATGCATATGTCAACATTAATATTATAAGAATTCGGGCAACTCTAATGAGGACACTGACAAAAGTATTTTATAAATCTTCAAAATTTCGGAAAAATTGGTCCAGAGAATAAAATAACACAAAAAGGAAAAACTCATTTGTGTGTTTAAGTTACAATGTTAATGGATAAACATATTTTTAAAATCCTGAAAATAAGCTTACACTATTAAAAAAAAAAAAAACCTAAAAAAATGAAACTTATGTAATACTGTAAACAATATAGAATTTAAATTAAAAAATAAAAATAATGAATAAATACATAAATACATACACACATACATACATACATACATACATACATACATAAATAAATAAATAAATAAATAAATAAATAAATAAATAAATAAATAGTAGGAATTTCTATACTTCTAATTGCTAGGTCAGAGAGAGCCCAGGATCGGATACATACAGAAGTGTGATGAGATAATGGACCCTCCCTGGAATTTCAAACAGATCAGCGTGCCAGACACAGATACCGTCTTCTCCCTGGAATCTATATGACCCTCACACAGATACTGACTCCTTCCTGAATACCCTGACCACCCCCTGTGGCGGGGACTTCCTCAGTTCATGCCCCTGCCCCTCACCCAACCACAGTATAAAGCAAAGTGCCCCCCTCCCTGTGGGTGCGAATCCACTGGCCCTGTCTTTGGGGTTCGTGGGTCGCCCCGGGACGCAGATTAAAACCTTTTCCTTTTCTCTTCTTTAACTGTTTGGCTCTCTTTATTTCCTACACCGCCTCCTGAGCCACCTAACCTAACACTAATGATCAACATGATGAAGCCATGGGAAAAAACAGTAGCAAAATGAATTTTAGCTCAATACTCCAATTGATAAGTTATATTCATGGTGAAATTTAGCTTAATATTTTTTAAAACACAAATAATTACCTCAGAAAATTTAGAATGATGAAATGGTTCTTTTGCCTGAAATATAACTAATATGAAGATATCTTGATTTATACACTTAAATTGAATTTTGAGGGCATTAAAAGGTATGAAATTTTAATTTTTGTTGATAACAATTCCCCTTTTTCTTTATCTTCTTTATACCCCAAATTCGATAATTATAACCAATAATGAGACTTTTTTGAAATTGAATATAGCAAATAGGCTGTGTGGTCATCTTTGTATTAACGTTCTTGCACATTTCCGATGTTTTTCACTCTCTTTGATCTCACTTTTTGAAAATAATTACTGATTTTCAGAATAAACATATGTTCATTGCAATCAACCCAGAATTATATTTTAAGAGTACATAATACTATCATGTTTCCTTTCACCCCACAAAAGAAAATGATATGAAGAGAATGGGAAACAGCAAGAGAGTAAACTATCCAAGCAAGAAAAAGAGAAAAGCCATATGCTTTGCATAGAAATTGGAATTACACAAATATGGTAATTGATTTAATGTTTTAATCTCCCATGAACTGGCATTCTGTCTTTTTCAGTCCTGTAACATGAAATAACAGTATGGATTTAAACAAGAACTTAGATCTTCTGTTATCTGTTTTTTCCTTCTTATGAAATGATCATATTTACTTTCTTCAAAAAAGGGATTATATAGCTATCGCTTGGAGAATTGGTTCTAAGACACAGTTAGTTGAAATAGCCAAGCACCTAAACATTTTTCTCAAAGTAAATGAGAAACTTAGCGCTCAGTGTACTGAGTTTCCACAAATGCCTGGGTGTAAAAGCATGCATCCAAGCCAAGTAGAGCAACCTGTTTGCAATCATCAAAAAGACTCCTTCCTGACCATCCCCAACTATTTAGTCTTATCTCTTCTCTCCCTGCATGCCTTACTTGTGGACTATCCTCAAGGAAAGAGATTCTCACGCCAGTACAGGATTTCTATTATAAAGCCATTCATTACATGTGGGTGGTAATGAGTTAAGACACATACATATTCCACAAGAATCTGGACTATACATCAACTTAGAACCTCGAATAGGTACTGACTTACAAAAACAGCTTAAAGAATGCATTCTGGGATGCTGCACAGCAAAAGTACACTCATATTCTCTCTCTAGGCCCATCACTTTCCTCATTGCCCCTAGGAGTCAGCTTTTACTCAACTGTGCTTGCTATCTTGTTACACTGAAAATTTGAATAAAGAACAGTCTACAACCTGTCTCATAATGAGAATTATGAGAATATTGTTTGGAACTCTTTTCATTAAAAACTTTTTTTTTCAGAGCAGTTTTTGGTGCATAGCAAAAGTGAGTAGAAAGTACAGAGTTCCCATTTATCCCCTGTCCCCACAACCACACACACAACCTCTATCACTATCAACATGCTGCACCAAAATGGTACATTTGTTATAATTGATGAACCTACATGGATGCATTTTAAGAGTGTTTTCTCTAAAAGGTTGCACAAGATACATTTTTGTTGCTTCAGAACAAAGAGTAAGTGTGCTTGGATGGATCTGACATACTATATCATTGACCATTTGTTTTTCTGTGTCTATTTTAACTAATAGAATGGTAAAGTCAACTTTTCCAACTCTAAAAAGTCTCTCAACATATGTTTTGTGAATTAATCTTAATCCTGCTACATCTTATTTTCCCATTCTTTATTTTTTCTTAACTCTGAGATATTAATTTACATACTCCTTCAATTATTGCATTCTTGGCATTTTGTAAGTCATTAACTTTTTGAAACAAGAAGGATAAAAATAAATTGCAGTCTTTTATATAAATTAATAAAAACAATTTTATTTGAATGTATTTGGTAGCTTTTTAATTATCATTTTCATATGGGAAGTATGAAAGTGATACATTTTATTTGGAATCACATTTCAGAAAAAATCCCAAACTAACAGAACTTACAAAATTTGTAATGCTCATTATAAAATAAATCAATTTATATGGATGAAAATAATCAGTAAACACCAACATACATGTTGGGGACAACACATACACATATTTCTTAAATTATGCACAGTGTTTACTGAATGGAGCTTTGTATAACAAGTACATGTGGGCCCTGTGATTATATGTTGACCTGTATAATTAAGAAAGTGATTTGCTTAACAAGTAATTTGTAATAAAATGCCTCACCAGAAATCATAAGCACAAGCCATATGTTTTTAAATATGACCCAAACATTTGCATAGTGTTTATGTACAATAAATTAAGGCAAAATGAAAAATCTGCTGACAAGAAATAAGTAGCAATAAGGGTAGAGCAATGTATTAAATCCTTCATTTTGGATCATTTAGGTAATGTTCCATTCATTTTAGATTCATGAGTAGAAGCCTTTACAGATTGGGCATGCATACCATAAATCTGGAGTTATCCATTATTAGGTGGCATTTTGCTGTTTGCAGTTGTACTTGTTTACTTTGTGCATAATTAACTGCAAAATAGCTGTCTGTGTTTTGCACAGAATTTACACTCAGGCTCTCATCAAAACAAATGACTCCAGAAAGTAGGACACTTCCATTAAGTTCCCTGCAATCAGCATTTTCTAATGCAGGTTTACAGGAATGGTTTTGATTGTGACTGTTAGGATATTAATGTTTTCAGCAGCTAATGTGTATGTTGGAGTTTAATTTATTAAACCCCTAAGATGCATAAAGAATATGGATGGGTGGAGGCAGAAGGAAGTAGAGCATACCTAAGAATAGCCAAGAAAGAAATTTCCATGAAAATAATAAGTGCAGAGCCAAGTTGGACAGGCAATTGATCACTGTGCAGCATAATACAATGGATCAAGCACATATCCCTGCGGTATTCTGTGATGTACAATTGTGATGGCCGCATCAACAGCCTGAGAGAGAGCAGTGCCGCTGAAAATGGGCTGTCAGAAGAACCAAGATTTACTCCAGCCAAATTAATCTAACCAAAAGAAACTTGTGAAATTAAATATCAACCAATAAGAGAAGTAAAAGAAATGAAATAAAAGATAATAGTATGGCGGTTGGAGTTTATTGGTTATGACTACCAGTTAAAGCAGAAGTTGATAAATATTTTTAAGTAATGATAAATGAGCTGCATATGTTCTATTTAAAGAAATATTATTATATTCTTAATCAACAGTTGTATAAAACATTTCTTGAAAAAATATTTACTTTCAAGAAATAGTTACGTTAGGAGAATGTAAAAAGGGAGAAATAAACTATAGTTTAACCAGTATTCAAAGCAAGAATAGTAAAATTGTATTCATAAAGTGAATATTATGCTTTTGATGACAAAGTATAATTTTTAAATTAGAGCTTGAAACAAAGATGTGTTAAATACAAATTAATTTTCTTCCCTCCAAAATGCAAAACATCATTTAATGAAATAGGTATAAATAATATTGTCATATGTAAATGCATGACCCCAGAAATATTCATCATCAAAATTATAATTCCCTAGTGCATGCTTCCATTTCAAATATTTACTCAGTTTGATTAAATGTATTTTCTGCACATTCTTACTGGTATTTTCTTGTTTTGTTAACTATTAGCCTGTCTCTAAGGATACAACCCTATGCATCAGGTATTTTTTGAAATGTTAAGCTTCATATAACATATCCAAGTAATTACTTTTCAAAAACCCACAGTGGCAATATTTTGGTTATAAAAGTAAGTATTTTAAAGAATTGATTCGGGCTTTTTTTATTGAGCAGGATGCAAGGGTGATTTCTTTCCTGGGTTCTTGTCTGGATGGTTTCAAAGAATGAAACCATGGACAAAAGGTGATAGGTGAGAAGTACAGAAGCTTTATTGCAAGCAGAAGCAACTTTATTGCAAGCAGATGCTCTCTCTAAAACCCTAATGCTAAATACCTATGACTCTGTCTCTCCTGGCTAAGAAGGGAGGCCACTGCTTTCTTTGTCTTGAGCCATTATAAAGGCTGTGTTTTTTGTTTTTAGTTTTTTGGTTTTTTCTCTTCATGACACTTTCTAATTGGCCCCTTCCCTAATTTATGCAATGAGGACCCCTTGCTTTCCTCATTGGTTACTCTGCAAAGGCCAAAGCCCACGTGGTGCCCCCCTCTTTCTTTCCCCTTGTTTTGCAGCATTCCTCTATCCTCTATGAAAATACGTTTCCTTCCCCTTCCCCCGATATTCTGTGTCTTTTCTTTGTCCTTCACATATCCATCTTATCTGTTCAAGTTGGAGTTACTTTTGATCTACCTTAGCAACCTTATCCTGCCAAGCCTTGAGAATGAAACCACTGGTTTCTCTGCTCAAAAGAGTAAAGTGGCCTCTTTCCTTTTTTTTTTTTTCCTATTTGCCAGAGATTTATTACCCCAGCTGCTCAGGCCAGAGATATCTCTGTCCTTGATTTATGGCTGTTTCAATTGTTCAGGCCAAGATGCCTCTATTCTCTCCAGACCCCTTCCCTTTCAGTCTTTAGCTAGTTAACCCTTTTCAGAATAAGTTCAGATAAAAATCAAGAATTCACTGGGATTCTGGGCAAAAATGGTAGGGTGATTCAGATAGAATTTCTATAACCACACCCTAGCATTGTTTCACTGGGAATGCATAGTGATTTTATACTCCAATACATACGTCTATGTACCAGAAACAGATTTTTAAAAAATACTTATACATTAAAATACACAAAGATATATACACTGTGTTCATGGAGGATATGATTTGTTATCATAAATATCCCAAACAATAATCTATATTTTTATGCTATTCTGATAAATTAAAATAATCAATGAAGTTTTTCATGGAAACTGGAGATATGATTATTAATATATATTAAAAAAAAGTCAAAAATATAGAAGAGGCCTTGGCCAGTATTTCTCAGTGGTTGCAGCCGTGGGCAAACTACGGCCCGCGGGCCCATTTGAAATGAATAAAACTATTGAAAAAAAAGACCGTACCCTTTTATGTAATGATGTTTACTTTGAATTTATATTAGTTCACACAAACACTCCATCCATGCTTTTGTTCCGGCCCTCCGGTCCAGTTTAAGAACCCATTGTGGCCCTCGAATCAAAAAGTTTGCCCACCCCTGGGTTAGAGTGTTGGCCAATGAACCAAAGGGTTGCAGGTTCTATCCCTGGCCCTGGTGTGGGTATGTGTGGGAGGCAACCAATCAATGTGTCTCTTTCACATCAATGTTTCCCTCCCTCTCCCACTTCCTTCTTCTTTCTCTTTCTCTCTAAAAATCAACGGAAAAATATCCTCATGTGAGGATTAACACAATTTATACATATATTTACAAGCTAATTTTTTTAAAAAACATGGTGAAAGATATTACAAAATTGAATACATATATATTAATTACTCCTCTGGTCTCCACCACAATACCTTTTCTCCTCCTGAGCATTGCTAGCCCTGCCTGGCCCTCACAACTAAGGTGGACAGCTGGTGTGGCTTGTGCTGGGCCTCAGCCTGGTGAGTATTTAGTGGTTCTCTCTGGCTGAGGAGACCTCACCTCAGCTCTTGCTGTCATGTAGATATCTGAGACCTTGCTCATCCTAGGAGTTCTTGCAGCCTCTGCTCAGACACCATTTCCTTAGTAATATTGAAAGATACACAGAGGGAACTGAAGCTCAGAGATAGTAAGTGATCTGGCACTCAATAAGCAGTAGAACTGAGAGGCAAATTGAGGTGTTGAACTTCAACTCTTGTTCTATTAAAACTAAAGGCCTGCACCCTCTCACAATCCAGGACCCCTTGGTCGATGTCAGAGGCCTGGTGGATGGATTTGGCCCAATCCCTGCAGGCCAGGCCGAGGGACCCCACAAGTGTATGAATCCATGCACCACGCCTCGAGTATGCATATAAGATCTTTGGTTGATCTCTTCCCACCTTCCCCCTCCCCCCTTCCCTGAGATTCATCAGTGTGTTCCATGTTTCCATGCCTGTGCATAGAGCGTCTGCCCCTTGGTGGTCAGTGTGTGTCACAGCTACCAGTTGAACGGTTGAATGGTCACTTAGGCTTTTATATATATAGATGGAATTCTACAGAGGACTCAAGTCCCACTACTGTAATTTTTCCCATCTTATCACAGGTATTCTATGAATTTTAAAATAATGAAAGTTCTAAAAAAAACAACAACAAACTTTTATAATGTTTTCCATAATTGGTGGCTGTACCAATTTACATTTCCACCAACAGTGCAAGAGGTTTCTCCACACCTTCACCAGCACTTGTCTCTTTTCTTTTTTTTTTTTTTATTGCTTAAAGTATTACAAAGGGTATTACATATGTATCCATTTTATCCCCCCGCCCTAGACAGTCCCCTAGCCTCCCCTATCACCCAGTGTCTTATGTCCATTGGTTATGCTTATATGCATGCATACAAGTCCTTTAGTTGATCTCTTACCCCCCTACCTCCTGCCCCCCAACCCTCCCCGGCCTTCCCGCTGCAGTTTGACAATCTGTTTGAGGCAGCTCTGCCTCTGTATCTATTATTGTTCAAAAGTTTATAATGGTCTCTATTGTCCATGAATGAGTGAGATCATGTGGTATTTTTCCTTTATTGACTGGCTTATTTCACTTAGCATAATGCTCTCCAGTTCCATCCATGACGTTGCAAATGGTAAGAGTTCCTTCCTTTTTAGAGCAGCATAGTATTCCATCGTGTAGATGTACCACAGTTTTCTAATCCATTCATCTACTGATGGGCACTTAGGCTGTTTCCAGATCTTAGCTATGGTGAATTGTGCTGCTATGAACATAGGGGTGCATATATCCTTTCTGATTGGTGTTTCTGGTTTCTTGGGATATATTCCTAGAAGTGGGATCACAGGGTCAAATGGGAGTTCCATTTTCAGTTTTTTAAGGAAACTCCATACTGTCTTCCATAGTGGCTGCACCAGTCTGCATTCCCACCAGCAGTGCACAAGTGTTCCTTTTTCTCCACATCCTCTCCAGCACTTGTCGTTTGTTGATTTGTTGATGATAGCCAGTCTGACAGGTGTGAGATGGTACCTCATTGCTGTTTTGATTTGCATCTCTCGGATGATTAGTGACTTTGAGCATGTTTTCATATGTCTCTTGGCTTTCTGAATGTCCTCTTTTGAAAGGTGTCTATTTAGGTCCTTTGCCCATTTTTTGATTGGATTGTTTATCTTTCTTTTGTTAAGTTGTATGAGTTCCCTATAAATTTTGGAGATTAGGACCTTATCAGATATGTCATTGGCAAATATGTTTTCCCACACAGTGGGTTTTCTCGTTGTTTTGTTGATGGTTTCTTTTGCTGTGCAGAAGCTTTTTATTTTGATGTAGTCCCATTTGTTCATTTTTTCTTTAGTTTCAAGTGCCCTAGGAGCTGTATCAGTGAAAAAATTGCTTCGGCATATGTCTGAGATTTTCTTGCCTTTGGATTCTTCTAGAATTTTTATGGTATCCTGTCGTACATTTAAGTCCTTTATCCATTTTGAGTTTATTTTTGTGTATGGTGTAAGTTGGTGGTCTAGTTTCATTTTCTTGCATATATCTGTCCAATTTTCCCAGCACCATTTATTGAAGAGACTATCTTGGCTCCATTGTATGTTCTTGCCTCCTTTGTCAAATATTAATTGCGCATATTGGTTCGGGCCGATTTCTGGGGTCTCTATTCTATTCCATTGATCTATATGCCTATTCTTGTGCCAGTACCAGGCAGTTTTGAGAACAGTGGCTTTGTAATACAACTTGATATCTGGTATTGAGATCCCACCTACTTTGTTCTTTTTCAGGATTGCTGCAGCTATTCGGGGTCTTTTTTTATTCCAGATGAATTTTTGGAAAGTTCGTTCTAGATCTCTGAAGTATGCTGTTGGTACTTTAATGGGAAGTGCGTTGAATTTATAGATTGTTTTGGGTAGTATGGACATTTTGATGATGTTGATTCTACCAATCCATGAACACGGTATGTTCTTCCATCTGTTCATGTCTTCCTCTATGTCTTTTTTCAACGTCCTGTAGTTTTCTGAGTAGAGGTCTTTTACCTCTTTAGTTAAGTTTATTCCTAGGTAGCTTAGTTTTTTCGGTGCAATGGTAAACGGGATTGTTTTTATAATCTCTCTTTCTGAAAGTTCACTATTGGTGTATAGAAATGCCTCAGATTTCTTGGGGTTAATTTTGTATCCTGCTACATTGCCAAATTCATGTATTAAGTCTAGTAGCTTTTTGATGGAATCTCTAGGGTTTTGTATGTATAATATCATGTCGTCTGCAAATAAGGACAGTTTTACTTCCTCTTTTCCAATTTGGATGCCTTTTATTTCTTCTTCTTGCCGAATTGCAATGGCTAACACTTCCAGTACTATGTTGAACAGGAGTGGTGAGAGGGGGCATCCCTGTCTTGTTCCTGTTCTTAGGGGAAATGGTGTTAGTTTTTGTCCGTTGAGTATGATGTTGGCTGTGGGCTGTCTCTTTTCTTTTTAATGATAGCTATTCTAATAGGAGTGAGGTGATTATCTCATTGTGGTTTTGATTTACATTTCCCTATTGATTAGTCATATTGAGCACCCTTTCAAATACCTGCTAGCCATTTTAATATCTTGTTTGGAAAAATATCAACATTAGTCATGTTGAGCACCTTTTCAAGTACCTGCGAGCCATTTTAATATCTTGTTTGGAAAAATATCAGAGTATTTGGTTTTTTGCTAGTGAGTTGAATGAGTTCATTATGTTAAAGAGAAAGTCACAGGCCAAAAAAGGCATCACTTGTGCCAAAATCCAAATACCAAACATAGATTTTATACCAGATTTAACTGCAGTTTCAATCTCTCCCAAAAATATAATCTTAACCAACCAGTCTGGAATTTTCTAGGCAAAACCACTAAGGTGATGTCAAGAGGGCTCTCTTCATTCCCCAAAGGGAAAAGAGGCAATTGCCCCTGAGCCCCCAATAAAGATGTCCAGGTCTAAAAATAATCCTTTCTTTTCTTTTTCTAATAACTGCCTGGACACACCCTTCTTTCTATAAAAAAAAAAAAAAACAAACAAAACAGACAAAAACCTTGTATTTTGTGCACCCTCCTCAGAGCACCCTTCTACTTGCTGAATGAGATGGTGCCTGAATAATGAATTAATCAAGCCAATTAGATCTGCAAATTGACTGGGCTGAAATTTTCAACAATTATATATTTTGGATATTAACTCCTTTATTGATTTGGTTCTTGGCAATTATATTTTGAATATGATACTGAAAGCATAAGCTACAAAATAAAAAAATAAATAAACAAGTCAGACTGTATGAAACTAAAAACCTGCAAAGCAAAGGTAACCATAAACAAAATGAAAAGGCAACCTACAAAATGGGAGAAAATATGTATTTTTTAAAATATTGATCTATAGAAAGAGATCAACTGCAAATAGGTGAGAAAATGCCTATCAACTGACATAAAAAATGACCTATTATTATGAGTTTAAAGTTATGTTTCCCTGTAAGAACCAAGATTACTGAAGTGTACGGCACTATGTTATTATTGATATTCTGTGATGAAAGCTGACAAGAGTCTGAGTGAAGACTAACTGTGATGTCTTACCAAGGATTCATATCACCTTCCAGTGACCTGCTGCAGAGAGCATGGTTGGCTGACAGCCTCCAACTATCATGTGTTTGGCCAGGCCACACTTCCTCTCGGTTGCTCCCAACCAAGGACTGACCATGGAAGACATTTAGGTCAGACCATTCCTGCTCAGTGTGGGTCTCTTTTAAGTGAATTTTCTAAGAGCTTCTACTCAGCCTGACTGAGTCTTTCTGAGAATAGCACTGCTGTCTGAAGCACTTCCTGCACAGTCCCCCTTCCTTCATGCTTTCTTTTCAAAGGTTCAATCCTATACCATAGTCTAAAGGTGTTCCCTGCTTTCCCCTGCTCCCTCTCCCTTTATCCTTAATAAGGATTTATCCCAAATACATCTCCTGCATGTCTAACCCCATTTTAGTGTCTTCTTTGAGAACCTGAACTGATGCATTCACCAAGCTCTGAAGAATGGTGGATATCTCCCTCTTTTATGTATTTCCCTCTCCTTTTGACTTAATGACCATGGGTCATTGAAAAGAATGATAATGAACATAGATGATTAATATGACTCCATCAAAACTGCAAAAACACTGCAAAGTTATTGTATGTCATGATTGGGTCTGAATAAGCATTTTCCTATAGAAAAGTGAATTTCAACATATAATTCTTACACACTACCTTGCAATTTTGATAGACTGCGATCTGAAACAATTCTGGAAATTTAAAGCAGGTTTAAAAGTTTGAGCTTAGCTAATAATATTTCTTTTCCAAAGCCCATGATGCTAGTAATTGACCAGTATATAGCCTCAATTTATACAAATTCTCCAAGTATAGAAATTCATATTTTAAACGTTTATTTCTAATATGGACACTGATTTCTCAAAAACAGAAATGGACAACACTGATGACATTAAAGAAGAAAGTACTGTTGTGTAAGGGGACATTATTGATGAACTGGATGCACTGGTGTGAGGTGGGGTTTAAACTGTTGGCTGACTCCACTTACACATGTATGGAAGAGGCTGATGTTGCCAAGATCTTGGCTTGCCTCAAGTATGGATTTAAAAGCAGTGACAGTTTGGTTCAGTGGACAGAGTGTCTGCCTGAGGACTGAAGAGTCCTGCATTCAATTCTGATCTAGGGTTGTACCTCAGTTGCAAGCTCCATTCCCGACCCCAATCCATAATCTTGGTTGGGGTCCTTATAGGAGGCAACCAATGTGTCTCTCACACTGATGTTTCTCTCTCTCTGTGTCTCTCCCCCTATCTCCAAAAATCAATGGGAAAATATCCTCAGGTGAGGATAAATAAATAAATGAATAAATAAATGCAGGAAGGCACAGTTTGTGCAGCTAGTTCTTTTCTATAGTAAGGACAACTTAATGTATAAGAATGTGAACAAGAAACAATAATTCTAAAAGTAACTGACATAAAAAGTACCAAAAGATAGATAATGAAGATTAAGGAAAAAATAATAATGTTTTGAAGAAAGCATGTGATGACAGAAATGCAATTTCCCCAATTTCCCCCATAGTTTCATGTTTAGCTGATGCTTATGTAAACCAGACCATAATAATCAGTAATTATCACCTGTTTACCTACTGTGATCAACAATTTCTTAAGTGGTTTACATTCATTTTCCATTTAATTCTTATGGAACCTCCATAAGAAATACTATTTATCTAATTTGCAGATGAGGAAACATTATTTAAGAGGTAAGTATTTTCCTAAAGGCATACAACATGAATTGGTGGATCTTGGATTTAAACCTAGTTTTGAATGTCCCAACAGCACAAGCCTGTAGCTACAATACAGTACTTTCAACCGAATAGTCTGACCATATTTTTTGAATGTCTCAAAAAGATCCCATTATCCTCTTTCTCATCTTTTTTTAAAATATGTTTTTATTGATTTTTTAAAAGAGAGAGGAAGGAAGAGGTAGAGAGGGATAGAAACATCGATAAGAGAAAAATATCAACATTCATCTGCTGCCTCATGCATGCCCTTGTTGGGGTCAAACCCACAACCTGGCAATGTGTCCTCATCAAGAATTGAACTGGAGACCTTTTGGTGCATGGTCCTTTGCTCAACCACTGAACTATAGTGGCTGGCCCTCTTTCTCATCTTGGAAAATCTTTGTTTGAAGATTACTATTCATTTAAAAAAATAACTACCTATGAAGATATGTGGTGTGTGTGTGTGCGTGTGCGTGTGTGTGTGTGTGTGTGTGTGTGTGTGTATTTCAAGCTCTTTAACAAACAGCATGGGAACAATAAATACCTATATGTTTATTATCTCAAGATGTTTCAAATTAAAGAATTAAAATAAGTAACACATATGGTCTGTTTAATCTTTAGCCTTAAAGACAATTAAAATCAAGAGTAGAGGAGACAAGAATAAAGTTCTTGCCCTAGCTGATTTGGCTCAGTGGATAGTGTCAGCCTGTGGAGCCTGCGGACTGAAAGGTCTGGTGTTTGATTCTGGTCAAGGGCACATGCCCAGGTTGCTGGCTCAATCCCCAGTAGGGGGCATGCAGGGGGCGGCCAATCAATGATTCTCTCTCATCACTGATGTTTCTATCTCTCCCTCTCCCTTCCTCTCTGAAATCAATAAAAATATGTTTAAAAAAAGACAATAAAGTTCTTGAAATATAATATGCTTGTTTTATAAAACATACACACCCTAAATTCCCAAAAATATTGTATAAAGCTAGAGGACTCTATGGGCTAATTCTAGAAGTTACATCAATCATTGTTAGTAAATTTTATGATCTTTGAGTATAAAGGGGTTTAAATTACCTCTATCCTCAGAGCAAGTAATAAGTATTTATTGATATAAATTTTAAATAATTGTTCCTTCTATAGGATTCAAAGAAACATCAAGAGTATATTTTTTCAAACAAAAAGACTCTGACTGTTTAGCCAATTATTATACCTGCTCTCAAGATAAGTTTGCCTTTGTTTAATTTGTAGCCATGATACTTATTTCACCAATTTACAAATCACCTTGAAATACCTAATAAGAGTTAAATAAATTTCATATATTCTATTTAAATAGGTATAATAACCAAATACTATATTTGTCTTATGTCTCTTAATTCCAAAGCTTTACTTCCTTTGACTTCAATATTAAGATGGCTTAATTCCATTCTTAAAACTGCTCCTTGATTTATTTCTGCTTTGTGTTTCTAAAAGTTGTTCAGTAGCCTAATTAGATATTCATTTTGACATTCTGGTCCCAGAAGAAATAACATTAACTTCATACTTATCCATCTGGCTATCAGTTACAGCTTTGTGAATTGCTGCTTATAATTTTCCAGGGACATGTGGACACCCTTCCAGTTAGGCATTTAAAATCCCTTACACTCTAACAACATGCTAATTAATATCCTCTCACGTTTGTGAATGCACAGCCAAAATACTACCATGTAGAGGAAATTTTGCTTCTTTAATGTTGAAATGCAGAAATTTTAGATTAAAAGTTAAACCAGCAATCTTTATATAACTACATATTTCTGAGGAACCAAACCCTTTTATCTTCATTTTATGAAAATGTTTAATTCACACATCATCTTAAAATTTAATATACATAATTCTAGAAAATCTATACTGTGGAGAAGAAATATCTTTTCACCCACATTCAGGAAAGGGTGTTTCCTAGCAACCCCATACAACCAGAATCAAGCCTTGGCTGAATTATGACTCAAAGTGCTGTTCGAAGAAAGAATTTGCATGAGAAAGAGACCAATGCCTGTTCTGATTAGGAACAACAGCTCTTTCCTAATATCGGTCAGCCACAGTCCAAAATTAAGCAGCTGTTTAAAAATGCCTTTGTTTTCATGAATTTTGCCTGAGGAAGGCAATC
This sequence comes from Myotis daubentonii, assembly GCF_963259705.1. Classification (NCBI taxonomy): domain Eukaryota; kingdom Metazoa; phylum Chordata; class Mammalia; order Chiroptera; family Vespertilionidae; genus Myotis; species Myotis daubentonii. Next base: position 42,350,092 of record NC_081845.1, on the reverse strand, counting down.
ATCACATCCCCCTAGAATAGACAGAGCACACAGGCCACTAAAACTTCAGAAATCAATCCAAACAAATACAGTCTCACTTCCCCGCTGCATTAAAATGTGTTCGTTTCCTTATTTTGTTTCATTTCTTTACTCATTTTTCTTTCACCTTGCAAGTATTAACTATTGTGTATTATAAGGATTAAACATTAGGTAATGATTTTGCCGAAAACAGATATCACTTTATTTCACTCAGGTCCTTTCTATAAACATTTAGTGCACGTTACTTTTTTCTTAAAGTGGCAACTGTTGTCCTTACATATAGATTTCACAGCAGTTTGTTGCAAATTAATTCAGCCTTAATAAAAATTTTCACATAGTAACACTATCAAATCAAAATGCTTTGACTATTCTTTCAGAATAAGAATAAATACAAAACTTTAGGAGATTAACTTCCCAGTGATTTTTTTTCTTTTACTGTGGAAATTAGCTACAGTTGATTTCTGGAGGGAGGGCAGGAGGGCAGATCATTGGCCTTAGAGATACACATCACTAAGAAGAAAACAGAACTGCTCTCAAATTGTTCCTATAAGTACATTTAGGACTATCTAAAAACACAAAAATTATCAGAATCAAATGATGAATACTACAATTGAGGCCTCAAAAACCACAGGCTAGGAGGAACAGCCTGACAGCCTCTGCACCCCAAATTCAGAAACCATATCTATTCATGTATCTAAGTTACAGCATTTACTGTACAGAACTTTTTAATAATAAATTTATCCCAGGAAAATACAAACAAGGTAAGAAAGCAGACAATAAATAACAAAAGAATAGACTATTCTGAAAACATTTCTTGGAATTTATTGGATAATAAATTACCTAATACACAAGTGAAATATTGAGGGTGCCAAAGTGAAATAAACAAGCTGGTAGGTAATTGGAAAATTTATTAAAGTATAAACACAGTTCTTTTTCTACAAGAATATACAATGATTAGGACAAGCAAAAATATATATACATTACATTAACATCATTTAATTTTGAAAAGGATTAAAGAAAGATTTTTAAACAAAATTATTTTGGTAAATTGACAAGAATGTATTGATCCTGAAATCTTTAGATGACTTTCTTTTTATTTTGTTAATAAAAGCCATACAATCAATATTTAATGAAGTTCTAAAACTCTAGAAATTTGTCATATAGTTTTAGGAAAATATAAATTAAAAACAAAATCTCCTTCCACCCAGGAAACTCCCCAAGTTTAGAAGAAAAACAATTTTATTATTCAATAATTATTAAAACAATGTGATGTGCATCATAGGTAATCTGCTAAGAAATTTGCAAAGACAAAAGAGAAAAAAAACAACCCTTACTCTTTATGGAGCTAAACAAATACAACGCATTACACTTACATTTTCAAAATAAACAGTAACTAGTCTCAAGTAAGAAGACATGAGGAGGCACCATTTGTCGCACACAGTTCATACTAAACTTACTTGGTAGTTGGGATGACCATCTTTATTAGATAATCATTTTTATCCAAAGAAGAAATACACATATATCTCTGTGACAGGGGGTCGTATGGTAAGGTGAGCAAAGCGCCCACTGAAGTTAGGCTTCTACTCTAATAGAAACTGGGATGTTTACATTTCAAAGAGTTGGTTCTCAGGTCCTTAAAAAAGACATTCCTGGACCTTAAACCTTCCAAGAGGTTTATTTAACATTTAAAAAAACTTTACATACATTTCAAAGAGACAGAGAAAGAATTTACAATTACAAGTATTCTAAATTAAGTATCTATGGAAAACAAGGCAAGGTAGAAGGAGGAAAAATTTCTCCTCTATCCTTCTAGGTTCTTCTTGCTAGTCTAAAAATTAAGTTGACATGAGACAGATTAACAGAAAAAAATCAAATTTATTTTTGTACGTACTGGGGCTCCATAAGAATATGAAGTCCACAGACAGTTAATTGGGCTTATATGTCACTCTGAACTAAGGAGAAGAGGTGGAAGTATTGGACTTCAGAGGAGAAGAATGCAATTCACTTGGAGATGAAGGAATAAATGTTTGGTAAACAAAGGTTTGCCATGCCTTACAGAGACAAAGGGACACAAGGAGGGCTTTGAATGGGCAGGCTTTACTAAGTCCTCCCACCTCCCACCACACAAGTCTACCACACCTCAAAACATTCTTTGCATCTCTGGTGATGCTTCTTCCTGGAAAAGGCCCTCTATCTAAATTATTTTAGGCCGTTTAGAGGGAGATAAAAGCCCTTCCTGGGTGTTTTGTTTTTTAAAAAAACAACCAGCCTAAAATGATCTTCATGCCAAATGACATGTTTTGGGGAAGCAAATTCCTGGTCCCCTACAGTCTCTTCCCTTAATTTCAACAGAGAGAGGTCTCTTATTTTTAATTTGTTTTTGCCATGGTAATATACAATTGCACCCTAAAAGTAGCAAATCCTTAAAATTTTAGCAACTCTCAATTTACTTTAACATCCCAGACTGTATATATTCCCAATTTTCTATAACTGATAATTTTACTGGCACATACTTTCTATGAATTTTAGTCCTGAACTTCCAGATGGTTTCTTATGGTATGTTTTGAATAAGATTACAAAAAAATAGAGGTAAGAATTCCATTCCTTGTTTAAGGAATGTAGAATAAGTCTTACTAGATGTATAGTTATACATCAATAAGCTAACATCTAATATGTCTATTAATAATATTATTTTTTATGGTTTTGTTTTCTTTTTTTCAATAAAATAGCTTATTTTCTGGTTTTATAAATAATATGTACACATTTTAAAATTGCAAATAGTGAAAACAAACATAAGGGGGAAAGTATGTTTCATCTGAAACATACTGGCACTAAGCTAAATGCCATTATTATTTTATGATCCATATTTTATAAATTACAACTGATTGGTGTGCTCTGGATATTTTTCTTTTAGGAGACAAGTGAAGCATGAAGAACACATGGCAAATATATATGCATTATTTAATGCTCTGAGAATGATTCAGTGTGCAATTGTTATGGGTGGACGTGGGGTGTCCTCTTCCCCACTGGGCGCTGGGGGTTGGGTCCTTATGATATCTTGAGAAAACATTTTCTGAGACTTGTACAGGAGGATAAGTGATTTTTATTTGCATGTAATTACATCCCTGGATTTCCAAAGACCTATTTCCCTCAATCCAGTCCTGAAAAAAAGTGCAGCTAGGGATTAAGTTGAGCTAAAAGCAAAGCCTGTGCCCAGAGTTTCCATTCCATGTTGGAATTGGGTCTGGTTTAGCATTAGGCTCTCTGCAGTCTATTAGTCCACTGTGTGGGATCCATAAGGCGGTGAGCCATGTGAGAACACCCCCCTACAACAAGAGTTCCAAGAAAAACAAGAGACACTCCTTTGTTTGGGCGATTAAATATCTCAGATCTTCCCCTGTTTGCAGTAGCCACACCTACTCTGGCCAATGACCTGTTCCCAGGTGTGACTGACAAATACCTTCCCTATGGCCCCCAGACATTCTGGGCATGTGTCTATTCTCTCTGTTCAGTCTCTTCCCTTAGTGATTCGGGGGAACAGACTGGTGGCTCCGTGGAGGGTGCGAAGTTGCAGCTTCCTGGTAAAGGTGCCCAAATGACCTGCCTATATGTCTGGCTTCCCCCTTAGCTCCTTCCCTATTATTCATAACTAAATAATTAAAATGGTATCAGAACGAGCTCAGAATGCTTCTTAAATTTTGGCTATCTTTATTTCTACTTTGTTAACCAATTATCATCTACCTCACTCTATTACTATTTTCTTATTATTTCTTAACCCTCCTGTCTGTTTATTTTGAATCTTTACTTTTCTATATGTCATTTTGGGATTTTTTTCAGTAGGGGCCATAATTCACTAATTGTTTTTGAGGTTTCCGTCTCTAATTCTCAAGGCAAAAAAAAAAAAGTACCAAATAAAACAGTATGAACAACAAAAACTGGTTGGAAAACTGAAGGATATTTCTGAGAAGTTCCCAAAACAAATATGAATCCTACTTTTCTTTTCTTTTTCAAAAAAAAATGATCTATTACATAATTTTAATACTCTTGGGTTATGACTCATTTTCTCTAGTTTTTCTCCTCATTGCTTTTCTGAAAGGTGGAGTTTACCATACAGAGCTTTCCTCTTCATCTAAATGCTTATTCCAAATAAGTTTTCTCTAGAAAAAAAAGGGAAATGCACTTTTCCTTTGTTTCACAAAATGTCTGTTTTTCTCCAAAGCATTTGTTGTTTTTTTTTGAGCACTCAGGCACATATCATACCAGTACCCAGCAAATACTTATCTACAAAGATCCCATTACAGTTTTCATGTTTTTTCTTCTATTTTAGATTCTCCAAATTTGTGCCACCAGCACAGCCTGAGGACCCATGACTTAGTGACTTCACATGCATCTTCTTGCAACTGCTCCAAGAATCTCTCTCCTGGTGGAATCTCTCATTCCTTAATGGAACTGCAAAATGTTATCAAACATTCATTTTTCTCTTCTGATTCAAGCACAGACACTGTTACTGAACTAAAAGGGTTTGCTTACCTGTGCATATCAAAGCCCAATAAGATATGAACAGGAGTTTGCAGCAAAGAAAGTAAGGTTTTATTTAAGGAAATGGCTCCAAACAGGGATACACAGGTGAACTAAAACCTGGCTCTTCAATGGCTTCTAGGGGATGAGTTATATGGGTGACTAAGGGAATTAGGGTCATGGTTAGGTCTGAGGTGTCTATTGATTGGTGGATGCTAGGGTTAGGGGATATTTGATGATTGCATTTGGTCCTAAATTTTAGCCACGGCGTACATTGTTCTGTCTGGTTTTGCAAGGGTGTGGTCAGTGGGGTCATTCCACTTTTCTGGGCCAGAAGCTGAAACACAACTGAGGCCTAGATGTTATCTTTAGTTTGGCTAAAACTCTGTCCCTGTGGTCAACAGACTTAAAGCTTTCTTCCTAAGATTATTTGATGTGTACCAGAAATTCACTGCCTAAGGGCTTAATAATTAAGGGAGTGAACATGCAAAAGAGAGGGTGATGGGTCAATAAGGGTACTGAATAGCAGTTTAAATCAAAAGGAAAGGAAAGGAGAGGGGAGGAGAGAAGAGAAGGGAGGGAAGGGGAGGGGAGGAGGGGAGGGGAGAAGGGGAAAAGGGAGGGGAGGGGAGGGGAGGGGAGGGGAGGGGAGGGGAGGGGAGGGAAGAAGAAAGGTCATATTAAATAAATAGTTACAATAGACTTTGACCACATTAAATCTGGTCTGTAAGCATCTAGCAAAAAAAGAGAAACTTAGCTCATGTGCAGGTACCTTCATGTAAAACTAAATAGTTTATTAGGAAGAGATAAAGGGGCAGAAGTTTGATATTATTCCTACTATCTGTGGAGAAGAGAGGATTTGTAAATGACTCTCATAATCAGTGAATCTGTAAAACCTTGCCTGGGCTTAAACCAACATAGATATACACACACTCTACTAGGAATAGACTGAAAATTCAAATATATAAAGATCAAAATAACAGCTTTATTACTTATAAGTTTTAGTTGGATAACAGTTTGAAACTGGCTCCAAAATCGACTTACTTATATGCTCTCTATAAATCTAGACCCTAGGACTCATATCCAAGAGTGTTCAAAAGACACGTCAGACACATTTATAAAGTTGTTCACTGCTTCGTAACCACTAGCCCTGATTCTCTGACCTTGTTACTAAGTGTTGACTATGGTTTGGCAGCATGGGCATCACCTGGGAGCTTTCAGGTCCCAGCCAAGACCTACTGAATCAGAGGCTGCATTGTAGCAAGATCCCTAGGGGATAAGCATCCACATTAAAGATTGGGAAGTGCTGTCTATACTGTGAGAGATGGGCCGCTAGTGTTTCCCATATTTCTCCAGGACTCTCCATTGAAGATTCTGAAGCAGCAGGATGGATCTTGAAAAATATACATTAAAAAATGACCCCATCTAATTCTTACTATTTTGGAAGTCTAGGGATAATAAAGCAGCACTTCTGAAATATTAATGGTATATAAACAACCTACGCGTTTACTAAAAGGTAGTTTTTGATTCAGTGGGTCTCAGGTGAGGCCCAAGATTCTGATTTCTAAGAAGCTGATTTCTAATGCTGCTGCTAGCCCACAAACCCTATGTTGCATGTCAAGGCTCTAGAAATTGTGCTTTCTCCTTAGCAGCAGAAACCTGGCCAATCTTCTATAAACTGTGGGCAGGGAGAACTCAAGTGAGCTGGGACAAGGTAGAGCCACACACGCTTAGCAAAAAAACTGCCTATCAAGTAAGGTCCTCACTGCTTTGTGGATGAGTGGATCAGGAGAGTTTGGAAGATGACAGAAGGCATCTCGAATACTGGAGCAGCCATTTCATTTTGGAACTATGAGATCTAGGAAAACAAGCTACTCTCAAACCATGTGCCCAAGAGTCCATGGGTGCTGGTCTCTCAGGGGAGGAGGCCAACAGTGAGCAAGGCAGTGCTGCTGCCACCCAAGAACTAAGGCTGCCAACCTAGAACTAACCACAGCTTTTTTTATGTATTCCAAACTGTGGAGCATTGGCTTGTGCCTCAATATGGCTCTGGAATGGAGCATAACAATGCTTGAATTCAATCAATCCAACTATGCCTGGGGGTGGGAACATACTCCTTAACCTATTTCTCATCTTAAATCATATCCAATGAATTTTCAAACAGAAGCTAACCCAAGATAATGTATTGAGTCTATATATCACCTTAAAGCTACTGTGATAATATTTTTGATATAACAATAAGAACAATACCAAAATGTCCCAAATTTCAACAACGGTAACACTCCTACACTTTAATTTTTAGGAGGAATCGAAATCCAAACATTATCTTACCTTCCTCTCATAAACTCAATTTAGAATTGCAAAGATATGTTAAAACAACAATTACTTCCCCCCAAATTCTTAAGCCCCATTCTAGACCAACTAAATGAGAATCTCTGGAAACAGACATAAATTTGCATTTTGAATAAGTTATAAGGTTATGTTGCTGGTCTTGGTCTGAAAACCAAATTCTGGGAAATACTGCACTAGAAGTAGTCAACATGGTCTCACCTAGCAAAATCAAAGAGCCTTTTATTTTCTTTTATATACAGAAGCCGTGCCTCTATTGAGCCAAGTCTTTACAGGAACTAAGAGCTTTTACTTTCTGGTGATCTGATTCCTTTCTCAGCTGTGTTCCTGAGGTCAAAGTTAACTGAAAAGCCTTATTCCTGGCACTCAAGTCTGTTCCAACTAAAAAATAAATCCGTAACCAGTGAAATATGATGGCTTCAACTTCTGTAACTGGGAAAGTTGACATAAATCTAATACTTAAACCTATTAGCTTGATTGCAAATAATGAATGTTTGGGTTTATTTCTGAAGGTTTTCTAGATCATGCACTTTATTTGGGGGTTTATTGATATTATTCAGATAATTATTTAAGATCAAAGGGGAAAAACAGTCTTAGTATTGACAAAGTTGAAACAGAAAATAGGATTTCTACATATATACACTTCTTCCCAAATCTACTCAAGGGAAAATCTAATTAACATCATTGAAGTTCCAGTGCAGGGGCAAAAAACACACCACAGTCCTACCCTGACTCTTACATGGCCCTGGACCACTGCCCTAAGGATTCTGCTTAGAAGACAGATGCAAGAGGAGAAGGCCACGGCCCTGTGCACACAGACACAGGGAGAGCCTTCTTCTCTTCCAATGTCATCAATCAAGTTAGCAGTTACCTCTCTGTTATAGAGAAGACTAAGTGAAGGAGTCAGATTAACTTCCACATACATAGTTCCTCTCCTATGGAGTTCAGTAAATATTTCCTTAAGGAAATGGGTGGAAGAGAGTAGAAGAGTCCTCACACTTCTTACCGGCCAAGAGGGGAATGGAGGAATGTGCATTTTTAACCAAAGCAACAGTTAGTCCCATGGGTTTGACTCAATGTTAGTGACACATATTTTGTTTATTGCTTTAACACTAAAGTATGGCAGGTAATTTATTTATATAAGTTTTAAAAAATAAATACTTAACATCATAATACTAAAGAAACAATCTTTGTCCATATCCCCCAAAACTCAGTTGGTAGCAGCAGTCTCTCTTTCCAGCAATTTCACCTGTTAGAGTGGGAGCAGCCATCCCAGAACCAAATGTGACCCACTCCTCTTTTCTGGACATAATTGGTCCAGGGGTTGACATCTTCTTCAAGCTGGGCCAAGTTAGCTCTCCATAAGAATCTGAAATTAAGACTTAATGATGGCAACCTTAACCTGGCTATTAATATGTTGAAGAAGAGGTGCTAGTCAGAGAAACCTGACCTGCAGTAGAGAGAATAATAATGTAGACACACAAATATGAGGTGACAGAAGCAGAAGGCATTCCAGATCCTTTCTAATCTTTTCTGAGACCAGGGTGGATCCTTGCTCTTAGTTTCCATGAGACACTTGTGTTATCTAGACAAACAGATACAATCACAAAGAGGAGAGGAGAACAACATTTTACTTTGGGAATTTGAGGAAGACATCATAGAGGAGGTTAAATTTAACTGGGGCTTGAAGGGGAGATAATTGTGTAAACACAATTACAAATCATGAATGTGCATATTCATTAAAGAAATACTAGCGGTACTTAATGCTAAAGAGTTGGACTGAGGCAACTTGTTAATGTCTCTGCTAAGATGATGGTTCTTCAGCTCTGAGGCAAAGATGAGACTTCAAAATTTTTTTAAACAGGGGAATAATACCAATTGGCCTGTATTTTAGAAAAATAGCTCTCAGAGGAAAGTGAAATGTGATTATGTAGGTGTGCTATTCAAAGCAGTGAATTTATTTTAAAATTTTAAAGTCTATTGCAGTCATCTTGTTTAGAGGGATGAACGTAGAGAACGTAATCAAGAAATGTTTCAGAGGTAGAATTCGAGATTTAATTATAAGACTTACTGACCTAAAAGATACTGGTGTCTAGAGAAAGGGAGGACTCAAAAATATACATTAGTTTCATCAGAACAAACAAGATCCCATTCCCCATGTGAAGGCATAACATTAGTAGACCTTCCATTCTTAGCAGGAAAGATGAACAGACATAGGTGTAGATGTGGATGGAGATATACGTACAGAGATAGAGGACTATATATTTACCAATATAAATATAAGTTCAGACATAAAGAGAGATATATCTGCTAGTGCATAATCCTTCTTATAAAGCACCAAACTCTTCTGAAAATGAATTAGCAACCAACATTTTTCACCAACCTCAGAAACATCCATCTAAACATAAGTTATTCTCTCCTATCGCCACATTTATATGTACCTGCTTGGAAGCTAAGCTATAAATTAAAGTTGTAAATAAAATAAGGAAAAAAATTTTTATATACATCTTATCAACAATCTAATGGAAGTATGAGTTTTACTAGTCAAAGTTATTTTACCTGTGACACTTGGATCTCACAAAATACCACTGCAAAATTAAGAGCAAAGAGGCCTTGACTTCCCTAGTGAGCAGTTTAACAGGCACACATATATTTCTTCTACACACCTGTGATTACTGAAATATTACTTCTAAAATTTCCATGAAAAAAAGTCATATATTTCTTCAGTATATTTAAGGTTAGTAGAAAAATATAGACAAATATATGGAAAATATGTCATACAATAAATATACGGTTCATCGGAGCAAGTTTACAGAACATTGTTAATCTGTGCAATTTATGCTGATTTCTATTTCATTAAAATCAGTGGAGCACAGTGGTCATTAGCAGATAGGAGAGTGGGGGAAATAAAAGAGGGTAGGGGGGATCCATGTTGACAACAGGAGACTTGACTTGGGGTGGTGAACACAGGTGATGTGTTATGGAATTGTACACTTGAAACCTGTATAATTTTATTGACCAATGTCAACACAATAAAGTCAATAAAAATTTTTAAGGAATAAATATAATAAAATTAATGAAACAAACAGCCCATGTAGAAAACAAACACAAAATAAGTCATATTTTCTACCTGGAAAGTACCAGTCACTTTTGGTAAGCCTCTTGGGAGTATGGAAGGACAGGACTCATACAGTTTGCTGGTCAGGAGTAATTGAGCAGGTGCTTTCCTCAAAGTAACATACAAAACAAAAGTTGCAATTTCATTCTTATTTGCATACAGGGATAAGAAGGCAAAAACAAAAATCTTGTTCTTTGGGTATTTTTTAAATGATGGAAAAATCCAATTTGTAATCAATATAGTTATAATATAAAGTATTATGAAACCTTAGTGCATTGCACTTCGGTGTTCAAAAGAACTGAAGATAGAAAACTGTATTTTAGATGGTATTTAAAAATGTCTATGTGTCTCAGCTATACCTTCAAGATTATAATGCTTTCTAAGGGTTGTTTTGAGGATTAAATAAAAGGAAAATGTGAAAGTTCTTTTTACACCACAAAGCATGTTTTACTGCAAATCAGAGGCTATCAGTCCTATAGAAAATAAATGGGGAATTCTTCTAGGATGCATAGACCACCCAGAACTGCTAACCTCCATGATAATTGCATATGCAACCTTCAAGTGAAGAAAATACTTGACATTAAGCATGAGAATACAATGAATATCTGGGTCCCCTGCCTTCATGTCACCATATTTAAAGCTTCCAATTCTATAAAACTAAACAAAGAACAAAAAACAAGCACGTTAGTCATGTGATTTTCTTTTTAATTTAATTTATCTTTATTGTTGAAATTATTACAGATGTCCCCCTTTTCCTCCCATTGAAACCCTCCTTCCCACTACCTCTGTCTCCCCAGGCCCTCACCGCACTACTATCTGCAAAAGTATTTTTCATATAATCAAATATATCAAAGCTGTCAGTACACCCAAGGAGTGAAGGTATTAGGAAGAAGGAAAGATTCTCTTGCTTTAGAATTTGAGATCATGCTCACATCTCAGTGTATTATTCTATATGTTACATAGGTTGATAAAATAACTAAAAGAACAATTTCTCAATGGCTTAACCTAAATATATCTTAGATTGCTGTATAGTACTAGTAAAGGACATATTTAAAATTTTTTTAAAAGCCTAATTTTTTATTTTTCCTTTTCAGGAGAAAAAATCTAAATGATAAATACAAATGAATAGACTGAATAAAAGGATATCAAGACCATAAAAGTCAATGCTATCTACATTTATACAGATTAAATATAATAATTAGAAATAAACCCAAATTATCAAATATTACATATTAAAGAAAATCTGGAACTTCTGCTAGAAAGGAACAAAGAGCAAAAATGACCATAGTCTATAAATTACAGTTAAAATGACTTTACCTATAGCTTTGCTTCTTGATATGTAACTGCAACATAATATTGACTTTCCCAAATAGCATACGAGTCAGAAAGTAATCTTATTTCTTCATGGAAGCAAGTAATTTGTGTTAAGTGTTGGATGTAAAAAGCCATATTTTTGTAGCATAGTGTACATCATGTCACAAAATTATATGAATAAATTTTTATCTGATCAACAAATACGTATGTTAACAATATACACTGTGATAGGCACTGTTCTAGAAACTGGCTGTTGGGTGAGGGTTGTGAATGGCGGTAAACTTCTAATTGGCACAACTCTAAAGGCAATTCCAGATGAGATAATCAACATATTTATGTATTAAATTCAGACAAAAACCAACATTTCACAGAGTATGTGCATTGTTCTTAGTGAAGTAGGAAGCTAAGCAAAGCAGATGTACAAAATTTAAAATAATTAAAGCAAAATTTCAAGTGCTGCACCCAGTATGACCCTGGGCATGCAACAGTGGTTCTCTACATTTTATTGAACATTGCGCCAATCAAGATGTATCAAAGTTAGGAAAATTGCCAACCTAACTTTAGAAGGTCATGGTTATTTGTTGTATAATTAGAACTGTACCATTAATCTTAACAGCTTCTGTTACTTTCCCCCCCATTCAGAATATTCAAGAAATCAGGCTGACAGGTATAAATGAGGAGCTTGACTTTCTCAGAGAAGTCTAGTCACACAAGGGAAACCAGTGCAATACCTTTGTATTCTCAACCCCCTCGTGGGAAATTGAAAAACACTTTACTTAAGCAAGTGGTTTACTCAAGGCAGTATCCACGCCATGATGATTAGATTATCATAACGCCCTGTTGGCAGACTTGTTCCTTAGGCTTTACATAAACCCAGTGGCTGAAGGACAAAGCTGCAGTTTCCCTCAGAAAATAAATCAAAATGTATTTCTCCCAATCTGAAATCCCTATATTTGCTATTGGTTAAAAAATAAAGACATGTCCTGACTTTTAAATTGCTCTTTTAATTCAGGAGGTAATATCTGGCCTAAGTCCAATGTGCTTTTTACAATCTCTTAGCAATTTATGTTTCCTGGCCAGCTTCTGAACTCTACTGAGACAAATCTGCTTCGTGGCTCAAGACCATTTCAGGGCTTTATGACAAAAGGATATTTCTATAACCTCACCATGTAGAATTCTCTTCTGATTACAATGCATTAGCTTATAAATATATTAACTTAAGTAAAACTTTGTACCAGTATTCCTCAGAATAATATAGAATTATGTAACTATATTTCTCATTACTCAAAGGCAGTTAGACATTTCCTTTACAGTTTGGGACTTAGAGCTGAAGTTACGGACTTGGGATGTATAAATTAGATATTTTTTTAAAGAGGTATCAGCTAGCGTGCATGCACATGTACACACATATATCCACATTGTTCACATTGCTAAGTTCTAAGTGAGACACAGACAATGACTTTTGCAATATATATATATACAATGACTTTTGCAATAGAATATGCTCCTTTGTTAAGTCACCAAATCAGTCTTACTTTATTGACTGAAAGAAAAACAAACTAAAAATGGCATCAGTAGTTTGGGTATACAAATGATAGAACCAAGTTTATGGTGTTTATTAATAAAAAATTCAGGTTTAAACACTCAAAATATGGAAAAGTAAGTGAAAAGTTTCCTTTATATGTACTGAGAATTCTAGTAAAGTTCAAAGGATATGCTAGAATTAGAGACCTGCTGAGACCCCCACAACAGTATAGTTTCAGTCCAAAATCCTCTTTAGGAGGGCATTACTCCAGATAAACTTTTCCTAATAGTGATTTCTTCACATCGCAATGTCCGTGGATCCAACAACACTTTCTGCCTGGGATGTATGAAATAAAATAAATGAGTATTGACTTTCTTAGCATCAACATATGGCCAAAGATAAGGATCCACCATCTGTTGAACACCTATTTTTTTTGTCTTATATTCTGCTGAGCACTTTATATAAGTTATTTTACTTATGTTTTATAATGAATTTATAAGGTACATATTATCCTGCTACTTTATTTCCTTCTTTACTAAATCAAATACTACAAATATTTATGTGGTAAATATAAATAATATAGTTGTTTATGTTTATTTATGGGAAAATTAGCAAGATTAAATATTTCCAGTCACATGAAAATGTATCATCTATTTCAAATATTGTTGACTATGATATATCAATCTTGAACAAAGCAGGCAGATTTTGGAAACAACTCAAAACTTGAAGGAAGCAACCAGCAAAATGTACACTTTTCAATCTGTACCTTTGCTCTTAGGACAACAATAGCTGCAGGGTAATGCAGGGCAGCTAAAACCTCAATAGGAAGACAGTCATCTTTCTGAGTCAACAAACCTAGGGAAGAAGTTTGTAGTACAGAGGCCTGAGAGGGCCACAGGGGAGGGGAGGGTCAGGGTGGGGGTAATCTCAGAAAGGAATGAGCTAGTAAAAGGAAACACCAAATTCCACACATAAAACTTGATTCTTCTACCACAGCTTTTTTATCCACTCATTGATGGGCACTTTGTACCAGTATGTTCCCAGATCTAGGCTACTGCAAATCAGGCTGCTATCAAGACAGGGGTGCATTTATTCTTTCTTATTGGTGTTTCAGGATTCTTAGGATATATTCCCAGAAGTGGGATCATTGGTTCAAATGGCACTTATACAATGGAATACTATACAGCTGTAAAAATAAAGAAAGCTCTCTTACTCTTTAAGACAGCATGGATGAACCTGGAGACTATTATGCTAAGCAGAATAAGCCAGTTAGAGAAAGACAAATATCACATGATTGCTCTTTTAAGTGGAATCTAAAGAACCAAATAAACTGATGAGCAAAACAGGTCCAGAGGCATGGAACAGAATAACAGACCTTAGTCAGGGTGAGGAGGTGGGGAGGGAGGGGACAAGAAGAGATTAACCAAAGAACATATATGCATAACCCATGGACACAGACAATAAATAGCATAGCAAAGGCATGGGGTGGGGGAGCGAGTGGGGGAAGTGGGTAAAAAGGGAGAAAATGGGAGACATCTGTAATACTGTCAAAAATAAAATAATAAAATAAATAAATAAATAAAATAATAAAATAAATAAAATAAAAACTTGTCTTTGACTGACTCTTCAACCATATATTCAAAGGTCAGAGTAAGTGAGACTTTCATTGCCATCCATACTAAATTGAGAAAAGGTTTATAATTTGTGTCTAACCAAGTTAATTGCCTGCTAAACCAAAATTATAAATATTCCTCAGAGTGCTATAATAAAATCCAGAGTTCCCAAATATTCACAGTGTACAAAAGAAAATCCAAACTATTCAACATACTAAGAATTAGGAAAATTGACCTGTTCTCAAAAGAAAATCAATAAGACTAAGTAATCCCAGAAGACAGTAGATATTGAAGGTTTCAGAGAAAAACTTTAGGCTGACTATTATAATCATGCTAATTAGGCAGAGAAAACTAAACTATTAATGCATGAACCAGTAAATTTCAGCAGAGAACTTGAAAATATTAAATATTAAAAAGAACCAAATGTAAATTTAGAGCAGAAAAATACATTCTCCCTAACTAAACAAAACACTGGATGGGCTTAACAGCAGAATAATGGATGGTAATGGCAGAGAAGAGTCAAATAACTTGACCAGTGAAATTCATGGGCCTGAAAAAGATAGATAGTAAATAGAGAGAGCCCAGCTGGCATGGCTCAGTGGTTGAGCATTGATCTATGGACCAGGAGGTCATGGTTCAATTCCCAGCCAGGGCACCCTCTTCAATCCGAGACCGCTGGCTCCTGAACGCTCACTTGCCTGCCTGCCTGATTGCCCCTAACTTCCCTCCCCTGCTGGCCTGATTGCCCCTAACTGCCTCTTCTTTGGCCCCTGCCACTGTGGCTTTGTCCAGAAGGAGGACCAGATGACCGGAAGATGTCCATGTCAACCCGGGCTAATTAGCATATTACCCTTTTATTAGTATAGAAGATTGTCAAAACTCAGAAGCTCTAAGTTGTCAGTAGGTGAATTGATAAACTATGGTACATCTAATGGGATATTTATCATTCAAGTCATGAAAAGACATAGGGGAATCTTACTAGTAAATACATATTTCTAAGTAAAAGCAGCCAATCTGTAAAGCGTATATACTGTATGATTCCAACTATATGACATTCTGGAAAAGTAAAAACTACAGAGAGAATAACATATCAATTTCACTTAATTAATGAAGGCAGAGAAAATTTTGACATCTTATCTTGAAGATATATATAGAAAAATGATCACTGTAATAAGTCTAGTTAACATCCATCACTACACATAATCACACATTTTTTTCTTGTAATGAGAATTTTTAACATTTACTCTCTTAGCCATTTTAAAAATACAGTAGAGAGCATTGAATTTGAATAGATATAGTTCCAAAGACATCCAGATGGCTATAAGGTATATGAAAAGGTGCTCAACATCACTAATCATCAGGGAAATGCAAACTAAAACTACAATGAGATCTCACATCTGTTAGAACAGCTATTATAAAAAAAAAAATAATAAGTGATAACACATGTTGGCAAAGATGCAAAAAGGGAACTCTTGTGCACTGCTGGTAGGAATGTAAATTGTGCAGCCACTATGGAAAAAAGTATGGAACCCAAATTTGGCTGCCTGCCCCCACAAAATCCAAACTCATGAGACAGACGCTGATGAAAAAGAAAAGTAGTTTATTCAAGTGCTGATTAGGTGAGGAGATGAAGGACTCTTGTCGCAGAGCCCATCTTTACATCTCAGTGCAAGCAAAGGTTTTTAAAAGGAAGTAAAGGGAAAGCAGAATAAGGAAATTAAGAAGAGTGGAAAAGTTATCTGTGTGCAGGCCAGCAGAGTCCATTCCAATAAGGACCTGGAAACTGGTCAGGTGATGGTCTGCATCACCTTGGTCTTTGTCATCCTGGTTCTATGTTTTCCTGGTTTTAAGGTTGACAGTCAGCAAACCTCCCAGAACTAGGATGACTAAAGGTTGGAACCTATATCTTCTGGAGTTAGTTCTTAGGATTCTTAAACAAACATGCTGTTTATCTACAAGCTACATATTAATCAGAGTCAGCATTTGCAGAAACAATCTCAAAAGAATGGTGGAGTGGGTTACAATTGTCCATTGTTATACCACCTCGTCCCATTTTTAGTGGGAGGGGGCCTCTGATATGTATTGAGGGAAGTATGTAATCATCAGAGGAATAAATGACAATCTTCTAGGTCAAGAGTGGGTATTGAGACTTTGATAGAAAGAGAGAAGAGATAAAACTCTCCTTTAGTTGGTAAAGAATGCATTTATTTAACAAATATTTACTGAGTACTTATTATGTACTGTTTTAGTGCTGCAAGTACAGCAGCAAGTAAAACAATACATAAGATTTCTAGATGGTCTTCATCCTTGAGGAAGAACATAGAAGGATCTGGAGTATAAAACCTAACTAGAGCTTAAAAGTGCTTATTTAGCTAAAATATGACCTGTCACATATATTAGGAATCTGCCATTAATAATATGATAATTTTATTTGACCAAGGAGAATGAGAAAAGAGATGGAGATTAGCTGCTATGAAAAGAAATACTCCTGAACACTAATTATGTGGGATGAGCTCTATGCCTTTGAATAAATCATTTCATTTTGCTGAACTACTTTTTCATGTATACTGTGGGAAAAATAAAATTAATTCATTTACCTTTCAATTAATAGCATCTGAGACTTATTACACAGTTCTTGATTCAGTGGAATAATATCAAAGTGATGATTGGAAATGTTATGTGACACAGAGGCCAGAGTTATTAAGCAGCTGTATTTAGCCCAAGTTTTATAATTTTATTTTTCCCAAATATAAAATGTAAGATCTCATGCCTTATCTATATATATAAAAGACTAATATGCTAAGTGTAAGTCCGACCAGTAGCTATGGCATGCACTAACCACCTGGGGGCAGACGCTCAATGCAGGAGCTGCCGAGCTGCAGTGACTTGGCTGCAGCAGTTCTTGGGTGACGCACCCTGAAACCAAAGAGAAGGGAGCCCAATTCCTAGCTGAGCCACGTGATTCTACCTTCAGCCATGGGTTATGTTGTTGCTGGGGCACTGTCAGCCCCAATCTGGTTTACTGCACACTTGCGTTTGCGTTCCTCACCCTGTACAACAGCAACTTTGCAGAGTGCCCTCTTGCACTCCGGGACCCCTCGGAGGATATTGGAGAGCCAGTTTCGGCCCGATCCCCACAGGCCAGGCTGAGGGATCCCACCTGCTGGAGTGACCTCGCTCACTCCTCAGCTGCTGGGGAGGGATCATGGGAGGTTGGCTCTAGGGCGTCAGACCTGCTCCGCCGGCCACCTTCTAATTAATTTCCTTTCAATGTGCACAAATCCATGCACCGGGTCACTAGTTGTAACAATAATTGGAAAACTGTGTAATAAAAAGTTATTTTGGAAAGGAGAACTGCTATTATTTATGTGTAGAAATTATTTTAAATGTATTTCAAAGAAAATTTTTGATGTTTTTAAAGATCTATGTTATTTTACAGTCAAAATGAAATGTAATTGTAAATAATTAAGCAGTGAACTTAATCATTATGTGTTTTCTTAAAAATATGACTTTCCTCAAGAGGCCAGTGGAATTATCTAAAGATTTAATTAAGGAGATATATTATGCTAGTTATTCAACTTGACTAATCTCATTCCATTGAGATCTTCTTTTTGTTTTGTGTTCTTTGTCATTAAACACAAGTATAAAATATTAGATATTTACTTAATGTTGCCTTTAAATTATTCTCTAGAATCACTTCATTTAACAAATATATCTTGAGCACTGGTCTCACGAGGTTGTTAGCAAGATCAAATGAGAAAAAAATACAATATAAACATTATGTGCATTCTGAAAGGTAGTCATTAAATTATAATCACTTCCAAGACTTCTGCTAGGTGCTTGGGCAAAAGTTTCAAGATGCTCTAGCAACAAATATATACATATATGTACTATATTTTCATATAGGTTGTAAATGAACTATTCTTCTACCTACCTCCTCACACTCAATAAAATGTGCATGACAAGTTGCCGGGGTCCAACCCCAGCGGGTCCAGGGGTCCCCAAAGGCGTGGACGGAGTCGGCGAAGAAGGAATGACACGGAGACAGCGTTCAGTTGATCATCATAGCCGGGTTCGCTTGTCAGGGTCTCCAGCCAGGTTCTGTAGCCAGTTCTCCAGCCAAGTTCTGTCTAGGATCTCCAGAGAGGTTCTGCTTAGGATCTCCAGCCAGGTTCAGTCCAGGTTCTCCAGGCAGGTCCAGTCACCAGGTTCTAGTCAGGTTCTCTTGCCATGTTCTATAGTCAGGTTCAGTCCAGGATCTTTTGCCATGTTCTCTCCAGCGAAGTTCTTCTGTCTCCAGGCCCCATGTAGGTTCTGTCTTCTGAATTCTGTCTCATGAGTTCTGAGTTCTGAGTGTTTCTGTCTTGTTACAACTGTATTTATACCAGTTGATTCAATCCTATCAATCTCTATTACAAAGGTTAGGGCGTTTCTTATCTCCATTCCAGGGAGAAAAGATTATGTAGTTTAAGCATGATTGTTCGTAGTCAAAGGGATTAATTACCTGCCTGGCACTTAGTTGAGGGGTTTTATTCCCTCCCTAACTTCAGGGGAAAATCCCTACCTGGGGAAACAACCTTTCTCAGAGACCTTGGTTAAAACACATAGTGCCAAGAAGGTGAGCAAACATATTAAGAACAGTATGCCATATATGCCAGGTCCCTTGAAACAGCAAGCATGGACCGGCTCCCGGCAACAAGTGTTGTCAGAAAATATATACTAAAAGGATTGATAAATATTTTATAACCCATTATTGGATCATAATTTACATTTGTGTTCTCTTCTATACAGCACTACAGATTTGAAACATTTCAGTCATCAATAGCATTAAAAGAGCTTTCTAGCACTTTAAGTTAATTTAGACACAGAATTCTCATTTTATCAATAAGTTTCACTCACTAATAAATGAAGTGGTTAATGATGAAGCTTTACTTAAAGACTGTAGTCTTGAGTCTCATGATCTAAATTTCTTAGAGGTGGAATATGAATTAAACAGAAACCATAATTTGAAATAAAAAATAAATTACTAGAAATTTGTATAGTAGTTTTATCTATATATACGAAAGACTAAGTGACCATCCACCTTTGGCTGTGGGTTATGTTGCTGGGGCACTGCTGGCCCTGAATCTGGTTTATTGCACACTTGCATTTGCAGTCCACACCCTGTATGACAGCAACTTTGCAGAGTGCCCTCTCGTACTCTGAAACTCCTCGGGGATGTTGGAGAGCCAGTTTTGGCCCAATCCCCACAGGCCAGGCCAAGGGACCCCACCTGCCAGAGGGACACTGCTCATTCTGAAGATGCTCTTCCAGCAGCAGCACTGCCCCAGGTGCAGCCAGCAGGGAGAGACCAGGGTGTGTCCATCCAGTCTTGGCCAGTCCTGCCCCACCAGCCACCTTCTAATTAATTTCCTTTCAATGAACAAGAATCCGTGCACTGGGCCACTAGTCTATAAATAAAAGTTAATCATCTAGTAAAACCACCATTATTTAACTGGGGAGAAATAATCTATGGTAAATGTTTATAATAGGACTTTGAATGTTTTAATTACTAGTAAGGTACAAATCTTATTTTAATAACTAATGGTAAAATGCCTATACATGAAGTTTATTATTAATATTATTACACATTGTACAAATTGAAATATAAATATATGTGTGCATGTGTATCATTTATGATATGATAAAGAACATATGAATGCCAGCCCCAAATGTTTCAATAGTCTGACCTCCTTTCAGTTTCATTTAAAATAGAAATATGAAGAATTTTGTTTGCAATACAAAATAACTTGATTATGTGTTTGTGCTTGGTATGTGTGAGAGAATGTGTATATAAAGCTTAAAGTAGATTTTTCCCTTCTCTACTAATATAGATATTTATAATAATACATATTTGTAGTTGTAAATTAGAGAAACATATTAACAACCATTTTGATGTTCTCTGTATCTTATCACGTACTAGTTCATTTTTTTATCTGCCAAGAGGAGAAAATTTCCTAACACTTTTTGTCTACCAAATTATTTAAATACTAGGGGCCCGGTGCACGAAATTCGTGCACTGGGTGGGGGGCGGGGGGAGTGTCCCTCAGCCCAGCTTGCCCCCTCTCACATACTGGGAGCCCTCAGGCGTTGACCCCCATCACCCTCCAATCGCAGGATCGGCCCCTTGCCCAGGCCTGACGCCTCCGCCAGAGGTGTCAGGCTTGGATAGGGGACCCCCATCTCCCCCCGATCACTGGCTCTGGCCCTCGCCCAGGACTGAGGCCTCTGGCCCAGGAATCATGCCTGGGCAGGGACCCCCATCTCCCTCTGATCGCTTGCTCCACCCCCCGCCCAAGCCTGACGCCTCTGACCCAGGCTTCAGGCCTGGGCAAGGGGACCATCATATCCCCCCAATTCTCGGCTCCGCCCCCCACCCAGGCCTGATGCCTCGGCCAGAGGAGTTGACCCTCATCACCCTCCGATCACCAATCACCGGATCGGCCCCTTGACCAGGCCTGAGGCCTCCGGCAGAGGCGTCCGGCCCGGGCAGCGGGGACCCCCAGCTTCCCGTGGTTGCAGGCTCCGCCCCTTCCCAGGCCTAATGCCTCTGGGCAGCGGGGACCCGCAGCTGCAGCGGCCCCACGATCATGGGCTCCGCTTTAGGCCCAGGCAAGGGACCCCTAGCTCCTGGGACTGCCAGCTTCGACCGTGTCCAGCTCCCATCGCTGGCTCCACCCCTACTTCCTGCTATCACTGGCCAGGGCGGAAAAGGCACCTGATTCTCCGATCATGGCCGGGGGGCAGGGCAAAGGTGGCCCCAGGGCCGCCTTTGCCCTCCCCCCCAGCTCTTAGCTCCCCCCTGGGTTTCCGATCACTGTCAGTGGCAGGGGGCTTCTTCCTGCTTTCCCTTTCGCCTCCCTGCATCGTGCCTACATATGCAAATTAACCGCCATCTTGTTGGCAGTTAACTGCATATAGCCCTGATTAGCCAATGAAAAGGGTATCGTCGTACGCCAATTACCATTTTTCTCTTTTATTAGTGTAGATGACAAAAATGACTAGTAAGATGAACTTCGACTGCTCCTTAAAGGTAGAGTTCACATTATATAATTTACTTTAAAAATTAGCAAGCATACTGGCAAGGCCATTCAGGTAATCATTTAGAAAAAGTAATAATGCCCCTTGGGATTTTATGTAAGACAAAGTAAAAGAGTTTTTACTCAGGTTAAAAATGCAACTCTAAACTTTTTCTTCTTATTGGACAGTAGCCATTGATAGAAAACAGAATATGGGAAATTAACACTTGATGAGTGGAAAACAAAGCATATATAGGTCATTATATATACAGGATATGGAAAAAAGTAGGTTTACAATTGCTTATATGGAAAATAGTACAATAGTTAATAAATAATAATACAAGAATACACTCTGTGTTTCATGTACTCATATATGTAAACCTACTTTTGCCCCACCCTGTGTGTTTGTGTGTGTGTGTGTGTAGTAAGTTTCAAATACTAAGTTAGTCATGGGTCATGACAGCTGATTCATGGGTTATGACAAGAGAAATGAGGAAATGATCATTAAGAAAGGTATATACACTTTCTCTTATCTAGTACCAAGTAAACTTCACTTCAATGACTATGTTCCCATGGATTGTGATATAATCATTAAAAGTCACAGGATTAGGTTTTCTTAAAACCCATTTGCTTTTAAAGCAAAAAAATTATAATAATTTTATTTTACTATTTTTTCTTTTTGACTGGGAAACATGACTCTAGATTTTAGAAGAATGCTGTCCTTCACACAATACATCTTATAATTTACCATTGAACTTTATAGTGTTGCTCTCAGAGGCAGTTTCTATAACAAAAGAAACAGAATAAAAATACAATTTCAGGCTATAAAACGTGTGAAGCATGGCAATGCTATCATATGTCAACTTCTAGATGGTAAAAATTTATAAAAATTAGAAATTAAATACATTAGAGTGTTATCCTTTAAAAACCACTTTATTTCCCATTGCACCAGGGATGAGTAAAGCATGGCCTATGGCACACTGCCATTTTTATAAGAGTGAGTTTCTGTAACGTAGCCCAGCAGCTCTTCACTTCTGTGGGGACTATGTGGCTGCTCTTGCACTAGAGCCGCAGAGTAAGCAGGGGCAGGAACCCAACGGCCCACAAAGCCTGGACTATTTACTATTGGGCCCTTTACAAGAAAAAAAACTTACTGCCTCCTGTTTTAGACACTTATCACTTAAATTTTATGTTGTTGAAATCAAAGTAAATACAAAGGACTATTACAGGAACTTTTTCTAACAACTTTGGATTTATATTTAGCTGGTCTTCTGAAATTTTCCTTATTTTTTCTATTATTTTCCAATAAATTCAAAATATTGATTCTATTAAACTCAAAATTATTTATGATACACACACATACACACACATACACACACACACACACGTGTGTGCATAGTTCACCCCATCTCTGTGCTATCTGCTTTTAATATTAATCAAAAAGGATAGTTAATTCTTCGGTCTTTAAACTAGTTAGGTCCTTCCAATGACAGGTATTGATTAGTAAAACTCCCTTTCTTTTTTTAATATAACTATGCTTTATTGATATTTAGATCATAATCTAAAGCTTATCATCTGGTTTGATATTTCTCTAATGACAAGAGTTTTCAACTTATCTCTACAGGATTTTACCTCTAGGATTAAGTTATAGTCCTGAATCGTGTGTGTGTGTGTGTGTGTGTGTGTGTGTGTGTGTGTGTGTGTGTTCTTTAGGCCATAATCGCCATCTTCCGGTAATTCATCAAAAGGAAAGACTAACATAAAAGGAAAGAGAAGAGGCACCCCCTATATGTTCTCTAGGCCTTTTAGAAAACATGGAGTTGTTCCTTTGGCCACATATATGCGAATCTACCGGAAAGGTGATATTATGGCCATCAAGGGAATGGGCTCTGTCAAATAGGAAGGCCCCACAAGTGTTGCCATGGCATTTTGGAAGAGTCTACAGTGTCACCCAGCATGCAGGGGGCATTGTTGTGAACAAGCAAATTAAGGGCAAGATTCCTGCCAAGAGAATGAATGTCCATATCGAGCATATAAACACTCTAAAGCCAAGAGAGCTTCCTGAAACATGTGAAGAGAAATGACCAGAAAAAGGAGGAGGCCAAAGAGAATGGTACCTGCGTTCAGCTGAAGTGCCAGCCTGCTCCACCCAGAGAAGCACACTTCGTAGAACCAATGGGGAGGAGCCTGAGCTGCTGGAACCCATTCCCTATGAACTCATGGCATGATCAGTGAAAAAAAAAAAAAAGACTTGTGTGCTGATAAAAATGTTTCTCTTAAATGAGTAGAAGTCTGGCGTCCCTTCCCCCCAAAAAGTAATTAAAAAAACGTTGTGTCCTAAATTTAAAAATATTAAATATTTTTAAATATTAAATATTAAATAATTAAAACATATTGAATAATATTTATGTATAATACTCAGTTATTCATATATATTTATGTCAATATGTTTATAAATATATCAATGTAAAAATTTTAAAGAAATACAATAAAATTAGAAGGAATTTTTCATTTTTAAAGTCCACTTTTTGGGATGGCCTATGATTCCTACACCATCAACAAGATTTGAAAATTTTCTTGCAAATTTATGAAAAGCAAAGGAATGAAAGAAAGGTACATATCAGCTTCTGAGAATGTCCTTCTATGATGATCTAATTAGGGCAAATATTTAGACTCTTTCCCTTAAGCACTTAGAATCTTTAGATAGATATGAAAATACTCCTAAGAGAATATGGCCTTAAAAAAAAGCATTTATTACCCAAAACACCATGCAAAGAACCACCTAAATATATTATTTCGTAAGTTCACCTAATTTTCAGCATGTTAATAAATGAAACTAGAGTGGTAACATAGAATAATTTTCATGACTTTCAGAGATAACAGTCATATATTAAAGTCATTCAGTCACATTTCTCAAGTGTCTACCAGCAGTTACACCCCCAGGAAGGAGTAACAAGCAGTAGTCCCTCCACCCAGGGCTTTGCCTCCTAGTTAGGGAGAATAAACTAAGTGAGCATATGCACAAACCCTAAGCATTAGAAAGAGGTTTTTAAAGTTGCCTTTTTAGAAAAATACTGTATACCGTGGCAATGGTTCTCAAATATGTCTTACTATAACCTACAGTAAGAAATATGCTTTATTTTACAAGCAAGTATACATCCATAGACACACAAATAGCTCAAATAAAACAGAAAAAAAAAATGTCAGGAAATCATACATACCCTTAGCTCTAGTAATATATTCTGATCTATTCTGTTCCATTTGATGAAATTGTTGATGTAATTGTCAAACATTGAATTGATAATATGAGTCACTAATAGGTCATAACCTGAAGTTTGAAGACTGTTTCACTTAAGACATATTAAGGACTTATAGATTTTAAGATAAAGGACTGCAAAATGGGGTATAAAAGAAAGACAACTGCATGTGAAATCAAAAGATCTTGATTAATATTGCAGTTCTTGTGTACTCAACTTTATGAGTTACTCTAAGTCAAACTCAGAGCTTTATTTTTTATCCCTAAAACATAAAGTAAAATTTTGCCTATCCCACAAAATATGGCATTTAATAAAACAAACAGTGAGGATGGACATGGAGGCATTTCCTAAATTGTAACATAACAAAAATTACTATTTATTTGAAAGTTTAAGTCACTAGAAATAGACCACTGTGCTAAATTTTTATAGACTTCTATGCATTGTTACAGAAATTTTACTTTGTCAATTTTATCTTTACAATAAAAAAAATGTTCTGCAAACACGAGGGGGAAAGAGTGGTTCTTTAAGTCCCGCATGTGGTTGTGTAGATATCGGGATCAGAAGCCAAAGCCCATGCTGTCCTTCGCAGCTGCAGTCCATTTTTCTCATTTATGTTAGTCTGCCAGGGCTGCCTTAACGAAGTGCCGCAGACAGATCGGGTACCTTAAACAGCAGAAATTTAATATTTTTATAGTTCTAGAGCCTAGAAGTTGAGAATCAATTTCAACAGAGTTGGCTTTCTTCTGAGGCTTCTCTCCTTGGCTTGTAGATAGTTTTCTTCCTGTGTCTTCACATGGTCTTGGGAGATTAGAGTCTTCTTGTGTGTATGTCTGTGTTCTAATCTCCTCTTCTTATAAGGACACCAGTAGTACTGGATTAGGACCAACCCTAATGACCTTATTTTACATTAATTACCTCTAAAGACCTTAATTCTAAATATAATTAAATTCTGAGTTACTGGGTGGGGTTAGAACTTCAATAGATTAATACAATTAGCCCATACACCATCTAATTTCTTGTTGTTTTTTTTTGGTTATCAGTTATAATTTTTTACTCAATGCTAAGGAAAACAATGCTATTTATTTCTGCATAATGTTTTGTCTATTACCAAAAATCTCATTAATTTTTAAATGACTCAAAATTGAATTATTTCTATATTACCAAAATGTCCATATCTCATTGATAATTTATCAAATTTTGCTAATGTTAAATATTATCAATTATTATTTAATAAAAATCACTTTACTTTCTCTTAACAAAATTTTTTAAAGCATAGCAACTTAATTTTCAACTTGAATATGGAATTATTATTTGTTTCTGTGAAGACAGAGATTTTTAAACAAAAATTTACATATTCAAAAAGAAAAATGAGGATGCTGAGATGAAATATTAATATATTCACATATTTAGAAGTATATGAAAGCTTTTGATTGCTACTAAATTTTGTTTCAAATTGCCTAGGTCTCCACCAAAATTTGTAGCCTTTTGCTTTTTTCGCAGCAGCCTAAGACTAATAAAAATTCATTTTAATTAGCAAGAAACATTACCACATTTTCAGCTATAGACACAAATGCATTCCTATAGGTCGAGGCTGTATAAAAAATTTATATTCTTATTTGGATTTTGCATAGTTTACAAAACTTTTGTATTCACAGTGAACATCATCACTACATTCCTTTAATATGATTGAGCAGATGGAATTTCTATCAACCTTTCTGGAAACAGCAAAAAAGTCATCTCCTTTTATACTTAAAAAGAAACGTATTGCAAAAATAGTAGTAAATACCAAGATAAGGGTAGTGTAGATATTGGGGATTTCTAAAAGATTCTCAGCAGGAAAATAGGTCCCATTTTATTGAAGGACGGCCAAGATTAAACTAGGCTCATTTAAAGAACATGATCACCTCCCACCACTGTTGCCCAGTGGTTGAGTGTCAGCCTATGAACCAGGAGATCACAGTTCCAATTCCTGGTCAGGGCACATGCCAGGTTGGGGGCTTGTGCAGGAGGCAGCCAATCAATGATTCTCTCTCATCATTGATTTTTCTATTACTCTCTCACTCTCCCTTCCTGAAATCAATAAAAACATTACATATATTAAAAAAAATACTGTCATTTGACTATTCAAGTAGGCCTTAGTATGTAGATTCCAAATGCCTTTAACCAGAAAGCTATGGAGGAAGATGGAGGAGAAGTCACTAAATTTCTAGACATCACTCTTACCAGACCAATCAGTTCAGGAGCCTTCATCCATTACTCCATTATTCTGTAGCATTTTCTCAGTTATGCACCTGTTTGTCAACAAAATAACTCTGGCGCTCTGCCAAACTCACTACTACCTGGACAGTAATCTATTTCTTTCTTTCCATAGATGTCAGATAATGTTAAAAAGACTAGTTGACTAGTTACAACAGAGACCATATGACCTACAAAACCTAAAATATTAGGTATCTGGCCATTTACAGAAAACTTTGCTATTGCCTGATCTAGGGAGAGATTAGCATGAAATGCAACTGGAAAGGTAGGTGCCCTGCTATTAAAAGAGAATATCTCAGAATGCTCAAGCAATCATTATTTCAGTGTCCCATTTTGAATATCCATAATTAGAATGATAGAAGCAGAAGGAACCTCAAGAGACAAATCTGCCATCATTGTATAAATGGATTATGCAGATTGATAGGACATTTCCCACATCATTCACCATTTGCTTTTTCTTTATTAATTTCTTTGGGTGAAATAGAACCCTTCTTTTCAAATAGAGCTGTGGTTATTACAGCTAAATGATACGGTACATTTTGATAGCTTATAATGCCCTCAGTTGTGGGATATATAAAAGAAATGCAATGCATGAATGATTTCCACCCATTATTTTCTGTCTGTAGAGTGGGAATAAGAAAAAGTGATACATGAAAAGAAAAAGAAATGAAATACAAAGATAGCATATAATCATGCGCCAATACAAAGAATAAAACATAATTTATAAATAATGACTCCAAACTACCAAAGTCATAGGGGTGTTTAATGGTGTTACACAGGCAGTGACATAATGCAACACAATGAGAAAGCACTATTCCCTTTAAGGTTTGTGTGTTTTTTTCATTAATATATCTCCCTTTACCACAGAAAAGAAAGGGCAGGCAATTTAACACAAAGGAAGAGAATACATATGGTAAACAGAGAGACAGATGGCTTTACCCGAAGCCATTCCTATTTTGGAGAGCATAGAGAGGGAAGGTAAGATCAGATACTCAATTCTGGAAGTGAAGTTTGAAAATTTTTATCTGCAAACACTGAACACTTTTTGCAAGTACCAGTTAGGGAACTAATCACTACAGGAGACTGCCGTTGTGGTAGTTCAGTGTGAAACAAGAACCACAGAGAACCCACCGCTGAGAATGCATGCAGCACAAGGAGAAATTCCAGGCCAGAGGGAGCAATCTTCCTTTGAGCCCTACTAAGCAAAGGCTCTGGTGAAGTGAAGTTTTAACCAAAATATGTGCTTTAGATGAAAAACGATTAGAGAGTCCTATCCATGCCAAGGGTACACCATCAAGTTAATGTATCATAAAAATAACATAGTTATTGCAAAGCTTGAGTTTGGTGATTTGTAACCAACGGTTTCCTCATTTCATAAAGTCCAGAATTATAGATAGATATCTTGAGAAGGTGGACAATTCTGTTACCCAGGTTCAGGTAGCACTTTTACACAATAATGCCCCTTTCCCTCTGGGCTTCTATGAATTAAATTGCTTGGCACATTCCCTTACTCCCTAGCTCCCAATAGAATTTGTTCTCTGAGAATTTATTCTCTGTTCAAAGGAATTTGTTCTTCCTTTATAAATATTTAGATCAATTTTGTACATAAAATTTTTAAAAATATATTTTATTGATTTTTTACAGAGAGGAAGGGAGAGGGATATAGAGTTAGAAACATCAATCAGCTGCCTCCTGCACACCCCCCACTGGGATGTGCCTGCAACCAAGGTACATGCCCTTGACCAGAATCGAACCTGACACCCTATCCACTGAGCCAAACCAGTTAGGGCTAAAATTTTTGTGTTACTACAAAATTCTTCTCCAGGATGAAAATCATAGCAGACGTTAATGACTCCCGTAACCTAAAAGTGATTTCAAGTCTCTATCTCATCTGCTAGGATGGTGGTCTTTACTAAACAGCCCAAACAGTCTGTACCAATGATTACCTTTTTCTTAGATTTTTCTAGTACACTGCTAGGTGTGTTAAATGACTGTGGAGATATCAAATTACTTCATAATTTTGCTGCCTCACCATCCATTTTGGTGGCATTGCAGGAGTCCGGAATTGACACTAGCCCTCACTCCCACTCCCCATCCCCACCCCATGAGCACAGGCCCTAATAACAGCCTCTAAGGTCACAAGTAAATGTAAGTTCCTGATATGACTCTCCCAAGGACCCATGTGATAAGCATCTTCCCCGGTTTCCCAGGGCCTCACTGTCTGTGTGCCCCTTAGATAAGACCCCCATGAATCTTGACCAAAGCCCTGCTCTTTTTGGTTTGAATCCCGCACTAGCCTGGGAACCCCAAAGCGCCCCACCTTGATAAAGTCATGTGTCCCAGGTCCTGGCTCAGTGCTCTCTGCCTGCACCCTGCCTTGTCCTCCCAATATGGCCCCTCCAGGCACGCTGAGCACCTCATCCAAACCTGTGAGTAATAAAATACTTCATTTTCCCTTCACGTTCAATCTTTGTTAAATATGGCTCACCATCCAATACACCAGGGCACTATCTAAGAAATGTTAATTTAACAAAAAAATCACAATAACTATTTTCAGAAGGAAAAAAATCACCACCAATATATATTTTATGTTTTTGAAAAATACTTGTTTTCATATTTTTGTTTTGTCTTCAGAGGGATCCATAATTTGATGCTGCTTTGATTATTTGTATATATATTTTGTATACTGGAAAGATGGGAAATAAACTAAAAACAATTGTTCACAGAGTATAGGGTAGACTTGAGTCTTTTCTGTTTCTTTGAACAGGAAAAATTACCTAAAGACTATGTGTACTTATGCTATTTATTTTGCTTACCAATTTTATCCCCCTACTACATTGCACAGGATCTGAGATAAATCAATAGGAATGGGGCAATTTTGGATATTTGTGGAAAGATTTAGAGTGTGAAGTAAAGTCAATATCCTGAACAGGTAAAATGAACTCCACTGAAACCCTTACATATATTTTAGTCTCATTGCGTTAAAGCAGGCTACAAAGAGAGAAAAATGCACCCTTCATGACTAGGAGTCCATTAATAAAAACTATGAGATTATTTAGTTGTAGTTTTGCTGGAGTCATTACAATGAGGTAGAATTCTTCTCACCTTTTCTAAATGCCTTATAATGCTGAGCTTTAGTTCAGAATAAAACAGGGCTTTCCTTTTTTAAAGAAATATAATTTGACTAAAGGTTACAGTGTAGTTTAATATGTTTGGTGTTTCATTAAGAAAAGTGATGAATATAATAAAACATAAACACATGCTATATTTTATTGGTGGATATCATATTTATAAATGCTAAAAGTATATAAGAATGAGTGAAATTTATATCTAAAGAACAAATAAAGATTTCATTTTACATGTTAGGCTTGTGTAAATCTATCTTACCACATTTTTTCTAATATTCATATATTTAATCAATTAATCACTATCTATAAAGAGCCCACTAAGTAATAAGATATGAGAAGAAAAAAAAAAAAGGGAATGCCCTCAAAAAGCTTACAATCTCTTTGAGGAAATAAACAATTAAAATTATCCAACTAACGCAAGTCCATAAATAATAAGTTTCAAGTAAGTTGGAATAAGTTCATAAAAAATTTGGAACCAAATTAAAGTATAGTAGGTCCTCGGGTTACATTGGAGATTCATTCCTACAGTGCAACGTAACACAATTTTCCCCGTGAGTTGGAACCCACCTACATAAGCACCTATATCACTCACATGGAGCACATACACATCAGTAATGAAGTGAAACAGTAACAAAAATTTAAAAGAAAGATAACAGAGAGAGAACCACGATGGCAGCATAGGTAAACACCTGTACTTGCTGCCTCTCACAACCACATCAAAACTACAACTAAAAGACAAAACATCAATCATCCAAAACCATGGGAAATCTGGCTGAGTGGAAGTTCTACAACTAGAAGGAAAGAAAAAAGTGCATTGAGACTGGTAGGAGATGTGGAGGTGCAGAGGAGTGTGCAAAATGGGCTGGCAACTGGGCGTGCTGTTGTTTTTTTTCAATTGGGAGGGAAATACAAGCTCCTTATTGCTCTGAACTCCAGTTCTGGGTGACACTCTGGGGACCCAGACTCATAAGGGGAGAAACTGGACTGTCTGGCATTGGGCCAGAACACGAGGGCGGCTTTCTCTCAGAGGTGCTCGCAGCCATAATTGTTCCTGCACAGGGGCGTGGATCACGGAGATGCGGGGACCTCTTAAATACAGGACTGACCGGCAGCCATTGCTGTTTGTTCCACCCTGGTGATTCCCTGAGACCTCACTCAATTTACAACCCCACCCAAGCTGAGATCAGCAGCTTTTGCATATGAATGGCCTGTCCTTTTGAAGCAAATACCTAACAAACTGCAGCTGGGTCAGAGAGCTCCAAAGCTTTCAAAAGAAGGCCCAAGGCTCAGCAGCAGCAGCCAGGCTTGCTTCACAGCTAGGCCTCATCTGGGCACTTTCAAACCCCAAACAAAGAGGAGGAATCTGCAGATCTCTCTGTAGCTCTTGCTGGGTGGCCTCAGGCAATGGCTGACTTAGCACCTCCTTGGAGATCCAAGAGCCAGTGTACCCAGTGGTCAGTATGAGACCATAACATATTACAACTCTTCACATCCATAAGGGACATACACAAGGGGCAGACTCAGTGAGCACCAAAGCCTCACTGAAGCAAATCCTGTCCCATAAGGGTGTCTCCAGCACAGCAGTTCTTCCACTGAAGGCACAGTTGGTCCTCACAGCCAATTGGCCTGGAGATCAATTCCTCCCAGGGATACCAACAGCAATCAAGGCTTAACTACAACAGGACTGTGCACCCAGCCCACAAAGGGGTGCAACAAGAGTTTCATCTCAGGTGATTGGGGAGGCTGAGCCACTGGGCCCTATAGGACACCTACCACACAAGGCCACTCTATCAACACAGGGAAGCAGCCAAAATGCAGAGACAAAGAAACAAGTCACAAATGAAAGAAATGGATGAAAGCAAAATACTTGGGGTAAATAAATAATAAAAAAACATAAAGCACATATATATATATATACGTCAAAATGACAGAACTTTTTTATAAATAAATGGGAGATGGTGACATAACCATGAAACGACGTACATCAAGTCCAACATAACCCGTGGACTGCCTGTAGTTCCTTAAGACATAGTATCATTTGAATATTTATTGTAAAGCCCATGTACTCCTGGTTTTTGGTGATTACACTGGCTAGGCTGTTTATCTATATCTATATAAAGAAAAACTTCATCAAACTTCTAAGAAAACCTACCACGTCCACTCTGCTGGGAGTTGAATACAATGGACCCGATGGATGTGAACAAGGCCTGTGTAGTAGCACTGCCACTTTACCAGATCTGACTTTGTTTAATTCCCAGGAAGCTGTGGGTACTTCATTAATGGATACACTTTGTAAATAGAATTTTCAAAAGAATGCTCACAGTTGGGCCTCCTGTTGTTTTCTATTGGTTTGAAAGGGGCAGTCACAGCTGCAGAAAGCAGTTCGCAATTAATCAAATTAGCTTTTTCTACAATGTAAGATGATACTAACACATGTAATCTCTGGCACTTTCACAACAACCATAAGCCAATCATTTGCGTTTTCACATTAGGTGTGAATATTTCCCCTTTGGGTCTAATTGACCTTATATAAGTTATAGAAAAGAAAATTTGAAGAGTTAGAGAAAAATCCAATTTCAAAATCAAACTACTGAACCTGAACCAGTTTAAGGGCATCTAATAAACTGCCTGATGGGTAGGTTTGTTTCTCCCTGCACAGTGGTCTCCACTTTTCAAATATCACTCTCTCAGAAATATCAAAGGAACTGGAATGCTGCCAGATCCAGATATACTAAGACAAATACACTTGAGTAAATCTAGATAAGAGATAGAGGATTTTATAGGCTCTTATAGTGAAATTACACCCAAATACTACCACATAAAAACATCATGATAGCATTATGGCAGTGAATATAAAATGACTATAGTAGCTGAGCATTTATTTTCAAATATGTCTCAGTAGTTAAATGTCATTCTATATTGTAGTGAAAAAAATAACTTTTAGGTTAAATAGTCATTGAGTTAACTTAAATAAAATACATAAATTTCAAACTAAATATCATTAGAAAGAAACCATTTGACTATATGTGTCTATTTTAATGAATTTGACTACCCAGAAGATATTCAGACATATCATGAGTCTACTACATATTCTAAATAGAACACAATAAATGTTTAACATTTGTTAATAATACTACCTGTGGTCTTTGCAAATGATTAAAAGTATGCATGTCACTAGAGCACATAATTTCCAGCATTACAAAAAACCCACCCCACCCCTGTAAGTGCATAAATTACATATATGAAAAAGAGCAGAGAACTGGTTGAGATCCAAATATTGAGAGATTTAACTAGGTTCACACACTAGCTAAAATTAGGCTAGGTTCACTACATAAGTCCAATAATTTTAACACTAATATTCCAACTGAAAATTACTGAGTGTGTTTTGCAATGGATCACATACACTTGGTACCCTAAATTCTAATGTATGAATTCCAAGACATGATTTTAGTAAAGGTAATACTGAACATAAGCTATATTCCAGTAAAGGTTCTGATTCAACTTATGATAGATAAATCCACAAAAGAACATCACTTCTACCCTAAAAGCAACAACAAAACACCAAAAAATTACAAAATCATAACATTCAAGCCTATCTGAGAACTGAGGAGATGGGCAAAGTAAATTCAAAAGGATTAAAAGCCTTCTAAAGAAAGAAGGGACACATGAACTGAGCACAAGAGTAAGTGGCCAGCATAAAAAGAAAGTAAAAGAAACCAATTTAAACATTACTTTGTTCTTAAAGACCAAGAGATGACAAAGGTGAAAGTTTAGAAAACCTGGGACAATTTTACTCTGTGATCACCCTCCAGTTCTTCATCATGAGCCTTCACCATGTGCTCATGAGAAGACTGGGGGCAGATGAGAGACCAAATAGAGTTCCCTCTTCATGTTTCACAGGCACAAATCCATACTCACTTCTTGAACTTTTTCTTATGTGAATTGAAAATTGTAAGCCACTGGATAAGAAGCAGGCAAACCTATCTTCTACTCCCAGCAAAGGTAAATGGTAGAAGCAAAAACCGATCCTTCTATCGCAAGTCTTGCCTCAAATAACAAGCAACAGAACTCTGCTGAAACAAGGGGTAAATTGGCTGCCACCAGCTCATAACTTCTGATGGAAGTACAGAAGCAAACTTGTCTGCCCTGTGAAAGAGCTTACCTTCTATTGCTGTAGGGGCAGGAAATTTGCTCCTTGGGATTTTTGTGATGCTGGAAATTATGTGGCTACCTTTGATTTCATGTGGAGCCTAAGAAGTCAGTGAGATTTCGTTACATTCCTGCTCCATGAGGCATGTGTTAGGAACAAGAGCTGTTTCTTAGATTTTATCATCCAGCTTGAGTTTTAGGCAGGTCCTCTCTACCTGGGTCATAATGATGGGTCTTTCTCAGCATCTCTGTTCTCCACCATGACATTCACATTGGGGAATTTGAACCTTGTGATTCATTAAAGGTAACGACCACCACAGCAAAAAAAACAAATTTGGCTCAACTGCTCTCTGGTTTGGCTCAACTCTCCATAATAATAGACTGACAATAGAAGAGACATGAACTTTTCTAGGCATAGGAGCTATCTGTCTCAGTCTCTACATTTCAGAATTCAATAAAAAATGACCATATACACATACGTATATACAAATATAGCAAGACAATAAAATGAATCTTTGTCAAATGATAAAGCAGACAACAGAACCAGACACAGAGATGAATTAGATATTGGAACTGATTATCAAAGACTTTTATCATTAATATGTTAAAGGACCCACTGGAAAAGAAGGACAACATGTGTGAATTGTCACCAGAATTTCAGCAGGAATATAGAAACTATGAAAGGTGGCAAAATTGAATACTTAGATTTAAAAAAAAATACATATCAGAGATGAAGAATTCTTTGTCAGTAGATAGAACACAATAGAATTCTTTGTCAGTAGATAGAATCAGTAAATTTAAAAATAGATCAATAGATATTCTCTACATTGAAATAGAGGAAACAATGAATGGAAAACAAAAACAAAATAGAACCAAGTATCCAAGAATTGTGAGACAATATCAAAGGATCTAAACCCTGGGTCCAGTATCTCTTCTTCCCGTCTAACATAATTGAGGAAATTATATTGAGACATTTGGATACTGTACTTGGATAAAGACTGAATTACCAGGCTTCAGTAATCAAGTAGCCAAATTAGGGTCAGTGGGATTTGAGAAGATCCTGTACATGTGATTTTTAGGACATTTTCTAAATTTAAATGAAAAGCCTTTTTTGTTTTCCCTTTTCTTTACACTTCTTACTGGCTGAAGGGGGGTGTCCTACTGAAGACCTTAGAGCAACACTTTTATAAAAACCTGAGTCCTTGACACCATGGATTTATCATCTCAATTCTGAACTAATTATGCATGGCCTATTATCTGAGATATAAAAAAACATATTTTTCTACAGTAAAATCTTGGATCTTATGCACCGTTCAAAGAAAGATCAGAAACTAATTTCCTAGCAGAAATATATTGGCCCCTCAGAACACATAATTAAGTTAGGGGAAAGGTTGCATTTAAAAATGTTACACATTCTAAACATAGAATTTGAGTATTGTGATAAATGTCATGATTAGATACAGAAAAATTATGCATCTTTAAAACACTAGACACAAATAGCTAGAGAAGTGAATAATATATCCAAATATGTAGGCAGCATATAAATACCATCAAAAAGTTTATTCTCTGAAGTAATGAATAACTAAATAATTTCAGTCTGTGAAACTACACACTAAAATTATACAAAGCCTCTATGAAACACAAATGATATCAAATGATCCAAATATCATCCCTTGTAATATTCTTACATTTATTCTCAATATAGATTTAAACCAGTGGTTCTCAACCTGTGGTTCGCGACCCTTTGAAGGTCGAATGACCCTTTCACAGGGGTCGCCTAAGACCATTGGGAAACACATATATAATTACATATTGTTTTTGTGATTAATCATTATGCTTTAATTATGTTCAATTTGTAACAATGAAAATATATCCTGCATATCAGATATTTATATTATGATTCATAACAGTAGCAAAATTATAGTTATGAAGTAGCAATGAAAATAATTTTATGGTTGGGGTTCACCACAATATGAGGAACTGTATTAAAGGGTCATGGCATTAGGAAGGTTGAGAACCACTGATTTAAATTGTTGTATCAAATTGCCAATAAAATTAATAATCGAGCCTGGCTGTTGTGGCTCATTGGTTGAGCACCACCCCATAAATCAGATGGTCATGGTTCAATTCCCCATCAGGGTACATACCCAGATTTCCAGCTTGATCCCCAGAGGGAGGCATGATGGAGGCAGCCAATCAATGATTCTCTTTCATCATTGATGTTTCTATCTCTCTCTCCCTCTCCCTTCTTCTCTGAAATCAATAAAAATATATATTTTAAAAATTCACTAATAATTGAATTTATAATTTTAATCTTATTTTCTTTATTCAGCCATCCATTGACTCAAAAAACAAACTGTTGGCTGTTTAGAATATGCAGAACTATACATTGTGCAACACACACATTATATTTCAAATGTTCTCACGGAGTTGATTGGATTAGTTAAAATGTAAATATAGTACACATTAAAGTAACTATGTAATAGAAATTAAAATAAAAACTGTTTTGCACTAGTAAAGAAATCAGTAACATTTCATTTCTGGCTACATTCCATGAGCAAAGGTATCATCACTGGGCAAAATTGCATTTTCATAGAATCTAAGAATCGAGGAGGATATTGGAATGGAAAGGTCAAACCAAGAAGTCTGGGAATATAATAATGCTTTTGTAAAAGAAACAGCTACATTATAAGACACAGAAAGAGCACTTATTTGGGTATCGGGAAATCTGACTTCTATTTATTGGTTTTCCAATACTTCTTTCTAATCTTAGAAAACTTATTGTGTCTTAGATTTCTCATTTATGAAAGGAAGGTAAGTTCTAATGGTCTGTGAGTTTTCTGCTCCTTCTTTCATACCATAAATTTATGTTACGCATGGATGTGCATCACATGCATAAGCTTAAACCGCTTCTCTAGACCACTGATTCTGAGTGTCCCTATCCTCCCTATATTTTCACCAGATAAATTGTGTCTATCATTCAGCTGCTCTTTCAGTGTTTACGCATTGGGGGTATTTAAAACCTGATCCACTGAACACTAATAATAATGATCCAAGAGGCAGGTGGCCAAGGGCAAGGTATAGGGGGGATGAATGCTGATGGGGAAAAATAAAATAAGAAAAATAAAAATTCTACATAGAGTAAATCTGGTGGGACTACAGTCTTCACTTCCATGCCCTGATAAACTGGCCTAACCAGACCCTGAGAGCCCACAAGCTGGTCCTCACACGGATGCTGTAGTAACTTTAAAGAGTCGTAGTTGCAGAAAGTCACAATCATATGTCTGTTGATTTAATCATGACCATCTTAACTTTTATTGGTGCATTCTCAGAATGCTTATGGATGCCACTCAAGTTAGTAAACTTAGGAGGCAAACAACATGAAGTGAGAATAGCGACCCATGCTGCTGTTTTAGACACAAATAATTTTATTTCAAAATTCAAGTCTTTTATATATAAAGGCACACTCCTCAGAGAAAAGAGTTAGCATATTGTATTACTCCATTTTCAGACACAGCAACACAAGTACAAATTCTATTAATCTAGAGATGTGTTATTCCAAAATAATGTTGCACAAACAAATGCCAATCTGATTGTAAAATCTCAATGTGAAGAGACTTGTTTTTGAAAAAACCTGGAAAAGGTTGACTAATTCCTTGGTGAAATCCATCCTTTTTTGCAAAGTACAAGAACAACATTGGTGACTTGAATATTTCAAAAGATATATTTATCTCTTTATTTATTTACATATGAATTTATAACCTAGTTCATCCCACAAAGGATTTGAGACATCACACATAACTAAAATCACACAATAAAAAGGGATGAGATCAGAGAAAAGCACAAATAAACTAAAAGGAAAATGGTAGTCAAACAGTAAAATAGAGTAGAAGTTACTACACAATTTTGTGTGGTACAATGCCCCATAACAGTTGTGACAGTTCCCTACAAGCCATAACAGCAGAACTCACTTTAGAAATTATTACAAGCCCTGCAGTGGGACAGGGTAAGGGCTGCGATGGGAAATGGTTGTACTGTATGAACAATGTCCTCTAAATACACACCTCTAAAGCTCTATATTTTAGTTTCCTGCAAAAAAATTTCTCTATCTAGAATAGAGGTTCTTATTTTGAGGCCCCAAGATGGGCTTTACAGGTGGGTACAGGAATTCTAAAACTGAACACATATTTGGATGTTTGCACATTTTTTGGAGAGAGAATTCATAACTTCTATTATATCCTCAAGGACCTTCAACCTCAAAAGCTCAGTTGCTACTAATATAGAAAAAGTGTTGGTGAACTATTATTTATCTTGCAGTTCTTCATTAGTATTATTTTTAAACATTTTTTTAACTCAGTTTATGACGTATTAGGGAAAGCAAATTAGTGGCTGTATCATTTATATTGGCAGAAGCCTGAAGTACAGGTGTCTTGTTGCCAATTATATACATAATTATACACTTTTAAAACCTTCTGGAGAATGAAAAAATTTCTTTCCACAAATTTATGTTATGTATATATATATGCATCACATGCATGAGCTTAAACCCCTTCTCTCGACCATTGATTCTGAGGGTCCATGTCCTCCCTATATTTTCACCAGGTAAGTTGTGTCTATCATTCAGCTGATCTTTGAATGTTTATGCATTGGGGGTATTTAAAACCTGATCCGTTGAACACTAATGATAAGGATCCAAGAGGCAGGTGGCCAAGAGCAAGGTATAGGGGGGATAAATGTTGATGGGGAAAATAAAATAAGGAAAATAAGAACATTACATAGAGTAAACCTGGTGGGACTACAGTCTGCACTACTGCCATGCCTTTGAGTAGAAGATTGAGAGACATGAAGGATAGTTAGGAAAACTAAGAGAACTAACTCACTATTGACATAGACCCAAGTTATTACATTATTTACGTGCAAGAATAGAATTGCATGGGGAAAATAATATACCTATCCCATGGACTGTTTTGAGAATTAATAGCTATTATACACAAAGTTTTATATGTGTGTTTACTATTATTATTACTGTTACTATTCTTAGCATTACTACTATGGATTCTGCATCTATGTAAAAAAGACACTGAATAAACATAGACAAGTGAGATTGTCCCTTTAAATAGCTTTATTTATCTTTCCATAAATGAATAAAATAATTCTACATCATGTAGCCTAACTGATATATAGTTGGCCTAGCATATGATTTATTTTGGGAGTTTTTCTCACACTAAATAGACCCAACTTTAGTGGTTTAAAACTATAGTTGTTTCTTATTGCCACCAAGTCTACAATTTGGACAGGTGATTCTTCCAACCTGGCCAGGCTTGGCTGATGGGAAACAAAGCAAGGCCATTGGAGGCACAGGAAGCCTGCGGCACCTATTGCTATAGAAACCACTAGCACAAAGCTCAACTTCCGGCTCAGCATAAATCCTCACAAAGGCCTGTGTATCTCTAGTGCAGGGGTGGGCAAACTTTTTGACTCGAGGGCCACAATGGGTTCTTAAACTGGACCGGAGGGCCGGAACAAAAGCATGGATGGAGTGTTCGTGTGAACTAATATAAATTCAAAGTAAACATCATTACATAAAAGGGTATGGTCTTTTTTTTTTTTTTTTTCGTTTTATTCATTTCAAACGGGCCGTAGTTTGCCCACGGCTGCATATTCTCTCATGTCCAGCTTCCAACAAAAATGTATGAAATCATCAAAGGCAAGAACAGCAATCTGCAAAGACAAAGTAATGATTAGAACCTGACTCAGATAGATATAGATGTTAGAATTAACAGGGAATTTAAAATAACTAAGACTAATACGTTTAAGTCTCTAATGAAAAACCTGGACAACCTACAAAGACAGATGGCTATGTAAGCAGAGAGTTGGAAATTCTAAGAAAGAATCAAAATGAAATTCTATAAATAAAATACACTGTAACATAAAGAACATCTTTGGCTCATTAGCAGGCTCAACAAATGTGCAGAAAGAATCAGTGAGTTCAAATATGAGTTAATAGAAACTTTTCAAACTGAAAGTCAAAAAGAAAAAAAAATATTTAAACATAATCCTATATATGTGAGAAATTTTTTAAGGTGTGATATACGGTTAATTGGAATATTAAAAGGAGAAGAAAGAGAGTAAAAGAAATATTTGAAGTAAAATATCTGAAGACTCATCAAAATGACTGACAGTAAAATTATTCTAAAGTGAAGGTAAAATGAAGACTTTCTCATCAGGCAAAAACCCAGGGTATTCACCATCAGAAGACCTGTACTGTAAGATTTTTTTTTTTCCAGGCAGAAGAAAACTGAGACATGCCAGAAACTTGTAACAAGATAAGGAATGGAATGGAATCAGAGAAGAAAAAAATAAAGGTTAAATTTTTAAATTTTTTTTCTTACTCTTAATTGACCCAAAAGCAATCTGTTTATTTAAAGTAATAACAATAACAATGAATTTGGTGACTATAGTATGTAGATAATTGAAATGAATGAGAACAGTGTCACAGGGGATATAGGGAAGAATTAAAATATGCATGTAGTAGCCTGATCAGTGTGGCTTAGTGGTTGAGTATTGACTTATGAACCAGGAGGTCACAGTTACATTCCCAGTCAGGGCACATGCTCGGGTTGTGGGCTCAATCCCCAGTGTAGGGTGTGCAGGAGGCAGCCAGTCAATGAGTCTCTCTCATCAGTGATGTTTCTATATCTCTATCCCTTTCCCTTCTCTGAAATCAATAAAAATATACTTTTTAAAAAAGTGCTTGTAGTATGCATGAAGCAGAAAAGTGTCATTTGACACTATGCTTGGATTAGTTTAAAATGGATATTAAATTAAAATATATATTTAGAAAACCAAAACAATTTTTAAAATAATATAGTTTATGCACTAAGAGAGGAGATAAAATGGAGTCAAATAAAATAGAAAACTGAGCACTGGTAACAAAAAACAGTTACAAACATCGTAGATATTAATCTAAATACATCAATTAATTTCTTTAAATGTGAACAGTCTAAATATACAACTAAAAGACAGAGATTGTCAGAGTGGATAAAACAAAAAAAGACTTAACTATAAGTTAGCTACAAGAAACTTACTTTAAACATAAAGATTCAAATACGTTCAAAGTGTGGGGTAGAGAATGATAAACCACATAACATTAATCAAAAGAAATATGGAATTTCTATATTAATTTTAGAAAAGGAAGAAGTACAAAGAAAATTATCAGGTATAAAGATAGGCAAAGTGTCATAATGAATGAGTCAGTTCTCTAATGTGACATAACGATCTTAAACTTGTATGCACCTAAAAGCAGAGTGTCAAAATATGTAAGGCAAAAACTGATAGAACAGAAAGGAGAAATAGACAAATGCACTATTATAATTGAAGAATTCAATGCCTCTCTATCAGTAATTAAAGATCAAGCAGACAGAAAATCAATAAAGACATAGTTCATAAAAAGAGAGCTATCAATCAACTGGATCTGATGGCCATTTCTAGATTATTCTAACCAACAGCAGCAGAATATGCACTCTCCTCAAACTTCCATTGAACTTTCACCATGGTAACTCACATTCTGATTCATAAATCATACCTTAACAAATTTAACACAAAGCTTGTTCTGAGACACATGGAATTTAACTAGAAACCAATTAATTTTAATTAAACTAGAAACTAATGGAACAACTCCTAAAAATTTTTTTTGAACAAAAAACAACATACATCTAAATATCATATTGGGCAAATAAAAATCTCAAGAAATTAAAATATATTTTAAAAAATGAAAGTAAGCCCTAGGGGGTTTGGCTCAGTGGATAGAGCGTCGGCCTGTGAACTGAAAGGTCTCAGATTCAATTCCGGTCAAGAGCACATGCCCAAGTTGTGGGCTCAGCCCCGAGTGGGGGACTTGCAGGAGACAGCCGACCCATGATCCTCTCTTATCATGGATGTTTCTATCTCTCTCTCCCTCTTCCTTCCTCTCTGAAATCAATACAAATATATTCTAAAAAAATGAAAGTAAAATTATAACATTAGAATTTGTGGGGTGCTTCAATTTTAAGTGGTGCTTAAAGGCACATTCATAGTATTAGGTGCACATATAAGAAAAGTGATCTAAAATCAATAACCTAAACTTTCACTTAAAATTATATCAAAAAGTAACTTAAGCCCAAAAGTATCAGAATAAAACACATAATACAAATTAAGCAAAAATCAATGAAATTAGAAATGGAAAATATTGAAGAAAATCACCAAAAAAATTTGTGTTTTTTTTTAAGATCAATAAAATT
The DNA here is from genome assembly GCF_963259705.1 of Myotis daubentonii. Classification (NCBI taxonomy): domain Eukaryota; kingdom Metazoa; phylum Chordata; class Mammalia; order Chiroptera; family Vespertilionidae; genus Myotis; species Myotis daubentonii. Next base: position 42,307,510 of record NC_081845.1, on the reverse strand, counting down.
GAAAGACCTCTAATCATAAAAAAGAAAACTAGAGAAGACACAAATTATAAATATGAGAAATGAGAAAGAGGTCATCACTACTAAACACATGTGCATTAAACAGATAATAGAAGACTACTATAAACAACATATTACTACCATTTTAATAATCTAATGAAATGGACCAATTTCTTGAAAGATGCAAAGCACTTAAACCCACAGAAAGAGAAACAGATAACCTGATAACCTAAACAGCCTTATATCTATTAAATATATTGAATCAATAATTAATAAGTTTCCAAAATAAAGAAATCATTAGATCCAAATGATTTCACCCTTGAATTCTATAGATTTTAAAGAAGAAATTTAAAAAGACACAAATTAATGAAATACTAAGTCACCAAAAGACATGGATAAATCCTAAGTGCATAATACAAATTGAAAGAAGTGGTCTGAAAAGGATACATGATATATTGTTCCAACCACATGACACTATAGAAAAGGCAAAACTATAGAGATAGTAAAGAAGATCAGTGATTGACAGGGGGCTAAGAGTGGAAGAAAGGTTAAATATGTGAAGCAGAGATGATTGTTTTAGAGTAGTGAAACTATTTGGGATGATATTGTCAGATATAGCATTGAATTTTTCAAAAGCCATTGAACTTTACAGCACAAAGAGTAAAACTTAATGTACACAAATCTTTTTTTAATTCTTTATTTACTGATTTTAGAGAGAGAAAAAAAATGAGATAGATTTGTTGTTCTACTTATTTATGCATTCACTGACTGTATCTTGTATGTGCCCTGACCAGGGATTGAGTCCATGACCTTGGCAAATTAGGATGACACTCCAAGCAACTGAGCTACCCAGCGAGGGATTAATGTACACAAATTTTGAGAAATCATGTAAGAGGTCAGAGAAATCCCAGGATGAAATGCAGGATATGACAAAACAATCTGACTGTATTAAAAATATGATAGAAATTCATTGAACCCCATCAGTAATGGTAGTAGAGGAGGATTACAGATGTACAGAACTGCAAGTGGGTGGAGTGTGTAACATTAAAGACAAAAGAAATGTACATAAGAACTCTACTCTAGTTGATAAAATTGATTCCCACTAGGTTATAGGTTAGCAATTCTGACACTATTATATATGTATATTGGAATTAAAGATTAAAGTGTTTGTTGGATGGTGGGAATTAGGTTAGTATGGGAGTTTACAAGAGGGGAGGCTAGAATGGTCCATGTGATACTGCAATAGAGTTGAACACATCAATACGACTCATGTTTAGCTTAACATAGATAGGAATGGTTACATGTATATGTGTATACTAACTTACATACACAAGTTAGTATACAGATATACATTTCCTTGCTATTGGCTGACAGTGCCTAAAAGCATTAAGACTCAGTAACATTTTTCCCGTTGATACCACGTCTAGGAATATATCCCAAGAAACTAGAAACATCAATCAGAAAAGATATATGCACCCCTATGTTCATAGTGGCACAATTCACCATAGCTAAGATTTGGAAACAGCCTAAGTGCCCATCAGCAGATAAGTGGATTACAAAACTGTGGTACATCTACATAATGGAATACTATGCTGCTGTAAAAAAGAAGGAATTCTTACCATTTGCAACAGCATGGATGGAACTGGAGAGCATTATGCTAAGCGAAATAAGCCAGTCAGAGAAAGATAAATATCACATGATCTCATTCATTTGTGGAATATAATGAACAACATAAACTGATGAACAAAAACAGATCCAGAGAAAGAGGGGCATCGATCAGACCGTCAAACCTCAGAGGGAAGGTAGGGGAGGGTGGGGGTAAGGGGAAGAGATCAACCAAAGGACTTATATGCATGCATATAAGCCTAACTAATGGACACAGACACCAGGCAGGTGAGGGCATGAGTGATGGAGGGGGGGGGGGCAATGGGGGGGTAAGGACACATATGTAATACCTTAATCAATAATGAAAAGACAAGACTCAGTAACAATGAGCACACCTAGCATCCTAATCTTGGTTTATAATACCATTCTCCAACAAAAGGAACCAGAACTCCTTGGAAAAATAGATAATTCTAGGAGTGGGTTTGTCATATTTCCCCAAAGCAGGAAATACACAAGATGAGCCCAGAGCATTTAGTAGTACCAGAAAGTAAGGAAGTGTTCAACGCACACACACACACACACACACACACACTCTAAAAGGGAGGGGGGATGATAAGGATCTGTTCAAGGACATAGAGGACAAATAAAAGGGCTTTTAATGGCCACACCTGAGGTAATTTGAGCAATAAAATAAAGTAGTATTGGATGATAACTCTAAATATAAAATAAATATTTATGAGTCTATGTTGATATAAATAAATTATTGAATTTTTAAATAAATTGGGGAGAGTAGACAAACCTTCAATGCATAATAATTCCAAATAGATTTATCTAAATACCCCCCACTATATTAGGGAAATATAAATCTCCATTCCTCAAATATGGGCTTGAATAGTGACTTCCTTCTAAATAGTATACTATGAAAAGGGATAAAAGAGGACATCTGTAATACTTTCAACAATAAAGATTTGTAAAATAGGAATGTAAGGAAAAGATTAATTGAACTAGAAAAATATAGCATAATGGCCAGGCCTCATACTGATCATGAACCTTGAATGAAATCAATCAGCATGTATCTGTGTGTATGTGTTGTTTATATTTTTCTTCAGCCATGTTTCTTTGCACGGGCACATGCACAGGGTAGGAGAAGAATTTATTTTAGCTAAGGTCGGTTAGTGAAGAGAAGACACAAAGTAAGGTTATCATAATAACTGTGAGTCATTATGCTGAATAAATAAAAAGAGGGGAGGACTGAATTTGGGGGCTACTAATGGTAATGAACTAGAAAGACAGAACTGGGTGCTCAGAGAATGGGATACTTGCAATGGGATTATAGGAGGTATAATTATCCTATATAATAAAAGGCCATCCACCATAAGTGTAATGACGGGAACAACCAGAGACCAGAACCACCATGGCCCCTCGCTGGGCTGGCCCCGCCCCCAACCAAGTGGTTGGGGTGATCAGGCAGGCAGGCAGGCAGGCAGGCAGGCAGGCAGAGTGGTTAGGGGTGATCAGGTAGGCAGGCCAGTGGTTAGGGGTGATCAGGTAGGCAGGCCAGTGGTTAGGGGTGATCAGGAAGGCAGATGGCCCCTTGCCGGGCTGGCCCTGCCCTCAAGCAAGCGGTTAGGGGCAATCAGGCAGCAGGCAGATTGGTTAGGGGTGATCAGGTAGGCAGACCAGTGGTTAGGGGTGATCAGGTAGGCAGACGGCCCTTCACAGGGCTGGCCCTGTCCCCCAGCAAAGAAAGAGGGAGGTCCAGACCACCACAGTGATTCTGTGGCAGGTGTGCAGTAGGCCAGTGATCGCCCTGCAGAGGGAGGCCCAGGCCAGCCAAGCCATCACACCCCATGCCTGTCACCGGCAGAGGGAGGCCACTGGTGGCAGGGGACTGGGGGCAGCGCTGCACAGATGGCAAGCAATGGCAACAGTGGGGGTGGGGCCAGCTGCCTGCAGCCAGGGGAAGGAAAGCCCTGATAGGCCCTGATCTCAGGCCAGTCCTAGGGATCCTACCCGAGGGGGCCTGGATTGTGAGAGGGTGCAGGCCGGGCTGAGGGACTCACCCCCACACTCACCCCCAGTGAACAAATTTTCGTGCACTGAGCCTCTAGTTGTTAATAATAAGGTATAGAACATGGCATGAAAATAGTGGCTGAAGAAGGGGGAATGACAGAAGCAGAGAAGGTCAAGAACAGCAGGCTAAGGTGTTGGAAAGACCATCTACACTGATTTTCAAATCTTCAAGAACAATGGCCTAGGTCAGGGGTTCTCAACCTGTGGGTCACAACCCCTTTGGGGGTCGAACAACCCTTTCACAGGGGTCGCCTAAGACCATCAGAAAACACATATATAATTACATATTGTTTTTGTGATTAATCACTATGCTTTAATTATGTTCAATTTGTAACAATGAAAATACATCCTGCATATCAGATATTTACATTACGATTCATAGCAGTAGCAAAATTATAGTTGTAAAGTAGCAACAAAAATAATTTTATGGTTGGGGGTCACCACAACATGAGGAACTGTATTAAAGGGTTGCGGCATTAGGAAGGTTGAGAACCACTGCCTAGGTAGTGCTAATGAAAGCATCAATGAGTCATGACACAAAATCTTTAAAAAATGAAGAGTGACTAAAAACTGAGGACAGGGAGAGATAAAGTAAATACATGACTTGTAACAAGGCAGGACAATAGTAAAGTTTGACAACAGGAGCTTTATGCAAATTACTAGAGATAAAGTGGTGGTGTTGGTGGGTGGGGTGCAATCATTGGAAGTGTTGCAAAGAGGACTTTGGATAAAAACCTTCCCACCTCCAAGCACAGAGGTACAAGTGTGGCAGAGGAAAATATCCACCACTTAAGAGTGATGCAGGAAAGCTGGGTCCTCAGAGAAGAGACAGGTTTCATGAGAGTGGAGCAAGATGATGAGGGAATTTTGCAGAAGAGAATGATACAGGAATGACTTCTAAAGGCACAGTGAGTGTGTCAAGGCATTGCAGGAGCTCTGTGAGGACTGGAGTCTGCTGGACAGGACATAACATGGTGGCCTACATGATAAAACGGGTCTGAACATCATGTAGCGGAGTGCTGGGAAGGTGCGTGCCTGGGGGAGTTGGCATCTCATAGGTGCCGAGTATTGAAGCTCCCTATTCTTTTTTAATCGTCTAGACAATATAAAGAATATTACTGGAGTCTAAGATGTACAGAAGTAAGCCCAACTTGTTCCAGGATTACAATCTGGAAAACACCCTCCTATAATGAGGACCTGGACTTCTGTGATCTCCTTCCACAGAGCCCTGCCACAGACTATAACATTCTACAATCTGCTTTTGAAAATAAATTGTACTTTTAGTGCTATCACCTCTAAGTTTAAAAAGGTTGGAATGAAAAAGAGGAAAAATATTTATTTTCAGATCAGGCACCTGCTGCTTTCAATTTATATTTTGAGTAAACCATTAGATGTGAAAACAGCAGAGTGAAATGCACTGTGTTCTAACCTCCCTAATTAACAGCAGTCGGTTCAGAGCAACCTTAGGCAGGGTCTCCTTTTCTTCACTGAGAGGACCAGGGGAGATCTTGAAGGCAAAATGTGTGAGCCCTGTTAAAGAAAACCTCAAACAACAGATAAGCACTGGAGTCTTTGAAGAAATTGTGAACACCCTCTGGGGAGAAAATTAGACTTGTGAACTTAAAAAAAAATGGCACACAAACATTTTAACACAGAACTGAGGACAGAAGTCAACAGGGATATTTCCACCTGAAGATTGCCTGTTGAGGAAGAAATTAGTTTTGAACATCAAAAATAAAGGAACAAAGGGAGCAGACAACATTAAATTAGTGTTCTTTCCTCAAGAAAAAAAAATCCCCTTGACCTTCCCACACACAAACACAGTAATCAAGCTCTGCTAATGAAAAAGGAAACCTCTCTCCAAATAAGAAAATCTAACTCTAAGAAACCAATCATAAAACGAGTTGTCTTTATAAGACCTCTATATTGTTGCTCCTTCAATAAAGTGGCTGGTTTTTTAACGACCTCTTGTTATTAAATAGATTATTGGCTTTATTCCTCTATTTATCAACAATTTATTATCTGATGCTATTCATTTATTATCATTAACTAAAAAGGTGCAAGGCTTCAGACTACAGACAATTGATGCCATTTTCCCCTCAGAATTGTGTTGGGAAGGAAGAATTTTCTTCTACCCTATAAAGATTCTTTCAACTGGTCTGATAATCAACTGGATGTGAGAAAGTATGACAGGAGAAAAACAAATTTCATTTTGTTCATACCTGCATGGGAGGTTAGACAACAGAAAGGGAATATGAGCCATATATGCCATCTTGAGCAAAGCCTGGGGCTTCAGAGGAGAGGAGGGTAAGTTACAGGACAAAAAGAAGATCAGATGTTTGATAATCAGATGTTTGCTCTTCTATACAGATAAATCATAACATTTTATTTTTGGTCATAACTCTTATTATGGGCAAGGCCCCAATTTAAGGGAGAGGTACAAGTTTCTCTTAAGTCTGAAGGGTCTCAATTGCCTTTAACTCAAAATAATCCTCACACCAAAGTGGCACATCTTGGGGAGGCCTGTTCTGAATTCAGGTTTGGAGGCTGATGCAGTCGGAGCTCCACGTGATGTGTGCAGAGGCGATATTTAAACCAGAGTTCTCTTATAATTATGATTTGGTTCCCAGCAAACCTCATGCAGGTTTCTTCTGTGTTGGTTGCTGTATAATTCAGAAAAATAATATTTAACTACATGTAGTGATGGTCTCCAAATATTCTTGCTTGAGGAGCCTGTTAACTAAGTTCTAAAAATGTGTACTCTCTCTCTCCTCACAATTTTAAATTGTCATCTAAGGTTTGGCTCATTAAGTTTAAAAGTTGTACTTCCTAGTCTACATTAAATACTAACATTTTATATTTATAAAATATGTATATAAATTGTCAATATAACTCAAACATATCCAATGAAATATGTCATTGTATTATCATTCATTTCAAAAAATACCTGAACAACCTCTCCTTTAAAAGAAAAGTTTCATTGCTCCTTTTTCTTCCAGACACTATACTCATATTCTACTTCTCTCAAAGAAATCTCATTAAGGGAACATTTCAAAGGATAGCCATTTAATGAGTTAAGGCAACTTGTACTAAAGGAGTCTCCTCTGGTTCCAGTACTTAATTTTTTTTTAATCCTCACACAAGGATATTCCTCCATTGATTTTTAAAGAGAGTGGAAGACAGAGAGAAATATTAATGTGAGAGAAACATCGATTGGTTGCCTCCCACATGCACCCTAGGAGGAGCCTGCAATCAAGGTTCATGCCCTTGACTGGAATTGAACCCGGGACCCTTCAGTCCACAGGCCGACTCTGTATCCACTGAACCAAACATGCTAGGGCCAGTACTTGAAATTTTTCTTTGTTTACCATTCCGAAAATTTCAGGTTGGGAGAAAGGTAACCATTCTTTTGAAAAATGGAAGAAAGGGGAAGGGGGTAGAGAAATAGAATCAGTATGATACCTCCACCCCAGGTATTTTATAAGGCAGCTGGCTTTTAGGAAAGAGAACATGTGGACACAGAGGTGCAAAGTGACATCTTTGAATCCATTTTTCAATGTTGATCCTCTTCCTAACTCATTTTTATTTTGATGACCAATGCCCTGAAATTATTTTTGATTATATGTTGCCTTCTACATCATATTTCAAGAAGTTTCTTTTTACGACCTCCTGAAATACTGCAGGGCAGAGGCAAACATGTCCCAAACAGGTACTGAAATTTAATGCATTTTTATGGGAACCAGTCTCAGTCCCTTCAACAGGACATTTATTTGTCCAGAAGGATGTCAGTGGAATGTTGTCCTATTTATAACTCAGTAAGCAAAGCATTCTCTACCCCATGTATGTAGAGTTATTTGCATTTTTAATCCATTAGTTTATCAATGTTATATAAGTATTGCAAAATGTATGTCATGCATCTGAAAAAGTCCATCATACTAGCTAATCTATAACAACACAATGATGTCCAACTGGACTCTTTCAATTATTTTGAGTCTTTTCTGGAGTTCAAAACTGTTTTGTAATTGTCACTTTTGTTAATGTCTGTCTTGACACAGATCAAAAAAAATTCTTGCCACCAGTGCTATCATCAGAATCCCACTGCTTAGAACAAACAGCACATAGCTTAAAGTATACAATAAATATATGTTGAATCAATCTATCACAACTATTTTGTTCTCTTTGTGAAGGGTAGTTACAATAAAGTTCTAGCACTACCTTATTATTTAGGTATAAAAACAGTCATTAATTTTCAATATGTGCAAAGTGAAATGAAGAAGCAAAGGTAAAAACATAGCACTGGCCCTGGCTGGATACCTTAGTCAATTAGAATGTTATCCCAATACACCAAGGTTGTGGGTTCAATTCCTCATCGGGGCACATACAAGAAGCAATCAATAAATGCACAAATAAGTGGAACAACAAAGCTCTCTCTCTCTCACTTACTCTTGCATTCTCTTTCTCCCTTTCTCTCTTTCTAAAAATTAAAAAAAAAAAAACCTCCATAGCCCCAATTCTCCAGAACAATGCAGTAAAGCAAGATTTTCATGAATAAACCAGATAATGATTTATTTAACCACACAACTTTATGTAGGTAGATAATTTTAGATTTATGTACATGTACCTCACATGATAGAAGATAAAATTCTTCTTGTCATTTCTTAATTACAACAAATTACTCATATGATTGGGGTTTTCCTTCTTTTCAATGCAGCGTCCATGAATTTCAGATTCTTGATGTTTAAATTTAAATACTTGAGACTATTATCTAGAGTTAGATGGTAAACTAAAATAGTTGTAGTTATGCTACCTTAGAAAATTCCGTTCTATTTGTCTAAAACTTTAATTTCGTTTTATTGTGTAAACTACTTACTGCCCATAGGCCAAATCTGGTGCAGCTGTTCTTATATGGCCCCCAAGCTAAGACTGTGTTTTACATTTTTAAATTGTTGGGGGGAAAAATCAAAGGATATGACAAATGAAAATCATGGGAAATTCAAGTTTTAGTGCCCATAAATAAAGTTTTATGGGATCACAGACTCAGCTATTTGTTTCTATATTATCTGGGGCAGTTTCCATACTACAATGACAAAATAGAGTAATTGGAACAGAGACTGCATAACCTAAAAAGACTGAAATATTTATAGTTTAGCTCTTAAGAAAAAGCTTTGCCCAATGCTGGGGTAGAGCATTTATCTCTACTTTCGCTCTGACAACATTATTTATTATTGATGCCCTCTTTCGTAATTACTTTTTTTTTTTTTACAAATGGATGTATTTTGGGGTGCATTTAGCAAGATTTGAAAATAGGTTATACTGCTGCAATTACAACATGGTGAGCTGGCTCATGGTAGCCTGGTTCATTAACTGATAACTAGCATCATTTAATAATCTCTCTCTCTCTCTCTCTCTCTCTCTCTCTCTCTCTCTCTCTCTCTCTCTCTTTCTCCCTTCTTTCCTTTTTTCACCCCTGCCCCTTCCTCCCATTCTCTCTACATGTCTCTTCCTTTTTAATTTGGCCATAAGGAAATTAAGTGCTTAACACAGCAACTACTCAGTCTCTTACACAAACTACTTAGAACAGTGTCCAACATAGTAAATGCTAAGTGAGTGTTGTCATTGATCTTTTTTTTTTCATTCCTGGAGCTCCTATTTTTTATCTGGATTTGGGTTTTACTTCTCATATTTTATGTGTCCTTTATTGCAGTTTTCAAGCATTTTATGAGTTCAAAGTAAAAAAAAAACTATATAAAATAAACTATAGTAGAAAATACTCTTTCATGAGTTAGAAGTCACAAGTATCTGTACAAGACACTATAAGAGGGAATAAAACTGCTCTTTGAAGCTCACACATTAAGAAGATTGCTTTACAGCCCAGCCAGTGTGGCTCAGAGGCTGAGCATCAAGCCATGAACCAAGAAGCCACTGGTTCAATCCCAGTCCATGACACATGCCCAGGTTGTGGGCTTGATACCCAGTAGAGGGCTGCAGGAGGCAATCGATAATTCTCTCTCATCAATGTTTCTAACTCTCTCCCTTCCTCTCCCTCTAAAAAAGTCAATTAAAACATATTTTTAAAAAGATTAGTTTATAAAAAGTAAACATTGTACCATGTCCCAAATACATAAGTGCTGACGTTCTGGAATATTTTAAGACAATAAATTTTAGTAGTAAAGTAATTTGCAAAATCTTTGATAGTGGAATATGTGTCTACATACTCAGTATTTTATAAATTATTTTGAATAAAATAAATGGTTAAAACCAAAGTAAATCCTGAAAAATTTGATGACAGAACAATGGTATGTTAAAGATACTGAATAAAACAGAGAAGACATAGATTCTCATTCTTCCCAATATATGATTTGCTATGAATGCTCAGGCAAGACACTTTCCCTCTTTGTACCTTATTTTTGTGTCAAACAATAACACCACCTGTTCTGCTTACCCATGGGGATCATGTAAAGATTGTGTGATAAAACAAATTTAAAAACTTTACTGAACTACCATAACAAACATATGCAGTATACTAACATAACTAGTAGTATAATTAGAAGATTGCAGTTTCAAAAAGTTAGAAATTGGTTTCAGTATCTTAAAAGTTACTGAACTTTTAGGTTCATTTTAGTTACAACTTTAAGTTCAAATTAGTTACAACTTTAAGGCAAACAGATGGATAAGAATAGCTCTTAGATGCCAAATATAACATACTGTGGTTTTTTTATAAGTATGCCTGAAAGTTATATCTAAAAACAAGTTGCAAAAATAAAATGTCAAATGCCCAAAAAGTTAGTGGATATAAAGCGGTTTGTTTATTGTCAAGCAAGCAAAATCATCCTACATAATAAACCCTAATATGTTAAGTGTCCGGTCGTCCGTTCAACCAATCAAAGCATAATATACTAAGGCCACACAACCGCTTGCTATGATGTGCACTGACCACCAGGGGGGGCAGATGGTCAGACTAGGAGGTTAGCTTATGGCTCAGCCTCTGAGCCACACTGGCTGGGGTCCGGCTGATCAGGACTGAGCAAGACAGGCCAGACACACCCTGGAGCCCTCCCATGGTCCTCTCTGGAGCCCTCCTGCAGTCCCTCCCTGGCTGGCCAACCTCCTGTGTGGATCGTGAACCAGTGGGGTCCCTCAGCCTGGCCTGCACCCTTCTCACAATCCAGGACCCCTCTGGGGATGTTGGAGAGCCGGTTTTGGCCCAATCCCGCAGGCCAGGCCAAGGGACCCCACTAGTGAATGAATTCATGCACCGGGCCTCTAGTAAAAATATAAACTAAGTAAACATGACTGCCTTCATCAAATACATTTATGGGTTAATGCAATTACAAGCAATTCAAAGATAGCATTTTTAGGGTTAAAAATCTTTGGGTCTGTTGCTTGATATTATTTAGTGCAATTAATCATTTCTGTCTTCTATGTACGGATCCTTAATCACTTCCACAAATGTGTTTCTTCCTCATTGCTATAATAGCCTTTCCACTTTTAGTTGATGAAAAAGTTTATAAATGCTTTGGCTTCTATTCTCAGATGAAAAGATCTCTTACATAATTGGCTGTTTTTTAAGTAGCTCTTAATTGCGACTGGTTCTTGCATGTAATTTCCATTCCATCAGTTTTCCTTTTCTCAATTGCTCCCTATTTATTTTCTATAGACTTTATTAATGTAGAATCATTTTTATGATACTGATTTCTTCATGATGTTTTTGAATTGGCAGCATTACATTTCCTAGGTGATGAGTTGCTAGAATGATGAAAATCATTGACATTTTAAATATTGTGAAATTATCATGACAAATAATTTTTACTATAAGAAAAATACCAGTCAATTAAGGAGAGTGGCCATCAAAAACCAGATACTGTGCTTCTCTCTCTCTCTCTCTCTCCAGCACCTCTACCCACCCCCTTCTTCCTCAGGCAAGCTCTCTCTAGAGCTCATTCTTGCCTTTCTACCTCTTCTTCTCCCAGATACATTACAGTTGCATTTCTTTCTCCTAAGCTCCAAGAGCCCTTCCTCTGTAATTTGTTCCTGAGTCCATGCAGCCCAGCTGGCTCACTTCTTCTACTTCTATGACTTTCTAAATAAATTTCTTATGCCAGGAAAAAAGGTAAAAAACAGATGCTATAAATATTGGGAAAATTATGGTGGAAGGAAAGGTAAAACAGACACAAGATAATAAGGAACACTTCTGAAATATAAAGGGGGTTGAGGGGACCAGGGTAAAGAAGTTTGCTAGTTTTTTGTATGTTCTATCAGAGCATAAGCAAATGTAGCTCATGTACTGAAGGAGAGGTCCTGGAAAAGCCTGATGGCTTAGGTGGAACTTTATATTCTATGGTTAAACAGAAATAAAGATGTTAATAAAAATTATGAATTGCTTCTTTGTCAGCAACACATTGTTCCCTCATACCTCTAAGCCATAAGTTTACTATGAGCTAGAAGCTAACATTTATAAGTAAAAATTATATAATAAATGTGCTATAGATCTGGGTAATCAATTTCTTTTTTTCATCATGACAAATATAAACCAAAAGCAGAATTTGCATGCATGTAGGGCTAGGAGGATGCTAGAAATGTGAGCAGTGAGACTTAAAAGAATGCTGGTTCTTCCATTTCCTTTCAAAATAACCCTGCTCTTATACCTCTTCCTTTCCCAGGAAATATGAATGAAAGTGAAAATGATTTTATAAAATTTAAGTAAAATTTCACTCATAAATTTTCTTCATTAGAAAAAACTTCAAAGAAAAGATGAAGGGGCAATATGGGGTTAGTAAAAGAGTAAAGAGCCATTGATTTTGTAACTGATAAGTATGATGTAGATAATGACAACGAAGGAAATGATGAAACAGGGAGAACTTACTGAGTAAAAACTGAGGACTTACTCTATGCCAGGCCCTGTGCAAGGAGTGCTATTCTGCCATCTGCATGGAAACCTTGAATATGCCATGCAGCCTCAAGTTTAAGTTAGAACTCTAAACCTAACCTCTGAATTTGGTGAAAATCCATTTAAACATATTTGTTTGATGCAATGGCAGAACTATTATTTTACTCAGATGGACATTATTTTAGTTTTTATAAACCCAAAAGCAAGTTTAAAAGAAATTAAATACTTATTACTTCTGTATCCTTTTAACTTTCAGTAAGACCCAAGAACTTAGTTGTAACTCCACAAGTGAGGTATATTATCTCTCTTAGGTCACATGGGACCCATTTTTTTTTGCATTCCAATCTAATGGACTTTTAGTAGCTCCCTAAGCATCTAACTATAGGCAAAGTGAATTAGTCAATAGGGAAAACCCGGCCCATTAAGATCCAATGTGCTGTACTCAGAATTAAATTAAAGAGTCTCACTTCATCAAACTCAAGAATCCACCATAACAGACACTGATGAACAAAGGCCATTGTTTCACAGTAGAAGATGGGTCTATCTTTTGGATTCTGAATGTATACAATATAACCTCCTATTCTGATATTTCTAGTGAATTTACAAGATTATCAGAGTTTTCCAAAGGTTATATTCCAGAGTTTCATATGGGTGTCCAGGGATTGAGCTTCTCAATATATTTCAACTTCTTACCATGTTTCATCCAAATGTTTCTCAAAGTGTACCTCTGTGCTTGGACCTTAAACAAGGCAAGTATTGTGGGGACTAAGAAAAGAGTGGAAGTGAATTAGGGCATAGATGGGGATGTTAAATTAGAGCTTGTCTGGTGCTCCCTTTATTTCTAGAATACATTGACAGCATTAAAATTCTAGAAAATGCTTTTTAATTTTTATTTTGTAGCCATTCACACAGAAGGAATAATTAAGACCACTGAATATAATCAACGTATATAACAGGAAAAATGACTAACTGCAGTTGTCAGTAGTTTTTTTAAAACAAAAAGTTCTCAAACCACAGCAAGAGAAAACTGAAGAAAGTAGAACTGCTTTTATAAGAAAAAAGAAATGACTTGGAGGAAAGCAGTGACTATCTTCATGGAGTGACTTCTTCAATGAGGGATTATGTTTATTTATTTGTTTTTTTTAGATTCCACAAGCAAAGCTAGAACAATTTGCAAATAATTCTAGCATCATTTCCCATATATCTGGCTACTGGACACTTTTTAGCAGACAATGTATTCTAATAGGACAATGTTCTACAGAAAAATGATTTTAAAACATTTTTTTGAAAGATACCTCTGGTTTGTCCATTTAACACCAAAATAGTCCTTTATTTTAGCCTCTTTGTTTACAAGTGTTTTAAAATTCCCTGCTTTGAAATTACTGTTTTGGTTGTGTTTGCTGAACCACATCAACACTTTGCTGGTGTCTTAAGTTTAGTTGGATGCATATCAATAAAAATCACATTGCATGCAGTGATACATTGATGATATAATCATGCCTGTCCCTACACTCAAAGTTTATACACTGCATGTCTATTGCAAAGAGCTTTTTATAATCTGCTATATTCTAGAAGACACTGGTTACCTATTACCAGGGAATTTATTTGTTGCTGGGTTTGTAAAGTCATTTTGGCGTCTTCTTTTTATTTATTTTTTCTGCATTTCACATGAAAATCAAGTGCAAAACTTGTTAGTCCATAGACAAGAATTACTTAGGAACTCTTCTATCAATAAAATTAGCACATAAGCTTGAGAATGCCTTGAACTCCTACTATAAAGTTAACATGGGCATAAATATATGTAGCAGACTATGCAGTCTACTTAAGGTACAAATTTCTAATTCTGATACAAATTTCTAATTCTAAACTTACGTCTGGTGAAATACATGAACCAAATATATTGTCTGTGATCCTGATTGATCTTTTTGTTTTGTCTTGGTTATCTTTTTCTATGCATGCTACTCTTTGATGGAATTTTGATTACTTATACCTTATTATTTGAGGAAATACTAAATCATGGTCATGAGTTTGAATGAAGTTTAATTAGATTTTAAAAAATCAATTACATTCAGAAGAAATTTTTAATGATCTGCCATATGTTAGAAGCACTGGTTACATATTACCGGGAAGTTGATTCCTTTTACAATTTGGGGTCCCATGGCTTTCTTTTCCATTCCATTCTGAATCTTCTATGCTCTTTGGTCAGTAGCTCAGTGCCAATTTCCACATTGTGCCAATGCAGGTTTATTTTTATTACTTTAGATGGGATAAAAGAACTTTAAAATTATATTAAAATAACATGTAGACAATGAATACTGCAACATACCGTACATGATAGCTCAGATGGATATTACTCCTTAACTATTTTACATCCAATATTTATGTGGGTTGCAAATGGACTTTGCAGTAGCATTATAGTAGCTGAAGGTCTTTTAAATTAATTCCTGATGTTCAGGTTCATTTAAATAGGGCACTTGTAAAATATCTGAATTTATACTATGGAGACATTGCTATGCAAGTAATGTAGTTCTTATGATTTAGGGAAAAAATGAAAGAAATGGAGCATTAAAAGATTGGAAATGAAAGAAAATTAAACTCTATAAATAGATTCTTAGTAGAGCTTGCTAACTAGGAGAGACACAGGCACCACGGCGATGTGGTGAAATGCTTTTCAATCACATTTATTGAGCATCTAGTATGTGCCAGGGATTACATGTAGGTACTATGTGTAGGATGCAAAAATAGTAAAACATAATCCCAGTTTTAGGGATTATATAGGAGAAGAAAGATAGATAAAGAGAATAATCATTCAATAATTATAATAATGAACGTATGCATAAGAAATCAGTTCTGGATGACATCAGAACTGTGTGTTCAAGGCTGAATAAAAGTTTCCCAAGTGTATAAAATTAGAGACAGACAATCCAGGGAAAGAGAGACCAGGATTTATGAAGGGCTATAGGATGTCAGAAAGCAGGGTCTTTCCTAGCAGTTCTAAGCAGCCTGCTATGGCTTCACTATAGATATCCTGTGATAAGAGCTGAGGGGAAATAAGTAAAGATACAAACTAAACCATAAAAGACCATGAGACACAAAGAGCTATATGACAGAAAGGATAGTTATTTGGCTTTTATCTTATGAGACACAGGAATCCACTGAAGGTTTTACAAACAGTGTCAATTTAAAAAAGTAAAAGGTGAGGAGAGAAAGTGGATTTGAAAGCTGAAGAGCCATAACAGGTAGAATGATGAAACAGATTTACGGTGAGAATGTATTCTCACCTCTCCCAGCACTAGAAACTTAACTGAGTTGTGTCAAAATCCTAGACATACAATGAACTAAACTTTAATTACCCAGCATCTCCTCTCTTTGTGCTATAATAATTGTTAGATCATTCTAGTATTCTGCATTGACTATTGTTTGCCATAACCGTAAAATATATTCAAGGTTCAAGTACCCTAGGCATAAACCCTGATGCATACTAACCCCACTGTAATCTTATTTAAAACTTTCAACAGAAAATAGCATGCATTGCTAGAATAAAATCTCTTTGAAGTTTTAACAAATGAAAAACAGGCACACATGCTACTGTTACTCTCTGAGAGCTAGCAAAGCAAGAACTCTTTAGGCCATCCATCTTCCTATAGCTAGACCAAGCATCTCATTCCAATCGAAGACTGTTCCCAAAAAACAGGCTTTATACTGGCCATGGGAATGAAAGCTTAAATAGAACTCCAAGAAAATGGCAATTTTATTTCTTCATTTCTTCTTTATTGAACACCAAGAGATACTGCAGGTAGTCACTAAGATCTAGTCTGTCACTGCACCACCACTACAAAAACAAAGTATTTTTCAATACTGTCCTCTTAAGAGTAAATAGAAATAGCACTTTATTTTGTTTGCTGAGGTATTACCCATAGCTTGTCAGTTTGGTATTGAAAGAAAAATACCCCATTTTATTGTATGAAATAATCAAGAGAGCTAAATAGACACTACACTATTTTTCCCATTGTGTAAAGTAATCCAGAGAGAGTTATGCAGTAAATAAAATGTTTTACTATTGTGTTGCACACAATGACCTATGAATTTTCCTTTCTTTTTCTGTTCAGCAATATGTTCCAACTGAAATGCATTCTTTTTAAACATAGTTTCAAGATCATACACTTAGGTTTAATTTACACAACAGCAAAATCTGAGTAGATAGCAAATTTTTAGTTGTAGGCAAAAAAGAAAGTTAAAATGGAGTTAAATTTGAATTCTCTCTTTTTGAAAATTAAGATACAAATCATGAAATAATATAAGTTAATGAAGTCAATTTGCTGTTTTAAGTTATTTCAGGAAATGTTTGAATAAAATAAACTTTCAATCTTTATAAAAGGAAAAGTGTTTTGCATGTACATGTACAAATTAAAATAGACTATTTTTACTTACCACAGGCTAGGTGATAAGAACAAATTTTCCCCTATATTTCTATTTTCAATTCTAAAAATTTTTAGCTAAATACAAGGGGAAAATTATTTCTGTAATTCTTGATTCTGAACTCTACTCTTAAGAAGAGCCTCACCAGGCTCATGAAGCAATGCATGCTAAGACACAGAGCAGTTAAAGAATCTTGAAGATGTTTTTGTATGTGTGTATTTCTCAGCATCATGCACTTCTCTGAGCTACTATTAATTAAGTCATCTATTCAACATATTTTTACCAAATATTGACTACATGTCACACACTCTGAATGCTCAAATAAACTTAGGACTATCCACATGACATCTAATAAAGAGTGTTTGTTATTGTTTCACTAAAGGCCCGATGCACAAAAATTCATGCAAGAGTAGGCCTTACTTCCCCCAGCTGCCAGCACTGGCTTCTGTCAGGCTGCCCTCGGGTACCGGGAGTGGGGCTGCTTCCCTCCTCTGGCTGCCCACAGGTACCCGGGACCCTGGCTGGCTTCCCTTAGGTCCTGGCTTCATCAGGAAGACGTCCAGAATGATGTCCGGAAGACGTCCAGTCTAATTAGCATATTACCCTTTTATTATTATAGATAGGAAACATCACCAAAACAAGCATGTGGAACAGTTTCATTCTCACATTGTCTAGGTCCCAAATATTCTGGTATAGTATTATGTAATGTTTCTTTAGAGTGTAATAGGAAATGGTGATTTTATAGAAAACAAGTTACTACCATCATTCAACAAATTTGAACCACATTAAAGTGGCTTAATTGGGTTACATCTTTCTAGCTAAACAGTGTTATATCCTACAGGGTATGCAGAGGTGAGCTCACAGGAACTCTGTTCTTTATAGCATGCATTGTGGGAACGTAAGGCAAAAAAAGTAAATTGCAGAATGTTGTGCTATTTTTTTTTCATTTATAAGCATTAGGTTATGGAAACACAGAGTTCAAGTCTCTCTTAAATAGAAAGTATGGTTGCCAAGAATGGTTGATAGAAGTGGTCCTTAAAAGATAGATTAGTGATCACTTGATAGAATAGAGGAGAAACTATTTTAGATGGAATGAAGTCAAGTTAATTAAGGCATGGAGATAAGACAATAAAAACTGTATAGGAAAATATAATTACAATAATGGTTGTGCCTAAATGGAAATACCCATAAGAGATACTCAGAATTCCATTGAATATAATTTAAAATATGTAACAGTTGTAAGACACCATCAGACAAAAAGTATATGAAAAGGAAAAAGTAAGATTTTTAAATTCAAAGATCTTCAGACCTTGGTAAGAATGAATCTGCATATATTTAAAGCCAAAGAAATACAAAATCCAGTCAAGTGAATAGAAGCAGGCTGGGTGAAGTTTGCAGTCTTTTATTATTAGTAAGAAGATTTGGATAATTCAGAATTTGAATTGAACGTGAATTATGTAACCACCTCAATCTTAGGTGCTTATCTCCAATTATGGGACCACTGATATGGCAACTGTAAACAGGGCTCAGTGCATTTCATCAACATTGAATACAAAAATTCAATTACAAATCAGCTGCAACTTTTGGTCATTTAAGTAAACTACAGGAACTGAGAAGACACACTCAGGAAATATGCATGAAAAGTACATAGTTATCTATTGCTGCATAAAAACTTACCCCAAGTTTAGCACTTGATAACTTTTATTATTTCACCCAGTTTCTGAGGGACAGGAAACTAGGAGTAGCTTAGCTGAGTGATATTGACTCAGAATCTCTCATTAGGTTGAAGCCAAAGTGTTGGCTGGGGTTCAGATGTCTGGAGGCCCAATGGGTGCTGGAAAATCAGCTTTCATGCTCACATGATTGCTAGAACTCAGTCCTCATTGGCTATTGGCTGAAGGTCTCGGGTTCCTACAATAGGGTCTCTACACTGGGTTAACTTTCCTATTCACAAAACAGGGGCTTCCTCACAGTGAGTGATCCAAAAGGGAGAGAACCATCAAGGTGGAGCCTGCTGTATGCTTTATAACCCGAACTTGGCAGTGACATACCATCATTTCTTCTGTATCCTTATTGATCACAAAGACCAACACTGGTACAATGTGGAAGGAGATCATAAAGCTCAGAGACCCTCTACCACAGAAGTTTACTCCCAAAAATAGTTTCTGATGACATAATTATTTTCTTTATAGGTACTCATTTTTTAGACCCAGGAATATTTGAATTTAAGTGCAGAATTATTTAAAAAAATAATGATAGCATGTTATTTATATTTTTGCATTTTGTGTAGATTTTAACTATTTTTAATGTTTAGGTGATTTTTGGATTATTAATGTAAGTTATTGTAGTTCCAATTGAAACGTATAATTGGAAAAATGTATAATTGACGCAGATTTGTGATTTTAGTAGAAATCTTAAGTTAACTTGTTATATTGAATCATTTAAGAATAAATATATGGCCCTAACCGGTTTGGATCAGTGGATAGAGCATCAGCCTGCGGACTCAAGGGTCCCAGGTTTGATTCCGGTCAAGGGCATGCACCTTGGTTGTGGGCACATCCCCAGTGGGGGGTGTGCAGGAGGCAGCTGATCGATGTTTCTCTCTCATCAATGTTTCTAACTCTCTATCCCTCTCCCTTCCTCTCTGTAAAAAATCAATGAAAAAATATATATATATATATATATTAAAAGAATAAATATATGAATAAATTTTATTAAACTTATGAAGTATTTCATTCTTAGCCAATATGCAGGGGTGGACAAAAGTAGGTTTACTGTCATGAGTGACTTTCTTTTGAGTAAATAAATCTACCATAATAATTATAACCTGTTTGTCTTTTTCCATATTAACAACTATAAACCTACTTTTGCTCACCCCTGTATTTAAAAAGAGATAACACAAAAATTTATAAATACAGTTTAAAATATTTGAAGGTATGATTTATAAATAGGACTATGTATTGCTCAAAGGCTACTAAAATTGGTTAAAATTTATTATATTTATAAATGGAATATTTAAAAAATTAATCTAAATTTAGAAGCTTAAGGGAGAACTTGGAGTTTAATGAATAAAGGACTCACATGAACCCTTTATTTAGATTCCAAAAGTTTTAACATGTTCCATATTTATTTAATGCCCCATCATTTTCTTTCTCTGTTCTCTCTCTCTCTCTCTCTCTCTCTCTCTCTCTCTCTCTCTCTCTTTCTCTCATCTTCATGTTAGTATAGACTCAGATCTTCCCATTGATTACAATGTTGTAATACACTACTATCAAATCTTCCCAAATTGGCCAGTAAAAGCCTCTTCAAATCTGTGTTGTTCTGACAAGTTCCCATCATTCTCTGAGTACTTCTATTAGTTTTGACAAGATTTTCCCAGACTCATACCTGCCCCACCCAGTCATATCCTAAAGTGCTGTCATTTCTTCAAGGAGCTCTGATTTCCTTTAATAGAGCATGGATAAAGATCTGAGTGCTAGGTGTGCTCAGTAGTACTGCCATGTCATTGCTTCTAGCCCTTTCAGAAGACACATATTCAATATCTTTTTCTACATCTAGCCATTATAAATAAACACATAAGTAATATAATATCAAATATATACTTACACAAAATATGAGATTACATCTAGACACCAATTTCAATCCCATCCTCCAGGATTTATCTTATCCTTTACATTTTCCATACCTGTAGGTTCCTTCTCCAACACTGTGGAACCTGGCTCCTATTACACTGAATATATCAACTTATTTGCCCAACACCCTATATAACTAATATTCTTTAGTCACAAAGCTTCCATAGAATTTGCTCAGAAGAATCTTCTCTGACTAATCCCTGCCTGATCATGTCATCTCATCGAGGTTGTGCAGGTCATGTGAGCCTTGGCCTCATTCCATGTAACATATCACTCCCCAACTACCCTCCCCTGCTGGCCAGGTCGCCCCCAACCTCTCTCCCCTGCAGGCCTGGTCACCCCCAACTGCCCTCCCCTGCAGGCCTGGTTGCCCCTAACTGCCCTCCCCTGCTGGCCTGATGGCCTACAACTGCCCTCCCCTACAGGCCATCTTGTGGCCACATGGGGGGGGCCATCTTGTGTGTTGGAGTGATGGTCAATTTGCATACTGGTCGTGACTAATTAGCATATCTGTTCGTGACTGTGAGGGCGTCGTGACCAATTTGCGTATTACCATTTTATTAGTATAGATAATAGTTTATAGGCTTCATTAATTAAAATTTTCAAATGCATTCCTTTATCCAAATTAAGTGTTCAGTATATAAATGATATACATGTTTCATCCAAGAAACTTTGGCCAACATGATTACTTTCTCCTATGAAACATACCTCTGACACAGAATGGAATTAAAATTCCTTGACCGCAACATCTAATTACCTAGAAAATTACAATTACTCAGAAAATGAGGCAACTACTTACTTAACATCTCTTGGGCTCATCTTACTCCAAATCTGTAAATTGTGGAGGGTTATTTTGAAACCAGTTTCTAAATCTCCAGGAGTTCGTACAGAGGGAAATAAGGGGTTTTTCCATGGTGAAGTGTGGAAGAAAACATCAGGTGATTTTAAAGTCCACTACCTCTACTTTAAGCAAAGCAGCACTCACTTGTGTCTTTTTTTGTATATTGGATTTTTATTTTACTAGATAGTCCTCTTCTAGAGTTAAATGTTTGGAAACCATCAGTCTATACTACCATTCTATGATATTAGATAATTTTGTTTAAAGCCCTCCCTTCATTCATTCAATCTTTGCTATAGTGCCTAACAAAGAGGTTTAGCTTTAGATAAAGCATGATTAACCTGGGATTGTCACTTATATAAGAATACATACTCCACAGTATAAGTGTGAGGACTTAAATATGATATATGTTGTATCCAGCACAAAGCAGTTTAGAAGTAGGCAATCAATAAATGTAATTATTCCCTTCTTTTTCTAGCACACCAAAGAGGATCGAGTTAGTTCTTAATAGATATTTGTTAAGATGAATTACATCTCAACATTTTACCATTTAATACTAATCTGTCTTGATTTCATATAGATTTTGTTGAAGGTTTACAACCAATTCATTATAATCAATATTTCCAGAGAAGTTAGTTGGTTTTCAATTTGCTTCTTGTATGTGGTTCTTTGTGGTAGCAGGAGTAGAGAAGGAGAGGAAAGATATATGGGAAATTTGAAGTGAATGTTATTCATTGAAAATTTGATTAAATGAGGAAAAATGAACATGCAATAAATGAGATCCATCAACTGTAAAATAATTTACCTTAAATGCTATTAGTAAGCTAAGATGTATTGAGTACCTTCTCTTGGCCAGCTACCTTGCAAAGCTCTTTATAAACAATCCTATGTAGTAGATACGATTATCAGTATTATTTTTCAGATAAGAAAAATGAGGCTTAGGGAAATAATTTTCTAAGGTTAAACCACTGAGAGTAACTGGAGTCAAACCCTGCATGGTTTGATTTCAATTTGTACAATTAAAGAATTAACATATAACACCATAATCTAAAAATGAAAGTTTATTGGTTTTTTTGTTTTTATTTTGAATTTATTGATTGAAGTATTACATATGTGTCCTTACCCCCCCCCCATTACCCTCAAACCCCCTTACTCATGCCCTCACACCTCTGTTGTCTGTGTCCATTGTTTAGGCTTATATGCATGCATACAAATCCTTTGGTTGATCTTTCCCCCTTACCCACACCCTCCCCTACCTTCCCTCTGAGGTTTGATGTTCTGATCAATGCTTCTCTGTCTCTGGATCTGTTTTTCTTCATCAGTTTATGTTGTTCATTATATTCCATAAATCAGTGAGATCATGTGACATTTATCTCTGACACGCTTATTTCACTTAGCATAATACTCTCCAGTTCCATCCATGCTGTTGCAAATGGTAAGAATTCCTTCTTTTTTACCACAGCATAGTATTCCATTGTGTAGATGTACCACAGTTTTGTAATCCACTCATCTGCTGATGGGCACTTAGGCTGTTTCCAAATTTTAGCTATGGTGAATTGTGCTACTATGAACATAGGGGTACATATATCCTTTCTGATTGGTGTTTCTAGTTTCTTTGGATATAATCCTAGAAGTGGGATCACTGGGAGCTCCATTTTTAGTTTTTTGAGGAAACTCCATACTGTTCTCCACAGTGGCTGCACAAGTCCGCATTCCCACCAACAGTGCATGAGGGTTCCTTTTTCTCCACATCCTCACCAGCACTTGTCCTTTATTGATTTGTTGATGAGAGCCATTCTGACAGGTGTGAGATGGTACTGCATTGTCGTTTTGATTTGCATCTCTGGGATGATTAGTGACTTTGATCATGCTTTCATATGTCTCTTGGCCTTCTTTTGTTTTCTTTTGAAAAGTATCTATTTTGGTCTGTTGCCCATTTTTTGATTGGGTTGTTTATCTTTCTTTGTTAAGTTGTATGAGTTCCCTGTAAATGTTGGAGATTAAACACTTATTGGTGATAACATTGGCAAATATGTTCTCCCATGCAGTGGGCTTTCTTGTTGTTTTGTTGATGTTTTCTTTTGCTGTGCAAAAGCTTGCTATTTTGATGTAGTCCCATTTGTTTATTTTCTCTTTAGTTTCCATTGCCCTAGGAGCAGTGTAAGTTTATTTTTTTTAAATAAAGAATACTTGAAAAGTATTAAATATTTATTAAGCTGATATGGCATGTTAGTTACTGTGGTAAGTGCCAGGGCTATAGCAGTGGATTATACATTTCCTCTTTTCTACTAGGGTGAGACTGGACACAAAGACACATAATACAATTGTTATCATGATGAATATGAGTATATTGACATATTTAATTGTCAGGCTTATCAGTTATATGATATCAAGTCTGAATAAAGAGCTTCTTTATAAAGCAGAGTGATAGGTAAAAAAAAAAAAAAAAAAAAAAAAAGAAATACAAAAAACAAAAAACAAAAAAAACCAGAAAGGAGGAAGCTTAAGAATAACACTTTTTTGGTTGGTCATAAGCGTTGTCTAAGGGAGGGGATAACAACTAGCCAGGCTTCCTTAGCAGGTTTTTCTGGAGGTGAATGTAGGAGACTATCAGATCTCAGTAATGTTAACCATCAAGGATACATATAATATCTTTGTTGTGATATCATGCTGTTTTTCTTATGTTACATTTTTTAATTTTAAATGATTAAATGAGCAGAGTAATTCATGTATAATATAGACTATTAAGAGTCTGGTCAGTTTGAACAAATCCTCCATAGCTTAGTCAACTGTCAGTGAACCAAACAACAAATAAACAAGGTTTTTATTATGCAAGAACAGAGAACAGACTCTGAAATATAGTAAACTCCCAGAGTATCTACCATTCTGAGGCCCTTGCTGGGTAACTGTTGGTTTCTAGAGATGCCTGCTCTCTCTTAATGTAGCATTTTTCTTCATCAGTTTCCCTTCTTCAAATATTAGAGGCATAGAATTAATGATTGCAACTGTTGTCCCTAACTCCTGGTAGTTTACCTTTTCATAAGCACTTTTATTGAGTACTTTACAAATGTGTGCTTGCACATGTATGAGCTCGTGCACACACACATACATACCCCTCTGTTTAGCTCTCACTTTCCTAATAATAATACCTCTCATTAGGCAATGTTGTTTCAGTCCAGACTTCTAACCAAATTCACTTTTATGATACATTTATTAGATGATTTATGTTAGCATTTTATCACAAATATCTCTGCTTTTAGAAAGGAGGAAACCAAATATGCAAAATCCACTTTATAACCTTATGCCTTTGGCTAATATCTTCAAGGCCCTCATCAAGGCCATCATTCCTCACTCAACCATTCTTGCCCTGCTAATGGGCTGGCTTTTATTTAAATTTTTGCTAGCAACATACTAATGGCATTAGACAGACTCGCTGATTTGCCTTGGGATAACATAATTCAATACAACATCAACAAAGTAAATGGCATTGTTGTAATATTGCTTCAACTTAATATTCATTCTGAAGTATATAATTCAGCATTCTCTCATGAGATATGGTTGCTCTACACAAATTTCTGAAATGCTAAGTTTTGTCCCCAATTATCTTTATGATCTTTATTGTTGGATATGTAATCTTTTCGGAGCACTGTACTCAATTTTATAAAGAAATGTTCTTATAACTTGTCAAGTTTCTATTAATGGCTTATCCAGGTAATAAAATTATTCAGAAACCACTGAAATTATTTTTGTTATCTCCTGGGAAACAACTTGGTACTAAAGAAAACAAAGAGGAGAGTTATTTCCTCTAGATAATTTATCTAACATCAAAATCTCAGAAATATTTAGCATAGTTTTAAAAAACATTTTCTGTGTTTGCTTCATAGACTAGAAATGTGTACTTCTAACTCAAAGAAGTATGTGGGGTGATGTGATTGTTCAAATGAATAATATTCTTATCAACAGGTTTACATGATGATAAGGAAATATTATTTCCTTAATGAGGAAATATTTTCAATTAGATTACATTTTTTTCTTTAAGTATTAATAAAAATTAATAAATATGTAAACATAATTAACCCTCCTCACCCTGGTATTGCCACACTTGTGCATGGGGATGAGAATTAGTGTAACTGCTGAGGCTTATACACAACATTGAAAGATTCCTTTGAAGTTAAAGCAGCAATTTAATTCAGTCATGGACAAAATCGTGCATTAATATGACACCTGGCCTATGATATCAAAAATTGAAATATGAAAAGAAAACCCCAGCATGAAAAAACAAAACTGTTCAAAAAGAAAACAAAAATAGAACATAACTATAAGGGTGCTGATTTACTGTTGTTTTTTAAGATGAAAGAAAATTGCCTTGAGGAAAAGAGAAATCTCATTTTAACACTTTGAAAATAAAATTATTGCTCTTGATTGAAAGCCAATTTTGAATTATAAAAGAGTAATTACTGAAGTGAACTAAAACAATAAATATGGATAACATAGTCCCTGGTTACAACCAATTGTGTTGTCTGATAGAGGTTTCCAAATATAGGCTTTAGAAACACCACATTCAAACCACTTGAAACACTTGTTAAAAACATAAATTCCTGAGTCCCATCTATTAAAAGACATACAGGAGTACTTTCTAAATTGTTCCACAGTTGATTGTAATGCTCACCTAATTTTAAGCACCATTGGGCAAATTCCAATCTTTCTCCCCTCCATTTGCTCATTTTTAAAGTATTCAAGGAAATAATCATTCATAATTTTTCTCAGAGACAATATAAATAGAGATTACAAATAATGTTAATAATCATAACTGCAATGCTAAACAGATTTCCAGCTCCCTACTTCCATTTCAGCATGATCATTGCAGGGGGGCAGGATGTAGAAAGCTTGGTAATCACGGGATTAGTTCTACTCTGGAGCTGGGAGAATAGATTCATTTTGGAAAGCATATGTCTCCTAGTTACTGCTCATGAAAATGAGGGCTGGAAAAAAGGAACCAGCAAGAAACATGTGGAGGTCTTTGAGAAGAACAGGACATGTATGAAATCAACTGTTTCCTTCCAACATGGACATGCTAATTCAGTATCCTTTTTCTCTGAAAGAAGCTATTGAAACATGGAGTCAGAAGTATTGGGGAGGAAAAGACTATGCAAATTTGCATAATGAATCCAAAAATAGTTGTTAACACCCAGAAGGACTCAATAGTATCATCATCTTCATCATCATAGAAATATTCTTATCAGAGGCATTATAGGTGTTCCAAGGTATATAACCAAAACATTAAAAAATGGGCTTTATAATCTCAAGTGGGGAATGAAACACAATCTTCAAATTTGTTCCTATTTCAATTACATAGATGTCTGCACTTTGCATTGTCATTCTAACCCCAACTTATATGAACACTATACACTGTGTCAGCAAAAGGGCCAGCCCCTCTCTTGGATTAGTTTGATAGTGTATCATCTCACTTGATGCTTCCTGCATTATGAAGTTCCCTTTGAGATCAGAGACAAATCTAGTCTTCTAATTAATATGGTCAAGATTAGGAGGCTGAGACAAACTTTAGGGGAAGGAACATAACATTATCACCCATCTGGACATCTGCTTACTGCTAGATGCCAAAGGAAATAGTGTGCTCTTCCTATATCACACCAGATAGTACAGAGAATGTACATTTAGGAAGAGCCATAGGTGAGAGTGGGACAAAAAAAAGTCCTCTCTCTGCTCTTTTGCAGGAGAATAATTTCTTACACACAGAAGAAAAATCCTAGCCCATCAATTTGTATCTTATGGAAGCTTCCATTAAATGATGAATTCTATGAAAAGTACGAAGGTTAGCTTGCTTCATAAATCAGCAATAATGTCCTGGCCTCTGTACTGTTTCTTCCACCTCTGGCTAATATGCTGCCATCTGATGCTCATGATGCACTCCTTGTAACCATCCACTTTTCATGAGATATCATTAGAGCTGCAGTGTAAAAACCTACCTTGATCACAAACATGCACATTTTCATGCAGCTAATATAGAATAAATGCCATACATTTTACCAGTTTTTCTTGCCGAAAGAGTTGATATTAAGGAGCCATTAATAAAACTTAAATCATGGATCATTATTCATTCAACAGTCAAAAAAGAAAAAAATGTATTTGCGCATAAGATGCTATTAGCACATGCCGAATGCCAGTTTAATGATCCCATTAAATCAGATGTGATGAATAGTTCATGAAGTCTGACTTTATGTTATTTCTGGAACTCCAGTTTACATATATTCTTTCTGGAAATAATGGTCCAAGGCCTGCTCTGCCTGGGGGTTTTGCTGCTTTTTTCCCCACTAGGTTTCTTTGATTCTTGCTCAGGGAGTTATAGTTTTCTATTCCGACACTAGAGACAGAAAAGGTCATCTCACAAACACTGGTAAAAGGCCATTGTTTCTTTGCCTTCTTAAGCCAGAGGTTTAAATGAATAAGAAATATTTTTGAGAGAGAAAAGACCTAACCCAAAAGCCTTTGGGGGCCCCTCCCATATCTCATTCATTATGTGCCTTGTTCTGGTGGCAAACGTTCCTTTTCCTTTCTAATCGCATTGTATTCATTGCATCTCCAGCAGTTTGTCTGCGGGATGTAGCTACTGTGTAGTATCAAAAGGAGTCAATTAAGATGATTTTTAAAAGCTACCTAATGACGCAGGGGCTCTTTGTTTAGTGCTGTCAGCACAGTAGCAAGTGAAGATTCAACAGTGGTTCATCTGGGCAGGACGGCGGTGGAACCTGAAAGGATTTAACCCACAGACTTCCACGGTATCCAGCTGGTTAAGGATTGCTGCAGAGGATACCCGAACCCAGGAAGCTCGATAAACAGAAATTATGTTTCTGGAGAAGAGCTAATAACATTTGAGCATGCTAACGGGGATGGGAGTTAAAGACGGTATTTGCCATTAGTTTGGCATGCATATTGAGAGACTGACTACTAAGAAAAGCGAACAAAGCCCAAGTGGCTATGATGGTTAGAAAAAAAACCCTAAACCCTTATCAGAAGGAAGTGAAGACACCAATGTGAATTTCTAAGGAATTGTATATGTAAGAAACAGTCTTTTGGTGGATAACAGATTAGTGGGGGATGCAAAGACAGTAAGGCAAAAAGGAGAAATGAGGGAAATATGGCAAGAAAATAGGCAATGGGAAACACTTGGGAGAGGATTTAATCAGTAACCAAATTTCAAAACTATCCCTCCTATTTTTTAATGTCTGGTGCACACACAGAAAAACATCACCTGCATGATCCTTGATATAAATTAGGGACTAAAATTGTTAATACACCAAGATAATGAACCACACAAAAACTTCATTTCTTTAACATTACTTTTTCTTTCATTCAAGCTCGCTTTGTCCAGTCTAATCACACCATAATTCACTTGCCTCCTTTCACCCGGACCCTTCCACTTTTGTACACATTGCACATCCACTCCCTTGGTCCTCAGGACATCAGGTTCTGGTCAGCTTCAAACTGTTTGAAGACTAAAGCCTCAAGTCTGTTGATCAAGGGACCAGAGTTTCAGTCAAAATAAAAAGATAACATCTTGACCTCAGTTTTGTTTCAGCCACAGGTCCATGAAAGCAGAACAACCTTAACCAACCACATCCTCACAAAACCGGACAGAATGACTCCAAGGCTGACACCAGGACCTGATACAGTGGTCAACCACTCCCTCCCCTGGCCCCAACAATCAGCAGGGTCCACAAACCTATTCCCTTAGACACCATGACTAATGATTTCCCCCTATCTATTCCCTCAAGGCTTTTAGAGCACTGACTCACCTGTGTCTCCTGACTTGGCTCCATACCTTAAGTAAACCTTTACTTTCTTTGCTGCAAACTCCTGTTTGCATTTTATTGGGCTTTGATGTATTCAGGCAAAGAAACCTCTTAGTGTGGCAACAGTAATTTGTAGTGACACATAGTTATAATGAATCGATAAAATTTTATATATAACTAGAGGCCGGGTGCACAACATTCATGCACAGGCGGGGAGGGGGGGTCCCCTCAGCCCAACCTGCACCCTCTCACAGTCCAGGATCCCTCAGGGGATGTCTGCCTGCTGCAGAGGCGGGAGAGGCTCCCACCACCATCGCTGTGCTCGCCAGGCCTGAGCCCGGCTTCTGGCTGAGCAGCGCTCCCCCTGTGGGAGTGCACTGACCACCACGGGGCAGCTCCTGCATTGAGCATCTGCCCCCGGTGGTAAGTGGGCATCATAGCGACCAGTCATTCCACTGTTCGGTCGATTTGCATATTAGCCTTTTATTATATAGGATATGTGATTGAATGTAATGAGAGAAGTTCATTGAATCAAGCTTTCTACTCAATGGAGAAAATCAGTAAGAGAACATCATAGATTATCTGGCGAAAAGGAACTTTGGAGTAGCCTTGTTCAGCTACCTGTGCTTAAGCTGCAGACATCACAGTCACTGATTACTGGTCAAACACTTAGATGAGAAGACTTACAGAATTTCTGCTACAGCTTTGTTCAACTTGTAATTAGAAAGTTGACTTTGTTAGTTATGTTAAGGTACTTTAGATATGCAATCCCTACCCAACCCTTGAAGGGGATATAGAATTTAAAATAAAATCATTTCCCAACCCAGAAATCCTCACCACAAAGGTAGTAGAGCGAGAAAACACTTTTATTAAGTCAGCATTAAAGCAGCGTGTTTCATGTATCACAGATGATTTGCTAAGAGATTAAAAAGACAAATCTCAATCTTTTAGATAGACCCTGAAGTGGAGCAAAATCCACCCCACCCCCCAACATATGTCTCTTTGGCATAAGGGTTATTTTAGGCTGATTATTTTTAAGAAACAGCAAAAAGCTCAGAAAACTGAGTAGACATTACATTTTTATATTTAGAAGGACAATCTCCATTTGTGGGGGTCTCTCTCTCTCTGTACCAGGAGGAGGGTGTTTACATCTGTAGCAACTCTTATCGATGGACAAGGCACTGACTTAAACCTGTATAAAACCTTATCTTTGTTTACAGTAACCGGGTAACCTCCCATAACCAACTCCCCTCCTCATTCTTTTTTCACCCCTTCAGCTGTGGAAACCCAGGGACATACTTATTTTAGTATATTCTTCTCTGTACCCAGAAATTATCCTACTCTTTTCTGAACACGCTATGATGAGGTATTATGGTGTTATCCTTTTGGTGGCCTACCTCTTTAGACAATACCACTAAAATAAACATTAAGTACTCCCCCAAAATACACACCTGTAAAAGCATTAGGTGGGAACTTGAAAATTATTTATACATATGATATTGCCACTCAAGTCCTTAATTGTGTATAAAAGATATCATAAAAATAAGCAATTCAATAACATGTGTAAATATTTGAAATCTTAAAGGTCAAAATAAAAATGTAAAAGTAAGTCATTATATGATATTACTTTTAATATGACTGCATGGTCTGCTATAGGTGTTCAGTCTTTATTATGTGTTTTTTAAAATATTTTTCTTGATTTCAGAGAGGGAGGAAGAGGGAGAGAGAGAGAGAAATGATGAGAGAGAATCATTGATCGGCTGTCTCCTGTAGGCTCCCCACTGTGGATGGAACCTGAAACCCAGGCATGCACCCTGACCTCGAATCAAACCATGACCACCTGGTTCATAAGTTGACGCTCAACCACTGAACCACACTGGTTGGGTCATTATGTTTTACTAATATAAATTTTTTGGTTAATATAATTTCAATTTTATATGTAAAATAATTCTGTCTTTAATGCAGTTCATAAATACTCCTGTAAGAAAACGTGGCCTGAGAATAGCTAACAATATATCCAGGCTAACTAGTTTATAACAGCCAGGCTAAGGAACTATAATAAAATTGGAAGCTAGGTTCATCATGACCAGAGGTGAAACTCATCATTACAATAAGTTTATTATTTATCTACCTATTTCAGTGCCAGAGATGTTACCTTCCAAATATTAGTTACTTTATAGTAGAGTTGATTCATGAAATTATAAATCTGTCTTATTTCATTAGACTATTTGGCTAACTCCTCTCCCACCAGTTTGTTCTCTGTATCTATGAGCTCGTGGACCAAAAAGACATGAGTTTAAATCTTTGTTGTACCACTTACCATTGTTGGATCTGGGGATATTAACTAACTTTCCTAAGATTCCAGTTTCTCCTCCATAAATAAAATTTACTAAGGCCTACCATATTCAGTTTTGTTTTGTTTTTGAGAATGTAATGATATAAAACATAGAATTCCTTAACACTAGTCTGTTTAAGTTAGAGAGGTTAAATGAAGAAAACAAAGATGTCTATTTCATCATCACAAGCAACAGCCTCTGAAAACATGTACTAAACACATATTAGATTGTGACACTGCATAGCACTGAGAAAATCTTCATTGCTTTTTGCTGTTTGGGTGGTAAGTTTTTTCCTGAGTTCTAAAACAAAAGGGCTTTTCTGACTGGACACCCTCATCAAGGGAAAAGATTGAATGTCTCATCAGGCAGTACACCCCTGACTGTTTTAAGTACAAGTCCTTCTGGAGAACTCTTAGTTTTGCTCACTGAACCAAAAAATTAAAGTACCATGGAAGAAATCCGGAATAGCTACAATGCCAAAATATGTATCACACAGTACTGAAAGGCTTCAAAATCACTGTATTTACAAAAGGGTTTAACAGATTAAGTAAATGAAAGTTTTATGGGCTAAGAAAGAAAACACATTTTAGTTAACTATTACTTTTCTATTTTTTAAAACCTTTAATAGGTGAGAGGGAATCTGTACTTCCTGAAGTAATTCAGTGCAATAATAATGTCTTTGAGTAGAGTGCTATCAGCTCATTAATTTCTGCCATTATGATGGAAGATAAGATGTAAGCCTATGACTAACTGAAAATTAAGGTCCAAAAAAAGAGGAAAAGAAACAAATGAATAGCTTATGTCATATTATACAATATGTATGACAAAATGAATCTTACATAAACATTTAGTACACTGATTTAATATCAATTATATGCACTTAATTGTGCTTGATTTGCCTATACAGTTATTACATACCAGTCCCTTTAAAAGCTATTCTTAGCAGCTTTATTAGAAAATAAATTAACATCCATCAGGAGATGTGTTAATAAATTATGGAATTAAGTAAAAAATACTATTTGACATTTTTTCAATGAGATAAATTCTTAGGAACAAACATGGAGGAGCATCTATTATATATTTTTTAGTAAAAGAAATTAGTATATATACATACAAATATATTAACATACATAATACACACTCACATATGTGTGTTCGGATTTTGAGAAAATGAGAAGGGAAGGAGGGAGAAAGGAGGGAGAGAAGAATGAGGATGAGGGAGGGGAAGAGAGGGAAAGGAAAGGAACAAAATGAATCAGCTATTACACTCCAAAGTAATTATTCAAGAGAAATTAAAGCCTATATTTATAAAAAGACTTATATAGGAATGTTCACATCATCTTTATAATAGACAAACCTGGGAATAACCCAAATGTTCCTTAACAGGCAATAAATAAACAAATAGTGGTATATCCATAGAATGGGATACTTCTCAGCAGTACAAATAAATTACTGATACATCCAACCATATGGATGAATTCAAGATTATTCTTCTTAGTTAAAAAAGGAAGAAAAAATAATACATGTTGTATGATTCCATTTATATACATTTCTGGAAAATATAAAAAATCTATAGTGGCGCAAAGCAGTTTAGTGGTTTCTTGGGGACAGAGAATGGGGAGGGGGCTATTGTAGGAAAAGTCAGAAATAGAGATTTAAAAGAGCAGAGTAAATTTTGGAAGTAATAGATATTTTCCTCATTTTAATTTTGGTGATGGTTTTGATACCATTGTAATTAGCTAGTTATTAATGGGAAAGGAGCAAAGGGAAAGTCAGATATTATAGGTATGTCATTTGGGCAGCTTCACCAGGAAGCTCCAACTTTACTCTCCCCAGAGGTCCAACAAAAGGAAGATAGATGAATGCCCACTAAAGGCTAATGAAGGTGCTTGCTGTCAATCACACCTGGGGACAGAGATGGTTGGCCAGAATGGGCATGGCCACTGCAAGGGCACAAAGATTTGGGATACATAACCCCCTAAGCAAAGCAGCTCACTCTCATGCTCTTGGTTCCCCTTAGTTCTCTTATGGTTGGTTCATTACTTACACTTGGCTTCTTGGCATTCTCCCATGTAGCTCATGGTCATGGGGATCTCCGCACACAATGGACCATTGGACTGCAGCTAGCCTGATGCTGTATTGGACACTGCTCCAAAATGGAACAGAAACTCTGCACACAGGATCTGATTTTAGCTCTCCTGAAATTCTGGTAGTTTCAGCCCTGATATTAGCTCTGATATGTTTAATCTTTTTTTAAAAAAACTGCCAAACTATTTTCCTAAATATTTGTAGCACTTGTATTCTGAACATAAGTGTAAAAGAAATGCAGTCAGTTAACATATTGTCCAATAATTAGTATGGTCAGTCTTTTCAAAAATTTTAACAGTTTAATACATGTGTAGGATATTTAGCTTCAAAATTAAATTTATTAAGATTCATATCTGAGAAAAATTTGATTGTTTACTTCTTGGCACCTATATATTGTGAGACAAATGTGATGGGTTGGCAAGAAATAAATCTCAAATACCAAGAGAGATAAAGACTGTTTTGATTCTAATTAGTGTTGCCAGATTGAAAGCTTACCCACATGTGAGTCCTGTTAGACTTGAGGTTCATTAATCACTTACAGTTAGTGAGACTCTCCTGAGAGATTCTGCCACGTGTTAAATAAATATTATGAAAAATTTAAAAAGTAGTAATTTTCTCCAAAATCGAGCTCAATTCATCCTTCAGGGACATGTACACAACCCACAGATGTGATCAGACTTCCCAAGATTAAGTAGAAGCAGCTCTACCATTGTCTGCGTGAGCTATCAAGGGAATTTGCTGTGTGTTTCTCCAGGGATTAGCTACTGTCTTTATTGTCTGAAGAAGAATATTCTGTTCATATTCTGGTATCTGAGGCCTTGGCTCATGAATCAGTCATTGCAGTAATTACACTCTAGTCATCCACTCCTAAAATGCAAATGCCCCTAAGAAGGAGATAAAATTAAAATCCTCACTTTTAAAGGGTGTGTTCTTAAGTGGAATTTATAGCGCTCAGAAGCCCCTGAAAAAAGCCATCAAACCCCTGAAAAAAATACCAAATGTTATGTTCAGGAGAGAGTGTTTTTACCATCAAGTAAACAGCAAGCTCCTAAGTGAGGAAATGTTAGGAAGCACAAACTTGGGAGGGCTAGTTCTATTAAATGGCTTTCTATAGGCGTGGCTTTATTCACTTAGTGCTATAGCAAAGGTTTTCCATTGTGCTCATAATCTAATGTGAATGACAACATATTGCATAGTATTGACTAATGATTTACCTAGCACCTCTTTTATTTTCATTTAGTATATTTTTCTATTTCCATATTGCAAATAATTTTTATTATTTGTAGATCATGTCTACATTTTGTTAAAATTTTCAGAAGTTGAATTACTCTAAATGAACATGTTCTGCAGCTCGGTTACAATTAAACTGCTCTTCAACAGAATCTTTGTTTTAATAAAAGTAGAACTGCCTTACATATCTGACTCTCCTTCCTTAATCCATTTTGGTGAGCAGCTTTGCTGGGGACCTATCCAGCCATCATTTGGGTTGTTCTCCTGGGCTTCACGCACACTGCCAAGTGAGGCCCTTACCTGACTTTAAAGGGCCAGCTTGGCCAATTCAGCTCCATTTCAGGAAAAGCAGACATTGACTTCCACAGTCAGTGGAAGTGCTGCTACGCACTTCGTGCCCACAGTGCTCAGGAAAGGGTGGCAGCAGTTGCCTAGAGAGAGGACATTGCTTTATTACCCCTGCTTCTGCTGGGCAAAAAAAAGTTTTCAGTATAGGACTTGCAAAGGACTCTGATAGAAGTCAGCATCAAACTCGGACCTGGATACCTGGACCAAGGCTTTGAGTGACCCTATAGATATGAAAACTCATACCAGGCAGGGGTCAAGATCATGCGACCAAATAGGACCCAATACATATGGAAATAAGATAATAGCAAGTGTTAAATACTATGCAATATACCTGAGCTATACACATGAGGAAAATATGACTTCTATGTGCCAGAAATACATCGTTTACAGGAGGAGAAAGTAAATAAAAGTAAATAACCCAGTGAAAAGACTGCTATCATTTCAAGTGCTCTAGATGAAGAACTTTACAAAAATTTACAAAAAAACACACAAATGTAAATAATTTTTAAATAGTATAAAATTGTTCAATATCATTGCAATGGAATTTGAATTTACTGACTGCTGGGCAAAATCAATAATCTGACTTTCTCCTTAAAGGGGACCTTGGTTACAGAACAGCACCAGAAATGGCTCCAGGAAAGAGATTGTGAGAGCAACCCTCTGCAGACATTCAAATATACAGTGTACCAATTGTGTGTGCTGGCTTTCCCCTTTTCTTTACTTTCCTTTGGGGTGTCT
The DNA here is from genome assembly GCF_963259705.1 of Myotis daubentonii. Classification (NCBI taxonomy): domain Eukaryota; kingdom Metazoa; phylum Chordata; class Mammalia; order Chiroptera; family Vespertilionidae; genus Myotis; species Myotis daubentonii. The sequence goes on along the minus strand of NC_081845.1, from coordinate 42,271,508 downwards.
AGAAAAATAAAATAGATCCCTCTCATGAGAAACCTAGGGATCCTTGTTAGACTAAATGTGCTAAAATACCTATTCCTACTAAACACTGCATTTTATTAGAGCTGAGTCTTTTATTTATCTTTCCATATTATACACCTGGCACAGTAATCGATAATGTTATTGTTCAGTAAATAGTTTCTGAATGAATGAATGAATGAATGAATGAATGCCTGAATTTCTTCCCCAGAGTATAATGTTGTGGAGAACTGCCAAATGGTTAATTAAATTCTGTAATAGGGTGGTTTCCCTGTGTGTTCACAATGTGTATAATGTTTAATAGACAGGCATGAGTATTATGTTGACAGAACTTAGGCCTGAATTATTCATGAGACTTGTATTCAACAAAAAGTTCCATGCAGGATCTTACAAGTATGCTCCATACAAAAATGTTCATCCTATCTAATAAAGAGGGAATATGCTAATTGACCCTCATGCCATCACAAAAGATGGCGGAGCCCACAGCCAATAAGGAGGGAATATGCTAATTGACTGCCCCACCCTCAAACATGGTGGCACCCACAGCCACAAGATGGCCAGCAGGGGAGGGCAGTTGTGGGTGATCAGGCCAGCAGGAGAGGGAAGTTGGGGGTGATCAGGCCAGCAGAGGAGGGCAGTTAGCGGTGACCAGGCCAGCAGGGGAGGGCAGTTGGGGGCGACCGGGCTGGCATGGGATCAGTTAGGTGTCAATAAGGATGGCAGGGAGTGGTTAGGAGGTGATCAGGCTGGCAGGCAGAAGCAGTTAGAGGCAATCAGGCAGGCAGGCCGGCGAGCGGTTGGGAGCCAGCAGTCCCGGATTGTGAGAGGGATGTCTGGGATCCCCCGAGGGGTCCCAGATTGGAGAGGGTACAGGCTGGGCTGAGGGACACCCTCTAGTGTATAAATAAAATAGTTTATTAAATGATAGTTATTTCTACTTACAACTTAAACAATGGGGAGATTCTTATGGATCTAAATCATATCCTACACACACAATGGCAAATCTATGAAAATAAATGAATTTAAATGTTACTTCTCTTAGTATAGAAAAAAACGTTCCAGTTTTAGGATGAAAGAGCTGAGTAAAGATTTGGGCAACTGTCTGGCACTTAGGCTATAACAGAATTTGTTATGCTGAATATTCCAATTGGAAAATATCAATAGGGTGTTAATTGAAATAAGTTATTTTGTTAAGAGAATTAACTTTCTCCCTTGGATAATGTCATGTAGTTTGTTTGTTTTTTTCAATATAGCAAACTGAATTTTATTGAAAATAAACACAAATATTTGAAAATTACATTTTGTTAGAGAATTTAAATGTATTATTAACAAAAGCGTTTTTAAATTTACATATCACTGTTCTTAAAGTGTTCTTAAATTTGAAAATCATGTTAAATTTACCCTAGAGCTAAATTTATTGTAATGAAAATTTTGGCATATACTTAGCCAAAAAAGTGATACAGTACCTTTAGCTTGATGCTTACCAAAGGGCATATAAGTTATAGTGAACAAAATAATGTGGAATTGAAATCATTCTTAAAGAGTTGACTGAATGTCAGCTTGTCTTCTGAATACTTCACTATGTTAAGCCTTCATTTGCCCTAGGAAATATCATGGAGTTTAGATCTTTGATGCATTTAAAATAGTACTGAGATATGCCAAATTTCATTACATTTAATCCTTTAGTAATTTGCCTTTCAAAAGAGTGGTAGGGAAATAGGCTGCTATCTATTTATACTTTATAGTTTAGTGATATGGTTCATATTTTTAACAAACTAGTTTGGTATGCTCTACTTCATAAATCTTCAGCACAAAAATATGATAGATATAAACTGCCAGGGATTCATTCATTAACTATTTTATAAAAAGCATCATTTGATTTCTGAAATTTAGCCATTACCTGGTTCCTCTAGCAGCTACTTTTTCTGAAGCATTTCTGTCTCTTCCCCCATATCTCCCCTCCTTTTCACCCACAGTGGGTGGCCTACATTTCCTTTTTCTACTTTGGGAGCAGGGTTGGCAGATAGAGAGTGCCATGTTATTATCCTCAGAGACCCTAAATTTGTCAGCATATGGGGACTCTAATCACTTACTTGTGGAATTGGTCAGTTCGTAAAGATGAATATTTTGTTGACTTCAATGCTCAATTCCCCACATTTCCTTTCTAGTTTTCAGATGGCTGGTGTTTTTCAACTAAGATAAAGTGATGTAACATGTGACATGCAATTGTTAAAATACATAATAAATTAATTTATTTTTTTTGCAAATGTGATGTGGCAGAACCCTAGGATACTGAATAATTTTTAGTAAAAGCTTCACTGTGGTGCATATTAACAGTTGGATATCACATCCACATTCTGCCAACTTCGAGATGTTGCGGTAGTACAGGGAAGGGGCTGCTGAGATTACAGTAGAGTGCCCATCAGTGGGTTCAGGGCTCCTGCTGCGCTAGCTACTGGGTCTCATGCTCACAGGTGCAGCCAGTGGCAGGTTCCTGCAATCAAAGGCCACTACTGACAGAAAGACTACAGTCATTTTAATCAGTCTTCGGCAAAGCTAGCAGTAAATGGACTAAGGGAATCCACTTTCCTGGGAATTGCCACTGTGGCTTTAGTGTTCTGCTTGAATTGAGGCAGCGTGATACGATGTTGAATCAGTAATAATGGAATCAAACATTCTACTGGATCTGAGCCTACTTTTTTAAATTAATTTTTTTATTGATTAAGGTATTACATATGTGTCCTTATCGCCCCATTGCCCCCAACCCCCGCTCATGCCCTCACTCTCGGGTTGTCTGTGCCCATTGGTTAGGCTCATATGCATGCATACAAGTCCTTTGGTTGATCTCTCCCCCTTACACACTGCTGGTGGGAATGCAGACTGAGCCTACTTTTGTTCTAAAAAGTTACTCTGATTCCTGATCTAGGAAACAGCACTGTTAATTATTCACAAGGCAGATATAGCGAAGGTTTACACAGTATGTCTAAGACATTTCTAAGTGGACCACAGAATATGTACACAATGGTGAAGAACTGAGATACATGGTACTTTATGTTTAATGTAAGCACAATGTGTTAAAATCCAAAGTACTGAAATTTTAAAAGTTTTTTAATGTATATATGTATAAAATGTAAAATGTCAAATGAGTCTAATAGGTATTTTCCCCACACCCAAACAAATGCAAAAATAAGCATTCCCCTACTCTTCTCCTCTATATTTTACCCCATGCCAGTAAGCATTTCCCCCTCTCTTAGCTAGTTAGCTATGTATTCAGAGATTTACCGCAGATGTATATGAGTAAACAGTTGGTTATTTTCCTTCCTGTTTCTGTCTATTGTTTTTGTGTGGCGGTATTCCATATTATTTTTCTCTTTTCTTAAGTTATGTCTCAGTTTTGGGATTTTTATGTGTAGTTACCATTAATTTTATGAAAAAGGAAGTGTCATATATGCAGTAATCCTTTTTCTTTGAATGCATCTGATCTCCATCTCCTTTGCAAATTCAGACTTTTACCCCCTCCCTTTTTATGTTTTGGTTGTCACAAATTATCCCTGTTTATACTGTAAGTTTGTTTGTGATCTTACTCATAGATTTGTGACCTTTTGTTTTTTGTTTCAAGTAGAATAACCTTCATGAGTATTCCCTGCAACAGAGGTGTTTTGGTGATAAATTCCCTCAGCTTCTGCATGTCTGGAAAATCTTTATTTCTCCCTCATATCTAAAGGATTGGAACTTCAAGGGGAGAGACGAATTGGATCACTCACACCACCATACCTCTGATATCATTCTCATAATCTTCTCTTACATACACAACAAACACTTACTAAATACTATTTTCCTGACCTGGTATTAATTGTCACTATTTCTGGATTTTTAACACTGTACACACTTTATTTTTTTACTTGACATTATCATGTTGTACACATTTTATTTTTATTTTTTTTACTTGACATTATCATGTTGTACACATTTTATTTTTATTTTTTACTTGACATTATCATGTTCTCATGTAGACCTGGTTTCTCAAGGACCAGATGGATCACTTAGTATTTGGTGATGCAGACCAATCATAGCTTGATAGTATGGGACCTGGAGCGAAGCAAAATCACAATAAATACCAGTTGTAATTTATTATTATTTTGCATAATTTAAGGATTGGTGCATTTTTTCCTTATTACACATGAAAAGTGTTATGTGAAAAATAACTGCAATTTGATTAAATCATCTAGAATAACCCTGCAATGTTTGTCTGATCCTCCTCATGCTAGAAGTGCTTGGATTATTGGCTCATTGCATTTCTTATAAAGGACGTAATATTTTCTTAAAGGGCTTTCCCATTTAATATCTCATTTTATTCTTATAATTTCCCTATGTGGTGGGACAAAAATTATTGCAATTATTTCCCAAAGGGAATACAAATGCAAGTGGCTGAGATATTTTATTTGAATCAAAAAGGCCCACAATGGCAGAGGTGTAAGGTGTTGGGGAGGAGAACCCAGAGACCCGGGCTCTGGTCCTGACTCTACTTCTAATGCCTTTGTATGTGCAACAGGGACAAAATTCCCTGCTCTACCTAAAGACCTCACAGCCTCATTCTGAGAAACAAGGACAATAGCATGGAAGGTGACTTCACACCCCCACAGTGCTAGACAGATATGATATTCCACAATGTGAAAAACATGTTATTCAGTTCAGGCTAAATCTAGCTCTAGCTTCTCTGTAAGAGAAAAAAAAGATGACTTTTCCACAGCACTTTTGGAGGGAAAAGTGACAGAGAAATCTTTTATGATTGAGAAAGTTTTTATATTTCCTGAGGAAAGGAAAGTTTTATTATTTCCCACTGGGGGACCAATAAAAAAGCAGTCTTAGACGAGAGAATGTGGCAAGAGTCATGAACTTTAAATCGGGATATTTGGGTTTAAATCCTGCCTTTGGCACTAAGTAACTGTGCAAACTTTTCTTAAACACTTGAAAAATGTAGACCCCGAATTACTTCGTGTACAGTGAAGTTATACTAGAAAATATTGAGGGTCTAACACTTTCTGTTGCTAGAATTCTGCTTTCTAAATGGAAAGCGTTGTGAAATTGCTAAATACAGTAATACCTCAGTTGAATTGTGGGTTCTATAAATGTGATACTCTGAATAATAAAACTTTCCAGTTAACAGGGAGGTAAGTTATCTGTTTCTTTTCTTTTTATATCCCTCCTCTCACTACTTTTTTGTTTTTGCTAACTCCCTCTCACAGATTTTTCTTGCATACATTTCTCTGAAATACCCTTTCCCTAGCCCTCCCTCATCTTTTTAAATTTCAAACTACCTGCTTGCATTTCTGACCACAGAGTTTCAGGATGATCCTGGTTTTGTAACCCAAGCAATCACATAACTTTTAGTGCTCCACATTTTTACAGTGACAAGATAACCAACATCAGAATATTTGAGGGGAATCTGTGATAAGCAGAATGGCACTCCAAAGATACCCACACCCTAAATCTCCAGACTCTGTGCATATGTTACCCTATATGGCAAAAGGGACTTTATAAATATAATTAAGGAGCTTGAGGCAGGAAGATTATCCTAGATTGCCTACATGGACCCAAAATAATTACAAGGGTCCTTATGAGGAAAAGAGGAAGAGAGGAGAGTTAGAGTCAGAAAAAGAGATGTGACAATAGAAGCAGAGGTCAGAAAACGAGATTTGAAGATGCTACACAGCTGGCTTTGAAGCTGATGAAAGGGGCCCCAAGCCAAGAAATGCAGGCAGCATCTATAAACTAGAATAGGCAAGGACATGGATTCACCCTAATCTCCAGAAAGAACTCACAACTGCTGAGCGTCATAATACCCATTTCAAACTTCTGACCTCCAGAACTGTATGACAATGAGAGTGAGTGTTTTGTTTGTTTTTTTTTAGGCCAAGTTTGTAATAATTTGTTAGAGGCAACAGGTAACTAAATCAGAGCTACCTGCTTTTCTCAGTAGTTTGACTCATCTGTAAATTGGATTGTGGTTTCACTGCTAGTTCCTGCAAGATCTTAAGAAGTTCTGTGTATTTTGAAAATTTCCAGAATGCTTCAATCCTCAAGCTAGTTATAGAAGGTAAAAAATAAATAAAAAGATATGTGTATCACAATACAGATTGCATTGCATTTACATTGCCTTTAACCTATTTCCAGCATTACTGATGTCCTCAGATAATCATAAGGAGCTACCTTATGAGATTTCTAGATAATGTTTAATATCCTTTGAAATCCTGAGTTTATATTATTATACTAGAGGCCTGGTGAACTAAATCCATGCCTGTGCCTGCTCGCAGTCCAGGAACCCTTGGGGGATGTCTGACTGATGGCTTAGGTCTGGCAATCAGACATCCTTGGTGCAATTAGGGCCAGGGAGGGACATAGGAGGTTAGCCAGCCGGGGAGGGGCCACAGAAGGGCTCCAGAGCGTGCCTGGCCCATCTTGCTCAGTCCCGATCGGCCGGACCCCAGCAGCAAGCTAACCTACTGGTCTGAGCGTCTGCCCTCTGGTGGTCAGTGCGCATCATAGTGAGCAGTTGAGCGGCCTTAGCATATCATTAGCATATTACGCTTTGATTACTTGAACAGAGGACTGAATAACCAGGCACTTAGCATATTAGGTTTTTATTATATAAGATTGTAGAAACAAATTAGAAACCATCCAAGCATATCAACTCATATCTCCTTACCATAATTATAGTCTGTGTGACCCAGAATGGAACCTATGACCTTTCAGTCTGAGGGTAGAGGCTGAGCCAAACTGGCTAGAGCTGGAATAATTTCCAAGGAGTATATGAGACAAACATGGGTAAGGACAAATGAAAGGATCAACAGAATGTGCTTAGAGTGGTTGAAATTGAGACCATGAATATAAGTAACTTTTCAGCTGCCCACATAATGTAGATTGAACCAGAAGTTGGAATTTGTGACTAGATTTTTGTGGTTAAAAGAAAATACAAAACAGGATCTATGAATTGATGTTGGTGACCTTCAAGGTGAAAGAAAAGGAAAAGAGAATATCATGAGGGAAGCACTGGGGAATTGGCTGCTGCTAGTGGTCAGAGAGAAAATCGAGGGAGTTTATAATTAATTGACATGAGAGTTATCTTTAAAATTGAATAGCATATATAGACAAATGAGAACCTGAGAAACATAATGGTTACCGTAGAGTGGACTATGATTTGCAGTTATTATTGCAGAGGTTTCAAGGAGAATTAGATCCACATGGAGACTGAGGATAGGAGAGACAGAGATCATTAGATTTTAGAAGAACCAAGAATGTGAAGGTTTGTTGATAGATTGAACTATCTTAAGAATGGGGCAGGATGTTGAGGAAGAAAAAGAGACAACATTTTCCATAAATGAGAGGATATGCATAAATAACTGAGAAGATGAATGACAGAAGGACAGGAAAATATTAATGCAGCTGATGAGAAGGATCAGAGAAGGGAAAATGTATTTGGCAACAGAATGGACTAATAAAAGGTAGAAAGCAGCATAAGGAGCTAAGAGAATATAAACTCACCCTTCTGCTTCTGTTAGAATAAGGAATAAATCAAAGAGTAAAGAAAAAAAAATAGTAAACACATTTCCACATTTGATTCAGCCTTGGGCAAACTACGGCCCGCGGGCCGGATCCGGCCCGTTTGAAATGAATAAAACTATTGAAAAAAAAGACCGTACCCTTTTATGTAATGATGTTTACTTTGAATTTATATTAGTTCACACAAACACTCCATCCATGCTTTTTGTTCCGGCCCTCTGGTCCAGTTTAAGAACCCATTGTGGCCCTCGAGTCAAAAAGTTTGCCCACCCCGGATTAGATGATAATTAGAAGCAAATTAAGTAGGTTACATCATCCCAGTCCAAGATAGCTATTAGTCATTGAGAATATTTTGGATATGGGTTTTTTTGGTTTTGTTATTTTTGTTTTTGATGTGTATGCTTATTTAAGATATGAAAATGATGATTTTTAGCAAAATTCCTCATTATACCCAATATTTCACTTATTGGCAAGAGTTTGGCAGTAATCTTATCACAATATTAATGTCTCTAACTTTATAAGAGGTCAATTTTCTTATACATTGCCTGTATTTATTAGATAAGAATGATCTAAGGTGTTTGGCCCTTAGCCTGTTTTGGAAACTACTTTTAGGTTTGAATATTTGTTTATGCCTAAATCTTTCACCCTCAAAATACTACTATTCCACAAAAGAGATAAAAATACACACAGAATTGACAATATTTGAAGCCACAGCTTCAAATAATTGTTAAATAACTATGACTCATGTGATGATAAAAATATATAATCTAATGACAGTAACAATAGAAAAATCGGGTTTAAAATGTGGCAAACAAACATATACAATTTTTGGTAAGAGCATGAGATATTATTTTCAAATATTTTTAATTTTTATAGCCAACGGACTGGCCTCTGGGTCCCTCCCCCCGCCTGCAGGCTCCAGGGAACCAGAGCCATGCTGCCATCAAACTGAATGAATCTGGAAGCAAGTCCATCCTTATAGTGCCTCTAGGAAGGAATACAGCCCTGTGGACCCTTTGCCTTCTGCCGGGAGCCGGTCCATCCTTGCTGTTTCAAAGGACCTGGCATATATGGCATACGGTTCTTAATATGTTTGCTCACCTTCTTGGCACTATGTGTTTTAACCAAGGTCTCCTCTCTGAGAAAGGTTGTTTCCCCAGGTAAGGATTTTCCCCTGAAGTTAGGGAGGGAATAAAACCCCTCAACTAAGTGCCAGGCGGGTAATTAATCACTTTAACTACGAACAATCATGCTTAAGCTACATAATCTTTACTCCCTGGAATGGAGATAAGAAATGCCCTAACCTTTGTAATAGAGATTGATAGGATTAAATCAACTGGTATAAATACAGATGTAACAAGACAGAAAGACAGAATTCAGAAGACAGAACTTCAGACACAGGACTTAGAAGACAGAACCAAGAGAGACAGAAACTAGGCACAGAACCTACACAGAACGTTCTCTAGAGACAGAATGGCAAAGGATCCTGGACTGAACCTGACTACAGAAATTGGCAAGAGAACCTGACTAGAACCTGGTGACTGAACCTGGCTGGAGAACCTGGACAGAACCTGGCTGGAGAACCTAGCAAGAGAACATGGATACAGAACCTGGCTGGAGATCCGAAGCAGAACCTCTCTGGAGATCGAGACCAGAACTTGGCTGGAGATCCTGGCTAGAGATCCTGGCTAGGCTGCTGGTCAACTGAACACTGTCTCCGTGTCCTTTCTTCTTCGCCGACTCCATCCACACCTTTGGGGACCCCTGGACCTGCTGGGGTTGGACCCCGGCATCTGGCGCCCGAACAGGGACCCCTAGGTAAGCGCTCCGCACTCGGGACGGATAGGACTCCACCATAGGAAAAGGATGGATAGTCTTTGCCGACTCCGTCCACACCTTTGGGGACCCCTGGACCTGCTGGGGTTGGACCCCAGCAGCCTTCAACCTGTGAAACTAAGCAGAGGATCCAACTGAGCAATGCTATACCTATACTTTAAACATTGTAGAACTGTGAGATAATAAATTTGTGTTTTGCCCTAGCCAGTTTGGCTCAGTGGATAGAGCATCAGCCTGCGAACTGAAAGGTCCCAGGTTTGATTCCAGTCAAGGGCACATGCCCAGGTTGTGGGCTTGATCCCTGGTTGGGGACATGTAGGAGGCAGCCAATCCATGATTCTCTCTCATCATGGATGTTTCTGTCTCTCTCTCCCTTTTCCTTCCTCTCTGAAATCAATAAACATATATTTTAAAAAAATAATAAATTTGTGTTCCTAATTATTAAACTTGTAGTAATTTGTTATAGCAGAAATAGAAAATTAATAGACTTTCAAGTAGTAGAAACCAGAGTTTAGTCTAGAATAATAGGTAAAGACAAGCTACTTGCCTCTGATGAGGCAAAAAATTAATTACAGATTATTAACTGAGCTAAATGTAAAGACAAAGTATCAACAAAATGAGTCCAGTAAAAACAAAAAGATTTATATACATAGCCCAAAAGAGGTCTCCTTAAATACTAGATAAAATGTAAAAGCCATAATTGAAACACTGGAAATTTGATTATAGTAAGATATAAAGGCTTTGACTTATCAAAATGGGCATTAAGAAAGTTAAAAAAGAAGCCATAGACTGGGCTTGCCTTAAGGATTATTCAAATTAAGAAGAAAAATACAAATCTACTAATACAAATCTACTAAAATCACACAGTACGTGATTTATTTTTATACATAGAAAGAGTCTTGAAGGTTTTTGACAATTAATGGAGCTGTGTTTGAGAAAGAAACTCAGATTAGAGCAATAGGCACTTGGCACACAAAGATAATCAAATCAATGGTGCTGTTTGAATAACCAAGAAAAGATATTAAGTTTAGATACAATTTATTGATTTAAAACTTTTTTTTATAAAAGTAGAAAAGAAACTAAAATGGCCCTGACCAGGTAGCTCAGTTGGTTAGAGAGTCATTCTGATACATCAAGTTGTGGGTTCCATCCCCAGAACGGGCACATACAAGATGCAACCAATGAATGAATAAATAAGTGAAAAACAAGTTTCTCTCTCTCTCTCTCTCTCTCTCTCTCTCTCTCTCTCTCTCTCTCTCTCTCTCTCTCTCCATTCCTTTCTCTAAAATCAAGAAATAAAAAAAAATTACAAAAAGAAACTAAGATGGACAAATTACACTGAAGCTAGTCTAATAGTGACTAGTTCCAGCACCAGTGAGTGAGAGCAGCTCTAGGAAGAAAGATGATGATTTTATGTCAGGCATTTGATCCAAGAAAAAACCAAGAGGGTTTTTCATAAACACTTCCTTTTCCCATTCTTCCAAATGTGAATAAAGATGCCATAGACAGACTGAAAACACAGTGGTTTTCTTCTAAATCTCTCTTGAGCAAGAGTCTGAGTTCTAAAGCAAGCATGTCAAACTCATGGCCCGTGGGCCGCATGCCTCATTTATTTGGCCCATGTCAGCCTTTGAGTTTGACATGCTTGCTCTAAAGGATATTTCTAGGACCATTTCTAAGGAATGATACCTCAGTACCACCGAACATCTTACTTGGGAAGTCAAGAAATAAAGACCAAGATCCACGTTTGAAAACTCTATAGATTTCATAAATGTTAATACTTTCCTATGCTTGCCATTTTTATTTTCTCTTGCCTATTTCACTTGTGCTTATTTTTAGGAAGAGAAAGAAACTGGGATATTGGGAAAACCAGCCAATCTTAAGGAGCAATATTTACCAAGATATTGAGTTAATAATCTTAGCTTCAGAAATGAAAATCAAGCAAGAGAACTGGGGTTCACTGGTATGGTAGGCAGAAGACTAACTCCCCAAAGATGCCACATCCTAACCCAAAAAACTGTGACAATATACTTAATGTGGCAAAGGGGACTTTGCAGGTGTGACTAAGGAACTTAAAATAGAAAAAGTATCCTAGATTATCCAGGTGGGTCCAATATAATTGCCAAAGTCTTTATAAGAGCAAAGCAGGTATGAGGAGGGCGGGGCGGGAGATTTTAAGAAGCTAGAATACTGGCTTTGAAGATGGAGAAAGGAGCAATGAGCTAAAGCATCACATAGCCACCACTGCCATTTGGATTTTAGTCCCATGAAACCCATTTTGGGTTTTTGATGTGCAGAACTCTAAGATTAGTTTGTGCTGGTTTAAGCCACTAAGTTTCTGGTAATTTATTACAACATCAATAGAAACTGATACAACTAGGAAGTGATCTTAAAGACTAAACCATTGAAATGATGTGCTGTTTCCAAACAAATATATAAAAGTTGTATGTGGTTCTCCCTAAGGCAGAAAGAACTGCCAGAAAACACCTTCAAAATGCTTTGAATAAAAGATTCTAACTTTATATCTATTCATTAATTTCAATGACTTTTAGGTCTTAAGGGGCTTTAGAAAAAAATTCTTGTCAAGCCCCTAAATATTACAGATAAGAAAACTGAGGCCTAAAATGGGGGTGGTGATTTGACACTCACCTATTAGTGAAAGAATTAGAACTAAGATGTCCTGATATTTCCAAATGGTATAAAAGATGGAGAAAGAAGAGAACGTGTAGCTCCTCCCTTTTCTCCAACTAAATTTAAAAACAAAATGTCAGGCGCATGCTAAGGATAGTCCAGTTATATGCATGGCCAAAGACATATATTAGTAAAAGCTGGAGAATGTTCAAGGCAAAGTCACACGATCAAGAGAAGAATGTGTGTCCAGTCAGATTTTAAAGGAAATGATTTATTTTCTAGTTTCCTCAATTTCTCTGGAGAAACTTTAAAAAGGTGCACTAATGAAAGAAAAGAGCATAAAGATGGATTTCTTTGCATGCTAATGGATAACTAAACAAAGACTAATAAAGATTCAGTGATCATGCTGATTAGATTACACTGGCTTGTTTTTCACTCTGTAGGCAGTAGCGCTACCCAGATTCTAATACAAATTATGCAATTAAAGGTAGCTGTGGAAGCCGTATTTGCACCTATCACAGAATGTCTCTTTGTTGTGATGGGGCAGCAGGGTAATGTCTTGAAAGTTCCAGGGATCAGGATAATCATCTGAGGCCTTTTATATAGACTAACCTTTTGTATTGACAGTTAACATACAAAGGACAAGAGAACAAAATCTTTGTATGAATTAATTTAGTAAAATTCAACATATTCTGAATTACAAAGCTTTTGAAATTACCAGATCTTAACATGAATTTGTTTGAGAACCCTCTAAGCCAGTATACTATGATATGTTTATTTCCATCATTAAATCCTGACAATTAGACAGCATGGAAGAAAATATATGTTATGCCAAAGAGGGCTATAAAAATAAAAATGTTGAAAGTCTGTGATTTGGATCCTTTTTAAGTACACTGAAATATCTTGAAATTAATGTTTCCTAATCTATAAGTGGAGAGCGCCCATATGCTGTGTTTCCACCTAATTGGAATTCAAGGATGAGTCAATACAACAACCTTATTTGTAATTAAATTTTGGATTTAGGTTAAATCCACTTGAGTCATAAAAGCTCCTGGGAAAATCTCTTCTTGGCAATAATGCAATCAGAAAAATTCACATACTTTGAAATGCTAAATTTTGGACACCAGCAACAAATAATACACATAGAAAAATACTTAGACTGTTATAATGAAAAACATTCATCCAAACTGACATTTATTTTGAGATGAGTTAGTTCTGCAATTTCTCATCCTAAAACATCACTTATATCATCTAATATAATTCAAAATCATTTGCCAGACAGTAAGACTGAGAAAAAATTTAGATTCTCTTTACTTCTTAGGCATTTCTTGATTAATCATATATTTTCTAATGTACTTCTATAGACTAACTTAAACATAATGTGAATATTTACAATAAGTAGAGAATGAAAAAGCATCTATCATGTAGTTAGAACAGATACATTGGGAACTTTCTAAAAGTCAGAAATTAAAGTGTAATACTTTTCACAATTGCACATAGGCATTGATCCCCAGCCAGGTACTGGGGAGAGCCACTGTGAAGGGTTAGCCTTGGGTTTTAATAGCCACTGTAAAGGAATCACCCAGGGACTTGCAGTAAGATTGTTCAACCATAACATTTTTAAAGGGCTCCCATCATCTTTTAGAGTTTAGACAATCTCTCTAAGGGGGGGAAAAATGCTGATCACATATGTTTTAAGCAGAAAAAAAGCCTTAAATACACAATTTTCTGGTTGCCTTTTTAGAAAACCATTAAACTAATATAAGTAGTTGCAAATAAGTTAATTCCCTCTCTTTTCCTTGTTCTTAATAACTTTTTTTCATAAATAAAACTATAATTAATTATAATAGAATATTGCAAGTTTAAAGTACATACAGGTTTCTTTCTTCCTGCTCAGATGCAGACCAGGTCATGAGTAGTCCAAGCGCTGCTGTCTAGGCTTGGTTTGGTGGCTTCAGTGTCAGTCACCTAGGATCCTCCTATTTTATGGCTCATTCCCGGACTACTGCCTACATCACTGCAACCCAACATGGCTCCAAATTGCTCTCCACCATATTTGCATTTCTAATCATTAAAGAAATAACCCAGGGTCATAAGCATCAATTCTCTTAATATTCCAATAGTCAAAACTTGGTCACAGGGCCACACATAAATACATCTTAAGCGGAGAAATACAGTCTTCATTGTGGTTGTCTTAAACCCAGCTAAGTTTGTGGTGTGATTACTGTTAGAAGAAGAGGAAAGTAGGTATTAGGGGAAAAAATAACAAGCCTTGGCCCTATCACCCTAGTCAAATTTTGAGTAAATCAAAATTATTTTTTTCTTTTCTTTTTTTGTTTTAACCATTTAATCCTTTTACCCCTGCACTGCTTCTGGAAGCTGTTCCTCCCAGGCAGTGACTCAGGCTCTACTCCTTGTTTCTCACATCAACATGTATCTGTCCTTGGCCCTGCTGTCTGAGAGCCAATTACTGTTTTCTTTTCCTGAATCACAATACATTCTTTTGAAATTTTTTTAAAAACTGGACACGAAGTATAAAATAAATATATAGGATTCCATATTTACATAAATAAATGACTGGATCTATAATAATAAAAGCGTAATATGCTAAATAGACCGAACAGCTGAACAATCTTCCAGACATCATTCCAGATGTCCTTCTGGACAAAGCCACGGCAGCGAGGGCCGAGGCAGAGGCAGTTAGGGGTGATCAGGCAGGCAGGTGAGTGGTTAGAGGCAAGCAGGCAGAGTGGTTAGGGGTGATCAGGCAGGCAGGCAAGCAGTCCCGGATTGCAAGAGGGATTTCCAATTGCCAGTTTAGGCCCAATCCCTCAGGGTCTTAACTGGCAGTTGGACATCCCCCAAGGGGTCCCAGATTGCGAGAGGGTGCAGGTGGGCTGAGGGACCCCTCCCCCCACTGCAAGAATTTCATGCACCAGGCCTCTAGTTAATAAATAACCGAGAAGTCTAGAAAATGTCCCAGGTAGAAAGATTCCAAATAATTTATTTAGACACTTTGTACTCAGGGAGGTGACAATGTAACTCCACACTCTGTAAATATGGACTGTGTATTGTGACTTCCTTCCAAAGAGTAGAGTATTGAAAGGGGAGAAAAAAAGAACTTTGCAGTGGAGAACACTGACAAACACTACCTCAGGTGAACAAGTGATACGCCATTACTATGTATCCTTGATATGATGTCATGAGAAATGGCACTTTACCTCTGTGGTCCTCCTCCCAAAGACCCATCATGAAAAAAACATCAAACAATTTCCAGTTGAGGGGAATTCTGCAAAATGCCTGCCAAGTACTTTTCAAAACTCCCAATATCATCAAATAAGGGAAGTCTGTAAAACTAACAGCTAAGAGGGGTCTGAGAAGACATTACAACTGTCTTATAGCTGATAAGCAACAGGAGTTTATTTCTCATAGTTTGGATGCTGGAAGTCCAACATCAGGGCACCTGCATGGTTGGGTGAGGGCCTTCTGGTTCTTAGATTTCTTGTATCCTCACTGGTGGGGTGGCCAGGGGTCTCTTATAGGAGCACTAATCCCATTCAGGAAGCCCTGCTCTCCTGGACTAAGCCCTTCCCAAAAGCCCCACCTCCGAATGCCATCCTAATGCACAGTAGGATTTTACCATCCAAAATTCGGTGGGAGACAAATATTCAGACCATAGCAATAACAAAATGTAATATGGTGTTCTAAATGGGGCAACTCTGTTTCTCTGTTTTATCCTTAGTAAAAACCAAGGGACACTGAATAAAGTATAAACTTGAGTTAATGATAATGTATCCACACTGTTTCATTATTTGTGACATTAAAATAATAATGTAATTGTATATTACATGTAATAAAAGATGTTAATACTTTGGGAGATATGGGAACTCTATACTATCTTTGCATTATTTTTTGTAAATCTAAAAATACTCCAAAATTAAAAGGTTATTCTAACCAAAGATACCTTATTATTGCACATAATTTGCAAAATCATAGCTAAACTAAGAAAAATGAGGAGATAATTTCCTAAGAAATTTCAGCTAAGCTGTGTAAAACAAATAAGAATTTTCATGGGCCCTGACTGGTTTGGCTTAGTGGATAGAGCATCGGCCTGCGGACTGAAAGGTCCCAGGTTCGATTCCGGTCAAGGGCTCGTATGGATGCGGGCACATTCCCAGTGGGGTGTGTGCAGGAGGCAGCTGATTGATGTTTCTAACTCTCTATCCCTCTCCCTTCCTCTCTGTAAAAAATCAATAAAATATATATAAAAAAAGAAAATAAAAAAATCAATAAAATATACTTTAAAAAAAATTTTCATGGCAAAAGTCTGAACCTGATGCATTATTATAAGATTATTCAGTTATAAGACTATCAGTTCAAAATTCTGTCTAGGTATTTTTTAAGGCCTATAACTGAAAAGGAAATATTTAAAGAAAAAAATTAGAAATGTTTTATTTATTTACAATTTGTTTTGAAAAAAATTCACATATTATTAGAACAAAAATGAGAATCTTAAAGTAAATGATAAACATTTATACTGGGAACATTACTTACTCTGGATAAGAAAACAAAGTTAGGTCCCAATTTTATTTGTTATATCAAAATAAATTCCAGCTAGATGAAAAATTTAAATAATAATGAGAAATATCGGAGGTTTATTATTATAGGAAGGATGAAACTACTATGTAAAAATATCTAAGAAAGTTTTGTAAGTTATCTTGAACTAGGAAACCTTTTCTAATCATAAGAAAATCTGAGAATCATAATGCAAAAATATATTTTTAAATACCTAAAATTTTAATGTTCCTACCTGATTAAAGAAACAGCATAAACAAAAGCAAATTAAAAACTGTAAAATCAATCTTTTCAGCATTTGTGACACATTTGGAGTTAATTTCCTTAATGGATATAGCTTTCACAAATGGTGTCAAAAAAGGACAATGAAATAGAAAAAATGTGATGTGGTACCGGTAAATAATGAGGATTTTGTAATCAAAGAAAACATGATAATTTCAAGAGGAACATCAAAAGTGCTTTATTCAAAGTAATGTCCATCGTTAGCTTCACATTTCCCCCATCTTTCGGGTAATTTGTGGATACCATCCCAATAGAACTTTTCTTGTTTTGAGGCAAACCATTCAGAGATCCAATTTTCCACTTCTTCGTACGTTTTTAAGTGCTGCTCAGAAAGTGCTTCGTACATTTTGAAGTGTGCCATCTATCAAAACAAGTGGTAATCTGAAGGAGCAAGGTCTGGTGAATACAGAGAGTGGGTTAATACTTCCCAGGCAAGATCTTTTAACGTGTCTTTAACTGGTTTTGAAGTGTGTGATGGTACGTCATCATGAAGCAAAATTACTTTGCCATGTCTTCTGGCCCATTCTTGTCATTTTATGATCAAAGTGTGGTTCAAATTGATTATTTGATGTCAGTAGCAATCAGTATTAACAGTTTCACCTGGTTTTAGAAGCTCATAATACACCACACCTTCCTGATCCCACCAAATGCAGAGAGCATTGTCTTCTTTCCGAAGCGATTTGGCCTTGCAGTCGATGTTGATGGTTGACCTGGATCAATCCATGATTTTGTGCGTTGGAATTCTCAAAATAAATCCACTTTTCACAACCAGTCACAATTCAATGCAAAAAAGATTTTCTTTCCTGCAGTTGAAGCAACATTTTACTGATGACTTTTCGGTTTTCCATTTGTCTTTTGTTCAGTTGATGTGGCACCCATTTCCTTTCCTTTAAAATCTTTCCCATTGCTTGTAAATGATCGGAAATTGTTTGCTGAGCAATGTTTAATCTTTCTGCAAGTTGCTTTTGAGTTTGACACACATCTTCATCCAATAATGCTTGTAATTGCTGGTCTTCAAACTTTTTCGGTTGACCTGGACGTTCTTTGTCTTTCACATAGAAATCATCACTTTTAAAGCGTTTAAACCAGTGTTCACAAGTATCTTGAGATGGATCATGTTCACCATAAGCTTCCCAAAGTATTCAGCAGCACTTTTCTTCAAAATAAAGTAATGAATTAAAACTTCCCACAAATGCTTTTTGGCATGAAATTCGTCATTTTTAAGTGTAAAAATATCTATGATGTTAACACCTTCAGAAAATTTGACATATGAAGTTTTGAAGCTTGTTGTCAATGCAACAAAATAGCATACATATCAAATCGCATACATATCAACATATGTTTAACTCCATCTATTGAAAAAAATCTGCATTAGTAACCGGTACACCTAGTGTATACATAAAATATGCATATATGTGTATGTAAAATTATATGTTTATCTATAATTTATAGAAAAAATTATATATAATTTTTTATGTAGAAATAATTTCTGGAATGTTAAACAAAGAGCTCTAATATGACTTGCCTCTGGAAAACACTTTAAAGTTTTAGGGTATAGTAGTATTGTATTCCCATCTTATGTCATTAGAAACCCGATGCACAAAATCCATGCACTGGGGCGGGGGGCATCCCCCAGCCCAGTCTGCACCCTCTCACAGTCTGGGACCCCTTATTCCTTACTGCTCGCCTGCTCACTGCTCCTTACTGTTTGGCTCACTGCTCCTTAGCACTGCTGTGGAGGCAGGAGAGGCTCCCGCCACTGCCGCTGCACTCGCCAGCCATGAGTCCAGCTTCTGGCTGAGCGGCGCTTCCTGTGAGAGCACACTGACCACCAGGGGGCAGCTCCTGCATTGAGCGTCTGCCCCCTGGTAGTGAGTGTGCATCATAGCTACCGGTCATTCTGGTCATTCTGCCGTAATCATCACTTAGACTTTTATTATATAGACTAGAGGCCTGGTGCATGAAAATTCATGCACTGGGCAGGGTGAGGGGGATCTCTCAGCCTGACCTGTGCCCTCTCACAGTCCAGGAGTCCTCAGGGAATGTCCTACTGACAAGTTAGACCCGCTCCCCCTGCTGCTGCTGCCCGGCCTCCCTCTATGGGAGGTGACTTGATGGGTGATCAGGGGATGGTGCCGTCCTCATCACCCCACTGCTACACTGCCGTCACTGGGCCAATCAGGGGATGGCGTCACCCCCATCACCCCTCTTTGCCACCTGGCCACCCTCTGTGGGGGAGGCAACCAGATGAGCCAATCAGGGAATGGTGCCAGCCCTCCACATCACCCTCCACTGCCACTGGTCGCTCCCCCCGCCCCCATCGCCGTTCCCTCCCTCTGCCTGTTGGCACACGTCTTGGCTGGCCTGGTGCTGCCTGCTTGCCAGCCCCGACCCCCGCTAACTGGTCGTTCCACTGTTTGGTAGATTTGCATATTATGTTTTTATTATATAGGATTATTTCTTACATGTATAGTTGGTCCTTGAACAACATAGGCTTGAACTGCACAGGTCCACTTATCTGCAGATTTTTTTCAATAAATCCTGTAAATGTATTTCTCATCTTTAATCCTATAACAGGAGTGTTCCTTGAAGTCCCCTGCTCTAGCTAGATGCTGAATCAGATGTTCAAGGCCAGTCTAGCACATTTGAAGCCACAAACCACCACCAGACAAAATCTGGAATTCCTTTGCTACCCCAGCCTTCAATGGGTCTAGTAAGGCCCTAGCCACACCTGTCCAATGATTAGAACCTCTCACCTATTTCTCTCATTCTACTTGTACTAATTTGGTGTAATTGCATTCTTGTGCCAACCTGATTTGACTGGGAACATAAAAATAGGTCCCATCTCCTAAGGAGTTAAACCTATGGTTGTACCTCCAACCATGGCTTGGGGTTTTACTTCAACCCAAATATCAATCTCCTCACATAAAGCAAACTACATAGGAATAAAACTATTTCCCAGGGTATTCTCATACCTTCACACTAACTGGGTATACTGGGTCTTCTTGGACATTGTGATTTGGTTTCCTGTTCACTGTCCTTGGGGCCAGCATTAAACTTACTGGTCCAAACAGAGCTCAAAACATTCCCAATGCTCCTACTAGCCCATTGGTGAAGAGTTAGGACACTTTACACCTAAATTGACATGAATCATCACCCTTAGATCTGCATTGATACCCTCTTCCTCACTTAACTGCGTTCTTGCCATCTTCTGACATATTGGCCTTGCACATGGAAAAGGCTTTTTCTTTTGTATAAATATTAATATCTTTAGCACACTGCTATATAAAATAGTAAATCAAACTTATTCCAAAGCCATCCAATGTTCTAAATAAAGTATTATACTTTACATACTCTCCCTCTTATCTAAATTTCTTCAATTTAAATGATTCAACTATCTTTCATATGATCTACACAATGGGGCTTGTATGTACTTGTAAAGAACACATATTTAGAATTATAAAACTATTTCTGACTTTTCAAATATTCTTGGAAATTCAACACCTCCAGAGAGCAATGACAAGTAAATTTTTGTTTGAGCAATTAATAATACACATTCCATAAAAATGATACAAAACATATTTCATAGAAATTCAATATCTATGCATTAACTTATATTTTAAAACAATAAACTTTCCTCATTAGGGCAGTTCATTTATGTTTAATAATGGATATATTATATACTCTACCAACTTTATTCACATATTTTCTTTTATCATACTTATTAATAGTTTAATCAGATTAAAATCATTGGAAATGTAGTACTTTTAATAACTAGAGTCTTTACTTCACTAATCTAATGCTGTTATTTCCAAAATTCATCTTCTCAATTCTATCTAGCCACCTCTCTACATATAATGTAGGAACTGCTTAATCAAAATAATAAATATCTTCATAAAGCTAACTTATAATTAAGCATGTAGCAATGTAAAATCTTTACTTCTCAACCTATATTATTAGATATTCAATATGTCTATTTTAAAACAAATTAGTAATAAAATAATTTATATCAGAAGACTAAAACCCACATTTCTAAAGTTAGAATGAAGAAACATTGCCCTGAACCTAAAAGATTATAACTGAATAGAACCTACAACCTAAAAGATTATAACTGAATAGAACCTACATTTTACTTGGGTCTAGTTTACTGGCTTATATTTTTAAATTCCTTTGTAACAACTTCATTCTGTGATCTATCACAATCTTAGAATGTTTTGAGACTGATGTCTTAGGAAAGGTTTAAACTCTGTCAATCATGAAACAGTCAGAAGGCCCTGCTTGGGAAAGCTTTAATAGAAAAGAAGTCATAAATCAAGAGAAATACTTAGGAAGATGCCTTTAAGGCATTACCGTAGAAAAAGATCAATTATTCTGGTGGAGGAAGGAGAGTTGGGGCTTTGTTTTTTCTTAGTGTGTGTTTTCTTAAATAACTGAAGCTATTTTTATCTTGTATTTCCCGTTCCCATATTACTGAAATACATTAAAATACTAATAGACTATTCAGACTATTCAAAATGAAATATTTCTACAAATAGATCTCAGTGACAGGAATTTCAAAAAATTAAAAAAAAAATATTTCTAGCCCTGGCCAGGTAGTTCAGTTGGTTAGAGAGTTGTCAAGGCTGCTGGTTCAATGCCTGGTTAGGGCACATTGAAGAATCAACTAATGAATGCATAAGCAAGTAGAACAACAAACCTATGTCTATGTCTCTCTCTCTCCCTCTCTCTCTCTCTCTCTCTCTCTCTCTCTCTCTCTCTCTCTCTTTCCCTAATAGTCAATAAAATAAATTAATTTTTAAAAAGAATATTTCTAAAGCATACTGCATATGAATGCCTGCCTTGTACTTGCAGCCCTTCTGAAATAAGATGATACAGAGGTCAGCCCTTACCACTCATCCAGCTGATTGGTAAACTGAAAAGTTTCTACTTTATGCCACCATTTCAGTTCTGCTTCTTCTTCTCTCCTCCCTCCCCTCCCTGCCCCGCCATGTGTATTGGCAAAAAGTTTTCTAAATCTCAGAATAAAGGGACTAGTTGGAACCTATTAAAATCAATAGTTAATTATAGTGATTGGATTATTTTGACTGGTATTCATGCAGCAATTAAACTCCCCAAACCCATGTGCTTTTTCCATAGTAGTTGTGCATATAGTGTTTTAGTGATATCTATTTGGTAAGGCAGTGTAAAAATCCTTGCAATAATAAACCATGTTCATCATATTCACTTATGGAGTTTATGATGCGGTGTTACAGCATTTAAACAGCAAAACCTTACTGACTCCTGAGTGCTATGCTCTGTGGGGGGCACTGGGTATGACAAAGAACAGGGCATGTGTGTTTTGTATATCACTCAACATCCAGCCACACTGGATGTAGTTGGTCACTTCTTATACCTCTCCTCTTGGGTTTTGGCATTTATGCACTCTTAGTTTTTCCCCAGCCGCGTGGTCTACTCCTAACCAGTCATTGTCATTAGTTTTTCTTCTTGTACCAGATTTCTCAGTGACTCAATTTGGTAGGGAATCTTTTATCTCTCTCTTGGATGATCCCATTCATTTCCGTGGTCTTAAATACCATCAATATACTGATGATTCATTGATATACTTTTTAATTGTTTTGGAATTCAGAGAATAAGACTTAAATACTCGATATTACCCTTGAAATTTTTTTTAAGTAATCTCCTTAGAGGACAATCTACTACTTTTTATCCTTCCAGAACTAACAGGTTGCTGTTTTTTTGATAACCAAATGAAATATCTGACTTGTATTTAGAATGTATGTAATAACAAAGACATGACTTTACACACGAAAATCTCAAAATCTGGCAAGTACCTTCACTGTGAGAGGTATGTAGGGGCTGAAACTGCTCAAGACCCATTGGGATCACCTCTATAGGCTCACACTCATCCTGCATATTTTCTCAGTGAGATGAAAAGGGGAAGCTGTTCAAACTATTTAAATTTCTGTGTGTGTGGGTGGGTGTGTGTTAATCTAACTATACTTTATCTCCACCCTACGCCTTCTTTATAGTTCCCAGGCTCTTCGACATCTCTACCTGAACATTTCATAACCATTTGAAATATAACATATCTAAATCAGAACTCTGATTTTCCCATTAGAAATAACTCTTCCTGCGGTCTTCTCCGTCTAAGTAAGTTCAAACTACTTTTATCTAGTTGCGTAGAGACAGAAAATTAATCATAATGCTTTATTCTTCTCTCTGTCTGATTCTACACTTATTAAAACCATTCGCAAGTGCTTTCACTTCTATCTTTAAAAATATGTCAGGAATCAATTCACACTTCCCTATCGTACTTCTATCATCCAAATCCAGGCTACACAGTCTCTCATCTCACCAGGACACCTGGTCTTTCTAGTTTTACTTTAATTTCCACCCCCATCCTAACACCCCAAAAACCATGTGACACACAGACACATGGATTTATTGTACACATAACTCAGAGAGAGTAATCTTTTTACTACATAAATTGGATTATGTCAATACAAGGTCCTGCTTAAAAGTCTTTAGTAACTTTCCTTTTTATTTAAAATACAATCTGAACTCTTTATCTTGAGGAGCCCCTGCACACCATTCCGACTTTTATTCTTGCTAGTCTCCCACTCCTGACTTTCTCTGTTCCTTTTATTTTCATTAATATTCTTAAGTTTTTTACAACTTTGCAGCTGTTCCCTCTGTAAGAAATAAAGTGAGCCCCACAATTCAGGGGTCCTGGTAGAACACAAAACATACTTGGGAGCCAGGCAGCAGGGCAAGTACCTTTCCTCCTGCAGAAGAGTGTGCAGCACATGGTCTGGGAACACGTGCACACTGAGCAGGTGGTCTGCTCGGCCTTTTAATCCTAACGCACGTGACCTGTCCCTTACTCTTGATTGGAGCTCATCCGCACAGTCTTTCAAGATTGGCTAATTCAAAGGGAGGGAATTGGCCTTTGACATTTAGATGGCAGCCGCCAGGGGAGCTGCAAGTCATGCGACCAACATGGTGGCTGCCAAGTCACATAGTCCAAAATGGTGGCTGTCTAAACTGTTCTTTGACAGAAAAGATGACTTGTTTATTCTCACACCTCTATCTGGATAAATCTTTCCCCACAATTCCATGGGTTTAGTTCTTTCTCATACATCAGGATTCGACTTGATTGCTATCTTCAAAAACAACCTTCACTGACAGCCCTTTCACAAAGCACTCTATTGCATAAACATCACTTTTGTAAATAGTTTTATTTAAGTGAAATTGAAGAAACAACACTCATTTAAATGTTTTACCTAGATATACACACCCATAAATACATCAATAATGGTAAGAGAGTAAATATATCCATCACCCCTAAGGTTTTCCTCATATTCCTTTGCAATCCCTCTGTCACACTCCTCTCTGACCACCACTTTCTATGTCATTCCCAGCCCCAGCCCCAGGTAACTACTGATCTATTTTCTGTCACTGTGTCTTGCATTTTCTAGGGTTTTGTGTAAATGAAATCCAACACAATTACTTTAAGCTGGAATTCCAAATGTGTGTAAAACATTGTACTGTGTGGAAGTAAAAATAATAAGACAATATTTTTTTCTAAACTTGAGAAGCTAAAATGGGAAATATACAAAAATATAATTAGAAATAAAGTGCAGCCCTAGCTGGTTTGGCTCAGTGGATAGAACGTTGGCCTGCAGACTGAAGGATCCCGGGTTCAATACTGGTCAAGGGCACATGCCCGGGTTGCGGGCTTGATCCCCAATGGGGGCCATGCAGGAGGCAGCCAATCAATGATTCTCTATCATCATTGATGTTTCTATCTCTCTCTCTCTCTCCCTTCCTCTCTAAAATAAAAAATATATATATTTAAAAAAAATAAATAAAGTACAAAAATAGTTTTCTAAGACAGATATTAACACTTGTGCAGGCTTGGGGGACACAAAGACTACATCTTGTTAGTGTTCCCTAAGGGAACTAAGAAAGGCTTTGGAAAGAGAGAGTGTTCTGAACTTTGCTTTAAAGAGAGGAGTTTTGAAAGGTGGAGTCAGAAAGAAGTAGATCAGGCGTTATTCCAAGCTGGTTAGAACTAAACAAGAAAAAGGAATAATATAACCAATGGGATGAAAGGGGGATACGTGAAGTCTATGTGGGGAGCCTGAGTGATCTATTTGAAGTAGAAGTCTCTGAGAGCGTAAGGTAACTATGAAGGCACATTAAGGCTGGCGCTTAGGGGTGGTGAGGGGAGGAGAGTTAAGTGAGAGGAAGGAATTGGCTTTAATGAAGTAGCACACATTGCTTGTGAATCCACAGCAATAAAACTTGGTGTCAATTACCCCAAAAAGTCAACATGTTCTCTTCAACTATATAGTCTCTTCAACTCTTGCTCTGGAATCTTGGGGAAACCCTGCCATAATCAATGATGAAGCTCAATTCTTAGGTTTTTCAACCCCTCTTTCCAAGGAAATGCAATCCAGCAGCCCAGGGATTTATTATTCCCCCAGTCCTCCGGTTTACATTGTGCTTCTTGGTGATACTAGCTCACTTTTATACTGTCTAATAAAAGAGAAACATGGTAATTGGCATACGACCGCTACCCTTCCCATTGGCTAATCAGCGAAATATGCAAATTAACTGCCAGCCAAGATGGCGGCCAGCAGCCAGGCAGCTTGAAACTAACATGAGGCTTGCTTGCTTCAGTGACGGAGGAAACCAACGTTCCCCGCCTGCCGCTGCTAGCCTCTGAGCCTGCAGTTTAAGAAACATTGTAACAGCCGAAACCGGTTTGGCTCAGTGGATAGAGTGTTGTCCTGTGGACTGAAAGGTCCCAGGTTCGATTCCGGTCAAGGGCATGTACCTGTGTTGCGGGCACATCCCCAGTAGGGGGTGTGCAGGAGGCAGCTAATCAATGTTTCTCTCTCATCGATGTTTCTCACTATCTCTCCCTTTCTCTCTGTAAAAAAATCAATAAAATATATTTTTTTTTAAAAAAAAGAAACATTGTAACAAATATAGAAGCTAAACAAAACCCCAGAAACCTGCTTTCAGTGAGCCGGGATCTCAGAGCTGGAGTTGATACAGAGTTTCGATTATAGAACCGAAACAAACCAGATACCTGCTTTCAGGAGCGGAGGCCTAAGAGCTAGAGCCTCAGAGCTAAAGCTGTCCCAGAATAAAAAAAAAAAAAGAAAAAAAGGAGCGGTTGGGAGCTTCTGTCACCCGCCAGTATGAAAACAGCCCTCAGCCCCTCACCCAGGCTGGCCAGGCACCCAGTGGGGACCCCCACCCTGAAGGGTGTGTGACCAGCTGCAAACAGCCATCATCCCCTCACCCAGGCTGGCCAGGCACCCCAGTGGGGACCCCCACCCTGAAGGGTGTGTGACCAGCTGCAAATAGCCATCATCCCCTCACCCAGGCTGGCCAGGCACCCCAGTGAGGACCCCCACCCTGATCCAGGACACCCTTCAGGGCAAACCAGCCAGCCCCCACATGTGCACCAGGCCTCTATCCTATATAGTAAAAGGGTAATATGCCTCCCAGCACCGGGATCAGAGGAGCCCCAAGGCCTCCCAGCAACGGGATCAGCGTGACAGGGGGCAGCGCCCAAACCCCCTGATCGCCCTGCGGCCCTGTGTGTGACAGGGGACGGGGCCACAACCTCCCTATCCGCCCTGCTCTGTGTGTGACAGGGTGCGGTGCCCCAACCCCCCCCCCCACCCCCCGGCCACGGGCCCTGCTCTGTGTGTGACAGGGTAGAGCCATAACCTCCCCATCGGCCCTGCCCTGAGTGTGAGAGTGGCAGCGCCCCAACCCCCTGATCGGCACTGCTCTGTGGGTGATAGAGGGCAGCACCCCAACCCCCGCGCCCCACAGGCCCTGCTCTGTGTGTGATGGGGTAGAGCCATGACCTCCCCATCGGCCCTGCCCTGAGTGTGACAGTGGCGGCGCCCCAACCCCCTGATCGGCCCTGTTCTGTGGGTGATAGAGGGCGGCGCCCCAACCCCCTGATCCGCCCTACTCTGTGAGTGACAGGGGGGAGCTCCTCAACCCCCTGATAGGCCCTGCTCTGTGCGTGACAAGGGGGAGCTCCCCAACCCCCTGATGGGCCCTGCTCTGTGCATGACAGGGGGAGCTTCCCAACCCCCTGATCGACCCTGCTCTGTGCGTGACAGGGGGGAGTTCCCCAAACCCCCTGATGGGCCCTGCTCTGTGCATGACAGGGGGAGCTCCCCAACCCCCTGATCGACCCTGTTCTGTGCGTGACAGGGTAAGGAGCCCAACCACCCTGATGGGCCCTGCTCTGTGAGTGACAGAGGGCAGTGCCCCAACCCCCTGATTGGCCCTGCTCTGTGCATGACAGGAGGTGGCGCTGCAACCTCCCCATCGACCCTGCCTTGAGTGTTACTGGGGGCGGTGCCCCAACCCCCCAATCGGCCCTACCCTGAGCGTGACTGAGGGTGGCATCGCAACCTCCCAATCCGTCCTGCTCTGTGCATGACAGGGGGTGGGCGCCCCAACTCCCCAATCGGCCCTGCTCTGAGCCTGACCAGGGGCTGCACCTAGGGATTGGGCCTGCCCTCTGCCACCCAGGAGCAGGCCTAAGCCAGCAGGTCGTTATCTCCCGAGGGGTCCCAAACTGCAAGAGGGCACAGGCTGGGCTGAGGGACCCCCCTCCTTCCCCCCGAGTGCACAAATTTTTGTGCACCGGGCCTCTAGTAAAATTAATAAATAAAGAAGACAATATTTAGAAAACAAAAATTCTAGGCATGGTATATTTAAATACTTAAAGCTCTTGATATATGTAGATTTGTTTAAACTTTTTTTTTAAATTAAATCTTTATTGTTCAGATTATTACAGTTGTTCCTCTTTTTTCCCCCCATAGCTCCCCTCCACCCGGTTCCCACCCCACCCTCTGCCCTTAGCCCCACCCCCCCCACTGTCCTCTTCCATAGGTGTATGATTTTTGTCCAGTCTCTTCCCGCAACCCCCACACCCCTTTCCCCCCTGAGAATAGTCAGTCCACTCCCTTTCTATGCCCCTGATTCTATTATATTCACCAGTTTATTCTGTTCATCAGATTATTTATTCACTTGATTTTTAGATTCACTTGTTGATAGATGTGTATTTGTTGTTCATAATTTGTATCTTTACCTTTTTCTTCTTCTTCCTCTTGTTTAAACTTTAAAGGACTTTCCTTTAAAAATAATCAATGATTTTAACCATAGAATAATTTTTTAAAATCTATACTTAAAAAAATAATAAAAGGAAACAACAACATAGGAGAGATATTTAAAAATATAAGGATTGGCTTCTTATACATAAGTTCTTGCCAAAAAAAATTTTAAGAGAAAAATAAATTACTAGTTGTCAAAAAGCTTACGCCGATTAGCTCTGGAATATGTCTTATATGACATTTTTTAAAAAGTCAGGTTGGCCCTGCTGATGTGGCTCAGAGGTTGAGCATCAACCCATGAACCAGGAGATCACAGTTCAATTCTCAGTCAAGGCACATGCCCAGGTTTGGGGGGCGGGGGGGTTTGATTCCCAGTAGGGGGTGTGCAGGAGGCAGCAATCAATGATTCTTTCTCATCATTTATGGTTCTAGTTTTCTCTCTCTCTCCCTTCCTCTCTGAAATCAATAAAAATATATTAAAAAATAAAATATAAAAAGTCAGGGTAACTTCAAAGCTTATGCTCATTCTATTACTTTAAACTGATATACTGGGTTCCAAATAGAAAAGAAGGAAAAAGAATGAAGGGTAAAATGGGGGCATTCTCCCAGATGACTCAGCTTCCTTTAAATGAGTGCTCTTACAAGCCTACACAGTAACTCCTGTTTAGGTCTCATTAGTCACCACTACCTGTGGGAGTGATGAGAAAATGTAATGTTCTGGTGAGGCACCTTTCTAAGCTCAATCAAGTTGTTCTCTTCCTAAGGAGAATGGAAAATGAGTACCTGATAGGTACTAGAAGTTTCAGCTACAGAAAATAAGTCTTTGTTTGGATAGTATGGCTTGGTTTTTCTCCATGCCTAATAAATTCTATTTCTAGGCCTCCATTACCCTAAATGATTATGTGTTTGAAATGAGTAATAGTCAGGATATATTTAGTTTAACTAACTCATTTTAAATCTGTACATGCATTATCCATATTTTATATTAATATGTGTTAGTTCAACTTTATAATTCAAAGGTATTAACTGAGAAAAATATGGCGAGTTTAAAAAAACCTTATAAATTTGACCAACTGTTCTGGCAAGAGAAGTCAAATCATTGTAAATTTTTCTGTTATGTATGCATTTGAAAACTCTTTAATATTAACTATATTTTAAATCTAATAGCTCTAATAATAGTTTTGATATATGTCTTTCTACTTGAATCATTTAATATTTTACCACTGACTAAAAATTTCTGGTTAGCAGTATAACTGTCATTCAGCTTCTAGCTTCAGAGTTAGGAATTTATTTATTTGATTAATACTGAACTTTCACTACTCTGAAGAGCTTAAGGCAGTGAATGGCTAATTCAAACCTTGAAATATTTAGCATTACAAAGGCGTAAAAGAAGGTGAGGCAATAAATACACTGTAGAAAATAGGAGTAGAAGACAGACTGTGATAACTTTAAGCCCATGTAACACTCTAGGCAGTGTTCTCTGACAGCAATGCATTAGGGAAAGAAAAAGGGGTGCCTATTTTTTCCTTAATAATTAATTTACAAGGGATAAAATTACCTCTTTCCAGAGTTTATTTTTCATATTTCCAAGTTATTGCATATACCTTCCAAGCCTTCTCTCACCTTATCTCACAAGAACACATACCTGTGGCATTTATATAAAAGGGGCATATAACTTTATATTGTCCCCACATATCTTGAAGCTGATCCAAAAAATTTAGAAGTTGAGGAACAGTGACTTAAAAGTTGTATTTGTCAACTAGATAGAAGGAGGAGGGAGAATATTATTCTAGGCAGATACATAGATGAGCAATAGTTTCAAGTTGTAGTATTTGAACACTGCCAATAATTTATATTTATTCCAAAATAACAGGAGGATTGGGAGGATAAAGGAATGGGTAAAATGTTATAAACAGATGATAAAACCATGCTGGATCTTGAACTTTATATGTTTATGTATTTACTAGAGGCCCAGTGCACGAATTCATGCATGGGTGGGGTCCCTCGGCCTGGCAAGCAAACG
The DNA here is from genome assembly GCF_963259705.1 of Myotis daubentonii. Taxonomy (NCBI): domain Eukaryota; kingdom Metazoa; phylum Chordata; class Mammalia; order Chiroptera; family Vespertilionidae; genus Myotis; species Myotis daubentonii. The sequence continues at coordinate 42,241,427 of NC_081845.1, read as the reverse complement.
GAGCCAATGGGAGCCTGCTGGCTGGGGAGAGGGACTATGGAGGTTGGCTGGTTGTAGGAGGTTGGCTGTGGGAGTGCACTGACCACCAAGGGGAAGCTCCTGTGTTGACATCTGCCCCCTGGTGGTCAGTGTGTGTCATAGCTACTGGCCAGTCATAACAGTTGCTTAGGCTTTTATATATAGACTAGAGGCCCGGTGCATGAAAATTCATGCACTCTGGGGGGGTGGGTGAGGGGAGGTCCCTCAGCCCGGCCTGTGCCCTCTCACAGTCCAGGACTTCTTGGGGGATGTCCACCTGCCAGCTTAGGCCCGATCACTGTCAGTCAGGCATCCCTCTGGCAGCCTGGGAGCCCTCAGGGGATGTCCAACTGACAACTTAGGTCGCTCTGTGTGGGGAGTGGGCCTAAGCCACAGTCGGACATATTTAGCGCTGCGGAGGAGGCAGGAGAGGCTTCTGCCACTGCCCGGCTTGTGGCTGAGTGAAGCTCCCTCTGTGGGAGCACACTGAACAACCAGCGGGCAGCTCCTGCATTGAGTGTCTGCCCCCTGGTGGTCAGCGTGCGTCATAGCAACTGGTTGTTCCTGGTAGTTCTGCCATTAGGGTCAATTTGCGCATTACCCTTTTATTATATAGGATTTTAGCAATTGATAGAACTGATGTATTTTCAAGGGGCCCTGCTGCAATAAACTTATTTTATTGTCCTACTATATGTTATTTTACCATCCTTTTTTGCCTTATATCTGCATGTAATTGGGAATATCTTTAGTCTGGGATCTCTTTTCTAAATACTCATTGTCCAAGAGTTAACCCTTTTAATACCATTTCTTCCTGGACATTCACTCAATTAATACATTTTCTTGTTGGCTACCTATGACACAGGTAGACATTAGAAGCCAAGTGCTAAACAAGACAAGCCCAATCCTAGCCCTCACGTAGGCTACCTTCTTTTAAGGAAAGGCAGTCATAAAATGACTGATTTACTAATTTGTTAGAATAATAATGAATGAGATATATATATATATATATATATATATATATATATATATATATATATATATAAATGGCACAAGTCTGTCTTAATCTGCTCAAGTTGCCATTAGACTGGGTAGCTTAAACAGCAGGAATTTTTGTCTCACAGTTCTGGAGGCTAGAGGTTCCAGATCAAGGTTCAATAAGATTGGTTTCTGGTGATGGTCATTTTGTGGCTTACAGATGGCTCACTGTGTACTCCCATGAACTTTCCTCTGTACATGCTCAAGGAGAGAGAAAACTGAAGAGAACTCTCTGATGTTTCTTCTTATATGGACTAATCCTACGGGCCTGTAGGCCAAGTTAGCAATTAGGTAGACATTAAACAACTCTTTGAGCACAGGAATTATATTGATACCATTATAATAATTTGGTTATTATTTAATAATTGGAAAGGAACAAAGGGAAGCTGTAATCTAGACACATTCCCAGTAAGATCTGGGTGACATGGGAAGATGCTTACTTATCAGTCACACCTGTGAGCGAGTAGTGGCCATTGCAAGGGATCGAAATCTGAGATACTTAACTCCTGAACAAAGAAAGCCTTCTCTCTCTCTCTCTCTCTCTCCCCCCTTGCCCCTGACTCCTGGCTTGTGAGGCTCTCATACTCTGCACTTGCCCACATGGCCCCCAGCTATGAGGACTCCATATAATGAACTAATGGACTTTAGCCTGATGCTACATCAGACCCAGAACCATCTTGGAACGGAAACTCCGGACACTGGCTTTGCTTTTAGTGCCGCTAAAGCCCCAGCTGCACCTTTTTCGAGACTGGATTAAGGGAAATGGGACTCTGGAACCAAAGAAATGTAACTCCATGAAAATAAAGCCTTTTACCACATCTCATCCTCCCGTGGGGTCCTCTAGAAATGCTTATTTCAACGGCGCCCCAAGTATCCCACTCTCACCAGCGATGGAGAAGTTCAATTATCCAGTAACAATATGATTGGATATGCTTTTTATAAATGAACTTGCTTTGACTGCAATACAAAGAACCAATTAAACTGTTGTTTTTAAATATACTTTTATTGATTTCAGAGAGGAAAGGAGAGGAGAGATAGAAACATCAATGATGAGAGCGAATCATTGATAGGCTGCCTCCTGCACGCCCTCTACTGGGAATCAAGCCTGCAACCCCGGCATGTGCCCTTGACTGGAATCAAACCCAGGGCCATTCAGTCCACAGGCCGATGCTCTATCCACTAAGCCAAACCAGTTAGGGCCAAAGAACCAATTAAAGAGAATCCAGTATGTTATTTATAAGGATATGACTGTGTGGAAGGTGGGACATGATAGTGGCTCAGGATAAAGTAGTGACTCTGGAAGTGGAGAGAAGTAGGCTGAATTGGGTATATTTCAGAGGTAGAATAGAAATAACCTGGTGACTGATTAGGTAAGAATGTGGATGAAGAGGAAGGACCCAGGGATTATTCAGGTTTCTGGTAGAATTTGGACCCATTCACTACCTGAGAAGAATAAACCTTTATGGTAGGGATAGAGATGGAGAGAGAATCATATGTTCAGTTTGAGACATGTTGAATCTTAGGTACCCATGATGCATCCAGTTAGATATATGTACTGAAGATCATTTTTAAAAGCTCTGAGAAAGATTTTAAATTTGAGCTATCAGACATAAAAGATAAATGAAGCCATTAGTTCTAGCTGTGATAGATAGAGTATAGGGGGAGAAAAGAACAAAAGCTTAGTACAGAGCCTTGAAAAAAGTTAAGATTTAAAGTTCAATGAAAGCTGCTAAGGACATGTAGAAGTTGTCAGAGAGAGAGAGAAAAGAGCCAAGGGACACTTGTGTTTCAAAGGAGGAAGCAATGGGGACAGCTGCTAAGAATCAAGAAAGATGAGTTCCAAAATTTGACAAGTATATTTAGCCAAATAAAATGAGAACCATTTCAGTGAAAGACTAGTGGGTTAGAACCAAATTGGAGTGGCTGGAAGAATGGGTAGGCCACAAAAGTAGTGGAGAGAACAGCAGCAACAGGGACCTCCTGCCACTGACCTGGCTATATAACTAGAAACTCCTGCAGCCTTAAAAAGAATAAAAATTTAAAAAGATGAATTTGAAACTTAGAACACCTAAATTTTAAAAATTATAAATCAAACAACAATGACTTTCCATTTCTCCTGGTGGCATCAAAATGTATGGGGATATTTCAGGATTTTTGCATTGTTTGAGCAGTTTTTCACTACCTAAACAAAGGAACTGAAATTGAAATGCTATGTACTGATGGGGCACAAGAGCACAATTCCCAAAGACTTTTATTATAACAAGCATGAAACTCAATTTGGCTAGAGGAAAAGTGAAACTGATATGAAATGTGTACTGCGGTACTAAAAGGAGTACCTAGAAGACAAATACAAATAATGTTAGGACAAATATAAAGTCTTTTATGACTCCTCACAGAATATTTTTAAAGTACATTTTTTGGGCTAATAATTTGAGTCTTCTTAACACAAATACCGGTATGGTGAGGTCGATAATAGACAGATGAGAGCGACTTTTCTGGGAAATAAGTATCCTAGAGACCTAGAGACTTTGATGGGAGCATCTAAGAAATAATATAAATAGACATATGAGAGAGATTTTTCTGGGAAATAAGTATCCTAGAGACTTTGATGGGAGCAGCTAAGAAATAATATACCCAACATTAGAAGAGGAGGTAATTAATGCAGAGCATGTTCATGCAGAGGATTTTAATAAGATGGCATATTCTAAAGAATGCTGGAAAGCCAGATTATTACAACAGTCTTTATGAGAGCAGTTTTGAACAACATGGGAAATTTACAACACTTTATTATTCAAGCTTACACAAATTTATATTAGTGTGTGAAATCATATCTTGGGGTTGAATACAAGCAATTGTTCAATTCCAACTAATATGACAAAAGGAAATAAATAGACACAAGAAAACATATCGTCAGAATCTCTGGAAAATGGGTCATGGCATGCCCCATAATATCTGTAACATATTGTTAATCATAACAATGAAATAATAAGATCATGTGGGATCCATTTCTTTAAATATTTTAGGGAAAGAGAGAACATGTTCTATGCAGAGTGAAATACAGAAATAGATAAAAAGGTACTTGGGTGGTTTTGATTCACTATGTTTAGGCATGGGAGAAAATGGGAAGAAGAAAAATAGCTTTGTTGAAGACAGAGAAATAGTTATTGTCTAGTGAAATTTTTTGGATGTCTCATGGAACCAGACTCCACGCAATTCTAAATGTTTACATATCTGGTGCCAACAGACAACTCTCAATATCTATAAACAACTCTTATTCCAGACCCAAACATCTGCCTGCTGTGGGACAGCCAGTAAGCAAATACAAGCTGTCAAATGGCACCTCTGAGCCAGATTCCACATCCAGAGCAGCGTGGGTCTGTGTGCAGACTGATTCATGTGCACAGCACGTCATTTTCCAATAGTTGAACTTATTTATAAAGGAGAATTTGGGAAATCGAATACGTTTGGTGTAAATAAGATACAACTTTTCTCAAGCTCCCTTCCTCTCTTTCTTCTCTCTCCTAAATGTCATAACAAAAACTCAGATACCAATTAATTATTTATGGAAGAGGAAACCTTCAATAAAAAACAATGTATGAACATAGGGGTGCATATATTCTTTTGAACTAGTGTTTCGGGTTTCTTCAAGTCTATTCCCAGAAGCGGAATCGCTGGTTCCATTTTTAATTTTTTAAGGAAACTCTATACTACTCTCCACACTACTTTCCAATCTGCATTCCCATCAACAGTGCTGAAGGGTTCCCTTTTCTCCTCATCCTCAGCATTTGTTAATTTGTTGATGGTAGCCATTCTGACAGGCGTAAGGTGATATCTCATTGTGGTTTTAATTTGCATCTCTCTGATGATTACTGACATTGGCCATCTTTTCATATATCTATTGGCCATCTGTATGTCCTCTTTGAGGAAGTGTTTATTTAGGTCCTTTGCCCTTTTTTAATTGAATTATTTGTTTATTTTGGTGTTGAGCTTTATAAGTTCTTCATTAATTTTGGATGTTAACCCCTAATCAGATGTATCATTGGTGAATACATTCTCCCACTTAGTGGGTTGTCTTTTCTCTTTCCTGTAGTACATTTACACAATGGCATACTACTCACGAATAAAAAAAGAAAGAAATCATACTTTTGTGACCTGGAGAGTATTATCCTAAGTGAAATAAGCCAGTCAGAGAAAGACAAGTACCATATGATGTCACCTACATGTGGAATCTAATGAACAAAATAAATTAACCAACAAAATAGAAACAGATGTATAGACACAGAGAACAGACTGACAGCTGTCAGAGGGGAGGGAGGTTGGGGGACTGGATGCAAAAGGTGAAGAGATTATGCAAAAACAAAACCAAACAAAAAGCACTCATAGACACAGACAATAGTATGGTGATGAGCAGAGGGCAAGGGGAATGGGGAAAGTAGAAGAGAGTCAAGAGTGGATAAAGGTGATGGAAGGAGACTTGACTTGAGGTGGTGAACACACAACACAATACACAGATGAGATATTTTAGAACTGTATACCTGGGAAAGAAATCACATTTGAATCCTGCTTAGAAAACCACGGGACTCAATATTCTAATGTGGACTAATAATAACCTCTTAGTAGAGATGCTAGGCATTCAGTCTTAAACAACAAAAATTGGCAATGCCTTCAAGCTAGCATGTAAATTATTAGCATGTAGGTGTTTCAAAATCACCCACTCACTTAAGTATTTTAGCTCAAGCTGCAATTTAGAACAATTTGAGGGAGAAGTAAAAATAATTTTCAATCAGTCCCCTATTCCAAATTATTATAAATTTTAAATTGGTATCAGCCATCCTAATTAATGAGATTTCAATGGGTTTGAAACTGGAAAATAAAAAATCCTTCATTTTGTGCGGCATATGGTACTAAAAAGTATGCAATTTTTTAAAAAAGTGTCATTCTATAAGGAAAAATAAAATGTCCTCAGCACACACAAATGATAGCTTTTAAAAAGCTGCCAGAAATAGATAACTTGTGAGTCCTCCCCTTAATGCAGCAGGTTAAATCAGAGCAACCTAGTGCTGGACCAGCCCTGGACTAGCTCTGAGAACAGTCATGTGCTCTTTGTGAAGCATGTCTCCAAGTGGTGATTCCCAAAGAGCAGCATGTGTGTAGAGAAGGAAGAGCGAGCAGGCAGGTGAGCAACCTGAGGGGAATATTTCAGAACAGCACAATGTTTATTCAGTTGTTTTTAACAATGAATTGGCTTCCTTCTATTTGAGGGGCGGATTCTTATGTTTGGCAGGTGAAGTTGTATCACAATATGTCATATGGTTTTCCTAGAGAAGTTTTTACTTATCCCACTTAATCATTTTAATTTTCTTATGTGCATACCTGCATATCTAAGACAAATTTCTGTGTATACAGACACATGCAAATAGCCTGCTAAGGATGAAACATTAAAAATGATAGATTTTACTACATTTATTTTTGTTGGTGTAAGAAAGGTCCAAATCTGTACAGAATTTTTTTATGAGTTTATTTGAGCCAAACTGACAACACATATCCAGGAGCAAGATCAAAAATGCTCTGGAGAATAAACCTTTGCAGCATCACTTATGCATTTGAAATTAAAGAAGGAACCCAAGGAAGATTACCTGAGGATGGGGGAAATCAAGGCAGAGATTAGATTTTAGGATAGTTAAGATTATGTGCTCCTTGAGGGTGGTTTGCTTATTTCAAAGAGCTGTTAACTTAGATGCACAGAAACGATGGACAGGGCAGGCTTGCTTAAGGTAAAGATCAACCTTTTACTAAAAGGTTATATGCCAAGAGGGAGTGACTACTTACCATGACCTGCCCAGTTAAGTTAGGAATTTATGATCAGATTACCCTGTGAGGTTACTTTCCAGAACCCCTTTTTTTTCATCCACATTCTTATCTTTATCACAATTGTTTCACAGAAAAAAATAATCTTGACTCCATTATTAGGTTTTAAGAATTCAGGAAATGCTATCATTTTTAACCCTGCATTTTTTAAATAGAATTATATCTCAATAACACCAAACTGATGAGGAAACATTTTGTGTTTAAAGACCTTCAGAAAAAAAGATCCACAAACTTCTTTCAATAATGCATTCCTGGGAAAAAAAAATACCTAAAAACTTTTGCCTCAAGAAACTATTTTCTATAATAACATGAATTCCTCAGATAGCAGCAAAAGCCCATTTCCTGCTGTTAGCTCTCAATAGGAAGGAGCAATAATTTTTCTTCATATCTTTGAACAATGTTTAAATTATTCCCCAATCTTCTGTTTCACACTAAATAATTCCTCACTCCCTGAGCACTTCTTCATGGGTGTTACTTCAAATTACCATTGTTGATCTCTATTGCATTCACTTCAGAGTCTCTTTATGAGTTATAGAAACCGAGATTCAAAAATGTAATAAGAAAAAACTCAGATTTTACATTTTTCATTGTCTTATTTGTGATTCCAATCTTCCAGTTAAAAAAAGAGAAAGTGAAAAATTGCAACACTACATCCTGGAACTTATGTTCTAAGGCTGCCCATTGTTGCTGTTGTCAACCTCCCCCCACTTTCATTTTCTTCCATTTCCCGAAAAGTGGAATGTTTTTAAATGTTTGTCTAACTAAAAGGATGGTCTAAAGAGATATAATTTTTTTAAGTTCCCTACAATGAACTGGGTTATTGGAACAGTATTAGTCACATTGTTAGGCTATGGAACTTGTATATTATGTCTGATCAGGAGTTCCTTTAGACCTATATAGAATATTCTCAGTATGAAGTTATCAATAGTTACACTTAAATAATCACCCAAGAGCCTCATTACTAGCTGGGTTCAATAACGATATGTAGGTTAATAAAATATATTTATCTTCCTTAATGTAAGGCTGTGTAGTGCATGATTAAGTGTTTTGGAGACCTTTGGAGTTAGAGTGACTGAGTTAGGGTCTTGTATGCTTCATATGTTAGTTCTCTATCCTTGGACAAGTTAGGCTCACATGCCTTAATTTTCTCATATGCAAAATAGAGATACATATTACTTTTTTCAAGTGGTTGATATAAGGGTTAGATGAGTTAATAATCAGTTCCTAGAACAGGGGTCCTCAAACTACGGCCCGCGGGCCACATGCAAATACAAATATTGTATTTGTTCCCATTTTGTTTTTTTACTTCAAAATTAGATATGTGCAGTGTGCATAGGAATTTGTTCATAGTTTTTTTTTTTTAAACTATAGTCCGGCCCTCCAACGGTCTGAGGGACAGTGAACTGGACCCGTTTAAAAAGTTTGAGGACCCCTGTCCTAGAACATAGTACGTGCTCACTAACTTATAAATATTATTATCATCATCAGTTTTAAGTTGGATTTTTTTGACATGTACAAGAGTTTTATACCAAACTTTGACCCTTCCTCTTACTTTACCCTGATAGTGATAATCACTTTACATATGTTAAAAGTTGAATTACATGCAAAAAAAAGTGCTGAAAGCACCAAGTAACTGGAAGGCGTGTAGTTAGAGAGCATATGGATATCAATACCAGGAACAAAGGGCTAGCAGGCTGCTCTGACACCTGAATGCACCCTCACAGCAGTTCAAAGCTTGATCTCTTAGACCAGTGGTCAGCGAACTGCGGCCCCTTGAGTGTGGCTCTTGCACAAAATACCACGTGCGGGCGTGCACGTACAGTGCGATTGAAACTTCGTGGCCACACTCAAGGGGCCAAAGAGCCGCATGTGGCTCGCCAGCCACAGTTTGCCGACCACTGTCTTAGTTACCTGTTGGGGAGTCTCATCCAGTCTTCTAGCTTTAAATACCACCAGAGTGATGCTTACACATTTTATCTCCAATTGACCTTTCCAATTAGAATTACTAATTACATCTTAAACTTATTATGTCCAAAATTGAGATGCTGATATTCATCTGTCCTCCCCAAAGCACTCTCATTTCAATACCCTCTCCTATTAAAGCCCCAGGAAGTTTTCACTCCTTCTCCTTGTGCTCCCACTTTCTAACTTCACAACCAACTTCTCTATCCTAGTTACTAAGCTGCTCCAGAATGCTGTGCTTTCCCTAGATATACCCATGCTTTTCCCCTCATTTCTTTTTTGTCTTTAGTCAGTAATCAGCTTCCCAGTAATGCCTTCCTTGGCCACTGATCTAAAATTTTGGTCTCCCCTGAAGTTTCATATATCTCTTGCCTGCTTTCTTTTTTACCATATAATTGATAACAATATGATATGGTTTATAGTTTATTTATTTTGCTTTTAATCTATCTACTCCAACAGAATGAAACCTCAATGGGAACAGAAATTTTTGTGTCTTTTGTTCACTGTTGTTCACAAAGTCTCAAAATGGCATCAAATATATAACAATTGCTTAATAAATATTTGTTAAATGAATGAATGGTTAAATAAATGTGTGGTAATATCTAAGTAATAGGTAATCAAAAGAAAAACGCAATCCAATAAGTTTGATGATTTGTTATTTCTATTTGGTGTCTATTATTCCCAGAGATACAATCTTTAATAAAATATGTGACTGCTTCAGCCTCCTTCCTAGCATTTCAACCACTTGGACTCAAGGGCTTGTCTCTATATAGGTCTCATATCCACCAAGCACCTTGCTATGTGTTTCCATTAATGAAAAGAATAGAACTAGGATTTTATTTTACACAAAGGTGAGAAAACTCAAAGAGATAGTTGCCATACCAACTACAACTTAGCCCCTGAGCTCATATGAATTTTAGCTATTCCTTATATCTGCTCTTAACTTTTATGCGTTAAAATATATAAAGGCAATTTGTCTGCCTTACTACTGCTGTGGGATTTGTCTACAATTTATGCTTTAGGACTCACCACAGGACTGACATAACAGAATACACAAAATTATTCTCTTTCTTTGGCACTGAGCAAGAGGATGCATTTACTTTACTACTGAAGTCCACCCATAAAAGAGACCATTCACTTTTTAAACTTGCTGTTCCATCTTCACGGGGGAGAAAAGCTAGAATACGTTTTACATTCTACATGGGCCTCAGTTCTTCTCAAAACCTAGGCTTTCCTAAGGTACCTATTCCTGTCACATGTGATGCTCATTTTATTTTATTTTATTTCATTATATTTTATTGATTTTCTTACAGAGAGGAAGGGAGAGGGATAGAGAGTTAGAAACATCAATGAGAGAGAAACATCAATCAGCTGCCTCCTGCACACACCCCACTGGAGACATGCCTGCAATCAAGGAACATGCCCTTGACTGGAATTGAATCTGGGACCCTTCAGTCCGCAGGCCAATGCTCTATCCACTGAGACAAACGGGTTAGGGCTGTGATGCTCATTTTAATCTACCTTATTGACTCCAGGTGCAAAGCCTCCCTTAATCTTGCAATTCATATGAAAATTAGTCATACAGACTTGTCTATCTACCTGAGATTACATTTTGGAGCTATCTATGAGAAAAAAAAATAATGGAATTAAAGTAGCTGGAATGTCATTTTCTAGGACCTCCTCAGAATGAATATTTGATGCCAACATTATTTCATAACATTAATTTGTTTCTACCATCATTATATAAAACTAATACGTTCCTAAATATGGCTTCTGAGTCTATCATGCATTGCTGTTTTATCAAATTTATGTATGTTGTATCTATAAGATTATATTCTAAGTAAACTGAACTAAAAGACAGACTAGGACAAATTCACCAGGCGCTATGGCAGCCAGATAGTAAAAGGACACACGAGGAAAAGATCATCTGCCATTTAGCAAACTACAAACACTGAGCTCAGCAAACTGGATCAGCAGATCTCTGTGGATGAGAAATAACACAAAAGGAATTGTTTTCTTCTTTTATAAATTAATTTTAAATTTAATTATTTGAAAAAACTTGTTTACATGATTCTAAAACAAGAAAATATGAAAAGGTACACCTGACAAGTTTTCTTCCCAACCTAGTTACCCATCTCCCCCGTTCTGCCCCCACTGCTCAATCAAAGGCTTGGAATAGAGAACCACCCTCATACTTTGCCACAGACCCTCCAGAGTTACTCTGCACATGTGCAGGTAAATATGGGAAGTGCAACTTGTTTTTTCCTTTTGAAATCAAAAGTAAACAAAATAAAGAGGCAAATAGGTTTTAAGCACAGCTAAAATTCACTTACAGTTTCCTTAGGATAAACCTTACCAACTCCTTTCCTTCCAAATGGATTATGATATGTCAGTTATTTTTTTTAATGTATTTTATTGATTTTTTACAGAGAAGAAGAGAGAGGGATAGAGAGTTAGAAACATCAATTCGAGAGAAACATTGATCAGCTGCCTCCTGCACACTCCCTACTTGGGATGTGCCTGCAACTCAGGTACATGCCCTTGACCAGAATCGAACCTGGGACCTTTCAGTCGGCAGGCCGACGCTCTAGCTACTGAGCCAAACCAGTTAGGGCATGTCAGTTATTTTTAAAGTGTGGCAATTAGGTATTTCTGTTAAGTACATTTTGATTCCTAAGTGTAAAAGCTATTGAAGATAATCTTAAACTAACAGAAACAAATATTTATTAATAGTATCTGATTTGTCCAACTACAAAAATTAAAAGTTTATTTAAAAAAACTTCTTAGGTGCTAAAGTACAGATTGGTTAAAATACTAAATATATAAATAGCTTTCTTAAATGTAATAATGTATTGTGGTTTAGCTTGTTAATAAGAAATTAATACATTATCTTTAATTTATAATTTGTAATTTATAATTTAAAAATATAAAATGAAGTTAATTCTATAGGAATTAGGTTCATCTGTATATATAGATAGCATGTCCATGGTTAATTCTAAATTATAATATCTATGTATTTTATTTTTGGCCTACCCATATTAAAGGACATATGCATGTTGAGATATTCCTCCCTTAGTGATAACTATTGCAAAATATATATTAACTTTGTAAAGCAGGCTGTTTTAGGGGGGAAATGATTGAATTTTAAGGGAGAAAAAATATTTTATATCTAGTTCTGCAACTTCCTAATAGAGTATGACTTTGAGCAAATTATTTGCTATGATTTTTTAAAAGAGCTTGGCCTGCTCCAAAACTTTAATTCCTCTATGGGAATTAGACATGAAATAAAAATAGCAGCAGCCACTGAAATCCCTATTTCATATACTTGTTATTTGAACCTGATATATTTTGTAGGAGTTATCCAGAAGCAATAACAGCATGGGAAACCATAAGTGGTGACCCAGTGTCCCATAGTATAACAGGAAGATAAATGTACCAGATGTAATTATTGATCAGTGTTCATAAAATGTTTACTCTAGGTTTTATTAACATACAATAAAAATAAACAAAACTATATAACTGACTTTCTCAAAGTTCAGGCAATTGTCTTTGTTGATGTTAAAAAAAATACAGTCACAATTCAATTATTATGACACATTCTTCATATTCTCTCCTTATATTTGAGTCTCAAGCAAAGGGACTACTTGTTAAATTTGCCTGTATCTGGACTTCCAGAAAGTTCTTAAGTTTCTGAAATCCTGGAGTTGAAAAACTATAGGACACAAAGTAAAAATTTGTTACAATGTCTTCATTAAGGTTAAATTAAACAGGAGAAAGTGTTGCTTAATTGTAAAGAAAACCTAAGCCAGCTAAGTCTATGAGACTGTGAAATAAACTCTCTAGAGCAGTGCCGCGACCCTTTAATACAATTCCTCATGTTGTGGTGACCCCCAACCATAAAATTATTTTCATTGCTACTTCATAACTGTAATTTTGCTACTGTTATGAATCATATTGTAAATATCTGATATGCAGAATGTATTTAGGCGACCCCTGTGAAAGGGTGGTTCGACCCCCAAAGGGGTCGCGACCCACAGGTTGAAAAATCGCTGCTCTAGAGGCAGACTCTCAAAGGAGTCTTTCAAAATTAGGTAAGCAAAATTCTTTCAGGCAAAGACTAAATTTTTTTGCCCTAACATTTTGGTAAAAGCACAGTTTATGAATCAGAAATGAATTTTTTAAACCTTGTTTCCATTCTCACTTGAGTATGTACATATATATTTTCTAATCCTTGACATAAAAATATCTTTATAATCTTGGCTATGGTGCCACCCCTGGTGAAGTCAGCCTGAATGTGCAGAACCAGAGCCTGACTCCCAAGGCAAATTTTAAGACAATGTGTATTGTCTTAAAATTAGACCATGTTCCAAATTCTAGACAAACTACATTACCTTTCTACAGCTGCTTAGAAAGTAAAGTTGTTTATAACCTTTCTATAACAGATACTTATGAACTTTCCATTCCTTTTAGTAGCATTTTATAAAATTCTTATCCCCAATTTTCCTTTGACTATGGTTTCTTACAAATTTCTGAACACCTCAAATTTTTTCTAGACTTGGGATATGGATGTCTACTGACCTCTAATTTCTGGCATAGATTATTCAGACTTTAGGCTCCTATAATGTTCTTTCATTGGCAACGGAGTACACTTTATTCACTATTTGGCCTTGACCACGAAACCTCTGACTTGGTTGTTAATTTATTGTCTCATTTACTTACATTTGCTATAACATCCAACTTCCCTTGATTCATGAATTTACATGCATGTTTGTGGGTTCTCCCTTGTCCACACACATGATCTCTGCCTTGTTCTTACTCTTTGTCTCAGAATTACACTAATCACATCTTTATGTAGATTATATAATAGGCTGCTGACTAGAAAAAATCTATACAGTATCTAAATGGATGAATAACTCCTATTGATTGTTAATTTATGTATCTCTGGCTTTCACCAAGTAATCGGTACATATTTCAGATCATACACCATGAAGAAACTGTAGAATAGCCCTGAAACTAAGAATTCAGCAATGATAGATTTGTTTTGCTGGTGTGAAGAAAATAAGTTGTTAACAGAAAGCTGGTGGCCACAGAAAATAACCAACAATTTCCCTTGGTATTCCTGATGAATTTTCTTGAAAGAAAGTACAAATAGATGAGTAATCATGTCATCTATAAATACTTCAGGCTGTGGCCACAGGAAGTTTATTTTAACAGACATATATTTAAACTGGGCTAAAGGGGAGATCTTAGCAGGAAGCAGAAAACGAGATTATTTCCAAATTTATGCCTGGGAGGTTATTTTAATTTTGCCCTTCTAGACATAAAAAGAATAGAATTATTGAGAGGAAACTCCATAACTTTTAATTCCAGGAAGCATACTCAGGCCATCTCACACCTGAGCTGAACTCTAAAACATAAGAGATGACTAAAGCCAGCACGTGAATACATTTCTCATTATCCAACAACATAAAACTACCTTTGCCTCTAGTAAAACATGCCCCAAATCAGGTTCTATATGATTATTTTTCCTGTCCAGTAAATTTCTGTGCCACTGTAATGAGTACAATGACCTGGGCTAAGAAGCAAAAGGAAGGGGTGGTAGTTTTAAACAGCATCTTCTTTAATAAAGCTTAGGTAAAGTACAGGTAAGCTCAATTCTGTTTCATATTATAAAGAGAACATTGATAAGAATTTTACTTTGTTTCTGCTCCAATAGAAGAATTTTTGCCTTTCTGAAGCATGTGTTGTATTCTCTGTGAGGTGTCTCCAAAAGTGCATTTTACAGAGTATGGTCTGTACTTCTTGCTATTTATGGTAAGGCTAGGACAATTTCTAAGTTTAGGTAAAGAAATAATTAATAGTATATTTCATGAAAGTTTCAATTTTGGTTCCCAAATAGAAAATAATGAAGTGGCTTGGTAATTTCATTCTGCCCTTCAAACAGTCCAAGGTTGAGTTTGCAAATCTAATTCCTGGGTTCAGGGTTGACTCAGAACTCTGCTATATGATTAAGCCTGCTAATGGTGGGTCAACACTGAACATGATGAAACAGTAGGGAAAGACAGCGTGGAAAGATACAGCAGGAACTGCCAGGTGAATATAACCTTAAGAGTGAAAGCCTCTGACTCTACCTACCTGGTCACTCTCTGAGATTGGGGTTCATGGAATGGCTCATCCATGACTGTTGAATTTCTTGCATATCCCTAGCACATAGTGCTACAGGTGCTGAGCCCAGAATATTCATATTTATTCTAAGATACAGCTCTCTCCTTTCCATTTCTCTCTTATCCTAGTTATAAAGCCTATTCCCTAACCTACCCTCTGGTTAGTCTGTCTAGTGTCCAGGTTTACTTTGTGCTCATTTCTTAGTGTGGTGTTTTTTTTGTGTGGGTTTTTGTGTGTGTGTGTGTGTGTGTGTGTTTTATCTTGGGGGAGGGGGTGCATTTTCCTACAGACATCACCTTCCTAGAATGGTTCCTTGCATCATGCCATACACATGTACTTGAGCCATTCTGCTATAAAAAGCACCCTATTTACAAGTATAACAGCTATCATGACTCAGTTACCATGAGCTGCTCAATTGATTAAACCTCTTTGAAGTACACCTGGGTTTTCTGCACCTTTTAGACCAATGATGGTGAACCTTTTGAGCTCAGCGTGTCAGCATTTTGAAAAACCCTAACTTAAATCTGGTGCCGTGTCACATATAGAAATGTTTTGATATTTGCAACCATAGTAAAACAAAGATTTATATTTTTGACATTTATTTTATATGTTTAAATGCCATTTAACAAAGAAAAATCAACCAAAAAAATGAGTTTGTGTGTCACCTCTGACACGCGTGTCATAGGTTCGCCATCACTGTTTTAGACAGATTATCAACTGTGTACCTGTTTCTAAAGGAGCACACATTTTCAGTTGGATCTTTCATGCAGGCCCTAGCCTGGATATGTAAATCTTGCACAAGCAATCAGTTCTGTTCTTTAGTTTATACAATTCAATGCAAAAATATGGACACAGTCTTCTTTCTTATAAAAGTCTGCATCTGTCTTGAAATTCATGTGTGTGCATACAAGTTGACAATCTCACAGCCTCTCTCTTGGTCCCAATAAAATGAACCAAAACCTATGGTACTCTTCCTCAGAGAGCAACACAGCCTTAATCACTGTTCATATTATAAATGTGCCCCAAACAGGGCAGAGTTCAATAAGATATTTTTTAATGATTTATTTAATCAACAAATATTTCAATGTCTATATTATGTTAATAACTCTTCTATGTGATAAGACTGCTGTAGTAAACAACATTTAGACTAAAACTGTTGCTTTGGGTAACATCCCAAATTTGGTTAATTCAGGCTTAAGCACATAGTGAGAAGTCTAGCTGGTGTCTACTCAGAAAGTACAAAGTCCTTGTTTTATCATATAGCTTGCATTCTAGATTCATTTTATATTAGTACTCGTTTGGTGTTTCAAAATGACTCCCTCTTACCCACAGCTCCAGCAATGTCCATGCTGCTCTAACCAGCAATAGGGCTCTTGGATTCAGAATAATTTTCAAATTCAAGTGGCACAGTAGGCTTCCATATATTTCCTTATATTTAAGAAAAGATACAGAATGCAGGTAACGTGCACAAAAACAGCTTAGCATATTTCCCAGGCAGGGTTAGCAGTGAAAACCAAGTACAGCTCTAGATGAACCATTTTTTCTACACCACTTAGGTCATGTGTATTAACAAAAGAAAGGGATACATGTGTGTGCATAAGCTCAATTCAGGGAGCAATCAGATCTGGAGCTCTTACAATAGGTTCTCTTGGGGGAACCTCACTATCACTTGGTAATATCAGCAATGTTGAATTTTGCCTTTCACCAACTTACACCAAACACAAAAATAAACTCAAAATGGATAAAGGACTTAAACGTAAGACGGGAAACCATAAAAATCTTAGAGGAATCCACAGGCAGCAAAATCTCAGACACATGCCGAAGCAAAATCTTCACCGATACAGCTCCTAGGGCAGTGATGGCAAACCCATGACACGCGTGTGAGAGGTGACACGTGAACTCATTTTTTTGGTTGATTTTTCTTTGTTAAATGGCATTTAAATATATAAAATAAATATCAAAAATATAAATCTTTGTTTTACTATGGTTGCAAATATCAAAAAATTTCTATATGTGACATGGCACCAGAGTTAAGTTAGGGTTTTTCAAAATGCTGACACGCTGAGCTCAAAAGGTTCGCCATCACTGTCCTAAGGCAATGGAAACTAAAGAGAAAATAAACAAATGGGACTACATCAAAATAAAAAGCTTCTGCACAGCAAAAGACACATCAACAAAACAACAAGAAAGCCCACTGCATGGGAGAACATATTGCCAATGTTATTACTGATAAGGGTTTAATCTCCAACATTTACAGGGAACTCCTACAACTTAACAAAAGGAAGATAAACAACCCAATCAAATAATGGGCAATGGACCCAATTGGATACTTTTTGAAGGAGGACATAAGAAAGGCCAAGAGCCATATGAAAATATGCTCAAAGTCACTAATCATCCCAGAGATGCAAATCAAAATGACAATGAGGTACCATCTCACACCCGTCAGAATGGCTATCATCAACAAATCAACAAATGACAAGTGGTGGTGAGGATGTGGAGAAAAAGGAACCTTTGTGCGCTGCTGGTAGGTGCAGACTGGTGCAGCCACTGTGCAGAACAGTATAGAGTTTCCTCAAAAAACTAAAAATGGAGCTCCCATTTGACCCAGTGATCCCACTTCTAGGAATATATCCCAAGAAACTAGAAACACCAATCAGAAAGGATATATGCACCCCTATGTTCATAGCAGCATAATTTACCATAGCTAAGATCTGGAAACAGCCTAAGTGCCCATCAGCAGATGAGTGGATAAGAAATCTGTGGTACATCTACAAAATGGAATACTACACTGAGCTAAAAAAGAAGGAACTCTTACCATTTGCAACAGTATGGATGAAATTGGAGAGCATTATGCTAAGCGAAATAAGCCAGTCAGAGAAAGATAAATATCACATGATCTCACTCATTTGTGGAATATAATGAATGAACAATATAAACTGATGAACAAAAGCAGATCCAGAGACAGAGAAGCATTGATCAGACCGTCAAACCTCAGATGGAAGGTAGGGGAGGGCAGGGGTAAGGGGGGAAAGATCAACCGAAGGACTTGTATGCATGCATATGAGCCTAAACAATGGACACAGACATCAAAGGGGTGAGGGCATGAGTAGAGGGGAGGCAATGGGGGGAATAAGGACACATATGTAAGACCTTAATCAATAAAGAAAAAAAAAAGTAGTAGGCGACACCTGACTAACATCCACAGGCTGGCCAGCCCCCAGGCTGGGCTGGGTGAGTATCTCTTCAAAAGGCTCACCCTCAAGCATGACCAGGAGCCTTTGGAGCCCAGAGGCCTTTAAGGGGCCCCTCTGCATCCCCCTGGTGTCCGGCTTTTACCTGAGCCTCTTCCTGAAACTACTAGCCATTCTTTTAACCACCCTGAAGCCCGTTCCCATGTATTATAACAAACGAAACAATAAAGCATTTTGCAGAAAAAAAATATGGGAAAAATATTTTCAGATGAGATTAACTACAACAACAAAAACCCACACAAAAGAACATACTACATGACATGTAGCAATGTTCTAATGTAACATAATTTGTCCATAAAACATTTTACACCTGCTCCCCACATTGAGCTTTACAAAAGAGCTTCACTGGTTTTGGCAATGGTTTGACTTATTGTTAATAATATACTCTGACACAACCCAAACATGGATCATTGGCCATAATTTTATAGAAAGCATCTAAATAGACTGTGCAATGATATTGGAAAGAAAAACAAAACCATGATTCTGCCCAAGCATGGCACTGCATGGTTATAGAGCAATTTCTCCTTGGATTACACACCTGCTTTTTGGCCCATTAAGTCCTGCTGTCTTTATAAGAAACTGAGGTTGTAATGTCTTTCCTAAATGTGTATTTTTATGGGACCATATGTAACAAGTACACATGAATGTGCATGTTGCCAGCCTTATTTTTAATATCTTCAATTTGACTAGAATAGGAAAAAAGTCACCTTAGAAGATAAATCTCTTAATTGCTTAAAGCTCTGCTGCAGTTGTTTTCTGACAAGCATTGCAAGAATTCCCTGTAGCTGTGGAGAATTATTCCTTTCACTTATACATTCCTGACAACATGATCTGATATCATTTTTCATGAATAAGTGGTATTTAGGAATAATAATGTGCACATCAGATCTGATTTTACTTTTATGCATATCAAAATTCCACTGCACCAAACCCCTGCAATCACATATCATTACAGTAATTCCCGCTGGCTATTTCTCCCCTTTCACTGATGTGCATGAACCACTTCTCAATGATGTTTTCATGGTTTGCAGAACATATCAAGAGTTAGCTAAGAAATCATTTCAACAGTAGACTTCCATTGCGAATGTGAATGAGCTATAGGCATTTTGGACACGCTAGCTGCATTCCTAAGCTTTATTTTATTTGCAGGACTAAAACCGTTAGAGGTAAAAGAAACAGTGATCTGTACCTGATGGAATAACACAGCACTCTTCCATCAGTGATGTTTGTATGGGGAACAGGCAAGGCAGCTGCTATGAGAGGATTATAAAATAGGTTCTAGGGCTCTGGAACCCCAATATGCAATTTTTAAAACTTTCATATTTTTTATTCAAAGCTTTAGGAGTCATTATATTACGAGAGGCCAAGTGCACAAAATCTGTGCATGGGTAGGGTCCCTAGCAGCTGCCAGATGGGGTCTCCCTTCCTGGCTGCCAGCTGCTGGACGAGGCCTCTCTTCCCAGGCTGAACTGAACCCACAATATCTCTGAGGTATGCCTGTATATGGAATTTAATTTTTACTATCTTGACTTATGTCAATTATAATTCATGATAAAATAAACTTGTGTTGGTGGACTGATTAAGGTAAAAATGCTGAACTGATTTATCTCCCATATAAATATAATAAATATTTATAATTTTTTTTATTAAATTATAATATTTGATCAAATAGCATATGCAAAAGTTGATTTTGTTTCAAAAATTTGAAAGGGATGAAATATATATCAGAAGCCTCTATTTCAAATTCCTAGGGAAGAGTGGTATTTAAAGAAAAGATAAATGGCAACTCCAAGTTCGGATTTAACTTGAAAGAGGACAACCTTTT
This sequence comes from Myotis daubentonii, assembly GCF_963259705.1. Classification (NCBI taxonomy): domain Eukaryota; kingdom Metazoa; phylum Chordata; class Mammalia; order Chiroptera; family Vespertilionidae; genus Myotis; species Myotis daubentonii. Next base: position 42,221,303 of record NC_081845.1, on the reverse strand, counting down.
AAATATGTTAATTTTTTGTTTATGATACTCATTTTAAAGAATGACCAGATGATGACCAACTCTGATGACCAGAGCTGTGTCAGGAAGTACAGATGTTCTAATGATCAGAAAATAATCTGAACATCATTTTTAAAATTATTGCTATATACTTATTCAGTTTACTCCTTTTGTGGGTTTTCTAACAGCATTTTCCCTATATTTTTGTGACCTTGAGATTGTTATTACAAAGAGACAAGGACAAAAGAAAGCAAGCTATTCTCAAGGACAGAGTCAAAGTACCAAAGGGAAAATCAGAGAAAGAACAGCCATCTGTTCTGTCACCTAAAAAAAGGTAAAAACATGCTCTCTCTCTCAACAAAGGAACCGTTTTTAAAATACTGCCTTTAAAAAAAACCCTAAATAACAGGTCCAAACTCAATTAATAGTTATATTATTTCACTTGCATGCTCACATTAGTCAGCATAGTAGTTGGCTTAATTAAATATACTAGGTCCTGCACATCTCTTCATTACAACTGATGTGCAAAAGACAATAGGGTTGGGGAGGGTTGAGTGAAAAGAAAAGGAATTATCTGCATAACTCAATGAAAATGAAATCAATAACAAGGACAACAAATGTTCAAAGCTCATATCATGAGATGTTTTTTAAAAATTACATAATTCCTTTCTTCATTGTTGCAATAAAAGCATTTCCAAATTGTATCCAAATGCTTTGTGATTTGACTTCAAGGGAATAACTCATTGTGCAGATTATCAGGGATGTTCCTGTGTGACTGAATGAGACTTCTGAAAATTGTTTGCTTAAATGTTGTTACTAAATGATGTCAAACTACTTGGAAAGTGAAAACTTTAACAATTTAATTAATTTCCTTCTCCAACAAACACCAGAACAGTAATTATTTTCTTTAACTTAACAAATACATTATCTTGCAGAGCAATGATTCCTAACACTAATTTTGTAATGTTTACAGATACTGATCTACTTATCTATAATTCTCAAATAATTGACTTCAATGTAATATATTTAAAATATATATATCATTTTTGCAGGAAATAGGAGCCTAAAATTATTCAAGCTTTTTGGGGGGGTGATGAGGAGGGTTGCTAATGTTGATTGAGGAATAAATACCTGCAAAAATACATATTTATCTTACTTAATCTTCTTGAGGATCCTGTGAAATATTATTGTTACGCTGTGCATTTTCTTGCATGAGGTACTTGAGATTCACAGAAGTTAAATTATTTACCTAATATTCCAAAGCTCTGATTTGAAGCCAGAGCATTTTGATTCTCACATCTGTGTTTCTGTGAGGAACATTGGGTATAGGCAACTCCATGTAGTAAATAAATAAAAATGGCTCTTAAAGTTTGGGACCTAAAAACATTTGATCACTTAGCTAGTACTTCTGCTATTTAGGAAATTTCTACCTTAAGTCAAATAGACTAACTAGAAAAAATAAGCAGTAGCTGCTCATCACTAGGCTGATATATATTCACATTTTCCTTTCACTGAGAAGAGCACCCAATTCCTCTGGTCCGGGAAGTAGTGTAATGATAAAGGATGTGGGAGTCAGTAGGTCTGGGCTCCAATTCGGGCTCCAAGTCTTACTGGTTGTGTTAAGCTGGCTTGCCCTCTCTCAGTGACAAGTCCTTCATCTATAACCATGGGTAATAATCAAATGCAGAGAGTGGATATGAGAACTGGAAGAAACAGATGAATCATAATTCTAGTTAGAAATAAATTCAAGGGGGGGGGGAGTGCAAGATGGAGGTGTAGGAAGAATCCTGAATGTACCCCCTCCTACAGACACACCACATATACAGCTACTAGGGATCACTTCCTTCTGGAAATTATCTGAAATAGGTGAACTTCCCTCCACAACAAAATATAAAAATATAAAAGGACCACATCCAAGGGTAGAAGAAGTAGACATAAGGTTGCTAAAAAACAAACAAACAAAAACACACCAAGCATGGCAGCACACAATTGGAAGGATCTCACCATATAGGTTCTTTTCTCAGAGGGAGGAAGAGGTTAGTGTCCCTTCTGGTACTTCAGCCCCTAGCAGCTGCACCAGAGAGGTGAGTCTCTAAAATATTTGGCTTAGAAAACCAAGAAGGCTAATATCTAAGAAACCAGAAGTGCGATAGGAAACTGAGACTTCCCTCCTAAAGGGATCACATGTGGCCTCACTTGGCCCAAGACCCAGTGGAAAAAAATAGCAGTTTGAAAAGAGCCTAAAGCATATGTGAAGGAAATTCATCAGCTAATGTAAGAGCATTGGCGAGCAGTCAAGGAACAAGAATCTGAGAGAGGCTGGGTGACAAAAGGCTAACATCTGGGATTAAGTGGCATGATTAGAAAGAATTGTCCTTGGGGGTTTTAATGAAATTTTTATGTAGTAGCATAGTGTGTATGTATGGGGGGAGGGGGAGTTGAGCAGGAAGTGAGAGGCAGATTTGGGTTGAGTAAAAAGGGGGCATTAAAGGTAGAAGTCATATTGTAATATTACTGTCACCCTCAGATCATATAAGGGAATCAAGATTAAATGGGCATTAAATAAAATAATGATGCCACCATACCTTTATTTTTCATAAGTTAAAATATTAAAATAACTTTAACTTACGTTATAGACATTACATAACTGATCCCATTTAAAGATCTCATTTATGTTTTTCAAATGTGGGGAGGTTATAGATTTTTTTCTCTATTGGTAAGAACAGGAGAATTTGGAGGCTCTAAATTAAAATCGATGGGTAAAAAGCTGCTTTGATACAAGACTGAATTTTGGTAAAAGTTGGCTAATACTCCTCAAGCTACAACTTGAACATTGTTTGGAAAACATTTCCCTTTTTTTTTGATCACTCTAAAGTGCCTTTGACAGTAAGCAGAACATTTAAGGCGTATTTTAAGATTTTTAAATAGTAAATTAATAAAATCAAAAAACAACAACAACACAAAATTGGTTAAGAAATCAGTCAAAATGTCAAGCAGATCTCAGTATGAGCAGCTTAAAGTTTATCCTAATAGTCTATTTTCTGGTACCGAGTGGCATATTCAGCTTGTTTATAACAACTGGTTTTTATTAAAGTAAATATTTTCTCAAAATTGAATATTTTTCTCATTCATTCATTCAATATTAATATAAAAAAATATTTACTCAGACCTTGCCATGCACCAGGACCAGATTAGGTAACAGGTCTGCAAAGGTAAACCACATGCAGTCCATACCTTCCCATCCCATATAGTTCAACTAGATTCAATTCTGTGACATTGGCACCAAATATGGAAAAACATTTAACTAGATAAACAGGTGACAACGTTTTCAAAGATGACTAAATCTTTTAAAATCCAAAAATCTTTTTCACATTAGTATTTTCAACTGGACAAATATTATATACATATGCATTTTTAAAATCCATAATACATCTACTCTAATAAAAGACAAAGATGTTAGTTGACCATACCTTCGCTACACCCATCAGAAGAATATGCAAATTAACCCAACAAAGATGGCCATTAAATTTTCATACTGCAGGCAGGGCGAGACAGCGCCATCCGCAGCCCACCTGGCCGTCATCTGGCCCTCCCGCTTGCAACCCAGGGTGGCCAGATGGGACAGCAGCGATCCACCACCCTCCAGGCCTCCATCCGGCCCTCCCGCGTGTGACCCAGGTGGCCAGGGGGACAGCGTGGCTCCTCTGTTACCCCAGCTTCCTCATCACAGCTGTGGAAACTGACAGCAGGGAGGAGGAAGTCCCACCCCCACAGAATCATCCAGAATCAGCCGTTAGTTACACAGCTCTCAGCAGCGTGTCAGGCAGGACTCTCATTCAGCTGCATCTCAGACCATGAGAGTAGAGAGGTGGGACTATGTCCAAAGAAAAACGGTTGATAGAACATAGCTCTGCAGCCAAAAGATGCCAGCATTATCGACAGAAAATGTCTGCAGAGCAACGTGCGTCTGATCTTGAAAGAAGGCAGCGTCTGCAACAGAATGTACCTGAAGGGCAGCTACTAGAAAGCATTGCTCTGAAGCCGAAAAACAGCAGCGTCTTCAACAGAAAATGTCTAAAGACAAACGTGCTTTTGAAGTTGAAAGAAGGTGGTGGCGACGACAGAATATGTCTAGAGAACAGTCATCAACAAGAACTACCAATACCGGTAGGAAGTGCCTTCTCAGTGAAAATGGAGTACATGAGGATGCAATTCTCGAACATAGTTGTGGTGGAATGACTGTTCGATGTGAATTTTGCCTATCCCTAAATTTCTCGGATGAAAAACCATCCAATGGGAAATTTACTTGATGTTGTAGCAAAGGGAAAGTCTGTCCAAATGATATACATTTTCCAGATTACCCGCTATATTTAAAAAGATTAATGACAAATGAAGATTCTGACAGTAAAAAGTTCATGGAAAATATTCGATCCATAAATAGTTCTTTTGCTTTTGCTTCCATGGGTGCTAATATTGCATCGCCATCAGGATATGGGCCATACTGTTTTAGAATACATGAACAAGTTTATCACCATACTGGAACTTTACACCCTTCGGATGGTGTTTCTCAGAAGTTTGCTCAACTCTATATTTTGGATATAGCCGAAGCTACAAGTAAAAGATTAGCAATGCCAGAAAACCAGGGCTGCTCAGAAAGGCTCATGATCAACATCAACAACCTCATGCATGAAATCAATGAAATTGTGCAAGATGCTACTGAGGTAGAAAAGGAAGCCCAATCTGAAGCATCAGCAAAAGGTATTGCTCCCACAGAGGTAACAGCGGCAATTAAATACGATCATAACAGTGACCCAGGTAGATATAATTCTCCCTGTGTAACTGAGGTTGCTGTCATATTCAGAAACGAAGATGGAGAACCTCCTTTTGAAAGGGACTTGCTCATTCATTGTAAACCAGATCCTAATAATCCAAGCGCCACTAAAATGAAACAAATCAGTATCCTGTTTCCTACATTAGATGCAATGACATATCCTATTCTTTTTCCACATGGTGAAAAAGGCTGGGGAACAGATATTGCATTAAGACTCAGAGACAACAGTGTAGTCGACAATAATACTAGATAAACTGTAAGGACACGAGTCACACAAATGCAGTATTATGGATTTCATCTCTCTGTGAGGGACACGTTCAATCCTATTTTAAATACAGGAAAATTAACTCAACAGTTTATTGTGGATTCGTATTCAAAAATGGAGGCCAATCGGATAAATTTCATCAAAGCAAACCAATCTAAGTTGAGAGTTGAAAAATATAGTGGTTTGATGGACTATCTCAAATCTAGATCTGAAAATGACAATGTGCCAATTGGTAAAATGATAATACTTCCGTCATCTTTTGAGGGTAGTCCCAGAAATATGCAGCAGCGATATCAGGATGCTATGGCAATTGTAACGAAGTATGGTAAGCCCGATTTATTTATAACCATGACATGCAACCCCAAATGGGCAGATATTACAAACAATTTACAATGCTGGCAAAAAGTTGAAAACAGACCTGACTTGGTAGCCAGAGTTTTTAATATTAAGCTGAATGCTCTTTTAAATGATATATGTAAATTCCATTTCTTTGGCAAAGTAATAGCTAACATTCATGTCGACTCTGATGCATGTAATTATTAATATTGGGAGATTCCACAGCATTATGTGTTTAATAATTCTTTGTGGATAAAATGCCGAAAGGGTGGGAGTAAAGTATTAGGTAGACTGTTCACTGTGAGCTTTAGAGAACCAGAACGATATTACCTTAGACTTTTGCTTCTGCATGTAAAAGGTGCGGTAAATTTTGAGGATCTGCGAACTGTAGGAGGTGTAACTTATGATACATTTCATGAAGCTGCTAAACACCAAGGATTATTACTTGATGACACTATCTGGAAAGATACGATTGATGATGCAATCATCCTTAATAAGCCCAAACAACTACAGCAACTTTTTGCATATATATACTAGAGGCCCGGTGCACAAAAATTTGTGCACTTGGGTGGGTCCCTCAGCCCACCCTGTGCCCTCTCGCAATCTGGGGCCCCTTGGGGGCCCCTTCCCCTGGCTGCTGGCACCAGTTTTCCTCCGGTGCCCGGAACCCAGGCCTTCGCTCTTCGCTGGGAGGGGCCCACACGGTGGGCGAGGGGCTTAGCTCTTTTAAAAATACTTCTGAATGTTTGGTAAATAACCCTGTAGGAATCTACTTTCTGAAACATGCTGGTTGTTAAGGGCTGATTTGGGTAATCAACAAAATGTATGTTAAAATCCTAATCCCCAGAACCTCAGAATGTACCTGTATATGGAGATAAGATCTTTAAAGAGGGGATTACATTAAATTGTGGCAGTTCCAGTGGGACCCTTAGCCCATCTCACTGAAGTCCTTATAAGAAGAGGAATGTTGGGGTCCAGCCCCAGCAGGTCCAGGGGTTCCCAAAGAAGGAATGACACAGAGGCAGCATTCAGGTTATCATCATAGCCAGGTTCTCTTTTTATTGTCCTGTTACATCTATATTTATACTATTTGATCCTATAAACATGCTTCTATAAGCTTTTTTTTTTTTTTGCATCGGGTCCGTTTATTGGGGGGTCAGTCAAAGGGGGAGCTGGCTAGGGTGGGGTAGGGCAGCAGCTTGTCTGGCCCCTGAGAAACCCAACTTAAGTCCAGAGCCTCGAGGGCTTAGAAGCCAAAGTCTTCTTCCACCTTTATCTGCACGGGGGCCAGCTCCGGAGTCAGCGGGACTCCCGCCCAGTGCCCTTCCTATGGCACTCGCCGCCTCTTCCAACTGCTGGGCCCCTCGCCAGGGGCCAGGCTGCTGGCTTCTGTGGGCGCTGGCGTCCTCCTGGGTGGGGACAGCCCCTCTTTCTCTGGAGGCTCGTTCTCAGCGTTGCCTGGGTTGGGGGTGTCTCTGCCCTGGCTGCCCTCGTCCTCCAGTAAGATGGTGAACTGGCTGGCCCGGTAGCTGTCACCGTAGGAGTCCAGCACCTTCATGAGGAACCTCCGCTCCTGCTGGAGTCTCCATGTTATCCTCTATATCATCTGATGGAGCCTGTTCAGGACCCCCTCCTTCGCCTGCTCAATCTCCCTGCAGTGCCGACCCAGCGCCTGGTACTTCCTGCGATTGAGTTCCTGTTGGCGCCGCCCTTGCTGGCCTCAGGCTGCCTTCTCCTCTTCGTCTCACTCCTGGAGGCTGGAGCTGCCCAGACCCCCAGACACGAACTCCACTTCGGTCTCAAGCTCGCTCTCCAGGATGTGACCACCTTCAGCGGAGGCAGCGCCAGCTCCCAGCCGGGAGGTGCTTAGAACTCCTCAAAGCCCACAGCTGCCATGGACCCCTCTCTTTGCTCCAGCTCCATTTCTCCCTGGCTCCGGTGCAGAACTTCCAACCTTGCAAGCCTCTAGTTTAAAGTGGCTTGTGAAACTACAGCCCATCCGATTTCACAGCCAGGCACCCAGGCCCTGGCCGCTAAGCCTCCTGGGAGTTGTAGTTCTCTATTTCCAGCTTGCCTCCCTCGCCACACCCCCACCCCAGTCCCAACTGAAAGGCCCTGCTGGCTGGTCTAACCCTGTGGCCAGGCATCTGAGTCACCTCCGGTCTTTATTCCTGTCCCGACACCATGGCATCTGACCATGGAGACTCTCCTCTTGCGAGGCCCCTGGGTCTCCTTAGCCCAGGCACTGGATCGCGTGCCCCAGCAGCGATACAGCCCTGGGGCCTGGGTCTCCTTCTGGGGCCTGGCTATATCGCCCCCGGACGGGATGGCGTGCCTCAGCTGCGATGCAGCCCCGGGCCCTGGTCTCCTCAGCCTGGGCACCGGATTGCGTGCCCCAGCGGCAAAAACAGCCCCGGCGCCTGGGTCTCCTTCTGGGTCTCCTCAGCCCAGGCACTGGATTGCGTACCACAGCTGCAACTCAGCCCCGGGCCCTGGGTCTCCTTCTGGGGCCTGGCTGCTTCGCCCCCGGGGGACCGGATTGCGTGCCCCAGCGGCAACGCAGCCCCAGCGCCTGGGTCACCTTCTGGGTCTCCTTCTGGGGCCTGGATGCTTCGCCCCTGGGGTCCAGATGGTTCTGCCGGCCAGATCGGGTCCGGGCAACCGCTGGCGAGGGCGGGTTGGGGGCATGAGTAGGGCGGACACCGCAGCCGCCCCGCCGGCCTGTGTCCTGGTCAGCCAGTGGGATCTGGTCCCCGGGGACCGCCAGCAGTCACGCCCCAAACGTGGGTTGGCGGCGTGAGTGGGGCGGACACCGCAGGCCGGTGCCGCAGCCGCCCCGCCGGCCTGCGTCCGGGTCTGCCGGCCGGATCGGTCCTGGTGTGAGTGCGAGCGGACACCGCAGCCGCCCCGCCGGCTCATGTCCAGGTCTGCTGGCCGGATCGCGTCCGGGCAACCGCTGGCACTCATGCCCCCAACCCGCTCGGGTTGGGGGCGTGAGTAGGGCAGACACCGCAGCCACCCCGCCGGCCTGTGTCCTGGTCAGCCAGCGGGATCTGGTCCCCGGGGACCGCCAGCACTCACGCCCCAATCGCGGGTTTGCGGCCTGAGTAGGGCGGACGCCGCAGCTGCCCTGCCGGCCCGTGTCCGGGTCTGCCGACGGAATCGGGTCCCGGGCGACCGCTGCAGCCGCCCCGCAGGCCCGCGTGATCGGGTCCCGGGCGACCACCAGCACTCACGCCCTCAACCCGCTCTCTGATGGCGCTGTACCATCCTGCCTGCAATATGCAAATTAGCCGCCATCTTTTTTGGCGGTTAACTGCCATCTTAGTTGGCAGTTAATTTGCATATCTCACTGATTAGCCAATGAAAAAGGTATCGGTCGTACACCAATTACCATTTTTCTCTTTTATTAGTATAGGATATGTGTGTGTGTGTTTAGATGTCCTTCTGCTGCAGACAAATTATGGGATGAGAATAAATCTCATTTTATTGAAGATTTCTGTTGGAAATTACACCGAAGAGAAGGTGCCTGTGTAAATTGTGAAATGCATGCCCTTAACGAAATTCAGGAGGTATTCACATTGCATGGAATGAAATGTTCACATTTCAAACTTCCGGACTATCCTTTACTAATGAATGCAGATACATGTGATCAATTGTACGAGCAACAAAGGGCAGAGGTTTTGATAAATTCTCTGAATGATGAACAGTTGGCAGCCTTTCAGACTATAACTTCAGCCATTGAAGATCAAACTACACCCCAAATGCTTTTTCTTGGATGGTCCAGATGGTAGTGGAAAAACATATCTGTATAAAGTTTTAACACAGTATATTAGAGGTCGTGGTGGTACAGTTTTACCCACAACATCTACAGGAATTGCTGCAAATTTACTTCTTGGTAGGAGAACCTTTCATTCCCAATATAAATTCCCGATTCCATTAAATGAAACTTCAATTTCTAGACTCGATATAAAGAGCGAAGTTGCTAAAATCATTAAAAAGGCCCAACTTCTTATTATTGATGAATGCACCATGGCATCCAGTCATGCTATAAATGCCATATATAGATTACTAAGAGAAATTATGAATTTGAATGTTGCATTTGGTGGGAAAGTTCTCCTTCTCAGAGGGGATTTTCGACAATGTCTCAGTATTGTACCGCATGCTGTGCGATCGGCCATAGTACAAAGGAGTTTAAAGTACTGCAATGTTTGGGGATGTTTCAGAAAGTTGTCTCTTACAACAAATATGAGATCAGAGGATTCTGCTTATAGTGGATGGTTAGTAAAACTTGGGAATGGCAAACTTGATAGCAGTTTTCATTTAGGAACGGATATTATTGAAATCCCCCATGAAATGATTTGTAACGGATCTATTATTGAAGCCACCTTTGGAAATACTATATCTATAGATAATATTAAAAATATATCTAAACATGCAATTCTTTGTCCAAAAAATGAGCATGTTCAAAAATTAAATGAAGAAATTTTGGATATACTTGATGGAGAGTTTCACACATATTTGAGTGATGATTCCATTGACTCAACAGATGATGCTGAAAAGGAAAATTTTCCCATCGAATTTCTTAATAGTATTACTCCTTCAGGAATGCCGTGTCATAAATTAAAATTGAAAGTGGGTACAATCATCATGCTATTGAGAAATCTCAATAGTAAATGGGGTCTTTGTAATGGTACCAGATTTATTATCAAAAGATTACTACCTAACATTATCGAAGCTGAAGTATTAACCGAATCTGCAGAGGGAGAGGTTGTTCTGATTCCAAGAATTGATTTGTCCCCATCTGACACTGGTCTCCCATTTAAATTAATTCGACGACAGTTTCCTGTGATGCCAGCATTTGCAATGACTATTAATAAATCACAAGGACAAACTCTAGACAGAGTAGGAATATTCCTACCTGAAGCCGTTTTCGTACATGGTCAGTTATATGTTGCTTTCTCTCGAGTTCGAAGAGCATGTGATGTTAAAGTAAAAGTTGTAAATACTTTATCCCAAGGGAAAGTAGTCAAGCACTCTGAAAGTGTTTTTACTCTTAATGTAGTTTACAGGGAGATATTAGAATAAGTTTAATCACTTTATCAATCATTATTTGCATCAGTGTTGTTTTTATATCATGAGTTTGTTGTTGTTATATCATTTTATTATTGTTTATTTAGTAATAAAATTATGTATTAGTTTCATATACATTGTACTCATTTCCTTTTATCTCTCACACTTTTATTATAGAGAAAGGGCAAATAGCAATATTAAAATATTTCCTCTAATTAATTCCCTCTCAATGTGCACTAGTATGTAATAATTGCCATATTCCATCTTAGTAAAATTCCTAATAACTTTAATGCTTAAACCCAAACGAAAGATAAGTTCTCTAAATTTCAATGCTAAAATAAATTTTCTGTTTATTTCTAGATGGTGCTCACACTTTAATCAGTAACTATGTTTTATTCCCCTATTTTTTATTTCTATGGCTTCTTCACAGTCATAAATCAATAAATGATCACATCAAAAGTCTATATTTCCTGACAGGTATGGTGTTTATACTGGATAGAGGAAAGATAAACAGTATATACCAGGGGTGTAATTGCCAAAGTCAATTTAGAGTGGATGGAAGCTTTGGTCTCTGCTCTATCTGTTGCTAACAAAATGCATACTGATGTCAAACAAGCATATCACTCCCAGGGCATTCCGTTCTATTTTATGTGTAACTGTTATCATTGTACCCAATATGAAATGGGCCCTGCTTACATAATTGTAATGTAGTAATTTTAAAATATGAATTCTTGCTTTGTGCCAATTGTCATAAAAGGGTTGATGTGAAAAATAACTAAAGGATATTTTTTAGGAATGACAAGATTATATCCTATCCTATATTTGCAGATTTTTTAAAACTAAGGTTGAAAGGCTCAAAGTACATACTAATAGGAAAGTTCAGTTTATAGCCTATGTGTTGATATGCCATAGTAGTTCATTATGAACTCAGAACTCAGATGACACAGAATAAACCTTCTTGAACCCATGAGCCTGTGTGTAGTAAATGTGTTTTGTAGTTTGATTTTAATGTATTGTACCTCATGTTACATTTTTAGCCCTTTAAAAAAGTTGATTAAATAAAGTACTTAGTTAATTTATGTACAATAAATGAGTATTTTGATATTTCATATGAAAATACTATGTCTTTACATTTTTAGACTATTTCAAAAAGTCACACTGGTAATATTTTTTTCATTCACAGTGCTACCAGTACTTGTGAGGTGAACTCCTCATTTATGAGAAGATTGAATTTTCCAGTTCAGAAATGTATATTGATAGTAGTTGTTAGGATCATTATTTCTCTTGTCTTGTTGTCAGGTATAATCTACAAAAACAAATTATGCTTAAATTATAATGTTTGACATAGTGAATTAAAGAAATAAAAAGCAGCTACCGATGAATTAAGCATAATGGATCTTCTGTTTTCTTAAAGAGCTGGTCAAAAATCTATTATTTAAACTGATGAATAAAAATAGACCAAGAGACATAAAAACATCAAACAGACTGTCCAACCTTAGAGGCAATGCAGGGAAGGGTGGAGGGGGGAGAGATCAACCAATGAACTCATATGCATAACCCATAGACACAAACAATATGGTGGTGAAGGCTTGTGTGTGTGTGGGGGGGGGGGGTGGAGGGAGCAACGTGGGAAAAAGGGTCATATATAATACTTTCAACAATAAAGATTTATTTTTAAAAATGTATTATTTAACTAATTTATGACTAAAGCTGTCCCCGAGTCATGTTAAAAGTAATTGTCAATCTAGTTATTTTAAAGAAGTCAAACCAGTTATAGTTATTGGAAAAAATAGGCTCCCTTTCCTTTATTCCATTAAAAACTGCCTTTCTGAGGCAGATAAGGTTCATGGGGCAACAGTTTCAGTTGTATGCTGGCAAAAAAATCATTAATTCAATGTTTTATTTTTGAGATGTTTCTATTAGTGTTTTGTCTTACATAGAGATCTATACTCATGTGGTGATTTGATATGCATCTTCTCACCTTTGTGAAATTATTATTACTTAGGAGACTGGATGAATTCAGGGTCTTTATTTCAAATTCACCATGTCTTATAGTCTTTCATAGTGTGCATATTACACGGGATGGGGCGAAAGTAGGTTTACAGTTGTTTGTATGGGAAATAATACAAGAAAAAATAATACAAGAAAAAAACTGTGTTTCACGAACTCACAACTGTAAACCTATTTTAATCTCTAAGCTGAATTTCTATAGAGAGAACAAAGAAATAGAGTTCATCACTACATAAACATGGTCATGATGGGCTGAAATATTTGCAAATGCCAATTAATCATATATTCACTTTCTAGGTTCATCTATATATAAATAAATCACAGGCATGGACTTTTTTTTCAGTAGTTGAATATTCTTAAATTGGATTTGAGCAACAGAATATTCAAACTGAATTGGTTTTTACAGATACACTTTTAACATACAAATGATTTCTAATGTTTTAGCTGGATGCTTACTAAAGCAGTAATAGAATTAGAAATAGAATGCAGAAACAGCACTTTAATTAAGATCTCTCTTCCTTTTTTTAACAGATGGAATTCTGTCAAGACATGCCACTCTTTTGTCTGTTCACAATACTCCATGCTTTAGTGACTACAAAGCAATTGTTAGGTCAAAATTGTGTATTCAGCCACAGTTGTAAAGGTTTTCTGCAGAGAACGATTGGCAGCCACCTATACGGCTTGCTCTATAAAAGTGGGCATATTTTCTGTTTCAAGATTGAGCTCCTGTGATGTGAGTGAATACAATATGCATATTGAATTTCATTGCTGGTGAAGTGTCACTTGCTCTACATCAAACTAGTCTACAAACAACCAAAAAAACAAACATTCAAACACAGACAATAAAAAGGTACACATAGCCTATTGGGATATTTGAGTATGGCAAATATACTCTATCTTATTTTATATTCAGCATAATCCTATGAGGTACCCTGGTATCATTACATCAATAAATAAGGTAGCCAACTTTTCAAGAGTTAAAGTAGTTTTACAGAAAAGTCAGATAGTAGAGTTCTGTTTTATCTCAAGCCAGTTCCCTCTACTACTTTTGTCCCCAGCTATAATGAGATAACATTGACATATAATATCCTGTGAGTTTAAAGTACACATGATGATTTGAAATAAGTATATATTGCAAAATGATTACCACAAAAAGGTTAACACATTCACCACCTCACAGTTTCCTTTTTTATGTGTGTGTGGTAAGAACTTTAAAGATTTAGTCATTTAGCAACTTTCAAGTATACAATAAAGTACTGTTAACTATAGTCACCATGCTACACATTAGAACCCAGAACTTGTTCACCATTGGAAGTTTATACCCTTGGACCACCTTCACCCATTTTCCCCACCCTGCTCTACCCCTGGTAACCACCAATCTACTCTCTGATTCTATGAGTTTGTTTGTTTTTAAATTCCTCAGGTAAATTAGATTATATAGTACTTATCTTTTTCTATCTGACTTTTTTCACTTAGTGTAATGCCTTCAAGGTCTACCAATCTTGTTGGAAATGGTAGAATTTTCTTCTTTTTCATGGTTGAATAATATTTCAGTGTTATGTGAGTATAGCACATTTTTAGTAGCCAGAGTTCCCAGTAGGGCATGACTGGAGGTTATGCTCAGAAGTTGGGTGGTTTTTTTTTAACTTGCTTCCCTGTCCAGGTGGGGCCTGAAATATACCACTTGTGTAGCCTATTGCTTGGGGATCCAAACTAAACAGAAGTGCCAACCAAGCTCCCTGGCCTGATAGAGCCACAGGTCAGCTTTGCAAATGAGCAGAGCCACTGGCTGCAATCTCTATTCAGGTGCCACCTCCTGAAAGAATGATGTCCACGAAGATCCCAGCTCTGGGTACTCTAAACACTCTTCCCTTCCCTGCCTCTGTCTGATCTTGAGTGATTCAGCACTGCAGGTTCCCCATACAGATCCCTGTGAGGAGAGACTCAACTGGGTCTTCTGGTGCCGGGGTCCAACCCCAGCGGGTCCAGGGGTCCCCAAAGGTGTGGACGGAGTCGGCGAAGAAGGAAAGACTCGGAGGCAGCGTTCAGTTGATCAGCATGGTTGGGTTCTATTGCCAGGTTCTGTAGGTTCTCCAGCCAGGTTTGGTCGCCAGATTCTAGTCAGGTTCTCTTGCCAATCTCTGCAGTCAGGTTCAGTCCAGGATCCCCTGCCATGCTCTCTCGCCAGGCTCCGCCTCCAGGCTCCGAGGCCAGTCTCTGTCCAGGATCCTCCAGCATGCTCTCTCCAGCGAAGTTCTTCTGTCTCTAGAGAAGTTCTGTGTAGGTTCTGTGCCTAGGCTCTGTCTCTCTTGGTCCTGTCTTCCAAGCCCTGTGTCCTTAGTTCTGTGTTCTGAGTTCTGTGTCTGAAGTTCTGAGTTCTGAGTGTTTCTGTCTTGTTACAACTGTATTTATACCAGTTGATTCAATCCTATCAATCTCTATTACAAAGGTTAGGGCGTTTCTTATCTCCATTCCAGGGAGAAAAGATTATGTAGTTTAAGCATGATTGTTCGTAGTTAAAGGGATTAATTACCCGCCTGGCACTTAGTTGAGGGGTTTTATTCCCTCCCTAACTTCAGGGGAAAATCCCTACCTGGGGATTCAACCTTTCTCGGAGAGGTGACCTTGGTTAAAACAGCGCCAAGAAGGTGAGCAAACATATTAAGAACCGTATGCCATATATGCCAGGTCCGATGAAACAGCAAGGATGGACCGGCTCCCGGCAAATTCCCCCTTTTTTATTTTTTAAAAGCAAGCATTAAAAAGAAAAACCTGAAACGCTCTCTTGTATCCATTTTAAGAGTAGGATTGGCGCTTTCTGCTATTACCTGAGTCCTGATCTATCACCCCAGGGAGAGCTTGCCAATCCTGCACTTTCCCGGGGTGGAAAGGCTGCAGTGGGGTTAAGGATAAGGCTCCTTGGGCCTACCTCCTCCCATGCCTCTACATTTACCTTTCCGGCACCTTTCCTTCCTCAGAAAAGCATGGACGTATTTCTTGTATAAAATGTTCTGTCTGACTGGGAGTAACCTTAATTCCTCTGCTAACAAGCATATATGTTAAAAGATCAATACGGAGTCTTTTTTCTTCAGACTCAGTATGGCACATCTTCTTAATCTAAAGATCAATACAGAGTCTTCTTTCTTTGGACTCAGTATGGCACATCTTCTCAATCTAAGAATCAATACAGAGTCTTCTTTCTTTGGACTCAGTATGGCACATCTTCTCAATCTAAGTTCTGTACTATCCACCTTCTTACCCTACTTATCCTCTATAGGGGGGTCTGTAGCACCCTGGTGGAGTCCTATCCGTCCCGAGTGTGGGGGTTCTCAATGGGGGGGGCTTACCTATGGGAATCCTGTTCCAGGGGTTCCCAAAGGTGTGGACGGAGTCGGCGAAGACTATCCACCCTCTTCCTACGGTGGAGTCCGATCCGTCCCGAGTGCAGGGCGCTTACCTAGGGGTCCCTGTTCGGGCGCCAGATGCCGGGGTCCAACCCCAGCGGGTCCAGGGGTCCCCAAAGGTGTGGACGGAGTCGGCGAAGAAGGAAAGGCTCGGAGGCAGCGTTCAGTTGATCAGCATGGTTGGGTTCTATTGCCAGGTTCTGTAGGTTCTCCAGCCAGGTTTGGTCGCCAGATTCTAGTCAGGTTCTCTTGCCAATCTCTGCAGTCAGGTTCAGTCCAGGATCCCCTGCCATGCTCTCTCGCCAGGCTCCGCCTCCAGGCTCCGAGGCCAGTCTCTGTCCAGGATCCTCCAGCATGCTCTCTCCAGCGAAGTTCTTCTGTCTCTAGAGAAGTTCTGTGTAGGTTCTGTGCCTAGGCTCTGTCTCTCTTGGTCCTGTCTTCCAAGCCCTGTGTCCTTAGTTCTGTGTTCTGAGTTCTGTGTCTGAAGTTCTGAGTTCTGAGTGTTTCTGTCTTGTTACAACTGTATTTATACCAGTTGATTCAATCCTATCAATCTCTATTACAAAGGTTAGGGCGTTTCTTATCTCCATTCCAGGGAGAAAAGATTATGTAGTTTAAGCATGATTGTTCGTAGTTAAAGGGATTAATTACCCGCCTGGCACTTAGTTGAGGGGTTTTATTCCCTCCCTAACTTCAGGGGAAAATCCCTACCTGGGGATTCAACCTTTCTCGGAGAGGTGACCTTGGTTAAAACAGCGCCAAGAAGGTGAGCAAACATATTAAGAACCGTATGCCATATATGCCAGGTCCGATGAAACAGCAAGGATGGACCGGCTCCCGGCATTCTGGGAAGTGTCCCACATGCTGGGAAAGCTGGAAGTCTACCTTGAGTTCTTTTCTTGCTGGACAATCAGTAGGGACAAGAGGAGGGTTCTCCTAGTGCAGCACTGCGCCAGCCTGGGGTGGAGTGATGTATTCACCAAGTTTCCTCCATTATTAACATCTTATATTAGTTTGGTACATGAGTCACAATTAACGAACAGGTATTGATACAGTAATATTAACTAACATCAATATTCAGATTTTGTTTACCTGATGCCCTTTTTAGTTCTTATCTAATGTCCTTTTTTTTCCCTCTCTCTCTCTCTCCCAGAATCCCATCCAGGACCCCACATTACATTTACTTAACATGCTCACTTAGGTTCCTCTTTGCTCAGACAATTTCTCAGACTTTCCCATTTTTGACAGGGCCATGGCCAAGCAGTATTGGTCAGGTACTTTGTAGCATATCTTTTAATTGGGACTTTATATTGATTTTTTAATAGAATGTGTGTACTAGTCAGCATTCTCTAGTGAAACAGAAACAATGGATATATAGAGATATATGAGAAGATTAATTGTAGGAATGGGCTCATGCAATTATGGAAGCTGGAAAGTCCCAGGATCTGCTGATTGCAAGATAGATATCTGTAACTCAGTCTGAGTCTGAAGGTCTTAGAACTAGGAGAGCCAATGATGTAGGCCCCTGTCCAAGTCCAAAGGACTGAGAACCAGGAGCACTGATGTCCTGGTTCAGGAAAGAAAGCAAATTCACTCTTCTTCTGCATTTTTATTCTATTCAGGCTCTCAATGGATTGGATGATGCCCACCCACATTGTGAGGTCAATCTTCTCTACTCAGTCTACTGATTCCAGTGATAATCTTTTATGAAGACACCCTCACAGACACACCCAGAAATAATGTTTTGCCAGCTACCTGGGTATCCCACAGTCCAGTAAGGCTGACACATAAATTTGTCATCACACTGGTGTTTTCAGATTTGGGAAGGCACACCACAAAGATAAAATGTCACTCTTATCACATATTAAGTATACATAACTATTTACATGATGTGTCTTTTATGTTCATTTTGATCACTTGACTAAGCTAGTGTTTATTAGGTTTATACACAATAAACTTATTTCCCCCCTTTACATACTGTACTCTTCGGAAGTAAGTCAAGATGCACAGCCCAGTCTTAAGGAGTAGAGAGTTATGCTCCATTTCCCTGAGGACAGAGTAGCTACATAAATTATTTGGGATTCTCCATGAGAGCTCTGTCTAGTCTCCCCTCTTTATTTATTTAATACTTTCTTAATGTTAGTGTGGGCTTAAGGATTTTGTATTTTGGGTTATAATACAGTAATACTAGTTTGGCAATTGGGAGCTGTTTCATTTGGCTCTGGTTTCACTTTGACATACCCCCATCACTGTTTTGTTTATTTGTTTGTTTGTCTGTTTAAGCATTTCTTACTTTCTAGAACTAAAAAATGCTCTGGGATCATCTTGTATATTTCCTGCCCCAGTCCTAGAATTAGACACTTTTCTAAGTAGTCGGATTCCTTTTATTGAAGAGTGACACTAATAACAAAGATCTGGGTAACAGGTGTGCTTGTTGCTTCTGGGATATTGCTTCTGTTCCCTTAGCTGAGAAAGTGAGGAACATATGTGCTCATACTATCCTGTGAATATACACAAATCCTTTAAATATTTTTATATGTTTCCATATGTGTCTAGATCAAGCTGAACATGATGCCATACTAAGGTCTTCAACTGTAATCCATTAGCATATGGATCATTCTAGCCTCCTCCACTTGCTTGTCTGCAATCCCCCATTTTGATAATAAGAAATGTGACTCCAGGAGGAACCAAGATGGCAGCAGAAGGTAAACACCTGTATGTGCTGACTCTTACAACCACATCAAAAGTACAACTAAAAGACAAAACGGCTATCATCCAGAAACACGGGAAAGCTGTCTGAGTGGAAGTTCTACAAGTAGAAGGAAAGGAAAAAGTGCACTGAAACTGGGTAGGAGGTGCAGAGGCGCCAAGAGCGGAGGTACGGAGGCGTGCACGAAATGGGTTGACAACTGGGTGCACTGTTTTTTTCAATCAGAAGGGAGATACAAGCTCCCGACTGCTCTGAACTCTAGTTTCTGGCGAGACTTGAGCACCCAGACTCCTAAGGGGAAAAACTGGACTGTCTGGCATCGGATCGGAAAGTGAGGGTGGCTTTCTTGCAGAGGTGTTCACAGGGATCATTGTTACTATATGGGGGCATGGGGTGTGGGACGCAGAGACACAGAGACATGGAGACGGCTGACTGGCAGCCATTGCTGTTTGCTCCACCCTAGTGATTCCCTGAGACCCTGCCCCACCCAATTTACAACCCCACCCAAGCTGTGCAGCGGCTTTTGCATATGAATTGCCTGTCCTTTCCCAGCCTAACCTAACAAACTGCAGCTGGGTCAGAGAGCACCAAAACTTCCAAACCCCAAACAAAGAGGAGAAATCTTCAGATCTCTCTGTAGCTCCTGCTGGGTGGTCTCAGGCTGTGGCTGACTTTGCACCTCCTGGGAGATCCAGGAGCCAGTGTACCCAGTGGTCAGATACCAGATTTCAACTCTTCACATCCATAAGTGACACACTCAAGAGGCAGACTCAGTAAACACCAAAGCCCCACTGAAGCAAGTCCTGCCCCATGGAATTTTTACTATTATAATAAAATAATTAAGTGATCTATAAACTGAGAGTGCAACTTTCTTTTAAGCACTTATGACACATTTGTAAAAATTAATCATATTAGGTCACAAATATTAGTTTTTATTATCTTAAACATTCTATAATTTAAAATTATGAATAAAAGTTTAAACAAAATATCTGATGATAATTTTAAAAAAGAGAAAAAAAGATTATTTACTCTATGGTGATGGTGATATAATTATTACTGGAGGGAAAATGTTTCTTTCTTTACATCATGTTCCAGATTTGCATGAAATTCAAACTTCATAAATAAATTATTATACATGGTTGAACACCTAAATTTAGGGGTGAAAAGAGACTTTCTACCTCTTGTTCTAGACTACTGCTCCTAGCTTGTTGGCACCCGGAAACCAATATTTTTGTGCAATTACAGCTATCTTCAAATCTAATGAACCACAAATATGAATACAGTCTCCTTCTTGCTTCTCCACAGAGCTCAGTTAACACAGAAGTTACGATTTAAACAAATTTTATTAAAGGCTAGATAACATAAATATGCCATAGAGTAGAAAACAAAACCCTAAAACATTTCTAGCATTAAACACTATAAATGTGACCTATAATTCATTTTTAAAAGATTAATGAAAACATGCGAGATCATTCTATTCCAACCTGCTTATTCCAGCTCAGGGTGTGGGAGGCAGGAGCCTATCTGGACAGCTCAGGGCACCAGGTAGAAACTATTCTGGACAAGACACCCATCCATCACAGAGGACACTCACACACCGTCACACTCACTCAGGCTGGGACAATGTAGACACGCCAGCTCACCTAACATGCATATCTTTCACTGTGGGAAGAAACCAGATTCCCTGGAGAAAGCCTAGGCAGACATGGGAAGAATGTGCAAATTCCACACATACTATGGCCCTGGCCAGGAATTAAATTGTTTTCTCCCCTCATCAACATTATAAAAAAACAACCATATGTAGGACCTGCTCAAGATATCCCCGTAGGAATATGAAGAAGTCCTGCCTTACATAGTCCTGAATAAAAGACTCCCCAAAAGGTTCCTTTCAGAGCAAAGGCAGGACCTAAATCAAATATGAGTTTCCACCCTAGATAGAAAGAAGTACTTTTTAAAAAAAAATTTTTTTCATTGATTTCAGAGAGGAAGAGAGAAGAAGAGAAAGAGAAAAAATCAACAATGATGAAAGAAAATCACTGATCAGCTGCTTTCCACATGCTCCCTACTGGGGATCAAGCCTGCAACCCACGCATGTGCCCTTGACCAGAATCAAACTCTTTCAGTCCACAGGCTGACACTCTATCCACTGAGCAAAACGGGCTAGGGTGAATGCAGCACTTTTGAGAATTGGCAGTTTTCTACAAGATTCAAGAAATCCAAACTTCATTTTCAGCAACAGTAAAAGCATATTGTCAGTTCAAAGCAACAGTTTATCTGGTTTATACATAGGTACTCACTATTTTGAAAAAATATACCAAAAGAAAAGAACTTAGAATTATTTTATGACTTTTAGTTTGTTTCTTTTATTTTATACTTTTTATATAACATATTCACATAAGGATATATTGTTAAAAAATCATTACAGATGTATTGGATCCAGCTTAATCTTTATGTATCTACTTTATAACATTTCCAGTAATAACTATTCTTTCCAGGATAACTTAATTTTCAATATGTCTTAACTGAAAAACTGATTTTTTCCCAATGTGAACAATAAAAATTTCAGGAAAAAAAATAGAGCAAAGACACCTAAGATTATCTATTTTAAAATGAAAATACCTAATAGACACTACTTCTTATAATAAGAAAAAATAAGTGTCAAACAGTTTACCCAGACCTAGTGTTGATTACATATTAGCTATATTTTGACATGCTGAGTATAACTGCTCTGTGCTTCAGCTAATGTGACAACAAGATGTTTCTCAAATAGGAATACGTTAACATGTTTTGAAGAAGGAATTATTTAAATATAGGCTTCAAATATCATGTTAAATAACAAGAATATGAATAGGTTCAGGCAGCTGAGCAACAGAAAATGCAATCAGGAATGTGTGACTTACTCTTTATATGCTTACTCTTGATGATGGACATTCAACACTCAAGGTTCAATTTACCATCTAAGGCAGTTTCTTAGTATGTGGGAGAGAAGAGGGACTTCATTTTAAACTAGCTAGCTACTTCAACAAAGAAAAGCTACATAAAATAGTGTCATTATTTGAAATCATGAAGACACATTGAGATGGAATACAAATAAAAGAGCAGTCAATATGGCTGTACCTCTCTGAAAGTGTTGTATTCTAGGAAAATATAAGGAATAATTATATTTTGTAGTTCAGCAGATTACTTTTTTATTTACATCCTCAAGGAACCAGTTACTAAGTAAAGACTGTTGTTCAGGGGTTCATCCTGAAGCATGAAGGAGCTAGGCAGAGTGAATGTTACTAGAGCAAGTTTCATCTACAGGTGCAAACAGTAGAAGGTGAGTCTGAAGGTGGATAGCTTGTATGCAGTGGAGGAAGGGAACAATCTGTGGAAGACACTATTTACAAGAATAAGGATAATTGAAAATAAACTGTTGAAGTTAAGTGACTCCAACTTCCCTGCTCATATCCATTGCTTTAATCAAACTATAGTAATATTTCATATAACATATTTTTTCATGCAAAAATTGTATGCCTACTCACCAATAACCATTCTTCTGGTTTGGTTCAATCTTTTACTTCAATGAAAGCCTAGTAACAGTATTTAAACAACAACCTGTGAGACCACATTCCCACATAGTTCTACGTTAACATAAGGTCTCAGAACTATTCATCTCAATGTATTAGTTTAATTCTAATATACTTTGACCCCAACTATAGATCAGGTCAAGAGCTATATTTGGAATTTTATATATAAAACTATAGAGTTAATAGTTTCTAAACCACAGTTTGCCACTTGCATAGCAATAAAGAGCAAGTGCAGAGCTGAACTGTGACAATTTATATACTATTAGAAATCATGGAATTTATATATTGAAATCATGAAAACAGACTAAAAAAGGACAATTAAAAATCAGACATATTCTAATTGAGATGCATTCTCATGCATTGGAAAAAATGTATTGAATACCTGTACCTTCCATTTTAACATTTAAGATAGTTTAAGCTAAATAAATGTTAATATAAATCTTAGTTCACTTGTGCCTTTCATGATAGAAGAAGCCAATTTCATTGTACTCCTGTTATAACTCCACTGCCTTGCATAATGTAGGTGAATTATTAAATGACTAGCAATTGAATTTTAAATAGATGAATATGTGAGGGCACATATGAAAAAATTCTCTAGTGTTCATCTGCTGCTGATCTAGATATAACTTTGTAATTAGCCTAATAGACCTTGTTTCCCCAGCTTCCCCCCCTGTGTCTGTTCTGATTCACATAAATTATATTATTTCTTTTTCAAAATCCTACTGTTCTGATTCTTTCAGAAAAGGAAATGGTATCAAATATTTATTTTTAATATGAAAGTAAAACAACTCTTGTGGTTTTCAATAATACTGCTAGATTATGGAAGTGAAGGAGTTTTCCCGGATTAAAGGACTTCCCAGTCAGTGAAGGATGAGGGGAGGACAACAACCAATAGTTCCGGCAAGGAATCAACAAGACATTTCCCCTTCCTAATTACTTGCTTCCACAGATTGACACAATTTTTTAAACAACAAAAACGACTTGGTTTTTGGTTACCACCCATTAAACAAAGAGCCACTTACTATCAGCTACCCAATCTCAAACATTCAAATGTCAGTGTCTCTCTTCCTCTCTTTCTATGTTGAACTCAGAGAGAACTTTCATTCCAGATTCTCTCCTACAAAGTCAACAGTCCTGCGTAAGAGCCAGTGTTGAAACCAACAACACACTTTCAGTTTCTACTCTGAGATAAAATGTCACCTTTGAAATGCATGACAGTTCAAACTGAATTCTTCAATCCAACTTTGTCTCAATCTTCCCCACACTAAAGCCTTATCATCTCTCTCTCTGCACACTGTCACCACCTGCCTAGGGCTGATGACCTCTCCACCTGCCAACATTACCATCACCATCAGTGGAGCTTCAACCAGATCCCCGGGGGCCTGCCAAGGTCAGGTTTCCTCTGATGCAGGTAACTGTCATTGGAAGCCATCCACAGAATCTGGCTAACACAGCAATGGCTATTCCTTAAGGAAATCAAACCTTTTCCACTCAGTATCACTTGAAATGGATAATACCCTGAAGAAATGAACTAAACAAAAGCTTTGCTTGTGGGCTAGGGGAATAGCAGTCGGTGGAGAACAACAGGAAAACATTGAAGATTCAGAAATCTCCAGACATCATTTTTCAAATACTTAAACATTTTAAAGCATCCTTTCCTTGAGTAATATATATATATAGTATTATCAATGAACTGTAGACATTGAGACAAATGTATCAGTTCAAAGGGAAAAGTTCAAAATTGTTCTCACAAGGGGGTTTCTAAGCCACGTCGAATCTAGATATTATCTAACAGTGGGCTATGGAGGGTAGCAAACTTGGACCTGAAATATCAGGAAATTAATCTTACTTTTTACCATATTCACATTTTTATAACAAAAATGTACAAAGTATCTTAAATATTCTTATTTAATTTATATATATATTTTTTTCACCAGAGCTCTGTTCTTTCTGGGTTTACCGTCAGTTCATCTATGAACTTGGAAGGAACCGGGAAGATTAGGAAATGATTTAAGGATACTGATGGCACAAGCAAGAGTCTAGTATTCATCAGCCAGCTAGTAAATTGCTTTAATGGGATGAACAGTGTTTGCTTGTTCTCTTTTAAGATAGAAGATACTTAATGGTGCTTAAATGTTGATGGTTGGAATTCCTTTGAAAGGAAATTGCTAAATAAGAAACAGGAGATCATTAATATGTCATAGGCCCTTTCACGGGAAGTTGTCCAATCATATCTGGCTATTTCTGTGTTCTGTGCAAAAGCATATGAGGTTCCTGAGGAGTCTGGCTGCTGGTTAAAAACCAATGTGATTTTTCAGATCTGTCCATAATCAATTACAAAGACTTTCCCTGGAAGGCCTCGCAGGGGAAGGCTGCTGCCCCCACACCAGACGTGGTGCACAACCAATGCATTGTAGTGTCTTAAGGCGATACAGTCATGGACTCCGGCACTCTTGGCCACGCATGATCTTCACCTATTTACATTCTGAGGTCTCTTATTTCCGGCCTTGGGAAGAGGTCTTCAGGGCACTTTTCCCTATTCTGGCCTATGACCCAGTCCTTTTCCACTCCTAGCCCAGCCCCCTCACTCCTCTCCAGACCCACTCCTCCATAAAACTGCCAGGGAGCCTTTTGTTCTGTGTACACTCTCAGGAATGAGAACACCCCACCCCATGTCTGTGCTGATCTCCCTGACCCTGGATCAGTGTGCAGTTATGGTTATGTGGGAGAAAATGGAAGGTGGGGGAGAGGGTCAGCATTTTTTTCCCAGTTTTAGCCTCTTCTTTTACCATTGCAGTAAGTGATTAAAAGCTAACTCCTTCATGTTTTGCTTATTGCAGTAACGGGCTCCTCTGACACCTGACTGACGGCTCTCTCCTCCAGCTGGCTGAGCTCAGGGTATTCCCTACTAAGAGGGGCATGAAGACCCCTGAGTTCACAGTCTTGCTCAATCTATGTAAACATCAATTTTCTGGCTATAAAATATAGAGATAACAATTACATAATCTTTAAAGGGTTACTGTGAAGATTAACTAAAATGAGAAATATAGAATACTTAGCACTGGAGAATTTTTGATAACAAGATGTTTGTATATTTCCAACCAAGTGTAGTTAATTTTATCTCTTTTTTGAATAGGCAATATATGAACAAGGTACAAAAATTGCAAAGAGAAACTACATATATGACGTAAAGGAAATCCCCTCCTGGTCCTTGCTGCCCACTAATAACACATAGGTGGAATAATCCTGCAAATATAAGTGTTACTCATAGATAGGCAGAACTCTTAAGTCTCCCCAAAATGTAGATCAAAAATTTAATATACTATAGTTAATATAAACCCTATTTTAGCTCTTCATACTTTTTCACCAAATTAAATGTCATTAAATAGAAATATTCACTATAGTTCTAGAGTCTAAATATACTTTTCTGAGTATTTCACCTCACTGGTTAGTTGTATAAAGCTTCTTGGGAAACAAATACCAGCCTTCTCTTTGAAATATGTTACACTCTTTTATTTCCCTAGACTAGTCGTTTAAGTATTTAGAAAGGCTTTTCTACTTAAGCAGAAAGAATAGTGAAGCTTATCAATTATTAAGTTTTGAGGAAAAGGCTTCAGTTTTAATTCTCAGGGTGATGTGGATTATTCACTAGTCATTATTATTAGAAATTATCTATTTGGTGTATGTGAATGTCTTTTGTTGTTAAGTACCCAGTAATGTGCTTTGAAATACAAAAGAGAAAATAGATTCATTATAAAAATTAAAGAAGTTCATTCACTTTTAATTAGTTTATCTTCCATTCCTAAGCAGCATTGCTAGAACAAATGGTATATACATCAGCATTTCTCCCTCTGTCTTGAGAGATGAAGGAGGAGCTCATGTACTTGAAGTAAGTCTGCTCCAACTCTGGCTCCCTTGCTGAAGCCAAGGGGAAGTTTTAGAGTCTGCATGATCCTGGCAAGATACCAAGCCGTTTTTTTTCTCTCAATACTCATTATACCCTTTCCCCTACTTACGGCAACCTCCACAAGAGACATCAATTGTCTTCTTCAGATATCCTCACCCTACCTGTTCTGTACATCCCCTCCTCAATCTACCAGCCCTCCCCCTTGGGTCATCTGGAATTCACAGCTAATCATTAGTAAAATCCCTACAATTCCCATTGCATCTCTAATGGTTCTCTTCTCTCCTTTGTCTAACTGAAACCTGACTGTTCACTGAGGTAAGTGCTCCCCCTGAATCTACTGAGATATTGACAGGTTCTCTTCCACAGCCCTCCTAACACCAGGAATAACAAGAGACTCAAGGAGGTGGCAACTAAATGCAGTATAGGATTCCTGAGTCAGGAATACAATATAGTGGATCAGATAATAGTCTTCTATCAATATTAATTTTTCCTTTGATAATTATCAAATACTTCTATCACACATATGTCACATAATTATACTGTGGTGACGCAATATATGGTTCTTATTCTGAGAAAATACATATTAAAGTATTTGGGGGCAAAGGGACATAATATTCCAACTTACTCTAAAACATTCTGAAAGTTATGTGTACATTGAGAGAAAGAGAAAAATAAAAATAAATGAGGCAAAATGTGAAAAGCTCCTTAATATGGATAGCTGGCATATAGCTGGTACTCTTGCAAAAGTTTTGTAAGAATTTGAAATTTTTATCCGAAGCAAAACTCATCAATCAGTCAATCGAGGCTAACCCCTTGGCTGTGAGCCTGAATGACTGGAAGATGAGTGGTGCCACCAATAATGCAGGGGCAGGGAGAAAGGTGGAAGGGGAATGTCAGATTGAGTTGCGACCATATGAATTTTGAGGTGTAACACACTCAGTGGGATATTACCCTCAGGCAATAGCCAGAACTTTATATTCAGAAAAAAGACAGTGGCAGCAAGACAGATGCCCTACCATTATTAGGAAGGAGCTACAAATACATCCACAACTCTCCAGAAAGAAAGGTGTTAAGAACGATTATGTGCAGCTTATTTCAAAAGGCCAGCAAACTAATCAGAAATGTCACTGAATAAAAAAAACTCAATAAAATATACTATTCACAGTTCAGAAAAGGATCTATAAACTGGTTTAACTCAGGCTGATCACTGTCCTTCATTTCTCTATATTGTGTTGACTCACAGATTTTTGAAGGCTGGACTGATTTAGTTGTTACTTTCACTGTGAGCAGAGAATAAAAGGGTCATTTCAGACTTTAGTATTTTTTTTCCTGAAAGCACCAGAGAATATGTGGCCTTTAAATTATACTTTAGAAGTAGCTCAAGACTGCAGACTGCTGCATTTTAATAGGCAAATAGACAAGCTTGATTGACTCCTCTTCTTGAATGACTGATGTGTGGTCTCTGATAATGCTGAATGCCACCTGCTCTGTAATCATTTGAATCATCGCGTTGCCACACAGCACTGGTTATGGATGCTCCTAGTCTGTAACATGACAGACATTTTAAGGGCCATTTGTTTTTCTATTTAAATTGTACTGATAAATTTAATTTGAGGATATATTCATTTAGATGTACCTTCCTATCTCTAAAATAGTGCTTCTCTGTCACCCAAGAATCACAGAGTCCTCCACCAAACCAGAAAAAAAAATGTTTGTTTTCTAGAACTTCACAGATAAATGTAAATTGGCATGAAATTGTTTTTTTTTTCTCCTAAAAAATATGTCTTATTATAAAACTAAAATGTTACTCACACAAACAACTATTTTAAGAAGTGGTTGCTACAAGGATGCTGCATACCGGAGGGGATCTTTTCAAAAACTTCAGTCTCCAATGCACATTCATTTCTTAGATCACACCACGCAGCTGTGCAGTAAATGTATGTGCTCTTGGCAATGGCTATGACACATTCTTTGAAGAAAACCTCCTCCATAAAAATATCAGTCAAAAGAGGTACAGAAAACAGACCATGAATTCCACTCCATTACTTTTGTGCTTACTGCTTTCACATGGTATAGTTTCATGCTTGTCAGAACTTTCATAATCATATTTATTTTAAAAGAATTGGTTTTATTGTATATCTAAAATAATACCAAAGTACATAAAACAAGTACCAGTGGGAATAGGAAATGCTACTCCTCATTTGAGCACAGTGATGAAGTACACCCCCATTTTCAAGCACAGGTACTTATGGAAAACTATCTTGCAATTATCTTGCCTTTGCAGCACTAGCCTTGGCCCCAAAGCACAATTGAGTTTATTTTTCCATCAATACTACTGCTGACAGTAGAGGATTTAAGTAACACAGGAGGACACTTAATCAAAATCACATTCCCATTGCTCAAAGTATATTTTACAATGATATTTCTAGTTTTTATGGTGCTACCCAGGCTGCAACTATATTAATTCTTTTAACCACTTTATACAATATTTACTAAAGTAAAACTGTTACATAAAATATATTTCCTGCTTTGTGATTATAAAACTATAATAATTATATGGTTCATTTACTACCCAAAAAGTGTGTTTGGTTAATTAAAAAGAGCATATATATTATTTGTTTCAGTGGTACATACTCTACATTTTTAATGTTACTGATGGTAAAATCTAATTTCCAACTCAGTTCATTAGCATCTACATGATATTTTAGAATGGGAAATGACTGGCAATGGCAACCATTTTCTTTCTGTCAAAAAAAACCACAGGCCCCAAATGGCATCATCTGTGCTAAAGCCCATGACCTAATTGCAGCTCTGAACTTCACCAGAAATATCATCTTAATCAACCAGTCTGAAATTTTCTGGTCAACACCAAGGAGGTCATCTGTCATATGGGCCACTAAATTCCCCCTGGTAAGAAGAGGCAATCTGCATGATAAAGTTCTTGCCATTCCCTTCGCCCAAAAAAGATGATGTCCTGGCATAAAAAAATAATCCATTCTTTTCTTTTTTCCTAATAGTTTCCTTGCCCCACCCCTTGTTCCTATACAATCCTTCTGTTTTGTACAACCCCTTGAAGCTCCCTTACAGTTGCTAGATAAGATATTGCCAGTTCAGGAATGGCTCAATAAAGCCAATTACACCTTCAAATTTACTTGGTTGAATTTTGTGTTTTAATGGACTGAAATTAAATTCTGTTCAAATGAACTAACGTGTAGAAAAAAATATATATAAGAAAAAACACACACCAGGAAACCTGCTAACTATCAAATGAACTAAAATAAAAAATTAATAAGATGAGTAGATTTCCTGCTCATCTAAGATCAGCAGGTCAGGGAACTCGGAGCCTGTCCTTCAGCTTCCAGCTTAAGTGTTCCAGTCAGAACAAGTTAACTCCTGTGACTCTTTAAAAATTGACAATGGGATGTATCTCTTGAATTTTAAAACAGGAGAGAGAGAGAGAGCTGTGAAGCTGTGCCTATCAGGAAATAAGTGAATAATAAAACTTTTTAAACAAATATAAGCAATAAAATGTAAAAAGAGAAAGCTGCGGATAGTTCACCACAAAGAATAAAAGTAATTTAAAATAGAATTTACACTCATTTTGATAGTGTCAGGATAAGAAATATTCAAACTGTAGGACATTTTTGTAACAGTTAGTTGAGGTTATTTGAGGTTGTTTGAGCCAAACTGATGACAATGCTGGGAAGCAAGATCTCAAATGCTTTGGAGAAGTTTTGCAGTTTATTTTATACAATTAAAATAAATAAGGGAACAAAAGGAAGATTACATGTAGGTGGGAGAAAGCATGGCACAGGATTGTTAACAAGATTATGTGCTACTCTGAGGGTGGTTATGCCCTGATCTGAGGGATCTATAAAAGGAGCATTTCAAAGGTGTGTTAACTTAGGTGCACAAAAACAATGGACATGGCTTGCTTAAAATGAGAATAAACCTTTTACTAAATAAGTTATATGCCTGAAGTGGGACTATTCACCATGACCTTCCCAACTAGGAATTTATAATCAGATCTTCCTGTGAAGCTGCTTTTTGTTAGATCTATTACAGATAGTACAGATCTAGTACATAGGTATGGGGGGGGGGGAGGGAACAGAAGAAATGGGATTTGGTCACAAATTGTGAGGAAAAGACAAAGAATCATGGAGGTAATGCAATAATGATATCACTAAAAATAGCTGCAATAGTGGGCAGAGGTTTTTCTGTGTATTTTTGATTCTGTACCCTCAGTTCCTAAAACTGTGTGTGACACATAGTAGGTACTCAATAAATATTTGTTGGATGACTAATACTGTGTCACATAGTTTATGTAAATTTTGTTTAATCTTTATACTTTAAGGCAAGGGTATTATTTTTATTATCATATTTAAAATTAAAAACTAAGGCTCATAATGGCTAAATACCAGGCTATAACCATACAGATTAGGTATTATTAAAATACAGATTTTTCTAACTCCAAAGGTGGTCTTTCTTCTGCAGGATAAGGCAGTTTACCAGGAAAGATACATTGAATTGGAAGCATCAAATATTTGAAGTACATAGGGCATTATTAGAGTCTGGCTTTGAATATATGTGAGTGGATTTCAATATCATGGATTAGGATCTTACATATTACAATTTCACTGTTGTTTTTGTCTAGTTATGCAATGATCACCAGCTCATTGGTCTGATTGTAGGCTTTTTTTCGCCCACTGTTCACAGTTCTTTGTACATAGTAGAAGAAGAATTAATACTTTCACAATACTACTGTTCTTATTAAAAACTGAGAATGATAAAAACACATTCTTCTGAAAGAAAATGTCAGCTACAATATTGAGAAAATAAAATTAGGAATAAAGAAAAACAGGAGGAAATGAGGAAAGATTTAATGAAATATCTCCTGTCAGCTCCTGTGCTTCTGGAAACACAGTAACAATGACCACAGGACCTGCCATAATCATTCTGTTTATCACTGACAGAAAAAGAATGAAAGTATGTCCATTAAAGTGATGATTTTTCAGAGTCTTGGCGTTTGTTGGAACTTGATTGGCTGTCTTTTCATGCTTGAAACCTAAGTTGGAAAAGATTCTGGAGGAGATTAAAAAATAGTCTAGCAACCCATCAAAATTTTCCCAGACTTGTTGAAAAATAAGAATTTTGAACTTGGATTCACATGCCGTGAATACTGGCATTCATTTTATATGACATTCTTGATTGCCTTTTTGGAAAAAAAAAAACCCCTGCATTTCTGGGGATTAGTCTTGGCTGTGTTTACAGAGAGGAGTAATATTAGATAAAGAATTAAACGTGGGGTTATAAAACACGTTTCTCCAGAGTTCGTTTCAATGCAATGAACATGATAAAATCATCATCTTTCAGAAGTCAGCCACGAGTGTGCTTTTCCCATAATGTAAGGGAGTCCGATTTCATTGTCTTCCAGTCTCAAAAGGAGGCAGAGAAGTAGCAATTGTCCAGACCACTTAAGGCTGGGCTCTTTCTGGCTTTGTAAGGTCTTTCTGTGGCTGAATTCACAACTTTCTCAAGAGTATAGTTACAAGAGAAACTTTGTACCCTTTTCCCTCTTCCAGGAGTCTCCATCATTCTTCACTCTTGGCCCATGTTTGCCCTACTTCCTTAGTGTATACAGAGCGGAAAATGGGTCTGCAAACATGGCTCGCCCTCTCTCCCCTGCTCTTTGGCATCTGGTTGCCTGCAGGGAGCATAAGCTTTGATTTTTCTCTTGACCATGTGACAAATGTGGCAGCCACATTCCTGATCTTTTAAGGGAATTCTGTTATTTCCAAGTTTGCTGTTACCAGTTTTGTAACTATGCCTGATTCAGAGGTTCATTATTAGGAAGCTTATGTTTCCCCTAAACAAGACTTGTTCTACAAGCTCCATCAGTGAGAAGGCTGACAATTTTGATGACCATCTGCCCAATCCCTTTGTCTTGGTTGGTTCAGGTCTTGGGTAGAAAAAGCACAAGTGTTATAGTGTTATTTACTGGTCCTCTAAAAATTTTAGCACGTGTGATTATTAACCTTTAGTAATGTAGAATTTAACTTTTAAGAAGGCATAAACATTAGCCCATAAAAACAAACAAATATGCATTTCAAACATTAGTTGGTCTAGTCTCAGGAAGTTTTATCTCCTAATAATCACTGTTTAGGTCACCAAGTGATTATAATTTAGGTTTAATTCTCCTTCAACTACATGCTTCTCTTGGACTTCAGATGTTGTCATTAAAAACTCAGTTTCATTCTAATCTGTGATAACTAGCATGTTACTTTGCTTCATGATTACTTGAAAAGAATTAACTGATAAGTGCAACCTGTATTTAACCCAGCCCTTTCCTAATAATGTTTAATATGTATTTATGTTTTCCCATCATTCACCTTCATACTTTGAGGTTTATCAATATTAGCGTTATTCCTACTGTGGGAGAAACTGACTTTGTGTCTGAGCTTAGACATAGCAAGATTTGACTTTTAATATTTCTCCTGCATCCCTCTGATATTAGTTTCATCTTCTTCAGACTCTGCTAATATCACAATTCCTTGTCTTTGAAGCCTACAGCTCATATAAATGTTTTTGTGCATTGGTTAATTTTAAAAGTAATTTTTCTATATAAAGTAGTAATTTCTACAATTATTGGCTTTTGTCAAAGACATTAAAAAGTCTTGCTCCATTTAACACTGGAAAATATATGGAAAAAATAAAAACAATTCACACATCATAGAAATGCCATTCATTAACTTTTGCCATTTTTGTCTTTTCCTGTGTTGAGGTTAAAAAAAATTATCTGGCAAACATCATGTAACCCCACAGATTTTGTTTAATACAAATCCATTCTGAGCTTTGTCATTTGAGCAAAAGCTATCATTTGGCAATTCTTTTTCTTGTGACCTACTTACTGAAAGGGTTAGGTAGCTAGTTTAATTAGGAAAGTCTAGGGAGTCTTAGAGATAAGGAGGGTCCATAGGAGAGGAATGCATAGATGGAGACTTGAAGACACCAGGGTGCTTATCTTACTTGTACAGAGGATAAATACCACAGGCAGATGGAAACATTTCTGGCTTAAGCAATTAAAATAGTCATAAACCCAGGAGAGACAGGGGTATCTCTGGCCTAAGCAACCAAAGTGTTCCTAAGTTAGACCCTGACCTGAGTAGCTCGGAGAGCTATAAGATAAGGCTTTCTCTGCCAGCACAA
Organism: Myotis daubentonii; assembly: GCF_963259705.1. Lineage (NCBI taxonomy): Eukaryota > Metazoa > Chordata > Mammalia > Chiroptera > Vespertilionidae > Myotis > Myotis daubentonii. Next base: position 42,187,995 of record NC_081845.1, on the reverse strand, counting down.
CTGGGAGAAAACTGTAAGATAAATCAAAAGTGACTCCAACCAGCAAGATAAGGGGAGAGAAAATGGGGGGTACCACCTGGGCTTTGAGCTTTGAAACTAATTCTATGTAGCAGAATGACCAATGAGGAAAGCGGGGGGGGGGGTCCAAATTAAGGAAGGGGACCAATAAGAAAAGATCAGATTCAAACAAAGAACTGCAGCTTATAAAAACTAGAGATAAAGGGACACAAAGAGGGAATTTTTTTATTTTCCCATAGAGAGAGCAGGCTTTACCTATTGGGGGCCCCCCATGGGGTCCCCTATGGGGACACTCTGCCCAGATGGAGTTTGTATCTGCTTCTAATAAACTTCTACATTTTTAATTAAAGAAGCATTTTTGTCTGCGAATTTATTCTTCAAATTTCGTGAGGACAAGAACCCACAGGAAGAAAAGTCTGCACCCCAAACCCCACGTTTCATTACCACATTTACCTCATCAATTTAAACATCTTCTCTTCTGGATTTTGAAGTTGTACATTTTTAACATTTATATGAGATATCAACAGCATAATATAATTTATTATCAGTTGTGCTTTAAACAAATTAAAAATCTAAAAATGCAAATATGAGTTGGAGCTGTCTGAATACCTTTATATTGCAAATATAGGCAATAAATTATAAAATGAGATTTATTGCTTAAGAATGCAAATGAACCCATTTTGAAAATATGATAAAAATCTTAGTAATTAATAGAGGAAAATTTTGGAAAGCAGGGATGACTAAGAGTCCTTTAGATGAATAATGGTTTATGCTGGGCAACAAATTAAAAATAAGCTTTCACTTGGGCAGTGGTAAGTGACATTTTTGAGGATACTAATCAACAGACTAAGGGTGATAAAGCCACAGGCATAAGTCATTCTCTGTGTGATTGTAGGGGTTTAGTTTGAATTTGGGTCACCTGTACTGAGAAAGTTTGGGTCAACTACAGAGAATGTTCTGAACAACTGGAAGGAGATAATGGGAATAATTATGTTTATAGAAGAACCAACTTTGGAGGAAATGTTCAAATATTAACATAGATCATATATTACATTGCTTAAGTCAAATCAGTGAGAAATTGTGACTCACCCTATTTTAAGATAGGCTATAAACAATAACAATGAAAGGTTTAATTTCCCTTAAGGGACATGTGAAATATAGAAGCAGGATTTGCCTAACAGTTTAAAATACTACTTGACATCTTTTAGACATGTACCAAAGAAGTTTACTGTAAATAGTGTACTTGCCTAGGGGCACTGTAGAGTTTTGTCTACTGAAATGTGAAAATAAAATTTAACTGAGAATAACAATGTGAAATTTTTCTCCAAAACTGTGCCTTAAGATATTTGGAACTTTTTGTTTTAGCTTGTGTTAAATTTTCTTGACCATTAGCAATTGCACTAAGTGATCTACTTAATTTTTATACTTTCTTTTATAGTATGAACTACATTTTGTTAAATGACTTAAAATCTTGTGAGGTAACAAACCAAAATTAAGATTGATTTTTAATTATCATATACTCTTAAAACATTTATAACTAAATCAAAAAATCTAATAATTATGGACTCTTTCTTTTATGTTTATAACCCATTCACGTTTGAGGAGGATTGCGAGGGCTGTTACATTAAAACAGTTATGCAGGGGTCAAAGACGAGGCAGGAGAAAAGATATTCCTATGCATTTGCTGCAGCTGAACACTGAGTATACCTCTGACTGGTGCAGTGGCTGAGACAAATAGGGTTGTGTCAGTTTCCAGGGGAAGCAATCAAGCATCAGTAGTTAATGTCACACCCTCCACATCCCTAGGTGGGACTCCTCAGGTTACAGGGGTTAATGCTGAGTGAAATACTGCAGCAAAAAGCCAGCAGTGGTTTACCTTACCATTCTCTTGGGCCAGTTGGCTCTCCATTGCCTGCTAAAGCACATTACAGAATAAACTATTTTCAGTATTACTAAAAGCGGCTCTTTACTTTCTGACCCCAAACCTGCCCCTGAGCCTTATCTCTCTCTGCCCACTGCTACCGCCTCTTTGTCCAGGACTACAGCACAGGCATCCCAATTGGTTTCCCTGCTTCCACTCTTGCACTTCCTACAGTCAGTTCTCCTCAAAGCAGACAGGAGCTATCCTTTAAAAGCATAAACGTCATGTGGTCACAGCCTTGCTCAAAATCCTCCAATATTGTCAGGAGCACTCTAGCTGTGAGTATAGTCTTTCCTATAAGTCACTTGATGTTCTGACCCCCAGATGGTATCAGGGGTGCCTGATCAGAACGTCCCTGGACCCTGATGGTTACTTGGCCCTCTAGGTTCCTGACACCAAGCAATAACAGTGAGCCAACACAGTGACTATGCTGTCAACTCAGCTCTTGTTACTTGCAGATTTAATCCAAATTATAAACACAATAGAACACACACACACGCACACACACACACACACAAAGTATTAGGGGTTGACAAAGGTCCAAGAGTCTCAAATATCCTCCGGATTGGGCTATTTGCACATTGGTGGTTGCTGGTCATTCAAGAGTCACAGAAAGCTCAGCATCCAGGGGGTTCATGTCTTACAAGGAAGACTGCTGAACTAGCTCAAGACAGCAAAACCCCAGAATAAGCAACAGCTATCAGCATGGCTCATTTGCAGGAGGGGGAATAGCGAGTGTCTCTGCTCTTAGTGGGGACGTCCATGGAGGTGCTTGGTCATTGTGATTACTTGCACCTGCAGGTCGCTTCCCTTTTGCTGGTAACCCAGGACTTGGCCGTTGGCTGAGACTTATGTGTGTTCAGATGATAAGGTTCAAACTGAAGTTGGAGTTATGATAACTCTGCTCTCCATAACTATTTCCCTGCACACTTAACACAGAATGCAGAATCTCTGCCATGCTCTACAAGTCCCATCTTATTGTCTCTTGGTTTCTATACTGGCACCATCCTCTACCATTCATACTTTACCATTGCTGGAAGATACCAAACACACTCCTGCCTCAGGACCTTTGCACTTGCTGCTCCCTCTGACTGAATTGTTCTTGTATGAAATATTTGTATGGGTTTCTACTTTCTCTCCGGAGAGACTTCCCTTAGCCCTTACTCTTCCATAATATGTCTAATGTCTTGAGAGTGTTGGAAGTATATTTTCAATTTCATATTGGATGTCTTTAAAATGTTGTAAGTTAAATTTTTGTTGATCAAAAAGTTGAATTCTAATCTGTGCTATTTCTCCTTCTTGTATGCCTGACCATAACAGATTGGTTAACAATCCTGTAGCAAGTAATCCAATTCCTAATTGCAATTTTCTTTGTTTACATTTAGTATTTAGAAGAATGGATAGTGCTACTGGAGTACTGTATTTTTCTTTGTCAATTGTGACACAAACTGGCAGTAAGTAACTAGGCATGAACTGCTGTTTAGTGAATGTTATATGATATTTTGTAATTTTAGGTTTATACAATATTCCTACTAGATATAACCTGTCAGGGTTTTTTTTGGTGTTTTTTGTTTTGTTTTGTTTTTGTATAAATATTGGTTTTGGTCTCAAAACCACCTGGTCCATGGTGGTTTTCCTATGTTTGTTTTTAGGCAGTGGGTGCTATTAAAGTGTCCTCTTTGAATTATATATCATCCAGGGATGTTTTCTTCAATGTAACAGCTAGGAAATGTCATGGGTTTAATAAATATTGGTAATTCAGTATAAGTACTGCCGTTTTCTCTAAGTGGTTTGTGTGGATTCCATCAATATGGAATCAGGGGTTATTAAGGCCATGAAAAACACTTCTCTTAATACTATTTTTATAAGCCTTATCAACATTTCATAATATAAAATTTACTATTGCTAATGATAGTATCACCACTAACCAAGGAAAATTATCTTGTCCTTTAGGGTGATAGTTGTATAATCTTATGCAGTTGTTTAATTCTCCTTTTCCTCCAATTGTCCAATAGGTGTTTCTCTCTCCATTGGTTATGCTTTCCTGTGGGGAGAGATATCCCCTATGATCTTTTTCAGTCACCTCATAAGGCATAGGGCATGAGGTTCTTTCTTTTTCTATATTTAACTAACTAGGATTTTGTTCTAAATACTTGTGTGGTGTTTCTCTCCCTAGCCTTTCTCTTTGATTTAAGTGGAATATAGCACAATTGAATATTTCTTGCCGGCTTTTGGCTGAGTCAATTAACTTGAATTCCTTTTTACCAATCCATTAAGTCTTTCAATATTGCCTGATGCAGTGGGGTTGTATGGCAAATGAAAATTCCACTGTCTGTCTAATCATTCTGCCAAGTTTTTTCCTTTGCTGCCTGCCATAAAATGGGAACCTTGATCATTCACTCTCTGTTATTTGAGGTGTCCCATAATGGCTGCACCATCTTGCCAATGCTCTTATGGTTGTTTTGGCATCTGGATTCTTCTGACCCAGAGCCATACTTATTGCTGTGTGTATATCTATCATTGTGCATGCATATTTCTGTTGAAATCCTGATTTCATTGGTCCTCTGAAGTCAATCTGCACCACAATATCCTTCCAGCTTATGTGTCTGGTGGTGTCTTATGTCTAAATTGTTCGCTAAAATTTTGCAATTCTCACATCCTTGTATGGATATTCTTATCTTTGCCAAGATATTTGGAGATTTCTTCTTGTGTTCCATGTATTTAGAGCATATGTTCCTGGATGTCCGAATTCTATGTGTAGTTTTCTTATGTCATCTTCACTAGGCTCTCTTAACTATAGGATATAGTACAGAATCTTGCAATTTGGTGGATATTTTAACTCATTTTTAGGTCTATTACTCTCAGGAGTATTCATCTTAACTTTTTTCCTTTTCTATCTCTTCTGGTTTTATCTTGCCTCTTGTTAATTGATTTGCTATGTTACTAAATCTATTCTTGGCTTCGGAATCTTTCTGATGAGCCGATATGTGAATCACATATATTTGGAGTCTGTATTTTGCTTTTTCCAGCTCCTGCCAATATTCATGTGACCATACATTTTGCCTCTTATTTGAAAATTAGTCGTTTCCCATTTCTGTGACCAGATTGCTATCCCATTTACCACCACCTATGAAGCAGTACAAATAAATTTTCTTTTGATTTTCTGCAAAGGAATGTCAATGCCAATACGATTGCTACGAGTTCTGCACATTGTGCATTTTTAGACTAACCAGTGGATCGGAGGATCCGATTGTCCCTGGGCCTGAAAGCTACCGCTGTCCATGCGGTCTGTCCACGTATAGTGTGCAAGGATCCGATCCGTCTGTAAACCAGGAATTGGGCCGAGTATTAGACCAGGAGTAGCCCCATTTCCCTGTGGGGGTATGGATGTGCTCCTCCCTCGGAAGTATTTCCGGCAAGTCTATTTCTTCTCAGTGTGTTTCCTCTGTGAGGAAGAGAGGCTGCCCCTTGGCTTTGGCATCTCTTGATTATATGCACCACTTCCGTGTAAGGACCTTCTGGTTCAGACATATTCCTGCCACTTCTTCAGGACTAAGCTTTGTCCAGGCCAGGACCGGAATAGCCGATCTTAGTAGCAATGGTGAATTGCCAGCTAATGGTGCTGCCATTTATTACGCTTCAAATAATAGCCAAATAATTTTTTTTCTAAATTTGTATATTTGGTGGGGGTATACCGAAAGCATCTGGTCCAGAATCCCACTGGTTTAAGTAATAATTTACCCTGAGGACTTTTTGTCCATATAGCCCATGATGCAAAGTCATTAAAATAAGCTAAATCTATTCTTTTTTTAAAAAAACAAAGTCTTTATAGTTGAAAGTATTACATATGTCCCCATTTCCCCCCATTGACCCCTTCTGGCCCACCCATGCTCACCTACCCCAGGCCTTCACCACTCTATTGCCTGTCTATTCTTAACTGATCTCCAGGACATAGGGAATTTAGTTTTTGAAAATGACTGATGTATTCTTTCAAGAAGTTAAATGCCTGTTGTTGTCTTTCTGTCCATTCAAAATCTGAGGCTTTTCTTGTTACATCATATATAGGTCTAAGAATCATACCTAAGTATGAAATATGTTTTCTCCAGTATCTGAACATGCCTATAAAATGCTGTGCTCTGTCTTGCTATTAGTGGTTTTTAATGCATTAACTTTATCAATTGCTGTTTGTGGTACATGTCTTCCTTCGAAGGACCAATTGATTGCTAAAAATGTCACTGTGGTACCTGGACCATTAGTTTTGTCATTATTTTAATAGTCCATCCTTCTAAATTGTACTATTTAATTTTTCTGTTTGTAGTAATTGTCATTATGCATCATGATAGTACCATCTGTGTAGGAGATTATTAGTGATTGGAATTGTTGTGTGTGTATCTGTGATGCTAATAATGTATGTGCTATTACCAGGCTATTCAGTAACTCTGTGGTAATCTTTTAAATTGATATTCTTTAACAGGAAAAAGTTATATATTATCCAGATTTTTCAGATATAGAAATAATGAAGAAAATATCAGACATATCAATGGTTACAAAATATTTTTAATTTCACTTAGTTATTCTATTATTAACATCTTCTGCATCAGGCAATACTCCATTCATATTAGGTGAACATTAATTAAGGTTTCTATAATCTCCTATCAGACTATATTGTCCTTATGGTTTTAATTCTGGCCATATAGGCTTATTATACAAATGAGATCTGCCTTTTTCTGTAATGTCTTCTTTTAATAGTTCCTAGATTTTTTTCTGATTTTTTCATGTCCTACCTTTAAGGAAGATGGTTTAGGTAAATCTATAGGCTTAATTTTCACTTCAGCTAATTTTACATGATATTGTTGAAGTTTTTTCCAAGGAATGAAGTCTCCTCGGATTTTTGCATGGCTATCCCTTGTATATTCTCTACATCTGGTGATGTATGACCTTGTAATTCCATGGGTTCCAGGTTATAATTATACACAGGAAATTTTCTGGGCCAACAATGGGTTACTTTTCCTCATAGTCCTTCTACCTGTATTAGAATATTATTTTACATATTCTGAATTATTGTTTTAAAAGTTGTGATCCTGTATCAATAAAAATTCTGTAATTTTACCCTGATACTTATTTGTGTTTTTAGCTTGATAAATGGGGTATTTTCATATCTTACTTTCTACTCTGCCTGGGATTCCACCCCCGGGATTGCCTGTTTTTTAGTGATTGAAAATGTATTAGTAAATTCTCTAGTCCTATCGTGTTCAGGTGTTTCTTTCTTTTGATAACTCTGCATTTTCCTCCTGCTTGATGGTTTCTAGATGGTGTAAAGCATTTGTTTTGGTTGTATGGTTTGAAATTCTGTGTGTTTGATGGTTTGGAAAATATCCTTTGCTTAAAGAAAGGATATTTTTCTACTGATAATGTGATGTTTGTTTTGTACCAAATGTAAATTTGGTTGTTCATTTAAATCATTTTCTAGTTTAAAAATGTTTAATATCTTCTACTGTTTGTGCCTGTGAAATGGAATGCATATATGGCATTTTAATTCTCAGTGGTGGCCCTCTTAAAATGGCTTTCTTAAATGCTGGCACTGCTGGACCTGTAAAGGTATGTTTAACTCTGAGCAGTTGTAAACCAGTGACAAAATGGCTAGTTTTCTCACTATCTTCACATGCTGCTCATTTGTGTTCGTCTCATGTGGTCACCACATGTTATCATATCTACGTTTGGGTATGCATTTCTCCATGCTCTAGCGATCCAAGCCCATAACAAGTAGGCGTGGTTTGGATATTGGACAGTTAGCTCAGCAGCTCTGAGTTTAGTAAATACTGTTTTTCATGCCTGAAATTAGCTTCATTTCTTTCCTCTCAGCAGAATTTTATTTAGGACAAAAACAATTTGTTCTAAATACTAGCAAGCTAATAAATGTCTGCCCAATTTCCTTGCTGAAAATCTACTCATTGTTTGTAACTCTTGTCTTGTATATCCTCTGCCTTCTAGTATTCTATTGGGTGACCATCTCTATGGATATAATTAATAATTTCCCTACTTACTACAGGTCTAGCAAAATACCCATTATCAAATGGATTATCACAGTCCCCTAGATCCTTAGGGTGTGGGTTTTTTGGTACTATCTCTTTATTCCTCTGAAGTTTACTGTCAGCTGACTTATTTCTCTGAATAATTCTCCTGGACACATTTTTTCCTTTATATCCATCTGTATCCACCTGTAATAGGGTTTTTAACAGTAAGACTGACACTTCCTATTTATTTGCCCTACTTACTAGGGGTTCTACACTTCTAGGTATGGTGAGGTCTATATGTACATCATCACATATTTGTACGGGCAGTTTCGTATGAACTTGCACTCCATCTCATACCCACTGACAATACAGTTTAGGCCTCCTTTTCAATATCAACTTTCTAGTTTATTTCCTCATACTAGCATTTTCAAGCAATTTTTGTTGCAACCTTCATATAACCCTTTAACTATACCAAATTCAAGTTCCCAGCTTAACCAACAGTAAACAGTAGTACCATCAATCAAGCTTTTCTCTTTCCTTGCTGCCAAATTATATATTTGTTTAGCCAACCAGTTGCACAATAGCTGACAGGCTCCTTAATATTCCTTGGTGTCACTCGATGTCCTGATCCCAACATAGTATGAGGGGTGCATGAACTAGGCCTGGACCCTAGGTGTTCACTGGGTCCTCTAGATTCTTGATACCAAGTAAGAACGGTGAACCAATACTGGTGACTATGCTGTCAACTTAGCTCAACAGAACACACACACATACACATGTATTAGGGGTTGATGAACTCAAAGTCCAAGTGTCTCAAATGCCCTCTGGATCTGGCTATTCTCACAGCGGTGGTTGCTGATCACTCAGAGTCACAGAGGCCTCATGTCCAGGGGTCTGTCTTGTAAGGAAGACTGTTGAACTAGCTCAAGACAGCAAGACCCCAGAATAATCACAAGTTGTCAGCATGGCTCATTCACAGAAGGGTGAAAGCAAGTGCCACTGTTCTGAGTTTCACGCTTATTGAGATGCCTCCCCTCATCTGCACTTGCTAGATTAGCTTGTGGTCTCCTGAGATTAGCCCTGGAAGTCCAAATCAAAATATGTGGCAATGTCCATGGAAGTGCTTGGTCACTGTGATTACTTGTACCTGTGGGCAGCCCAGGACTTGGCTGTAGGCCCAGATTTACACCTGTTCAGATGATAAGGTTTAAACTCAAGTTGGAGTTAGTTATGCTAACTCTGCTCTCTACAAGTATTTCTCAGCACACTTAATATAGAATGCAGAATCTCTGCCATGCTCTACAAGCCCTTACATTTATTGTTTTTTAGCTTCTATGCTGGCACCATCCTCTACCATTCATCCTTTACCATTGCTGGAAGACACCAAACACACTCCTACCTCAGGACGTTTGTACTTGTCACTCCCTCTAACTGGACTGTTCTTGCATCAAATATTTGTATGGTTTTCTTCTTTATTTCCCTTCACCCTTCTAGCTAATGAAATATCACTCATTATTCCCCTTTTCCCACTTGCATTTATCACATCTTCCAACATTATATTACCTATTTGATGGTGTTTTTATAGTCTTATTTCTTCTTTACAATGTAAGCAGGAAATTTGTTTGCTATTAAATTCCAAGCCCCTAGAACAGTTTATGCCACAGAGTAGTTACTCAATAAATTTTTAATAAATAATGAACATATGAACATAGCATATGACTTACTACTTAAAAACACTATTGTCTTTAGACATAGGCATTCTAGGTCTCTTTCAGAGAAGCTCTGCCTACCTTCTAGTGGCTTTATACAGCCTTCTTACAACCTGAAAGCCTACACTGGATTGCTTACTATTTCCTAAGATGCTTCAAGATGTCATATCTTTACACCTTTCCTTAAAACAAATCCTCTTCCTAGAAACTTCTACACTCTCTTCTCTATTTAGTGAAAGTCTACTCACCAATCAAGATTCATCTCAACTATTACCTCCTTTCTGAAAGCCCCACTAGAAAATGTTTATGTTTTGTTAGTAATAAGGATGCTTTTAATTAATAATACCTGGATGTAAGAAACAAAAATCTATTTTTTTGAATGATATAAAATTTGCTTCAATTCCTGCATTGGCCCAGTATTGGAATATTCATTCTCGATCATTATTGGGATTTTCTCAAGTTTGGAAATGAGGGTCTTGGAATCTTATTACGTCCAGGTAATTTGCAGAAATGTCCCATAGTTTTCAGAGCATGCTTATCTCTGTCAACAAGTCCACTATCTTAGTTTGTTGAAAGTGGACAGCTCAGGTCCCGACTTGTAATTCATGGTGTTTGATGACTCCAACATGGGGAGAAATCCCCCACATAGTCCCCTGCATGTAAATGAGGCCTATATGTCTAGTCTGGGTAGATTCACAATTCCAGAAATCTCTTCCTTCTTCCATTCTCATCCCTTCTTTAGATATATTTTTAGGTATTTTGCTTTCACTCAAGCCTGACCCTAAAATCTAATCCTCAATTCTATTCTTTCCTCTTTCTGGAATATACTAATATTCACTCATTAATTAGCTGAATCAAAGCCAACAGGGAGGAAAGGCCACAGATAGGCCAGGATACCTTCTTGAGATGTGTGAGAAACCATAAAAAGTAGTGAGGACAAAATAGAGATTAACATCTCAAGAAACCTTTCTTGCTATCCTGTACTACATATGAGTGAATGAAAAAACAAGTCAACTACTTCTACATCCACAAATAGGTACAGAAAAATAACTTTAAAGTAGATTTTATTATTACAGAACTATTTTACTTTAGTACAAATATAAGCCAAGTGGGAAATGCCCATTACATGAGTGAAGAGTAATACAATTGTTGAAAGCTGCCCTTCCCCATGACGTTGGCATGCACCCATTTACATGATTGCTCATGGGAGAGTGGGTAAGCCAATCTGTATAAGAAATAAAGAGGCCTACTTGAGAGGGATGTGCCTGAGACCTCAATCACTTCTCCAGGAGATTCAGAATTTAAAAAAAAATTAGTTGGACATGGTGGTCCTAATTAATTTCTACTGCCAGGATAGGACTTCAAAATCCCCACAGTGAAATAACCATGAGTGATGAAGGAGTTTTTGCTTATGACCTGGTTCAGTACAACAGACAAGCAGTTCAGGGGGAACAGCCAATTCGAAGAGCACACTTGATTCAAATAGCTTGGAAACAAAGGCTAACCTTGAGAATAAACAAACTGTACCCCTTCAGCAAGGCATCACGAGGTTATGAACAAGTATCCATCAGACTCTGAAGAACAATGTTTACAAAAGACACTGTGCTTTGCTTAAAGAAAGTAATCCGATTTCATAGATTGGTCATATCCCCTTGGCCTACACAAACTCTAGGATGCTTGAAAAATCAGAAAGAATAAAGGCACAATGGGACTTGCATAATTAATTGGAAGAAGATTATAGACATGACCATATCTGCTTCCAAAAAGGCAAAGCAGTTACTATTTAGACATGTATATTTCCAAATAGACTAATTTTTTTATAGATCTAGATCGCATTTTCTTGTAATTTTAGTATGGAAAAAAGTTCAAAAACTTTAGTGAAAGAACAGTTGAATATTTTTCATTTTAACACTGTGTGTGAGATGGAATATGTGTATCACCTTACCTTATTTGATCAACATCCTACTGCTCAATGTTGAGAGTTTTTAAAACTGATTCATTTCAGTCATCAGACTCTAAATGTGCTATTAATTTTTCTTTTCTCCAATCCCTTATTCCTTGCATCTCCTAATTCTAAAATCCTTCTTTGACTGAACAAAACTATAGCACTATGCTCACTCAGTTAGGCTTCCTGCCACACCCATGGTTTTAGTGTATCACCTTTAAAAGTCAGATTATTCAGTTTTCATTAAAATATTCCTATGTATAACTAATGGGGTTTTCTAGCTGTATATTTAGTAGGAAAATAGAGAATCTGTGTTTTGCCCAAATCGTGTTGGTAACTAAAGAGGACAGAAGCAGTCTCCACTTCAGTTCTCCAAAGTGAGGTAAAGCATGTTTTGAGGATCCTGGTACCCACAGACATCGCTCATCCACAGGCTCCTGGAAACACTCATTTATGTTCTGGTTTGACAGAGGGATCATTTATGAGCAGCCTACTCAGAGTAAAGCATCACTTTTCTCATTGCCTGAGACACTCTGATCTTTGGGGAGAGAGTAACACAATAGTGAACACAAGGTAAGCAGCTCTAAAGTGGAAATACATCACCCGCATGAAACACACACACAGAAACACACAGGCACATGTAGGAACTCTATAAATCAGAAATGAAATTCTTTACAAGCTTCTTCTTACCTGTCAATATCTATCACCCAAAGAACCAGGAAAGCCTTAGGCAAGCAACAATTACTTTAGACTCAGCAGGCTGGCAGGTTCACTGACACCTACCACTGGAACTGATCCCACTCGAATATTATAAATGTCTTCCTTCCAAGCTACCTGACTCTCACCATCTCTCTGCTTATATACAGAATGAAAAATGATCAAAGTTTTAAACTACTCTTTGATAGGACTAAGTCTATTTAGCTCCTCTCAAAGGAGGACTGGACAAAGATCTGATGATTTCGCTTGACTTACAGTTTCGCAAATAATAAGAGACTGACTCTGGGTTCACCAAATCAAGAAACACACTCGCTATATCCCAAAGTAAAATTTGCCAGCACTTTTCCTACAGGACTTAGAATTTCTCAGTTTCTAGTGAATCTATTGACTATAACCAAATCCATGTCAATCTAATAATTTGAGAGATATTTGGGATTATATCATCTATTATGCTATGTATTTCAAAGAAAGAGTATCATAATTTGATTAGTTAATGTCACCTAATTTACAAATCAATACATTTGCTACTGTCTTTTTACTCACATCTATCTCGTACATTTTCGTACCTTGATTTATAAGTACATGGCTTTCCCATGCTGATGCACCATTTCTTTTATAGTTGACTTTAGAGCAGGCCTGCCTATTTTGCTGCAGTAGAGAGTCATTTTGGCTTTGGTGGGAGGGAATAATCAACTGTATTTTCCTCAGGATGATCACTTCCACGAAATTAATTTTTTATTTCCAGAAAAAACTTTCATGATTCCATCTACAGATACCATCCTCTTCCACTCCTTGTCGCCATTAGCTACTTGGCTGATTGTTATCCCACTTTTATCAAGGACGTGAGCACTAAATCAGAATCCTCTTGTCCCTGTCATAAGTGGTAGCAATGTCCTAGGTCCGTAGTCGGCAAACTGTGGCTCGCGAGCCACATGCGGCTCTTTGGCCCCTTGAGTGTGGTTCTTCCTAAGCCTTAGGAGTACCCTAATTAAGTTAATAACAATGTACCTACCTATATAGTTTAAGTTTAAAAAATTTGTCTCTTAAAAGAAATTTCAATCATTGTACTGTTGATATTTGGCTCTGTTGACTAATGAGTTTGCCGCTCACTGTCCTAGGTGCATAATTAATTACATACATTAACAGTTCTTTGATCTCCTAAACTCCTGTGAGATTCTTTATATTCCATTTAAATCATCTACCCAGAGACCTCAATACCTGGACATATTTCCTTATTCAACCCATTATTTAATTAAAATTTAGACTGAAATATTTTCCACCCAACTATAAATTAATTGGCAGAGGTTAAAGAAAACAGAAAAGAGGAACAGCTACTCTGTCTAGGAAATACAGCAACAGATAGTCTGGAGGAATGATATCTTGTTAAGGGCCTTTGGCAAAAACACTTAGCTTAAATATGTCAGCTAGGACTCAGAGCAAGGGCAGAGCCACACCCTGAGGGCGGGCCCAGCCAAAAGATTGGACACCACTCAGTCTGACTCTCCTCCCAGTGTTAAGGGGATGGATCTCATGATGTGGAGCTCAAGGCCCACCCAGATGTGATGTAACTTCCTGAAATTCGAGTATATAATAAACAGCTTTTGGTGCTGGCACTCTCTCTGTGTCTGTCTCTCCATCAGAGGGCAGGCTCTCTCTGTCTGGTCCCTTGAGTCAGAGGTCAGACACCACACCTAGCCCAACCTTTTAACCTATTTTGTGTCTGTCTTTCATAATTCTTTAATCCCAAAAGCGCCTCCTAACTTGTATGAACCAGTTCACGTCTCCCCCACCGTGTGGGACACAGAGAAGGGAGACCCCAGCCCCAGCGCCCGGCATAATATCTAAAATTAACATTAAAGGAAAAGTAGGCAAAGCTTAGCCTGGAAGTGAGGGAGGCAGAATGGGATGAGAGATGATAGTGAACGCAGAAGGAATTTTATTCAAGTAGATTCATGAATAATGGGAAAGAGATGTGAAACTGGTTGTGGATTAACTCCATAATGTTTGCTGAGTCTGGGAATGATAATAAATTAAGGTAAGAAAAGACAGAGTAGGGATCTTATCATTTGTCTTGCTAAAGTGCTTTAATCTTATTTATGGGCAGGAGAGAGCTATTGAAAAGTCTTAAGCAGAAAAAGTAAAATGACCAAATATTCTGGGTGGCTAAACATAATTTGAATAATGATATTCATGTCTTCCTTCAGTTCCAGAAAGTTAGAGCCTTCATGGCTTTGAATGTTTTATGTTCCCATCTCTTTACTATCTATTTTTTGAGATTCTATTAGACATTTTTCACAAACTTTTGTCTCCAATTTGTCTCAATTTTTAAAATATATTTTTCACCTCAATATTTCTCTGTGCTGACTCTGGGTGATTTCCTCAATTGTATCTTCAAATTTACTATTTTTCCTTTGGCTATATCTAGTCTGTTTAATCCCTTTATCAAGTTTTAAATTTCACTGAGTATTTTTTTTTTATTTCTAGAAATACTGTTTGATTACTTTTGTTTCTGCTTACTTTCATAATATATTATTGTTGGATAAATTCTAATACTTCTTTTACTTCTTTAATAATGTAAACATACTCATTTTTATTTCTCTTCATTCTTCAGTTTCTACAGTATACTTTTATTATCTTTTTTTCTGATTTCTTTCTCATGCCATTAAGCTTTTGTATGTTAATAACTTTTTGCCTGTGAGCTCATTTTTAAAATAAAATTTCTTCTGTGTGTGCTGAGCATGGGCATGGTCCTGGCATGAAATAAGTAGTTTAGACTTCACCATGGGAGGATTTGTCTTGCTGTTTTCACTAGAGTCTTTTGGAGATTCCATTTTTACTATATTATCTTTGGGTATCTTAATTCTAATGACTCTAGAACAATGTAAGACTCCTACCCACAAATGGTGCTGCTTACAGGCTCTAATATATTACAACAGGATCTTTTACAACCTATGCTGAGAATAGGTAGCCTATTTTGGATGTCTTGATCTTATGAGAGCCATATATCTTTTGGTCCCTAGGGACCAGTCCCAACAACCCCATCTCCTATGTGGCCACATTCTCCTCTATCACTTCTCTACCATAACTTCCATTTTTACATCAATGGAATCTCTCAAATTAAAAAAAAAATAGGAAATTTTAGATTAAAAAGCTTAGGATATATGTATCCACATAATATTGATTTTATGTATCTAATTAAAGGATAAATATATTTCTAGTTGTAATTATCCTTAAAATATCATTATTGTTATTATTGCTTTTTAAAAAAAAAAAATCCCTCCTCAGGATGACGATAGCCCTAAAATTTTCTACATGACTTATATTTTTTACTCTTAAATATTTGATAAAGAGGAATAATAAAGATAACTGTTATATTGTATATATTAATAAAATAAAAATTTATTAGGGTATCTTTCAAAGTAGTCTGCTTCAAGAATTTAAAAAACAATAAAACCCTTGTTAATGTGTTTAAAATTCCATTAAGTCAAAATTACAAAAGAGATCCACAGTAGCGTTGTTTTGCCCAATCTCCTTCCATCAGAAAGGCCAAGAGATAGTGTTTTGTTTGACTGGTTTCCATCAGAGATTTTATGATAGATCCAAGAGATTTTATGATAGTCATATTGATGTATTTCATTTGATAAGGAGGCCTACTCACACTGAAGAAGCCCTCAAAATATATATTCTATAACCACTCTGCATATTTTAAATTTTATCCATTTTAATAAATGTCTTTATATATCTGGAAATCAATCAAGAAAAAACACAATAGCCCTACAGTTTGACTCTATAGGGTTGTCATGACAGACTTAAAAATATTCAATAAAAGCCAAAGTTCAGGTTCTCATTGCCAAAAAAAGAGCATTTACGGGAAGTTTTAATTCATTATTTTGAAGTAAAGTGATGCTGAAAGTTATCGTATACTTCGGGAAGCTTATGGTGAACATGCTCCATCTCAAGATACTTGTGAATGCTGGTTTAAATGCTTTAAAAGTGATGATTTCTATGTGAAAGACAAAGAACATCCAGGTCAACCAAAAAAGTTTGAAGATGAACAATTACAAGCATTATTGGGTGAAGATGCGTCTCAAACTCAAAAAAAATTTGCAGAAGGATTAAACATTGCTCAGCAAACAATTTCCGATCATTTACCAGCAATGGGAAAGATTTTAAAGGAAGGAAAATGGGTGCCACATCAACTGAACAAAAGACAAATGAAAAACTGAAAAGTCATCAGTAAAATGTTGCTTCAACAGCATAAAAGAAAGTCTTTTTTGCATCGAATTGTGACTGGCAATGAAAAGTGGACTTATTTTGAGAATCCCAAAGCACAAAATCATGGGTTGATCCAGGTCAACCATTAACATCGACTGCAAGGCCAAATCGCTTCGGAAAGAAGACAATGCTCTGCATTTGGTGGGATCAGGAAGGTGTGGTGTATTATGAGCTTCTAAAACCAGGTGAAACTGTTAACACTGATCGCTACCAACAACAAATAATCAATTTGAACCACATTTTGATTGTAAAATGACCAGAATGTGCTAGAAGACACGGCAAAGTAATTTTGCTTCATGATGACGCACCATCACACACTTCAAAACCAGTTAAAGACACGTTAAAAGATCTTGCCTAGGAAGTATAACCCACCCACTGTATTTAGCAGACCTTGCTCCTTCAGATTACCACTTGTTCTGATCAATGGCACATGCACTTTCTGAGCAGCACTTCAAAACGTACGAATAAATGGAAAATTTGGTCTCTGAATGGTTTGCCTCAAAACAAGAAAAGTTCTATTGGGACAGTATCCACAAATTACCTGAAAGATGGGGAAATGTGTAGCTAGCGATGGACATTACTTTGAATAAAAGCACTTTTGATGTTTCTCTTGAAATTATCATGTTTTCTTTGATTACAAAATCGGCATTAGTAACTGGTACACCTAATACATCATGTGCTTTTCCCTTTGCTGAATTTGCTTTGTATCATTTGCTGTAATAAATCCAAGTCATGAACCTAACTATATACAGTCATGGGCCGCTGATGCTGGGGATGTGTCGGCGATTACATCATTGTGTGAACATCAGAGTGCAGTTACACAAACCTAGAAGGTATAACCTACCCCACAACTAAGCTATATGGTATACCACCTTCATCACTGACCAAAACGTCATTATAAGGTGCATGACTGTACTGTGTCCTGAGTCTTCCTAGCTAATGACTGAACCAGGGATGGTCCTGCAACTGCCCTTCTCCAAATTCACAAGCATATATATGACGTAATTTTTATATAGCCTTGGCACACCACATATACCATTCTGAATATTACTCTTTTGATGTAGTATATTTTGGACATTTTTCTTATTGGTGCCTATAGGCCCAGTTTATCCTTCTTAACAGCTAAATAGTTCTTCACTATATAAATATATCAGACTTTATTTAATTAGTCCTTTATTTAGGAACATTTGGGTGTGTCCAGTCCTTTGCTATTATAAAAACTCTGCAATGAGAATCTTTGTAAATTGTCCACTCTTCCTTTGTGTGAGTAGAGCCATCTGTTTGAGGAAATCTAAGAGGAGCATTGCTAGATCAAAGGTGATGCACATTTTTAAAAATTTTAATAATTATTGACAATTTTGTTCCTTATAAATCAGATCAATTTTTACCTCCATCATTGTATGAAAGTGTGTTACCCTTAGAAAAATGGACAAATTGTGAGATAGTTAACAACCAGAAAAAATACAAATGGTTCTTAGTAATGAGGCTGAGAGGTTTTCTTTTCATAAGAGAAATGTCAGTTGAAACTATGATATAATTTCCCACTTTTCAGACTAGTATAGATGCAGTAAAAAAAAGCAAACACAATATTGGCAAATTCTATTATATACTTAGAATTTTTTTCACTAATTTGTAGGAGTTTTGTATCCATTAGCTCCTTCTGTGAGACATGAGCTGCAAGTATATCTCCCCAAGTTGTTATTTATCTATTGCCTTTGTTTATGGTAAATTTTAAAGCAGAAAATATTATGATTATATAAATATTTATGGCTTCTTGGATTTGTGTCAAAATGGGATTTTCTTTAAACCATAGTCCTTAAGCAATGTAAATAAAACATTTATATTCCAGACTTTCTGCCTGTAATATGAAGATATGAAAGCAAAAATAAAATGTACAAAAGTATATTTAAAAGAGAAAACTGATTTCTTAAATTCTATTTCAAGTAAAGATGAATTGGCAGTGTTACATCACATCTGTTTCACCCACTCCTGATCTACCATTAAGAACATTAACATCCCAAATGACACTTTCTAAGGAGGCCATATTTCAATTGCTTTGGCACTAGTGCATAAATAAATCTTAATTTCAGGCTCTAGTTGACATTTCAACTGGCTATTATAAATTACTTGAATTCTTTTACAAGTGAATTTGATTTAAAAGCTTCTAAAGCTGATGGACAGGATTTGGTAGTGGCCAACCTCTATATTCACTGTAAGTTTTAGACATGCATATCTGAAATCTCTCAATATTTTAATGCGTCCTTGCAGAAACTGCATTTAAGAAAACTTGGTAAAAATGCCATCTGTTTTATGTAGTATATCGCTTCAGAGATTCCAAATTCAAACACAGTGATAATAATAATTTCGTTCTAATTGACTATTTTTCTTCCCTTCCCATGCTTCCTAACTTCTTTCATTCCTCCCTTTCCTTCTCTTCCTCTCTTCCCTTCTCTCTTCCTCCATATACCTACATTCCCCCCTGCTATTTAGTCACAACTAATGATAAAAGCTTATCTAAGTAAAATAATTTACATGCAGACCATGACTTACATGCAGACCAAGTGAGGTGGATTATATTTGTAGCCTCATTTTACAGTGAGGAAACTGAGGCTTGAAACTGCTAAATAACTTGACCAATATCACAAAAAATGGAAGTACAGGGGCTGAAATCCAGCTGTGTCTAACTACCAGCTGTACCCTTAATCTATGCCTCCTGGTATATTTAAATGTAAAATCATCTGACTGTATTTCATCTTTTAATTGTTTTGTTTACATACTTAAATCTTGCCCCTTTGGTTATTACATACAAGCAGAAAGAATCTATAAATTTATAAAAATCAAAAGGAAAAGTTATCAATATTACCCCAAAACACTATTAATCAATTTGCTCTATATTCCTCACAAAACAGTCTTAAGTTAGTGAAATAATTTGATCACAAGTCAACAGTTCCCTGTCTCTCTTACCATTAAAATACAATCTCCTGTCTGCCCCAGACAGGATTAGGTCCTCATTAGCAGCTCACAAGTTTGGGCTAACTAACATAAATCCCCAAGCATTAGCACTTTAGCTTATAGCACCATTGATTATTTTTCAGTTTTTTACCTCTCCTTTGTAACATTTTATGTTCCCTTCACTTAGTATTAGGAAGAAGAGGTTTTGCTATCTGTTCTCCCCTCCAAACCTCATTATTCTAAATTGCTTTTCCTTCTGTCTCTAATCATGATAAATTAACTAATGCCTGGGTTTTCAAAAGTGTCCTTGCATTCTTTCCTTTCACCCTAACATTTGTGAAAATATTCAACTTTATTAAATTTTATTTACCTAATAGAATGTGAGTCCCAAATTTCTAAGCAGTAGTGTGCCATGTAATTCCCCTCACATCCAATGCTTATAGAAAAAGGAAACTAACATATATTGACATTTTAAATGCATTATTGAAATCTCCCTTAAGATAAAGAACTAAAACTGAGGCTGACATTCAAGTAGTACATCCATTATCACACAGCTAATATAAAGCAAAACCAGAATTTGAATCTCTATAGGAAAAAATTTTCATATTACTCCACTATCCTGACACACAGCTGCTTTTGTGGAATTTCAAATACTGAAATTTTTGTCTCATAACTATAGGAGCCCTTTGGCTATTGATTTATTAGTTCTTAATCTCTACAAAGCTCAAAATACTTATTGCTCTTTCCTTACTCACCTTTGAACATAGATGCTAGGCAATTTGATAGATTTGTTGAATATTATTTATTTTATATAGGGTTTTCTTATTTCTCAGACTTTATTATTATAGGATTTTTTAGCTCCTCACATTTATAGAGAGAGAAACATATTAGGCCCTCCTTTTCTTAGCTTTGTTTATCTTAAGTATCATCACGCACCCTTCATTCAAAGTTCACACTGGGGCTTATTCATAAAGTGTCTGTTACTATTTTTAGTTTCCTTGTTATTGTGTAAGACTGCACATGCTATAATTGATCCAGATACCTTTGAAAAGCAAAAAGCAATGTTGGAATGCCATACTAAAGCAAATCCTTGAATATTAAAATACACTAATAATACAAAATTGAAAGTTTGTATCCTTATTCTAACATTATTCATTCTAAGAACAAACATATAATAAATGAAATTTTAAAAATTAGTAATAAAATTAGAATCCTGGTATTCCTAAAATTAAAAATCCTTAATATGAAGGTAAAATGACTCAGCCATATCCTAAAATTGCTCTTTAAAGATTATTGTATAAATCCATGTTAATAAAATTCAGAAGTTTAATGCTAATGACCACATTGTCTAACACAATTTTAATTGTTATAAATCAGAATGATTAGTGATATAAACTAAATGAAAACCTTTTTCTTTTTTTTTACATGAGAAATTTTTGCCAAACTCCTACATAATACCTGGCAAGCTCATTAGAATAACCTCAACCATGGATAACATGATTTTTATTTAGGTGGATTCAGTCTTTACTCTGTTTTTCCTCTTGCAATAGAAATAGTGTCACTTCATATTGAGTGTTTTTTTTTTAGGTTAATCTTATCCTCTGAGAGATATAGTAATGTGAAACAACAAATTTAATCTTCAAACAAGAAGTGCCCTAAATCCATCCTCATGCTTTTCATAATTTTTATTTTAACTTACTAGATGCTTTCCAAATCCTTCCAGCTTGAATATTCTATGTACCTCAGTTGATGGAAAACAGTGTAGCACCCAAGCATATTTCAAAATTTGAAGCCCAGCAGTTACTGTCATATAATTTTGCCCGGAGTGTACATCTTACTACTTGAGCAAAAGCAATTCCACTTCAAAATTCAACAAATTATAATGTATGTGTCTTTTTTACATGAATGCAATTATAGCAGGAAGGTTGGATATCAATGCTGTGTTATAGTCCAATCAAGATTTAAAATTTAAGAGAGCTTAAGAGGAGTTGTAAAAGTTTGCCTTGTAACCATCACACATCTGCCTTTCAATTGGCTATGACAGTTTCCTTTCCCTTCCCTCAAATCTTCCCCTGAAGTCCTGTGTCACTCATCGCAAAGGAAAGCTCCTAGGGATGTTTCCTGAGAACTGCAGTCAGGGTTTATAGCTCACGCCTTTCGTTTACTACATTTTTTTAAATGTATTCCTTGGCAGATGGTAAAAGCAAAGTAATTAAAGAATACAGCTTTATTACTGATTATGGATTTGGTATTTATGACCAGAAGGTAATTTATAATCTTTGATTCTAAATACTGCCATCCAAAGCATATGTTTTATTTACACATTCAAAGGCACAGTAGCAAGATATTAATGTGATCTGAATGAAAACAAAAACAGAATTGTCAAATTTTGACATTTGTCTTTAAATACTCATATTTCTAAGCTCCTAAATAAAAAAATTTAAAGCCATGAGACTTTTAATTTATTCCTTGTTGCAAGGTACTTGTAAGACAATTGAAAGAGAAGGGACAGCACATGAGTAATGGAACTTCTACATGACAAGGGAAGAGAAAGACCCAGGATAGAGTGAAGTACAAAACTGGCTGCGAAAGCTCCCATAAGAGAAAAAAGAGTCACACAGCATTTCGATAAAGTAAGTCCAGCGACCCAGACTTTGGGTGGGGGAGACTAAGAGGGACAGGAAAACATAATTCATAGAAATCTGAATTAGTATATACATTTTTTAAGGAAGAATCAACCAAACTAAACTCAAGATAATGACAGCATGACTGTCTTTCACAGCTGAAAGAACATTTAGTGGAGTCTTATAAGACATGGGTACAAGTCTTTTCCTTGCTATATGGCACAGTTTTTTAAACACTTGGGTGGGTTTTTTTTAGGGAAACTTGAGGTTCACAGAAAAATTAAGGGAATTATACAGATTTTCCCCATATACTCTCTTGCCACCACATAAGCATAGCCTCTCCCATGATCAACACCCACCACCAGAATGGTAAAATTGAGAAACCTATACTGACATGTCATTATCACCCAGAGTCCATTCGGTTTGCATGGTTCACATTAGGGTTCTCTTTCAGTATCATTCATTCTATGGGTTTGGACAAATATATAATGAAGTGTATACACCACTGTAGTATCATACAGAATAGTTTCATTGTTCTATAAATCTTCTCCACCTGTTCATACCACTCTCTCTCCTAAGCCCTGGCAACCACTAATGTTTTCACTGTCTCCATACTTTTACCTTTTCCAGAATGTCACACGAGTTGGAATCATAGGGTGTACAACCTATTCAGATGAACTTCTTTCACTTATGAAGAAAACTGAAATGCATATTACGGTTGTTTCACTAAAGGCCATGTTACTTTTTAAATGTCTTTTCAAGCAGAAGAATATTATTCAGAGGATCACAATGATAACACAATGAGAAGCTCTAGGGAAATCAGAGCGCCTGAAGAAATCAGTGATTCATCTCTCACTTTGGGGCAAGTACTACCGAGTGGAATGGTAGGCAGAATTATTAAATTATTTTATTTTTCTTAAAAGTATTTTTGTTTTTTGTATTTTTTAAAATTGTTAGACCTACATTTTATCAGTTTAATGCAAAATAATATGCATGCACTCTAAAATTATAATTGTTTATTGTCAAAGTAAAATTGTATTCAATAGCATTATGAACAAAAATTAATGGAAGGGCTATGTGCAGGAAGATTCTTCATTTTGTATACTGTGTAGAAAAACATGAGCTAAGGGTGAAGTAACCTTGAAAGGTATCACCATCTGCTCCCTGCACTGGGCAGGCATTTATTTGCACAGCACCCCACAGAAGTTAAGAAGATGTAGGAGACAGTTCTCCATAGACAGGCAGGTTGGTAATTTACAGCACCAAGAATTTCATTCATCGTGGTGCAAAAGATTTCATTTCCTTTATGTAGGATGATAAAAGACATCAGGGAGGGTTTGGGTCTGTGGCAAGCGGAGAGTGCTTGCTCCATCCACAGAGGCCAGTTCCTACCCAGCACTAGCAGAAGTTTGCTATTCAGGAAGATGAATTTAGCATTGTCAGATATTTTTTTTATTATGCACAAAGCTGGAAATTCAGATTTTTTGTAATACCTCTAAATTTCAGCAATCAATTCTATGCTAGTCAATACTTTTGCAACCAAACTATGTTTTGAGGCTGAAGGATGCCTAAATCAATGGAGCAGTTACAAAGTTGTGAGGCTAACCCAAGTGAAATAATTTAAGTCATTTCTGATCAAAGGTGTGCTTACCTGAAGAGACCCTACAAGAGACAGTGTCTCTCTTGAAAATGCTATGGCCATAATCCTCTGCATGCTGACCTATACACATACTGGTACAAGCTAAAACCCTCCCTATTCACACCAAAACAGAGAGTAATTAGTACATGCTAGACAATAGCATTTTCCATTTCCCATTCACTCTGTCTTACTAATAAATAACCCAGAGGCATAAAACAAGAAAATGAGGAAAAACTACGTGGAAGGTAATGACAGAAAATCACTCTTAACAATTAGTTTATGCTATGGGGAACTAGGCACAAAGCAAGATGAGAGAGTTCAATGGTGTGTTTTTTTTTTTTAATAAGAAGTGTGTCTTCAAAAATATTTTAGTAGAAAATCCATTTAAAAAACTATCTATGCTTGTAGCTAATTTACTTTTGAGTAGACTGTAGACTACTTTTTACCTACTTTGCCCTATATTGATTGTTTCATATTTTTATAATAGCTACATAATATCTGCCATGTGCAGCATATTTTGCTAAGTTGACTTATTGATTTATCATTGCAAAGACAGAAAGAATATTCACTAATTTATTTTAGATCTCAGGGAAATTTTTTCTATATGGAAACTGACAACTCCCACAGAATATATAAAAGTTAACAAAAAATTAAATAACAAGAAATATATAATTATAAAATAGCAAAAAAGTTATTTTATTCTAGTTTTCAAATCCAAAAATAGTTTAAAATTATAGGAGAATCAGTTCTGCTTTATCTCAGAACAATGGGAAATAGGCAGGGATGAGCAGTATCTAACAGTTTTTAAACATGTACATTATTTTCTCAAACATATGGAAGAGTTACAGAAACAGTACAGGAATTCCTCCACCCTTCATCCAGCTCTCCCTAAGATTAACAGATTGCGTATCCATTGATAGTACAATTAGGAAAATTAAGAAATTAAAATTGTTATAATTCTGTTAACTGTAAACTCCGTGTACTTAAATTGTACCTATTTTTCTAATGGTCTTTTTCTGTTCAAGGATCCAGTCCAGTGTTTCATGCCTCATTCAGTTGTCATATCTCCTTAGCATCCTGCAATTTTTGACACTCCCTCAATCTCTCCTTTTCCTTCATGATGCTGACACTTTGAGTAGTACTTGTCAGGTATTTTGTACAATGTCTTTTGGTTTGAAGTTGTGGGATGTTTTTTCATGTTCAGATTGAATCTGTGCATTCTTGATAAGGATAACATGAAGTGATAGTGTGCCCTTCTCAGCGCATCTTACCCAGCGGTGGCTTATTCTGTTTAACATTATATGAAAGTCCACAGATGGACACATTTAATTGTCTCTATTCTTTTTGTCACTACTAAGAAAAGCACTGCCATAAATATCTTCAAAAAATATATAATGCCTTTCCTGCGTGAGTATGTCTGCAAGACAAATTTCAAAAAGCAGGATTTCGGAATCCAGTAGAATTCTTGGGTCTTTTGACAGACGTTGCTAAATTTCTCCCCATACAGTTAGCACTAGTTCACAGTTCCATCAGCAATGCTGTCCACCAACTTCTGAATAATCCATCCATTCCTCCCAATTTGAAATGTGACTATTTTATTATTAAATTATTATAATTTTCATACAGTTCTTATCTTCCTTAATATAGTGTCAATCTAATGAGGATTGAATTTGTGTCTCAGTGTTTCTAAAATAATGTATTCCACATCAGAAGAACTCAGTAAATATTCATTAAATGGCTGAGTAAATGGGGTGACATTAGATTTTAATTCCAGGTGACTTTGCTCTAAGCACTAGATTACAACAGACTGCTCTGTTGTTTCTGAATAAACAATAATCCAAATATGCAATAAGATGTGTCAAAATATAAAGAATTGCCTTTAACCAGACATCACTAAAGAAATCATTTTTATCATTAAATAACTTTGAGGGAGCATTAGTCTTTTTAGGGTGTAGGAGTTAGACACACCTCTTCTTACAGAATTTCTATATTCCCCTATGTTCACACCTATTATTTGGGGGGAAGTCAATAGTTAGGGAGGGTATAACTGGTCCCAGCAGCTAGAAATGCAATACATATATATTTCCCCAATGTAATAAAGTGTTACATGTAGAAATAAAATTTAATAAACCTCACCCAAGTTTCACATTATTAAAAAAGGAAAACACGTACTGGTGACACTTTTAAGTGATTTTGTGCTCACCAGTGGTTAAGGTGATTGTTCAAGCGGATAAATTACTGCCTTTATAATTCTATCTTGAGTGACCTGCTTTTAGTAAGCACTGTTTAAGACAGCCGTGGGCAAACTACGGCCCGCGGGCCGGGTCCGGCCCATTTGAAATGAATAAAACTAAAAAAAAAAAAAAAAGACCGTACCCTTTTATGTAATGATGTTTACTTTGAATTTATATTAGTTCACACAAACACTCAATCCATGCTTTTGTTCGGGCCCTCCGGTCCAGTTTAAGAACCCATTGTGGCCCTCGAGTCAAAAAGTTTGCTCACCCCTGGTTTACGATGTAATGTTCAGCATCACCTGCTAAGGAGGATTCTCATTCAGCACCGCCTGCTCACTGTGAAGTCACCACACGCAAAGGCTGTTTGAGGGCAGCAGTTTCCTCTTGGGCCGGTTCTCAGCCAGTCCCTGAGGGCTGAGATTTCCCTCCCGGCACAGATCAGAATTATTATGGATACCGAGGCCCTTTAGGGCCTTAGAAAAGGGGACTAGAAGAAACCTAATTTAAAGGTGATATGTTAATTATAGAATTATATACATCAGCATTTTCATTTAAAAAAATACTGTTTGAGACTCATTCCAGAACCGCAATGAGAGGGTAAGAGAGTACTACGAATAGCTATGATCAGGACTGTCATTTCAAAAGAGAAAGGTGTCAATTATTAATTTTTCCATGTATGGTAGAAGCTTGTCTTAGAATCTTCAAAATTACAACTCTGTTTTCCAATGAGTGTCTACTTTGCAATTAATGCTATTCTTTTGTTGCAGAAAAACAAAACTAAAGTTTCCTTATCTTTTTGTTTCTTAAACAGGGATGGGGCATTTATCATAGTTTGATATATCTCTGAAAGGCTTAATTAAGTTCAATTATAACCAGTTTTGGAAGCCTATCACTCCTATATGTTTTATTATTATTTTTTTAAATCTGAGGTTTACTCTGAGTAAAGAGAGCAATTATTAAGTGATTGTGACTGATAGATATATTCACTTGGGATACTGGATAGTGATATCTGAAAAGGAAATCAGCCTCAGATATTTTTTCTGATAATTACAGATTTCTGGCACTACCCAGTCATGACCACAAAGATACCCCTTCATGGTAAATCAAAACTCACCCTTTATTTCCCTCTAAAGCAGCCTGACTGGTCCAGATAAAGGCTTCAACTTTGTAACTTCACATTGTCTCCCTGCACAGTGACACTGTAATACAGGAAACCTCTTCTCTGTATTATGTGCCTGCAATGCACTGATGAAAAGTTTTGGGCCAAGCCCAAGTATCTTAGTTGGTTAGAGTGTCGTCCCGATACACCACGGTTGCAGGTTTGATCCCCAGTCAGGGCACATACAAGAAGCAACAATGAATGCATGATAATAAATGGGACAGCAAATTCAATGTTTCCCTCTCTCCCTTCCTTCCTTCCTCTCTCTAAAATCAATAAATTAAAAAAAAAACTTGCTCCTGTCTAAACAAAATCATGAACTTGGAATAAACCAACAGTTTAGCCATTTGAATTTTAAATATTTGAAAGCTTTTAACTACCTCTCAAAGCAGTACAGCTATTTAAACCTCTAAATATAGTAATGAGCAATAAACACACACACAGTTTGATACTTAATAACCCGTATGTACTCTCGATTAAAATGATTGCATCATAATGAGTTTTGCCTCATAGCAGGGGAAACTTGTCTAAATCTATGTCACTGGTATTTCAGATTAAAGTCAGTTTTACATGAGAATGCCATTGGAGATTGGAAATTCTATGGATACATTTTCTTGTGGAGAACAGTGCCATTATTAAACGATCTTTACTCAGTCTGAGCTGTAGAGAGTTGATGGAGACTATGCACTGCATTAGCCCATTATTTGCCTGTCTGAAGTCTGTCCAGCAATCTGCCCAGAGCCCAGGAGCCTGGCCTAATTTTGAATAACCCCACAAAGGTTGCAGATTCTGAATCTATATTAAGCACAGAAGAGTGCAGATTTCTGCCTTGATTTTACACACTTTTACATACTCTTAGAAATAAACGCTTTCTCGGGCTAAGAAATGTTTTGGAGGGAGCAAGTATTCATTCTGCCTAAAGTACTGAACAATTTCATGGGGCAAGAGGGGGTCATCCCTGGCCCCCAGTTAATAGATGAACTCAGGGTGAACAATATCAGCCCTACGCACTTTCAGGGAAGTTCAGCTTTTCTCCTCCAAGGAGTACAAAAGAGTAGCCTCTGCTAAATGTAGGTCATAGCATGTGCTCCCTCTCCCTGCCTCTCGTTGAGCCTTCTGGTACAGAGATAGACACTCTATAGTGCCCCTGATTGTGTGCTGGAGAATGGTCGTCCCTACTTTACTCCCAGCAGAGAAGCACAAGATGTCTTACTATTGCTGCACATGTAACAGTGGGTTGATATGATTTAATGGGAATGGAAACCTCTGAGATATTCCAGCCAATGAAGATATTTGATGACTTTACATAAGAAGGATCAAAGCCTCTGTTTCTCCCCACAAAGCAACTATTGTCTATTTAAGGCCTTCTAGAAAGACCTTGAAAAGGGAGCATTTGGGAATTCCTACTGGGCATACCTTTTGTGACAGACACCCTACAATCACTTACAGGAGATGCAAAGAGAAATACACATGGTCTTGGCTTTCAAGATCATAACCTACAGGGCACATTTCCACAAATAGCCATACAAAAATGGACAGGAGAGAAAGGGGAGCCAGCTTTTCACTAAAGTCAATAGACCATTTGAACTTCATCCAAGAGAGTCTTTCAACTTTTGATCCTGAAACTCTCCAGCAGGAATATTAAAATACGATTCCAAATTAAAATTAAAAAAATAACATTCCAGGCTACATCCTATTTGAACATATGTCCTTGTTAGAGACCTCAATTTTCATAAAAGACTGTTGGTGCTCTTTCCCAACTTAGCTGGTTGTTAAAATGTATGTCTTGGCACTGATTCACGGACACAGAACACCTGTTCTCCAGGCACTTGTCAGGGAATATAACTCCGGCTCACTGCAGCAAAACCAAGTAAAACTCAGTCTAGAGAAATAAAAGTAAATACATAAGTGTCAGAGGGAATTTTCATTTGTTTAAACTAATTTAAATGGCAGAACCCTCTTTCCTTCCATTCCTCATAGGAAACAGATGTCTCCTGGAAACCAAGAACAGGGGTTCAAATCTTTGTCTCATGTGTGCTATTCTCTGTATACCTGGATTTACTGTTTCCTCCATCGACAGGCCAACTTCTGCTCCTTGGCTGTCTGACCATATCTAATCTTAACTATCCATGCATTTCTTTTATAGCATTGACACCCAGAAAAGAGGCTCTCATCTATTTTCTCTCCATCTCTCCCCCTTCCTCCCTCTCTTCCAAATAGCCGGGGAAAGGATGATGATTGCTCAAGCAACAGCCTGAAGTGATAAACATGGGCAAGGAATAGAACCTAGAGTAAAGATCACCTTGATCCATCTTGGATCAGACTCCTATTCCTGATGCTGCTGAGAGGTCAGGACTATTTTTGCAAAATCATCTTGCAGGTTTACTACTATGCAAATCATGGAGAAGAGAAAGCAACCAAAACTTGTGGGGGAGTGAGAAATGGGAAGGTAACATATTAGGGTCCACAATAGATATTCAGGGCATCCATTTCTATACAAACTCTAAAACATAGTATTTAATGGTGATTTATTTGCTAACATCAGCAGTGACGACCCTGAAAAATGTCATGGCTGATGCCTTTAGACTACAAGGAAAGTATTTTATGAGAAGCACCCTCAAGACACACACTGTGAGGATGTTATTGAGGACCTTAGATGCACAAGTAACAAGTCTCTAGCATCTCAGTATTGACAGCAAATATGTTTTTGTTTTACAAGTCCTATGCTGTGTGTAACAAATCATTTGCTGTCTTCTCATTTGCTACTGGAAATCCAGAAATGCTAAATATATTTTTAAATGTCTTTGTAGATCAACCTTCCACCTTGAATCACCTTCCTTTTTTTGATTCATTTTATTATTTTGCCTATGATCCTTCACTTATTTTAAATCTTTTTCTTCTTGAGATTTTATGTGCATTTTCAGCTGCCCCTCATATCTTATTTAGTTGGTTGTGGCATTAAAAAAATCAAAATTTTAGAAAAATTTATTTATGTTCATGTCTATATCTCAGATAAAATAATTTTAAATGGCAACTCTATAGGGCAGTGATGGCAAACCTTTTGAGGTCGGCGTGTCAGCATTTTGAAAAACCCTAACTTAACTCTGGTGCCGTGTCACATATAGAATTTTTTTTATATTTGCAACCATAGTAAAACAAAGATTTATATTTTTGATATTTATTTTATATATTTAAATGCCATTTAACAAAGAAAAATCAACCAAAAAAATGAGTTCGCGTGTCACCTCTGACACGTGTGTCATAGGTTCGCCATCACTGCTATAGGGTTTTGTTAATATAAAAACGCAGAAATTTTCCCATGGCTTGCTCAGCAAGTTTCAAGTTATTTTTCTATTTGGCAGTCCTACTTATAAATCCTTTCCCTTCCTCTGTGTTTTCTTATGCTCTATTGTAATTACCGCGTCCTGGTCCCACAAGCCTCTTCAAGATTCCTTCCAACAATAAAGATAGAATTTTAAAAAATTCTCATGTGGTTAGAAATTTCAAAAAAAATCTAAAAGGTACAAAATGAAGAGTAATGCTATGTTTCAAGCAGCTTTCAAGCGTCAAAAAAAGAAAAGAATGCCTGCTCGTGTTTCACTCCACAGGGAGACAGGTATATACGTGACCCTCCTCTGAAATGCTGACTATATATAAACTCTTTCAGAAAGTTTTTTATCTCACCCCTATACCAAATTATGCTGCCTATTATTGGAGGCACAGCAGTTAACTTGTGCTGCTCAGCTCTCCAAAGTGACCAGGTTGCTCTTTAGCTCAAACAAGGTGCAGAGGCCCAGACCTCTAGCACCTCTATTGAGTCCCAGCCTCAGCGCCTGGCTATTCTGGCTTGTCATGGTCAAGTGCCACTTTACTAGGAAGCATCCTAGTACAACTGGACAAAACATTTGCTTTCTCTTCAACATCAACATGTTTTCTTGTCAAACTCTACTTAAAAAATTATAAAACAGTGATGTATGAATAGTTAAACTAATAGAAAAGCAGGTTCTATTGGAACTCTATTTTCAACTACACTCAATCTCTGTTTTCAAAAATCTACAAGGATGATGGCTAGCTGAAAAGAATCAGGATTATGTAATAAAGCAAAAGTGACTGACCTCTGACAGGCACTCACTGCTGGCATTTTATTTATGTATTTATTTATAATAAATCTTTATGTTGAAAGTATTAATATGTCACCTTATTTCCCCCATTGACATCCTCTACTGCTGGCATTTTAAATATTAAACAACTATTGTTTTTGCATTCTCTCTATAAACATGTATTAAGAGCCTATCCTGCGGCAAGCATTGGAGTTACAAAGGTTAACAAGACATTTTCTTGTCCTTGAGCAGCTGACTGATCTGACTAAATGCATAAGTTCTGACTAAATGTGTTAGAGGAAAAACTGAAGCAATGACAAAATACCCTATTCTCAAAGCATATTAATAGGGAAAAGAGCCAATTTAGGGTAACAATTTAAGGAAAAACTGTCCTCTGAGCTGACTTTTAAGATGGGAGATTAGAGGTTTGGTAGCTAAACAAAGAAAGGAAAGGGATGTCACAGCAAGTACTGAAGCATGGCCTGTGAAAGGCAAAAGGAGGAAAATAAATCAAAGTTTCTTTTTACTTTAAAAAACTGATAATAGTAATAAAATACCAAGCAAAGGCCATATTATGACAAATCCACAACTAATATGCTACTCAATGGGAAAAACTGAAAGTGATTCTGTTAAGATCATGAATAAGACAGGGATGTACACTTTCACCACTGTTATTTAACGTAGTACTGGAAGTCGTAACTACAGCAATAGGACAGGAAGAATAAATAAAAGACATCCAAATTGGAAAAAAAGAAGCAAAACTGTCATCATTTACATATGGCATAATACTGTGTATAGAGAACCCTAAAGATTCCACCATAAAACTGTTAGAATTAACAAATAAATTCAGACAATTAGTAGGATACAAATTAAATGTTCAGAAATTGGTTTCATTTTTATCCACCAGTAATGAACTATCAGAATGGGAAACTCAGCTCTAACCAGTCTGGCTCAGTGGATAGAGAGTTGGCCTATGGACTGAAGGGTCCCAAGTTCGATTCTGGTCAAGAGCATGTACCTTGGTTGCAGGCACATCCCCAGTAGGGGGTGTGCAGGAGGCAGCTGATCAATGTTTCTCTCTCATCGATGTTTTTAACTCTCTATCCCTCTCCCTTCCTCTCTGTAAAAAATCAATAAAATATATTTTTTTAAAAATAATGGGAAACTAAGAAAATAATCCCATTCATGATTGCATATAAAAAATGAAATACTTAGGAATATATTTAACCAAGGAGTTAAAAGACCTGTACTAGAAAAATTGTAAGATACTAAAAACATTGAAGAATATCCTATCTAATAATAGACAAACATGGTAATTGACCGTACCTTCACTCGCTTCCCACTGGCTAATCAGGGCAATATGCAAATTAACCGCCAACAAAGATGGCGGTTAACTGCCAACAAAGATGGTGGTTAATTTGCATACATAAGTGCAATGCTGGGAGGTGAAAGGGGAAGGACGGAAGAAGCCGCCTGCCACTGACGGTGATCGGAAACCCAGGCGGCAGGCAAGAGCCGGTGATTGGAGAAGCCAGGCAGGGCAGGGAAGAGGCAGCCGACAGCAGCTGCCTCTTCCCTGCCCCACTCCAGCCGGTGTTCAGAGAAGTACCTGTATTTTTTTTTCAAAGTACCTGTATTTTTAATAATTTCTTGACATGGTAAAAGAATTTTACATTATGATCCAAGGGTGGTGTGGTGAGGAGAAGGAGCAGCAGAAAAATCCAACAAATAAAATGGGAAACAGAAATGCATGGTTCAAGGGATTTGAAGGGTGTGTAGGGGCATTGCCCAACTAAAATGCAATTGGTTTGTTACTGAGTACTATTCATGGGAAGACAGCATCCTGACTCCTTCTCTATACAGCATATTGGGAGTAAAAATGATGCATCCAGGTCGAAATATAATTAGGGGTTGGAAGACAGACAGGGAAAGAAGAAGTCAGAAATAGACACTGAGAGAGTCACTGGCTGGCTGGCTACAAACACTAACTCTCCAGTAGTGATAGAATAAAAAAGTGGGGGATATCTCTGGAAGATTCAAGATATAGGGAGCAACTCTTCTATGGTTTTGACTTGCCCAGCAGATTTCCACATACACACGTGTACACACCTATGTTTGTATGCACACACATATACACATAACTGACTGCCCTCCCTGGAAGCACAGAAGAAGAAGCCACCGCCAGAAGAAGAAGCCACCCACCTTTGGTCCAAGTGCCAGCGCCTGCAGCTGGCTGCAGCCCAGGAGATGGACAAGCCACTCGCCCAAGGTCCCAAGCTGAAGCCACCCGGAGAAGCTGCCAGCCCTGTGGTCCAGGGCACCAGTGCCTGTGGCCAGGGAAATAGGTTCCCTCTTCTCCTACTGCAGTCATTACTTCAGTATTCACCTTCTGAATTTCTCTCCTGTGCTGCAACCCAACTCCACTTTTCATCGGAAGGATACAGATCAGAGAGAGCAGGGTTAAAAGCTTACATTTTTAAGCTGGTAAGGTTGGTACTTAAACATATAAATGGAAAACTAGAGTCCTCCTTAAGGTAACAAAGGCTACAAAGGACAGGGACAGCGCATGATGGGGACTGAAAACTTTGCAATGATGACAATTAGTGAAGATATGAATCAACTAAAATAGCTGACAGGGACAATTCTTCCATCTTTGAAAATATCTACATCAAATCTGTTTAAATAGATTTTCATCTGCATAATATAACACATTCTGACAAGACCACCACCACCACCAATGTGGTCAGTGTTGTGCCGATAAATGTTTAATAACTGAGGGATACCCCCCCTGAGTGCACAAATTTTTGTGCACCGGGCTACTAGTGCAAAGATATATAGCATATAGCATGCTCATGGATAGGAAGAATTAATATCATTAAAATGCCCATACTACTCAAAGAAATCTATAGATTCAATGAAATTTCATTCAAAATACCAATGTCATTTTTCATAGAACTAGAAGGAATAATCCAAAAATTTATATGAAACCACAAAAAAACCTGAACAGCCATAGCAATCTTGAGAAAGAAGAAGAAACTCAAAGGTATCATACAACCTGATATCAAAATATACTACAAGGTAATCAAAACAGCATGGTACTGGCATAAAAACAGACTCATATAAATCAATGAACAGAAGTGAGAGTCCAGAAATAAAACCACACTTTTAGTCAATTACTATATGACAAAGGAGGCAAGAACATTCAATGGGGTAAAGATAGTATCTATACTAATAATAGACAAATATGTAAATTGATCATATCTCCGCAATGCCCACAGCAAATCAGGAGTGAGTATGCAAATTAACCTGACAAAGATGGCAGTGCCCATAGCATCCTGTGCCTGGAGTGGCAGCAGCGGAGAGCTACCAGCGGCAGTGGGCGTGGTGGCCAGCTTGGGTGGGCTGTATCCCGGGCTGCTGGGGCCTGCACTGAGGCGATCGGTGGTGGGGACAACTGTGGGGCGCGTTCAAGGCTGGGGCGCTGGGAGAGGTCGGCTGCAGCCCAGGAGGCGAGGCGCCGGAGGACCTGGCCACCACCTACCTGGCACTGAAGCTGCCTCCTATAAGATGTACCATAGCTTAGGTGTGCGGGAAGCAGGTTCAGGTAAATGCTCCATTTGTGGTGCCCAGAGCCCAGCTCAGAAAGGTGCAGCAGAGAAAGGCCGTGTTGGTTGATCAGGAGCAGCAGACCCGCCCTAGGCCGCTTCTCCTTGGGAATTTGGAGAAGACCCACCTCCAGTCTGGAGGCCGACATCAACGCTGGGTGTCTTTTGAAAAATGATTGTTTTGCTTGGGAATATGGTTTGTCTGTAGAAGGCTGGGAAAGAACAAAATCTGTTACGAGTCCTCCTCCAAACAGACACCCTCTGGAGCTGAAAGCCTCAAGAGTGAGTGCTCTTACGCCACCATCTCTGGTCCTACCAGCGTCCAAGGCGGATCTGTTGAGTAGGAGGCCACCCTGCCTGTCGTCAGTCCAAGGGAGGCATGTCTGGGAGTAGTGAGAAGGGGCATCTTCTAAAACAAGCTTCTCTGTCATTAACCGTTTAATAAATTTCTTGACTTTGGTAGCAAGACATTTACTTTTTATATATTCAGAAGCAGGATATTCCCCACATGCTCCAATCGGTAGGATGCAGCCTCTTGCTCTGCACCAGTCACAGCTGAAAAAAAAAGATGCCCATTAACCACATACCCTTCCCCCACAAACTTCAAAAAGTTGGGTCAGCTTCCTTTTCAGGGAGATAGGACTGATTTTGGGGTCCCAGATACACTGGACCTGGTTGCTGTGGAGCAATCTACCTGCTCAAATGACAGGGGCAGGATGAGACAGAGGATGTATTTGAGTTTTGCTCTGTTTTTCCAAAATTGCCTATTACAAACACTTCTGCAGTAGTCCTCAATTGTACTCCAAGTACTGTATTTCCTCCATTTGTATGCATACTCCTTTCTCCAAATTTTAACATATTTGAAACCAGGATACATCTTAACAGAGAGGTTAAAAGGACTTGCTTGCTGCTAGGCATGTACGTGGATATATATGCAGTGTCCCCTTGGGAGTTCAATCGCTCGCTATGATGTGCACTGACCACCAGGGGGCAGTGTGGAACAAAGGAAGGCCCCGGCTGGCAGCCAGAAGGCCCCAATTGGCCCTGATTGTTGGCCAGGCCTAGGGACCCTACCGGTGCATGAATTTCATGCACTGGGCCTCTAGTATTTAATAAATGGTGGTGGGCAAATTTAACAGATACATGAAAAAAAATAAAACTAGATTACCTTCTAAAAACAATATATAAGAATAAACTCACTATAGATTAAGACTTAAAGGTAAGATTTGAAACCATAAAACTCTAGGAGAGAACATAGACAGTAAACTCTCCTAACATTTCTCTTAGCAATATTTTTCCTGATATATCTCCTCAGAGAAAAAAATAAACAAATGGCACTACATCAAACTAAAATGTTTTTGTACCACAAAGGAAACCATCAACAAAATGTAAAAACAATCTCTTATTGGGAGAAAATATTCACCAATGATACATCTAATAAAATTTACAAAGAACTCATACAACTTAACACTAAAAACAAACAAACAAACAAACAATCTGATTGAAAGATGGGCAGAGGACTTGAACAGACATTTCTCCAAAGAGGACATACAAATGGCCAATACATATGAAAAGATGGTCAAAGTCATGAATCATCAGAGAAGTGCTAAAAGCACGATGAAATATCACCTCACACCTGTCAGAATGGTTATGATGAATAAATCAACAAACAAGTGTTGGTGAGGATGTGGAGAAAAAGAACCTCTGTGCACTATTGGTAGAAATGCAGATTGGAGCAGCCACTATGGAAAATAGTATAGAGATCATCAACAATTAAAAAATGGAACTGCCTTAAGACCCAGTGATTCTACTTCTGGATATACATCTTAAAAAACCCAAAACACTAATTTGAAAGAATATATACACCCCTATGTTCTTTGCAGCATTGTTTGCAATAGACATGATATGGAAGCAATCTAAGTGCCCATCAATAGACAAGTGGATAAAAAAAAGTAATGATTCACATATACAATGGAATATTACTCAACTATAAAAAAGAATGAAATCTTACCATTTGCAACACTATGGATGGACCTAGAGGGTATTATGCTAAGTGAAATAAGTCAGGAAAAGAAAAATACCATCTGATTTCACTTACATGTGAAATCTAAAGAACAAAATTTAAAAAAAAATGAGTCTCATAGATACAGAGAATAAATCAATGGCTGCCAGACAGAAGGGGAGTTGGGGGACTGGGGTGAAAAAGGTGAAGGGATTAAGCAGTACAAATTGGTAGTTAAAAATAGTCATGGGGATATAAAGTACATTATAGGGACTATGGTTAATATTTCCCTGCTTGTTCTTTATCTCCACAAATCTCTTAGTTTAGGAAGGCTACAGGAACTTGAAATACTAAGGGATCACTTTGTAAAGAATATGATTGTCTGCCTAACGACTATGCTGTATACCTGAAACTAATACAAAATACTATTCAATGTAAATGTAATTGAAAAATTTTTATGTCAAGCATTTGTTAAAATTAACTTGGATTTATAATAAATTCTATAAGATACTTAGAAAGAATACACTTCAAAATGGTAAGAGCATTAACCTCATGAATTACATAGAATCTTTTATAATGAAAATGTTATCAGTCTATTATACTTAATTTAAAATTTTTTAAAAAATTAAAAATAATAGTACATACTCATGACAAGAACTTCAGACAACATGGAAGTTATACAAACAAAATAACATTCAAGATACTCTTAAATAATTACTACTAATATTTAATGTATAAACCTAAAAATACAAGGCTTTGCATGGATATTTCTTATAAAAATTATATCAAACACATATACCTGCTTATATTCCTATATTAATCACTTCTATACTGTGTATATTTCCATGTAAATCAGTTTTATAATTGAACTATGGTCCATTTAAATTTCCCTTCTTGTCAGTCATTTTATTTTTTGGCCTTATAAACAATACAGCACCATATATTTATACCAACAACTTTGCGTATTTCTACTATCATTTCCTTCTATGAAAGTGAGCTGTCTACCAGAATTTCTCTTAAAGTGGTTTACTACTACTTTAGTCCTTAGCCCACATAGGACAGCTCCCTTATTATTATTATTTTTAAATCCTCACCAGAGGATATTTTTTCCATTGATTTCTAAAGAGAGGGGTAGGGCGAGAGTAGAGGGAGGGAGGGAGGGAGGGAGGGAGGGAGGGACATCAATATGAGAGAGACACATTCACTGGTTGTTTCCCCACACACATGCCCCTACTGGGGCTGG
The DNA here is from genome assembly GCF_963259705.1 of Myotis daubentonii. Classification (NCBI taxonomy): domain Eukaryota; kingdom Metazoa; phylum Chordata; class Mammalia; order Chiroptera; family Vespertilionidae; genus Myotis; species Myotis daubentonii. Next base: position 42,149,835 of record NC_081845.1, on the reverse strand, counting down.
GGAACCTGCAATCCAAGTACTTGCCCCTTGACTGGGTATGTGACTCTTCCCTTTGGTGCACAAGCTGACACTCTAACTACTGAACCAAACCGGCCAGGGGAGGACAGCTTCTTTTCACTCCTTTTTCTCTGGTGCTCCAGCTAAACTTGAGTTTATTTGCCTGTAAAACACATTTACAGTGGGGCCTTGACTTACGAGTTTAATTTGTTCCGCGACAGAGCTTGTAACTCAAATTACTCGTATGTCAAATCAATTGTGAACGAGTGAGACACGTGATACTGGGCTGATGTTGTGGCGTTCACTGTGACGTTCGCTGCGCCAACTAGCGGTGGGGTATCTGAAGCTGGCTCGTAACCTGAATTTTAGCTCGCAACTCAAAGCAAAAAATCGGCCGAGAGATGGCTCGTATCTCGAAAAACTCGTTCGTCGGGACACTCGTAAGTCAAGGCCCCACTGTAGTTCTCTTTCTTTCATCTTCAAAGTTGGTGAAAAGATGTTTTGTCCAGCCCCTCTGTTGATTTCTGTCACTTCCCTGCTGTCACTGTGTTTGGCTTGTAAATCTACTCTTTAGTTTATATAATAACCTGGGTAATGTTAATATCCTCTGAATTAAAATACCTGAGCTTAGTAATATTCATTTGCTCCTCAAGTATTTATTTTACTTATTTCTTGCTTTATTATTCTGTATTCTAAATTTTGATGTTACTGGACCAAAGGAGTGCAGTTTTAGAATATTCTTTAATTTCCTCTGAAAAATACCTACTATAGTAGCTCCAACAGTAATTATTAACCATTTTATAATGGTATTCTGAAAGCAGAGCTCTTATAGACATAGTTATAAGGATGTCCACTGCACACAAAGGTAGGAGAGAAAGAGGAAAATTACTAGATCCCTTTCCTCCTTACTAACTCAAGAACATACTTCAGCAACTTTCCCTCAATCTTCTACTACATCATTCTTTTTTCTTTTATTTGGTCATGCCCTTGCACATACAAACATACTGCTATTTCTCCAATCTTAAAAAATATTTTTTAATCTCACTATCCGCATCACCATGTTTTCTTAGTCTAGTTTGGAGCAAAATGACTCAAAAATTGCCTATACTCAGTATATTCAATTCCTTTTGTTCCCATTCTTCAATCTGGCTTTTGCCCTTTACCTCTCCACTAAAACTGCTTCTTATAAAGTTGTTCAGTGATCTCCATGTTGCTAAATCCAATAGCCAATCTGCATCCTCATTTTATTCAGCATAGCATCAGCATTTGATAAATTTAGTATCTCCCAATTTACACACTTTCTTAACTTGGATTAAAAAATATTTCCCTGCTTGTCTTATATCATCCCCATAATACTCTTTTGGAAGGCTACAGGATTCAGATTTAGGTCTTTTTTATGTTGGTACTAAACTCCATTATTAAAACAAATATAATAGTGAAAAACTATATAGATGTAAGAAGGAAAGATGAGATAATATTTTTATAACAGAAGTTTTCTTAAGCAGGGCATAAAGAGCACTAACTCTAATTCTTAAAAATGTCTCCCTTGTAGCATTATTTAATGTAGCCCAAGACATGTAAACAACCTAACTGTCCATTGATGGGTAAAGATAACATGGTATATGTCCAAAACAGAAAATTAAAAACAGAAAATCCTGCCATTTGTGACAAAACAGATGAACCTGGAGGTCACTATGATAAGTGAAATATGTCAGAAAAAGAAAAATACCATATGATTTCATATATGCAATCTAAAAACCAAACTCAAAGAAACAAAGAACATTGGTAGTTGTCCATCTATAGAGAGAATAGATTGGTGGGATTGTGGGGCAATGGGTATAGGTGATCAAAAGGTATAATTTCCATTTATAAGAAGAATGTGTTCTGGTGATATAATCTACAACATGGAAACTACAGTTAACAATACTATATTATATACTGGAAAGTTGCTAAGAGAGATGTCTTAAATGTTCTCACCACACAAGAAATGGTAACTATATAAGGTGATAGATGTGTTAACTAGCCTCAATCACGTTAAACACCTTAAACTTATACAATGTTATATATATGTCAATTTTACATTAATAAAAATGGAGGGAATTTGGCAGATTCTGGCATTCAGGAGTACTTGATTAAAAAAAATTAAGAACTCTTAAAATCACATCATTGAAACAGTGAAAAAAATAAGTCAAAAACTAGGAGATGTTTGCAATAAATATATAATACAATGGACTTATATCAGTTTTTTATTTCTATAACTAAAAAGTTAGCCCAGGGAGAGATGTGTGCATGACCTACAGAACTGTAAGAAAATACATTTATTTTCTCTGGGCCCAACAGGATAATCTCTCCATCTCAAGTCCCTTACCTTTAATCACATCTATAAAGTGTCTTTGTCATGGGAGGCAACATATTCACATGTGACAAGGGTTGAGATACAGATATTTTTAGAGGCCATTAACCTGCCTACCACAGATTCATATCTATAATATAAAAGTAATTGGGAAAGAAAGAAACCAATTTTAAGAAATGGACAAAAAACTAGAACAGGTACTTCACAAAATAAGACATCTAAGTAACTATTAAATTTATAAAAGGTTCTCAAATTCCTAGTAAATATATAAATGACAGTTAAAATCACAATGCAATTTCATTCCACATGCACCAGAATGGCTAAAATGTGAAATAAAGATAGTTCCAAGTATTGGCAAGGATATATGAAACAATTAGAATACAAGTCTAGCTGATAGACATGTAAATTAATGTCACTTTGGAAAACCCTTAAGCAGTATCCACTAAACTTGAACATAAGTATACTCTGTGACACTGTAATTCCACTCCTAGGTGTATGTTAAATAAAAAATGCTTAATACATGCATTGTAAAATGTACAGGAATGTTTATAGGAGCACTATAATAGTCTAAAAATAGAAACAAATCAAATATTTATCAACAGGAGACTGGAAAAAGTGTGGCATCATATATACTAGTTAGTAATAAGAATGTAGGAACTACAACTATAATTCACAAGTGTTAAACAAAAGTATGCTAGATACAAAAAAACACATAATTTATGACTTTTTACCATAAAGCTGATCTTTTGTGTTAGAAGTCAGAGATTTTCCTTGGTGGGAAGTAGTGACTGGTAAGTAGAAGAAAGGAAGGATTAAGGGTACTAGTAACAGTGTATTTCTTAACATAATGCAGATTACATTGGTGAGTTTCCTTTCTAAAAATTCAGTGATTTATGCACTTATGGTTTTTACATGTTCTGTATGTGCTATACAGAATTATATCACTTGTTCGCTCAAAGAAGTAATGACTCCCCATTTTTTTTATAGTGAAAGTCCAAATTTCTATAATGGATTCATGTCCCACATCCTCTGCCCTCCATTGCCTCTCATCTCATCTCATCTCATCTCATCTCATCTCATCTCATCTCATCTCATCTCATCTCTCCTTGCTCACTCTGCACCAGCCCTATCGGTCTCCTTGCTGTTTCTGATGTCAGTTCCTCTCTCACCCCAGAGCTTTGGTTTATTTATCTTTTGGGTCTTCCTGGAATGCTCTGCCCATATATTTATCTATCTCCCTAACCTCCTTTGAATCTTTGCTCAACTCTCATCCTCTCGATAAGACCTACACCAAACATTCCCACCCCAACATAAGCACAAACCCTGGCTGTCCTTAAATTGCTTTACATTTTTCCCCTACAACAATCTGATCTTCTAACACACTGTATATTTTACTCATTAAGTCTTTTGTTTAATGTCTCTATACTCACCGCAACCTTTTCATTTCTATGAAAGCAGTGATCTTGTATCCCAATGAAATTGTGCCTAATATGAGTTGATGAATAATGTGAATGAATAAGTTGATTAATCTGTCTTTAGAAAGACCTACTCACAAAGTTGGCCCTTGGCTGACATCTGATCAGAGAACTTAGATTTTAGGTGTGTTCCCCTGTTCCTCAACTGGTAGTGGTTGGTTTATGTGTCTAGGTTGTGCAAACAATGTGGTTTATGCTAAATGCCTGCTTTCCTTCTGGGAAATTGTAGTACAGGCTAAGCAAAGGGTGCCTGCAACCAATCCCCAGTAAAAATCCTGGGCCTTCAGTCTCTAATTATGTTTCCAGATAGACAACATTTTACACGTGTTGTCACAATCTGGTGCTGGCGGAATTAAGCATGTCTTTTATGACTCCACAGAGACAGGACTCTTTGAAGCTTGTAGTAGTTTTCTCCACACTTAGTCCCATTTGCCTTTTTCCTTTGTTAATTTTGCCATGTATCCTTTTGCTGTAATAAATCTAAGCCATGAATATGACTACATATTCAAGAGTCTTCCTTGCAAATCACCAAATCTGATGGGGTTCTTAGGGACACTTGACATACTCATCATTCACAAATGAGGCAGTATAATATTCGTAACACACTCTTCTCATTTTACCCAGTGGCTCAGAAAACAAAAGTCTAGGTTGGGCAGACACGTGCATATTGTGATGCATGGACTCATTCATTACAGAGATGCTATAGCAAATAGGTCAGACCTTGACCATTGATAATATAAAAATGTAAACTCAGGGTCAATGTCCTGGTCCTGAATACCTCTAAAAACAAAAAATAAATTATCTGCATGCAGAGAAATAGATAATATCTGAGCTACTGTTAGTCATCTGTAGTAGGTGCCCACAGAGATAGGAATTTTCAATGCATAGTGAAATGAGTTTGGCAGGATCTGAGGGGGAGGGAAGAGGGAGAGAAACATCAATGACTAGTGGCCCAGTGCATGAAATTCGTGCACATTAAAAGGGAATTAATTAGAGGAAATATTTTAATATTGCTATTTGCCCTTTCTCTATGATAGAAGTGTCAGAGATGAAAGAAAATTAGTAAAATGTATATGAAAATCTCCCTCCTGTCAGAGTCTGGGGTGCACCACAGGACCCAGAGTCAAGTCCCTGCCCACTACCCGCAGGCGCTTCGAAAACACAAGAGACCCAGACCTGGCTGTCCCCACCCCTGTCAAGCCCATCCGGGTGGGGGACAGAGTCTCAGGTCCCCCAGCCTGGTGCCGGGTGGAGGACGCAGCCTCAGATTCCTTGCCCTGTCACTGGGGCAGGGGGGCACCACCGGAGGTCCCCTGTCAAGCCCCACAGGCGGGGGGCATGGCCTGAGGTCCCCGTCAACTCCCTCCTGGCAAGGGGTGCAGTGCAGTGTGAGGTCCCCATCAAGCCCCGCCAGGTGGGAGGCACGGCCTGAGGTCCCCCACCAAGCCCTGCTGTGCAGGAGGCATGGCCTGAGGTCTCCTGGCCTGGCGCTGAGGGCGTGACATGATGTTTCTGGGCCCATTGCCGGGGCGGAGGGTACAGCCTGAAGTCCCCTGTCAAGCCCCATGGGGCGGGGGGCATGGCCTGCGGTCCCTAGCCCCAGCCAGGCACCATGCAGCCTCAGGTCCCTGCTGTTTGGTCGTGATGTTACAGTGTCCCGGCTAATTTCCATATTCCTCTATTATATAGATAGATGAGAGAGTATCATTGACTGGCTGCCTCCTGCACACCCCACACTGGAGATTGAACCTGCAATCCAGGCATATGTCCTGACTCAGAATCTAACCATGACCTCCTGATTCATAGGTCGATGCTCAAACACTGAGCCATGTTGGCTGGGACTAAAACAACTTTTAAAGTGGCCAAACAAAATGTATCCAATGTGGTCACCAGTTCAGAATTTCTCCTCTCTGACATGAAAATTGATAAAACTATAAATTGAATTCATATCCTAAACCTGAACTCAACAGGAGAAATATATAAACCAAATTTCAATATTTAAGTACTGCAGAGATCTGGGATCATTAGACAGAATAATCACAGCTCTTGCTTAGCAGTGATTTGCTTTCAGGTAATGCAATTAGAAAAATGTATGAACAACAGCAAATAGCATCAAAGCTGACAATATCATTAGTATAGTTTGAATAAACTGACAGGACCAGAGTGTTTTTATTTTATCCTGGAGAATGGCCACCTTAACTTTAGCACAGATGCTGAATGATAAAGTCTATATTTCTTTAGCTCAAGACACAAATTCACAAGCAGCTAGGTCCTCATTCCCACCCTCACTAAGCCCGCCCTCATCCCCAGGATGAACAGTTCCAAAATTACCACTTGGCTAAAGATCTGGCCTCACCAGGACTGGGAAAATGACACGCCCATTTTGAAGTAGTCAGGTGTTTTAACTATAGATTTAAGACAATCATTTTGCCCCTTCTCTCAGCATTTGCTTTTGCTCTGTGGTATTGATTTGCTCTTCAAATCAATCCAAGGAAAATATGCCTTTGTAGAAATGTTTATTATCTTTTCAGTGAGCTCCTTAGTGAGAGTTTGAATTTTCTAAACCGGGGGGCTGGTCAAAACATGATCTCACAATCTCATCCATTTTGAATGTGATATGATTCTAAACAGACCATCTATTTGTGCAGAAAAAGCTGAGTGGGATGTAGGAAAGCAACATAATCAGAAGTAAAAGTGCTCATGTCATTACCTCAAATACACATGTTGATGATAACTATTCTGGGCAGTTTATTTTGTTCTCTCCCCTTGTTTTCAGGATTGTAACTCAATGACAAGACCTCTCCTTGCTAAAAATAAACCGTTTGTCTTTCAGAAATTAACTATGTCCCAGGTTTATGTGAGGCCATATTTTTCACAGCATAAAAATCTCTAAGACTTTATTTCTTCAAAAGTTCTAGAGAAAACTAAAATGCCCAAACAACTTTATCTTGATGCAAAATATAACTTTAAAACTCTATTATCTCATTCTATTAAGTTTTTAAAAAACATATCTTTTTCAAAATTTTCATAGGGCCAAGAATGAAGCTTTAGAAAATAAAAATCAAAGATACATTTTAATCATTTTTTTCTCAAGAAAAAAATTCAGTATTTAGCATTTTTTATTTTATTTTATTTTTTTTGGAACAGGAGATCAATTCATTTTAGATGAGAATTAAGGCCTTTGTCCAGGTCAAGCTGATTGGGCCTTAGGAGGCCACAGTTCTATTTCAGGATATTCAAGGCACTATCATTCATCACAGAAGTAATTGGAAGAGGTAATAGTGTAAGTTAGGGGCCCGAGGACAAACGCCATCCAGAGATTCATTCTGTTACATATTGTGCCCACTGTTTCTGCCAGAAATCGCTGGCTTTACTGTACATTTTCCTCATGAGTTCTTATTTTAAAACACAAATATCCCTGGAACAGTAAAAAATGAAGTGCTTTGCACCTTTATATAAACAGTGCTATCAGATTCCTTTCCTCCTCAAAAGAGGCCCTGAAAGCAGTCCTGTCATGATGGTGGTGGTTCCTGAGAAAGGAAGGGGGGTGGGGGGGTAATTTGATATCACTGAAAACAAAAGACCTGTCTCACATATTCACTATCTTTGCAGCAGTGAATCTCTCTCAAATCTTAAGAATGAACTCTTACTAATATAACGATGCATTTTTACTAATATAAATATGGTACTATTAATTTTTAAATGCATTGTGTCTTTTTCTTTAAATGACTTTTTATGCCTTTTGAGTATAGACGTGGTAAAGGTTTCTTTCTAGGTTTCCAACGCAGGCCTATCCAACACATCAGTTTTGTGCTTAAAAGAAAAGTATATTTATTCTACACTATAAGGAGTTCAAGTAGAGATTAGTGTGGAAAACACTGACATTAAATACAAGGGACTCGGGTTCTAATTCCCGCTCAGTTTTCAGCTCTAAAATTTTGTAGATATTAATTTTTTCTTTCCTGGGAGAATTTAGCCCTATTTATTTCAATACATATTCAAATGTCTCTTCCTGGGAAACACAAATAAGCATCTAAATAGAACATAATTTATATTATTATAGGATATGATTTAAGCTGTATAATTTACAAATGAGTTGGGAAAGGTCTATCCTTATCGTTGAGGGACTCTACATGTCTGCTTTGACCTTTGACCAAGAGAGATGCAATGGGATTTATAATATGCAGTGTAAAGTCCCAAACTCTCCTGGAAACCACCTACAGCCAGTTAGTTCAATAATGGTTTTTATCTGTTATCTTTTTAACCAGTTTGGTTTGACCTCATGACCAGAGGGACATAAATGGCCCCACTGGGCACTTCTGCCTTGGACTCTCCCAAAGCCAAGGCTCCTCAGCAGAACTTGGTGGTTTAATTTAGAAACAAAGTGCGTCCTTGGGTGAGTAGGACCCTGCAAAGCTTGCACTGGGATGTCTTTTTTTTTTTTTTTTTTTTTGAGGCCTTTGACACATTTTTTTTTTATTATTGCTTAAAGTATTACAAAGGGTATTACATATGTATCCATTTTATCCCCCCGCCCTAGACAGTCCCCTAGCCTCCCCTATCCCCCAGTGCCTTATGTCCATTGGTTATGCTTATATGCATGCATACAAGTCCTTTAGTTGATCTCTTACCCCCCTACCTCCTGCCCCCCAACCCTCCCCGGCCTTCCCGCTGCAGTTTGACAATCTGTTTGAGGCAGCTCTGCCTCTGTATCTATTATTGTTCAAAAGTTTATAATGGTCTCTATTGTCCATGAATGAGTGAGATCATGTGGTATTTTTCCTTTATTGACTGGCTTATTTCACTTAGCATAATGCTCTCCAGTTCCATCCATGACGTTGCAAATGGTAAGAGTTCCTTCCTTTTTAGAGCAGCATAGTATTCCATCGTGTAGATGTACCACAGTTTTCTAATCCATTCATCTACTGATGGGCACTTAGGCTGTTTCCAGATCTTAGCTATGGTGAATTGTGCTGCTATGAACATAGGGGTGCATATATCCTTTCTGATTGGTGTTTCTGGTTTCTTGGGATATATTCCTAGAAGTGGGATCACAGGGTCAAATGGGAGTTCCATTTTCAGTTTTTTAAGGAAATTCCATACTGTCTTCCATAGTGGCTGCACCAGTCTGCATTCCCACCAGCAGTGCACAAGTGTTCCTTTTTCTCCACATCCTCTCCAGCACTTGTCGTTTGTTGATTTGTTGATGATAGCCAGTCTGACAGGTGTGAGATGGTACCTCATTGCTGTTTTGATTTGCATCTCTCGGATGATTAGTGACTTTGAGCATGTTTTCATATGTCTCTTGGCTTTCTGAATGTCCTCTTTTGAAAGGTGTCTATTTAGGTCCTTTGCCCATTTTTTGATTGGATTGTTTATCTTCCTTTTGTTAAGTTGTATGAGTTCCCTATAAATTTTGGAGATTAGGCCCTTATCAGATATGTCATTGGCAAATATGGCACAAGAATAGGCATATAGATCAATGGAATAGAATAGAGACCCCAGAAATCGGCCCGAACCAATATGCTCAATTAATATTTGACAAAGGAGGCAAGAACATACAATGGAGCCAAGATAGTCTCTTCAATAAATGGTGCTGGGAAAATTGGACAGATATATGCAAGAAAATGAAACTAGACCACCAACTTACACCATACACAAAAATAAACTCAAAATGGATAAAGGACTTAAATGTACGACGGGAAACCATAAAAATTCTAGAAGAATCCAAAGGCAACAAAATCTCAGACATATGCCGAAGCAATTTCTTCACTGATACAGCTCCTAGGGCACTTGAAACTAAAGAAAAAATGAACAAATGGGACTACATCAAAATAAAAAGCTTCTGCACAGCAAAAGAAACCATCAACAAAACAACGGGATGTCTTTCAGACCCCCAGTGCTTGCCTTTACTTTTGCTCTTGCTGCACTGGGTCATTTGCCTGTAAATAAAAGCTTTATGTGAGTATGCTGTTGGATTTGGAGAGTCCTTTCAAAAACAACAGAATTTGTGGAATCTTTGCAGTATCTAATGCACAGACTCTAATGGGCTCTCAACATCAATGAACATGCACAGTCCGTTGAAACCAGCCTACAGAATTCCTCTGACTTAGGGGCGATTGTATGCAAGGTTCTACCATCAAATGATATCTGCCCAAGGACCTAAATAGACATTTCTTCAGAGGACATAAAAGTGGCCAACAGACATATGAAAAGATGCTCAATGTCACTAATCATCAGAGAGATGCAAATTTAAACCACCATGAGATATCACCTCACACCTGTCAGAATGGCTATCATCAATAAATCAACAACCTGTTGGCAAGGATGTGGAGAAAAGGCAAGGATATGGAGAAAAGGGAACCCTCATCACCACTGACAGGATTATAAATTGGTGAAGCTACGATGAAAAACAGTATGAAGGATCCTTAAAAAATTAGAAATAAAACTTCCATTTGACTCAGCAATTCCACTTCTGGGTATTTATCCAAAGAAAACCAAAACACTAATTCAAAAAGACATATTCACCCCTATGTTCACTGCAGTGTTATTTACAATAGCCAAGACATGGAAGCAACCCAAGTGCATCACAAATGAATAGAGAAGATGGAATATTACTCTGCCATAAAAAAATGAAATCTTGCCATTTGCAACAAAATGAATGGATCTAGAGGAGATGATACATGTAATTAGTCAGAGAAAGACAGATACCATATGATTTGACTCCTATGTGGACTATAACAAAATAAATGAACAAACAAAATAGGAACAAACACATAGATATAGAGAATACTTTGATGGCTGCCAGATGAGAGGAGTGGTGGAGAGATGGGTGAAAAGGAGGAAGGGATTAGCATGTACAAATTGACAGTTATAGGAATGTAAAGTACAATATAGGGAATATAGACAATAATATTGAAATAACGCCCTGACCGGTTTGGCTCAGTGGATAGAGCGTCGACCTGCGGACTCAAGGTTCTATTCCAGTCAAGGGCATGTACCTTGGTTGCGGGCACATCCCCAGTGGGGAGTGTGCAGGAGGCAGCTGATCGATGTTTCTCTCACATCAATGTTTCTAACTCTCTATCCCTCTCCCTTTCTCTCTGTAAAAAATCAATAAAATATATTTTAAAAAATAATATTAAAATAACTACGTATTTCAAGCATATCAAACTCACGGCCTGTGGGCTGCATGTGGCCCACAACAAATATTTTTGTGGCCCAGCCAATATAACGGTATGTAAGAAACGTTTTTAATAAAAAATCCATATCTTAATTTTTACAATATCCTGTTATACATAATTATTAATAACGAACTACAACATATGCTAATGACTGATTATTATAATCGTGTTGCATTCATTTCCCTTACGCGCTACTCCCAAGGCTCACCATTTCTCTCCACTAATACTAGCAGGGAATATTTTAGCAGCCAATTGCCATGTCATTAGTCTTGTACTGACTTGTTTGGTGTGCGCAACAGGAAATATTTCGCTTTTCGAGAACAAGAAAAATAGGTTCATTTGCATTATGCTCATTAATTTGTGCAGTTATTCAGTGTCTGGTAAGTAATGTTCAAGAAAAATATTAATTTTAATTAAAATGTTCTATTATTTTATGTTAACAATTACTCATTTATTTCAGGTCTTTGTATTAGCATGTCTTTATCAAAATAAACCTACATTTCTATAAAAATTGAAGCTTTTGATTTTTGCAGCCCACATAAACTTAAACCTTATTTGGCCCGTGTTGGCCTTTGAGTTTGACAAGCTTGATGTATAGTGTCTAATGGTACTAGACTTAGGCTGACCACTTCATAAGTTATATAAATGTCTAATCGCTGTGTTATACATCTTAAGCTAACATAATATTGTATGTCAAATTAAGTAAAAAACAAAAATCAGTAAAATTAAAAAATATATATACTCTGCTCTTCTTTGGTGCACAAATGATTCTTTTGCAAAACTTTCTTCCACATTAAAAATATATCCAGCATGGTGAGATAGAGTCAGCATCTTCTCTTAAGAAAAGAAAACAATGCAATGACTGAGACATTTAAGGCAACTTAAAAAAATACCTATTGAACTTCAGAGTTAACTCTGGGGCACCTAAAGAGAATGAAGAGTCACCCATGGAGAAAAGCAAAGCTCTGCCTTCATCATTTTGTAGAAAGAGGCTGTTTTTTTTTGCACTTAATTTCCAGTTCCCATCACTTGCCCCACTTTCTCCAGAATCCCTCAACCAAGAATCATGGTTTTCTCTGACAGGAATGACAACTCTATTCACAGGTACATGGAAATTTAAGGAAGGGTAATTCCCTTGCTGTTATTCTCCATTTTTACCCATTTAAATATTTACATAGACTATGAGAACTAGAAATCAGAGAGTATTGCTTATCCATAGTATTTAATGGACTTTTTTCCCAAGTATTATATAAATACTAGTAGCCCTGCGCATGAATCTGTGTGTGAGTAGCTCACTGCTGCTTGCCTCAGCTGGCCACCCGCCCACCATTGCTGGTAGCTCTCCACTGCTCATATGCTCATAGCTTGCTGCCCTGCCCACCTGTAGCTCTCCACCACTTGTAGATTGGTCGTGATATTATGACGTAATGGATAATTAGCATATACCTCTCTTATTATATAGGACACTTCATTATTTTTTATTGTCTGTATTACTAACAGACTTTTAAATGATCATAATAATCATAGAAGTTTGGTTTGATGTTTCCTTATAATAATAATTTACCACTTATCATCATGATACCATTGTAATTAACCCTATTATAAATAACAGGAAAGGAGCAAAGGGAAGGCCAAGTCTTACAGGCATGTCATTTGTGAAGTTTTGCCAGGAAGCTGCAGTTTAACACTCCACAGCAGGCCACCTGTCTATTTTCCCCAAATCTCTGGGGGAAGGAAGTGAACAAGGGGTAGATTAGACACATGCCCAGTGAAGTCAGGGGGGGACTAGTGAAGGTGCTTTCTGTCGTCACACCTGAGAAGAGAGGTTCTTGGTCAGAACGGGCATGGCTACCACAAGCCTGGGAAGATGTGGGATACTTAAGTCCCTAAACAAGGGAACTCGCTCTCTTGGTGTGCTTTTATATTCTTGGTCACTCTTGATTCTCTTGGGACTCCTGTTGCAGGGTGCACACTCTCTTAGTTTCCCTGCATTAGTCCACTTGGCCCATATCCATGTGGTCCCCACACACAAAGGACTAATGGACTGCAACTAGCCAAATGCTGTACTGGGCCCAATTCCAACATGGAACAGAAACTCTGGACACTGGCTTTGCTCTTAGCTCAACTGAATCCCCAGCTGTACTTCTTACGGGACTGAATTAAGGGAAATGGGACTTTGGAAACCCCGGGATGTCATTCCATGCAAGAAAAAAAATCACTCATCATCCTGTGCAGGCTCCTTCAACTTAGCTCCTTCCTTCTCTGCATGCTGCAAAGCTAGTGCTGAGCCTCACGCATTTCAAACCCTTCTGTAAGCTTGCGCCACAGATCCAGTCATCCTTTCACCTAAATATTCCTGACTTCAACCACTAATTCCGCACTTTCACCTGCTTCTGTAATGTCATGAGCGGCAGGTATTTTAAAGGGTTTTTTCAGACCAGCCTTATGTTCTGTCATTTCCTAACACAGTACTGCCCGTCCTTTCGTTCACTGAATTCTACCAGGCCTGATGAAAGGGTTTGTAAAGCTCAGGCTTGGAAAGCACTTTTTTGTATCAGAACTAGTCATCATTTTCTAACAAACTGGTTTTTAGGGCGTATGAAGCCAACTAAAGTGATCTGTGCATTTCAGATCCATGCCTCTGTACTACAGGGTCGATGCAGTTCTGTTTGATTGCCTCCCACCCACCTTTAGCCCTCCTTCACTTTGGTCATCTCCATTTACAGCTGCACTGGCAACCTGCTTAATCTGCTATTTGATCTTCTTCTAACATCCCCATATCCACGCAAAATTTGGAGCAGGCAAAACAGGAGCAGGATGGGGAATGGGTCTGACACCACTGAGACAGACTAAGCAGAAGTTAGCTGAAGAGACAGTCACATAGGGTGCAAATCACCCACCTGTTATTCATGTCTAAAAGTGTCATTTAGATTATAAAAATAAAGGTGTCCTGCTACATAGAGTTTTGATATAACTTATCTATAGATGTATAACCCTAAAGAACTTCTAAGGAACTATAACAGTGTCATTTAGATATACTACATATGCTTAAAAATAAAAAGGAAACATCAAACGAAATCTGGAAAAAAATACTATATGATTTGAGGAACTGTATACATACAAATACACATGGGAGGGGGTGTTAAAACAATCACAACATCACAAATAACAATACATCACTTTAGGTAAGGGTAAATGAGGTGTTCTCCAACATATATAACAAAAGAAAATATTTCCACTAATACATCATTAGTAAAAGTGTAGGCTAGTTTTATTATTCCCTCTTATTGCAATTTTGCTAGTCCATCACTTAAAGACACTGTAGCAAATTTGGGGGAAGAGTCTAATTGCATTCATCATTCCTGAGAATAGGGCAAAAAACTTTAGTATCTATTTCAAAGGGAAAGCTTGACTTGCATTTGAAGTTCAGGATAGAGATACGACTTCAGTTTGAAGATTATAAGGAAAATAAAATTTTACTCTCCCGAAGTGTATCACTATACCAAGAATGAAATGATGTTCACAGTGCCACCCACATGCACACAAAATATCAAGTTTTAATCACGTCAGTTCTTAACAGGAAGTTTTGCAATATAAGCGTTTTCTGTACTTTTATAAACAGATACTTGCAGGTATAATGGAAAGCTATTTCTCCCATCTGGTTGAACAACTGTGAAAAACCATTCATTGTAATGAAAGCATTTCTTTTTACAAAATGTACTTTCAAATTTTTCTTCCCTGTTACCTAATGAAGTCTTTTGGTTAATAATAGGCAAAAGCCTGGCTTACAGTCTCAAAGTCATTCTTCTGATAAAATTTCAATGAACTGAAACTGTGTTTATTTTTATGCATGCATATATTATCCCAACACGGATATGTAAAATGTAGTAATTATTCTTCTTGATGAACATGAACTAGAGAGCATTCATCCACCACTTGTCTTTTTGATTCATGAATACTTATCAGGTATCTTCCAGAAATATGCTCTAGAAAAGACTTAAATGCTATCGTTATTAATCAATACTACTATGGTGCCCAACCCCTAGGGACCAGAGGAAAGAACTCAAAACTTCTTCACATTTGAAAGGGATTTGTATTTACAACAACAGAATTCTTAAGATCTAACTTCCAAAAAAAAGGTCTTAAACTTATAAATATAGCTCTAACTATATTCTCTGACAGTTTTTAAATCAGAAATTACTGTATTTTATGACAGATTAGTAGGCACAGGCCTGGTACACATGCCTGCCTGGGCATAAACACAGTCCTGAGATATGAGCCCTCACTGGTAGGAAAATATTTTTCTCAGCCTTTCATAACCTACTTTACATTACATGTGTGTCTGCATCATTCTGCACAATGACTAACACCTTCTCCTCCACCTTGCAAAATATTGTTTCCACAAATCACAGAGAGATGCTATTCCCAGAAAACAAAGGAAAAAACTAACCTAATAAATATTTGTGTCCCACTGAGCTACAAGAATCTTACCCTACTGTCTGACATCTTTAAACATTTTTGCCCAATGTACCTTGTATTGCTTTTATTTCAGCTGAATTCTAGAATGCAAACAAGTTTTTCATGAGAGAGACTTACAACTCTAAAATACAAGACTTTGGTTATGGTATAGACCAGTGGTCGGCAAACTCATTAGTCAACAGAGCCAAATATCAACAGTACAACGATTGAAATTTCTTTTGAGAGCCAAATTTTTTAAACTTAAACTATATAGGTAGGTACATTGTTATTAATTTAATTAGGGTACTCCTAAGGCTTAGGAAGAGCCACACTCAAGGGGCCAAAGAGCCTCATGTGGCTCGCGAGCCGCAGTTTGCCAACCAAGGGTATAGACCAGTGATGGTGAACCTTTTGAGCTCGGCGTGTCAGCATTTTGAAAAACCCTAACTTAACTCTGGTGCTGTGTCACATATAGAAATTTTTTGATATTTGCAAACATAGTAAAACAAACACTAATATTTTTTATATTTATTTTATATATTTAAATGCCATTTAACAAAGAAAAATCAACCAAAAAAATGAGTTCGTGTGTCACCTCTGACACGCGTGTCATAGGTTCACCATCACTGGTATAGACCAAAGCCTTATAATACTGCTTAAAGTTAGCTCAGTCCATAGATTACAAAAAGTGTTATTCAACCACTTTTCATGACAATTAGCTTGGGCACACAAGTAAACCACTCCCATGTCACAAAGGAATGCATTAATTTTTAAACCAAGAGTTAATTTATTTGTAGTTCTTTGTAATACATACTTACTGGCTATTAGGTTTTAAATGTCCTAGAGGTCTGAAGTTCTGACCTGACATCATGTTGTTTATGGATTCTTTGCAATCAATAGAGCAGGTTGAATTAAAGAGTACAAATTCTGTAAATAAAATGATTCAACAAGCAGACACAATGAAGAAACAGCAGAAAGGCAAGCAGCAAACCATGTTGTCAGGATATTATCCTGGGATCTTACCTAGAGATATGAGTATGACTCTCTACCTGTCTGCTATATCTACTATTCCACAAGTATCTTGGGTAGTTTTAATATCTACTCAAAGTGTGGTCACCTGGGAACCAATTAGAAATGCAGAAACTCAGGCCACATGGCAAACCTACTGGATCAGAACTGGCATCTTTTTGAAAGAAAAATATATTTTATTAATTTCAGAGAGGAAGGGAATGGGGGAGAGATAGAAATATCAATGATGAGAGAGAATCACTGATAGGCTGCCTCCTGCATGCCTCCCACTGGGGATTGAGCCCACAACCTAGGCATGTGCCCTGACCGGGAATCAAATTGTGACCTGGTTCATAGGTTGATGCTCATGCACTGAACCACACCAGCCAGGCAGAATCTGCAGCTTAACAAGACACAGTGGTGATCTGAATGCATGACAATGTTTGAGGACCACTATTTCGGAGTATAAATTCAGAAATACTGAGACTTTTTTGTTAAGAAAAATGATACATCACAATATCACAATGATTACTTGAGACAAACCAACTTTTTCCAAAAGAAACAGAATAGAAAAATCTGAGGGAGGTAACAAAGGTTTTTATTCAATGTGTGGGGAAAAAGAATCATTGTCCTTATTTCCTCTCAGTGACGATTACAGAATTTCTGCGCGATTAAATAGTTTACCTGAAACTATGTATTTTCTGTGTGATTGAGAAAACATCCAATATCCATACAAGAAATGGGGAAGTGGACTGATGTACACACCTGGAATATTCTTCTGCCTTGTAAATACCTGGAACTATTTCTGTCATTTCTAGGAATTTACCTTTTATTTTTGTCACTGACTGTGTACAAGCGTTCTCAGGAGAAGAAAACTGTTCTGGGCATTATTGATTATTGTTCTGAATGTGCCTTTTCAATTTTTGGCAAAGGTATAGTAAAGTAAAAGAACTTGAAATGCATTCCAACTACCCATCCACTCATTTAGCAAACATTTATGGAATACCTGCTATACTCAAGACTGTTTATAGATGCTAAGTGCTAGAAATACAATAGGAAAAAAAAATCTCCTACCCCCCTCAACATAATGGCCAATGGAGATGGCATACAAACCAATAATTACACTGAGTTATTTATGTGCATAATACAGAACACAAGACACTAAAGTATAACAAAAGAACCTCCATAAAAGTGTTCACAGAGGAAGAAATAGGTAACTGGGACTTAGAATTCAATGAAATGCATATAGTAGTGCAGTCAATTAGTCTTTTTATGTCATAATTATTTAAATCTGGCTTACATAAAATTTATGTAATTTTTTAAAAATAAATGCATGCTTTTGAAAGCATCCCTTATTGAGAACTATAAAAACAGCCACACCTTAGTAGTATTAATTGTTACTAGCCACACATTGAGCTGCTGCTCATTTGGTCATGACGGCATTATGGCCTTTTATATAAGAGATTATATTTAGGTCAATAAACAAGTAGTGACTTCAGCATGCTTCTTGGTCTTTCTAAAATAATTGTGTAAGTGAAACTTCCTTTGTAATGATGTTCCATTGAAAGTTCTCCTAAAAAGGCACCTCTACTTTTTGTAGATTTCACCATTCTTTTGGTATTCAGATGATGGTGGACTATAATTGCAGGAGATGTGAGCACATACACATGCATGTGTATATGGGTGTTTGGAAACTTTCATCTTACACTGCACTTTTACAAATGGTATTGAGATTTCATTTGTCACGTTGCTTAAAATATTTTGGAAGATTTTTTTCTAAGTTACCTCCTAATTAAATCTTAAGTGAAACAAATCATTTTCCCTCTCTGGGTAAATTTCATTTTTAAAATAGCAAAAGCCACTCCAATCCCAATTTGGAGAATTGCCTGTTTAATCAGAAGAGATATTTTTTTAAATTTCAAGGCCATTATCAATTTCAAAAAATGATAATATTGGAATAAACATGATATCTAAAGGCCATCACTAAAAACTTTGTAAAGAACTTATGAGTTATTATGCATACCAATCATTCTGCCTTATGTCATATAAAAGGCTCGTGGCTGTCAGGCTGTAATGCCATAACGACCAAACGACCAGTCTCTCAGAGTGGGCGGGGCGGGGCACGAACTACTCGTATTGGAGAGCTATGAGCAGTGGAGGGCTATAAGCAGTGGAGAGCTATGAGCAGCAGAGGGCGGGGCACCGAGCTACAAGTGGCAATGGGCGGGGCGGCCAGCTGAGACAAGCAGAAGCAAGCTACTCACTCATGACTTCATGTGCACTGGGAGTCTAGTATTATATAAATAATCTGATAGCAAACAGATGAATCAGTTTATCTGATGGTATTTTCCTCTAGATTGAGTTTGGTGAGAATTATAACCTAAATTCATGTCTCTAGTTCCTAAGAAAGTTCCTGGCATACAGGTGGAACTCAAGAAATGTGAAATAGGTGAATGAGTGCATAAAATGAGTATATTGGCAAATCTCTATCAGGGAGAACCTTTTTTCTTCCAAGGAACATCCGGGTATTTATAACATTATTTGCAGGCCATACAACATTATCAATTTAAAAATTTGCCTGCTATATTCGATCAAACATTTAATTGACTCACCCCTAATGCCTTGGCAGGGCCAGACCAAATGATTTCACAGGCCTTATATGGCCCCTTGGCTGGATGTTCCCCAGCCCTAATCTATATAACATTGTGGACTACATCATACATGATTGAAACTAAACTTCTATACTAGTATGACCTAAAGAAATCCTATATCCAAGTGATTTCTATAGGAAACCCCATAACTACCATAAAAGGAACCAAAAGGCTGCCCTGGCTGGTTTGGCTCTGTGGACAGAGCATCGGCCTGCAGATTGAAGGGTCCCAGGTTTGATTCCAGTCAGGGGCATGTACCTTGGTTGTGGGCACATCCCCAGTGGGGAGTGTGCAGGAGGCAGCTGATCGATGTTTCTCTCTCATCGATGTTTCTAATTCTCTATCCCTCCCCCTTCTTCTCTGTAAAAAATCAATAAAAATATATTTTTTTAAAAAAAATAATAATAAAGGAACCAAAAGGCAATAAATAACAAAAAAAAATCTTGTGTAGAAATCACTCTAACAAAATATTATTTAAAAGATGAAAGATTAAAAACAACACATTCCAATATTTATTTTACCGCTCACATGAATTAACTATGATATCAAACTAAGAATTGATAGCCTGGCCAGAGTACTCAATCTTTACATGGTGACTGAGGACAGATATATTTCACTCTCTCCATCCTCCCCTGCCAAACACACACACACACTCACGCACACACTACATTCTGGGTTCTTGCACAATGTCATCATTTTTCACAGGGTATGACTAAATCTTCAAGGATTGTAGCTAATGCGTTTTTTAAATCTATCCATTAATTTTAATTTGTAACTCTGTAGGTTTATAGAGGCCATATCTCATTTCATACACAGCAACATGAGCTGAATAATGTTTGTATTGTTTACGTACTCAGAGGGTGTACACACGGCGGGTCAAACGCAGGGTGAGAGTCGTGAGCACATGGCACAGTTTATTCTTGGGTTATTCAACATATGAACAACTGTAAACCTACTTTTGCCACAGCCTGTGTGTGTGTGTGGATAGTATAAATGAGCAAGTTATATGAAGACAGTTAAGTGAGAAACAAAGATAAATGGAGAGAAAAATGTCCTCAGAAAAGACTAAAATTTAACTGTCTAAGAATGTGTTACAAGAAAAAACACCAGTAGATTTTTGCCTCTACTACAAATGCTCCACATTAAGTAACACACACACACACACACGCACATACACAAACATCAGAGGTCTTATAAAAAGTTTAAAATATGCAAAATTTAGGGTCCAAAAGTCTCTAGTAAAAGCTCCATTGCGAGGCTTTATTTGCACATGGCAGGCAATGGACTGACAGTCATACCTGAGTGTTTTTCACAATACACATACCTAATCTCAATAAGTCTCATCCCTAAGGAATACCAAATTTCATTCATTTCATCCTGACAAACTGCCCCTAAGCAAACCAAGAAACCTAAAATCTTCTATTTTATATGAAATCTAATACACTTTATAAATAAAAGATTTAAGAAATATAAATACTACTTGAATCTAAGTGTAAAGAAAGATGGCAATTGCAGCAATTTAAAGGAAATTTGCTCCAAGAGTTTCGGTTCACCCAAAGCAAAAGATCTGCCCTGGTAGAGGTAATAAACGTGAATATTAAAGAAAATTCACCAAAGGCTATAAATTACAACTACAAAAAGTCTAAAGACTTCCTTTAACACAACATAAGACTTTAGAATCCTGAAGCAAGAGAACAAAATCATGGATACATTGATATTTGATACTCATCCAGAGGAAATGTCACAGAAGGGCAGCAGGGAAAAAACACTAAGATTTCAGTTACTCTAAGATAAATAAGAGTTTTACCACCTAGAGATAGCTTTCTTCCAAAACTAAAAATTCCATAGGGAGATAGAAGATCAACAGAAATCACTAGAAAGGAATTGCTCTAAATTTCCCTTCGAGACTTTAGTGAGAAGGAGCTCAGACTTACAAGCACTCAACCTGAAAAAAAAAAAAATTGGATGGCAGCACAATTTAAAATCAGTTAAACTGCCATCTCTCTGTAGAAAGCTAAAGCTGAATAGGATCTGATATGTATGTCATCTCCAGTTTACTGTGGTAGGGACTGAATGAAGGGACTTAAAACATATATATCACACAGGCACAGCACCAAACTGTAATTTAGAAGTAGTCCCAAATAAAGGGAAGCAATCCTAATGATGTTTGAGAAAATGCTTACTATTACAGATTGAAGTCTGCCAAACCATCACTAACAATTTGCTATCAAGCCTCAAACATGATTAGTGATCCCAATGGCATTGAGATATCACAATTTTGTGAAGTCTTTCAAGGGAAACACAGTACAGCATAAGGTTTATTTTTAAAAAATAATCTTTATAGTGTTCTGTGGGCTCTAAACATTTTATATTCCTAATGAGAATTCAAGGAGCCCTTCATTAGCAATATATTCAGGGTTGAAAAGCAACCATTTCTATGTATTTTTCTGTCTTGAAAAATTGGACAGTGACCCAAAGCTTAAAAATAAATTGGAAAAAAATAAAACTAGACTGATATTTCTCCCTATATCCAAAAATTAACACAAAATAAGTGAAACACCTAAATATAACATCTGAAACAATACTTTGCATAGAAGAAACCATAGGAACTAAACTCATGGACCTTGCTCTTAGAAAGAATTTTATGAATCTGACCCCAAAGTCAAGAAAAGTAAAAATGAATGAGTGGGACTATATCAAACTAAAATGCTTCTGCACAGAAAAAGAAACTATCAACAAAATAAAAGGCAAATGAGTGGGAGAATATACTTGAAAACAACAGTTCCAAAAAAGGATTACTATCCAAAATATATAAAGAACTTGTATGACTTACAAAAATAATAAATGGGAAGAAGACCTGAACAAACAGTTCTCCAAGACACACAAATGGCCAACAGATATATGAAAAGCGGTTCAACTTCACTAGCTATTAGGGAAATGCAAATCAAAACTACAATGAGATACCAACACAAGGTTCTATTTAGAACCTATTAGAATGGCTATTATCAACAAGACAAGTAATAACAAGTGTTGGAGAAGTTGTGGAGAAAAAGTAGCTCTCATTCACTGCTGGTGGAAATGTAAACTGGTACAGCCACGATGCAAAACAGTCTAAAGCTTCCTCAAAAACTTAAGATTAGAGATACCATATGACACAGCAACTCCTCTTCTGGGTATCTACCAAAAAAATTGGTAACACTTATTCACAAAGACATATGCACCCCTATGTTCATTGCTTCATTATTCACAGTGGCCAAAACATGAAAACAACCAAAGTATCCCTCCATAGATAATGAGATACTACTCAGCCATAAGAAAAGATCAAATACTTCCATTTGAGACAATATGGATGGATCTTGAGAATATTATGAAAAGCATAGTCAGACAGAAAAAGTTATGAACCATATGATTTCACTCATATGTGAGCTATTAAACTGAAAACAAATGAACAAACAAGACAAACAAGTAAAAACTCATAGACACAGACAACAGTGTGGCAATTACCAGAGGGAAGGGGGCTGGGTAAGTAGTAAAGGGTGAAGGAGCTCAAAAATATGGTGACAAAGGGAGATTTGACTTTGCGGGGTAGGCACACAATGTTTATGGCTATTGGATAGTGTTGGTTTAGCATCTTCTATTAATCACCTAAACAAACTTCTCTGCAATAAAAATGTTTATAACTTGATTGCATTTCATTTCCTGTGTCTGTAACATTCTAAATTACTTTAAAAGTTATTTTGAATTAAGTTATCTTTCCAACTATTAGTGGAATATAATTGATGAAAATAAAAACTTTAAATACTTCATGATTATTAAGGAAAAAGCAAAAATATCGTATTTTAGTGGAACTCCCTATCCTCATCCAATAGATGGGGGCTTTCCCCCCAATTATTCTATATAACCTTTTATATTGTATAGCATGTAACTTTTATATTGTGTAATGACAAGGTTTATCAGCCATTAATTTTAATTTTTTTTATTTTTGTAAAGTACTGAGACACATTAGTCACATAAAAAGATTGAAATATAAATTTTTTGATGTTACTAAATTACCTGAATGCCATTCAAGTTTTATGATAAAAACTCACAGTGTTCTGGCATTAAAAATTAATTTAATAATCAATTGATACATACTTAATTTTGTTGAGCTCACGAGAATCAACCCCTTCTTCTTTTGTCTAATCACTGGAGTCATTAGATATATAATTTATGGAGAGTATACTGCCAAAGGCACATTACCAATATCCACCAAATAGCTATTCAATATGCCTATTACTCTTTCACTTAGAAGCTTCTTATTCCACCATTAGAAAGATACAATTAGAAATAACAAGAAAAAAAACAAAATATATTTTTTAAATAACATAGGCAAAACAATTTTTTAGATAAAATATTTCTTATCACAGGTTCTACAATAGTCTTTTTTGCTCAAGCTAGAGAACGGCAGATTTCGTTAATTAATTTTAAGGAAAATATGAAATTAAGAAAATCAGTTCTCATTAAATAAGTTTCCCCCAAAAAAAAAACCTTTTCCTTCAAATAAATAAATAAATAAATAAATAAATAAATAAATAAATAAATAAATAAATAAAAGTCTGGCTTGATTTTTCAATTTAAATGATTATTTTAATAACGATTCATGTAGAAACAATCTTGCTGCATCCAAATTTCATGATATAGAGATGAACAGCTGGATAGATGAATGGATAAAACAGAGGCTCCATATAATTCTGTTACAGAATAAAATAAGATGCTTTCCTTATTCTCACTTTGTTTTTGCTCTCAAAGGGAACTTGCACAGGAATGGTGGTTTTTCTGGCAGTAGAGGTGAGAATGTCAAATCTAAATATCTGAAAGTGTCCCTTCATTTTTACCTGCTGGGGCAATGCACCACAGTAAGTGTAATCTAGAACAAACTGAGAACTAAGCCTTTCCTTTGAAAGTGACAGGAGAAAAGAATGGTGAGCAAACATAATGCTCACCTCAGGTTCATTATCAGGCAGCTAAATTGTAGGCAGTTAGTTGACCTGGAAATTTATTCCTTTAAAGCCTTACATGCTTCAAAGTTTTTAGGAAAGCCTCGGAGGTTGCATATTTTATTTTGAGCACCACTCCATTATCTAACTGTTGCCTTGCTTCTATTCCTGACTCCTACAAATTTGATCACAACACAGAATACAGAGTGATTCATTTAAATTAGAAACCTAATGTAAAAATCACTCTTCTGCTCAAAATCTTCCAGTGGTTCCCCAGTCTCACACACAGTAAAAACCAACTACCTTGATAGTACCCTACAAAGCTCTTAATAATTTGCCCTTCAATCTCATTACCTCTCTGACATCCTACTCTAGCAAGCTCCCTTGACTCGCTTTGCCCAAACCACACTAGGATCTTTACTGGCCCTTAACATTTCTTGTCAGGCTATCATCTTTGGAAGATGTTCCTGCTGCCAAAATGCTTTTCCTTGTCCTCCAGGACTCACTACCTCACTTTCTTTAGTTTGTTACTCAGATAAGGTATCTCAGTGAAGGTATCTGGCCACACTCTTACCTTTCTGGCCCTCTTTACTGCTTTGTTTTTCCAAAGTACTTATTACAGTGTGACCATATATTTTCTTCTTATAATTTGTTTTTTCACTCTCCATAGAATACAAGATTTTTGTCTGTTGCATATTCTACTCTTTTCCTAAACCAATATAAAGCATATATGAGCCATCCAATAAATGCCTATCAAGTGAAAAAAAAAAACAATTATCCCTTAAAAATGAGGCCAGATTTCCATGAATATTGGAGAACAGAGCTGTTTTGTTTAGTTTGTTTTTTTGGTATGAACGAAATTTGAGTAGTATTTAATACTCAAAATTGTTAGAACGCACAACTTCAGGTGGCTCAGGTGGAACAGACATTATCACTTATGCTGAATTCACTTGATTCTGTATATGTGATCCAAGTGTGTGAATATTATTTAGAGAGCCACATAGTATTTGTGTATATACATTCAGTACTTATCCCAATAGCATGTACATTCTTTTTAAATAATTTCCTTCATTTTTACTAAAATTGTTTCACCTTTATCCCACAGCAATTTCCTTACATTTATAAGATATGATTAATGGAAACATTAACTTTATTGATGGCAACATTTCATTCTTTTTTGTATTTTTATATATTTTATCACAGGTCTGGGGGAGGAAAGCTATATGGGTGCTATCCCTAAAATAAAATAACTTTTCTACATCAAAATGTCTGAAAAGAATGTGGCTAGAGTGTTAATCAATAGTAAACACACAGGTTGACAGCACACTGGAATTTGGATGCTGAACCGCAGCCAATTGTGGATGTTATCAATTTTGTCCTTAAAAGCATTTAAGTCAAGTTTGCCAGCTGTCATTACCAGACTATAACTTTCCCATTGTCTTTTGTGTCATTTAAAAATCCCGCTGGATTTTACTTTATTAACAGGTTAACAGACTTATTACATTTCACTACAGTAGTACTATGACTAACTTTGAAAAATTACCCATTTTGCCTTTGGTCAACTTGTGTAGCACTTTTTCCAGATATCGAAGTATCAGAGTTAGAAATACTATGTCTTGAGGCATGTTTAGTATAATATGATTGCCATTGAACAGACCTCAGGAAACCATGAATCTTATCTATCTATCAAAAGTAGAACCTTATATATGTTCATTCAACAATATTTATAAAGAGCTTACTCCATGCTTATATAAAAGTGGAAAAAAAAGTATAACTTATGATCAAAGAGATAAGCTTATTAAAAGAAGTCAAACAAAAATATCTGAAGAATACCTGTCCCATAAGCAAACAGTGAAGACATAACCTTAAAATCATCCCTATTAATACCTTCAGCAGATAATCATCGAAATTATTCACCATGTTCACACTTTAGAGATGGTGTCCAGAAAGCCACAGAGAAAAACCTGGACAAAGTCCTTTCCCTCAAAAAGTAGTCACATAACAGATTTATAGGTTTAAAAGAAAGATCATTCTTAAAAAAAAGTATTATATTTAAAATGTAGTCTTAGTGTTAACAAAAGGAGTAGTAAATACTGATCGTAGCCCCTTTCACCTTGGAAGTTAAGGCTTTTCTCAAAATTTCCCATAAGGGGATGATGATTCACCCCTAATTAATATAAAGTTTCCAATGGATGTACCAGTGAATTATAATCTACACTAATAAAAGGGAAAAATGGTAATTGGCGTACGACGATGCCCTTTTCATTGGCTAATCAGGGCTATATGCAAAGTAACTGCCAACAAGATGGCGGTTAATTTGCATATGTAGGCACAATGCAGGGAGGCGAAAGGGAAAGCAGGAAGAAGCCCCCTGCCACTGACAGTGATCAGAAACCCAGGGGGGAGCTAAGAGCTGGGGGGCAGGGCAAAGGCGGCCCTGGGGCCGCCTTTGCCCTGCCCCCCAGCCATGATCAGAGAATCAGGCACCTTTGCCGCCCTGGCCAGTGATAGCAGGAAGTAGGGGTGGAGCCAGTGATGGGAGCTGGACATGGTCGAAGCTGGCAGTCCCGGAAGCTATGGGTCCCTTGCCTGGGCCTAAAGCGGAGCCCACGATCGCGGGGCCGCTGCAGCTGCGGGTCCCCTGCCCGAGCCGGACGCCTCAGCCAGAGGCGTTAGGCCTGGGCAGGGATAGAGCCTGCAACCGCGGGGAGCTGGGGGTTCCCTGCCCAGGCCTGACACCTC
Source organism: Myotis daubentonii (assembly GCF_963259705.1). Taxonomy (NCBI): domain Eukaryota; kingdom Metazoa; phylum Chordata; class Mammalia; order Chiroptera; family Vespertilionidae; genus Myotis; species Myotis daubentonii. Next base: position 42,122,991 of record NC_081845.1, on the reverse strand, counting down.
TGCCGGAGGCCTCAGGCCTGGTCAAGGGGCCGATCCGGTGATTGGTGATCGGAGGGTGATGAGGGTCAACTCCTCTGGCCGAGGCATCAGGCCTGGGCGGGGGGCGGAGCTGGGGATTGGGGGGATATGATGGTCCCCTTGCCCAGGCCTGAAGCCTGGGTCAGAGGCATCAGGCTTGGGCGGGGGGTGGAGCAAGCGATCAGAGGGAGATGGGGGTCCCCTGCCCAGGCATTATTCCTGGGCCAGAGGCCTCAGGTCTGGGCGGGGGCCAGAGCCAGTGATCAGTGGTAGATGGAGGTCCCCTGTCCAAGCCTGACACCTCTGGCAGAGGCGTCAGGCCTGGGCAAGGGGCCGATCAGGTGATCAGAGGGTGATGGGGGTCTACGCCTCTGGCTGAGGCATCAGGCCTGGGCAAGGGGCAGAGCCAGCAATCGGAGGGGTTTGGGGGTCCCCTGCCCAGGCCTGATGCCTGGGCCAGAGGCATCAGGCCTGGGCTGGGGGCAGAACCAGTGATGGGGGGAAATGAGGGTCCCCTGTCCAGGCCTGACACCTCTGTCAGAGGCGTCAGGCCTGGGCAATGGGCCGATCCTGCGATTGGAGGGTGATGGGGGTCAACGCCTGAGGGCTCCCAGTATGTGAGAGGGGGCAGGCTGGGCTGAGGGACACTCCCCCCCCCACACCCAGTGCACGAATTTCGTGCACCGGGCCCCTAGTTTAGAATTAAAGTTCTAATGAATTCTTCATGAAATAGTGAGGTAATAATAGAATTTATGTCTCTTGCCTAGACTTAAATTATGAAAGAGTCTCAATAAAAGTTGTTGAGGTATTTATTCTTCACAAAATATAACATATCCTATCTAATAAAGAGGGAATATGCTAATTGACTCTCAGGCTGTCACAAAGATGGCAGTGCCCACTGCCAATAAGGAGGGAATATGCTAAATGCTGCCCTGCCCTCAAAGATGGCAGTGCCCACAGCCACAAGATGGCGGCGCCCAGTCCCCTCAGCCCCGCTGGGGAACCAGCCTCTGGAGTCCCCCAATCCCCTCAGCCCCCCAGCTGCCCAAGGCTGGCCCAAGGCGCAGGCAAGCCTCAGATGTCGGCTGCCCAGCAGCCCAGGGCCACCCGAGGCTCAGGTAACCAGGGCCGGCTGAGGCTTGCGCTGCCGGCAGTGGCAGCAACAGAGGTGTGATGGGGCGTCGCCTTCCCCTGATCACCAGGTCGCCTCCCGCCCCTGAGGGCTCCCGGACTGTGAGAGGGGGCAGGCCAGGCTGAGGGACTCCCCTCCAGTGCATGAATTTTCATGCACCAGGCCTCTAGTAAAGAATAAACATGATTGTTTCCTAAATACTACCAGCTTTTTTAATACATTTAAAAAAATATACAGTAAATGCAAAAAAAAAATTTCTATCTGAAAAATCAAGGAAGCTTTTTCAAATGAGAATTTTGACATTTTTATTTTGAAAAAGCCTTTGAAGTCTTAGTTTTCTCCAAAGCACACTTCATAGCAAACCACATCACATATCAATTTGCACGTAGATATTTTAAAGCATTAGAGCTCCACAACAGAAGTATTTCACAGTAGAATAAAATATATATTTTATATGAAGAGAGTGTTTTTTGAAATATTGTTTTAAGATAATTATAATCTATGTTTTAAAGGAAATATAATTCCAAAAAGATACATTATCATAAGTATTTTTCTCTAATTACAATATTTGAGGGAGAAGAATAACTGACTTACACTTAATATAGATACTAAATGTATATAAAAATGTAGATATGACTTGGATAATGTATATAAAATATTAAAGGAATTATATTGTAAACATAGTTATATAATCTGAGCATTATAAAGTTGGAAACAAAATATTAAATTATGCCCTGATCAGTTTGGCTCAGTGGATAGAGCATCAGCCAGGGGACTGAAGGGTCCCGGGTTCGATTCCGGTCAAGGGCATGTACCTTGGTTGCGGGCGCATCCCCAGCAGGAGGTGTGCAGGAGGCAGCTAATCAATGTTTCTCTCTCATCGATGTTTCTGACTCTCTGTCCCTCTCCCTGACTCTCTGTAAAAAATCAATAAAACATATTTTAAAAATATATATTAAATTATATACCACTGTATTCACTTTCTAGGATATATGTTATTACTTTATATAATAATTATATGTCATTCAAAGTTGTAATTATTTTAAAGTTTATGCTACTCAAACATTAGAATCTACAGAACACAAACTGAGGATAATATAAAGCACCACAGCTTTATTCACACAACCTTTTAATCAAAAATAAGTAAGCTTTAGACAAGAAAAAAAAATAAAAAAGGTTGGGTAAAAACACAAATGCTCCATTTTTGCTCTTGTAAAGACTGCTGACCCTAGCTATGATTATGTGTCCATGATGTCTAGCATGCTTATGGAGCTAAACATTTTAGTTACCATTTTAACTACATGACAGCAATCATTCATTTGTAAACTTCTACAATGTTTACGGTAGTATGTTTAGGATATATAGACACTGCAATTGAAAATGGCCAACTTCCTTAGCAGGCAAGTCAGTGAGATAAAAAAAAAAAAAAAAAAAAAGAAGAAGAAGAAATTATCTTAATCAATGCTTCCTTACTCATCCATATGTCCTAATAACTCAGTAAAAAGCAACTACAATCAATGTTATTCAATTCTCAAAATATGACTAATCTACACAGCATTATGACAAATGATAGCTGACTTCATTTCAAACAATTCTACTCCCATTCTACCCTCTTTCTGCAAGGTAAATACACAAAAACAAACTGGGAGGTAAATACACAAGAGCAAACTTGTTTGGTGAGTGTCCCTCGTCAAACATCACAGAGTTGAAAACTATCTTGGAGATACTTCTGTATTTTATCTACCTTTTTTTGAAGATGGTTGAATAAATAATACATTTTCTGAAGCTATATCCCAAATGTAGAGGCTTTTAATCAAATTATTTTAATCAAATAATTCATTTTAATATTTTGTATTAAAATTCAGAAAAAAATCCAATAAGGAAAGGAAAGGAAATGTTTTTCTTTCCCTTAAAACCTGCTTTTCCTGAAGCCCCTCGCCTACTCTGCAGAACAACAAAGTAAGGGGAATAGAAACCCACCAAGGACAGGTTGTTGCCAATGACACTCTATAACCTTCATGTCCATAGAAATCAGTGGTTGTGACATTCTTAGCAGGTTTTAGGAAGAGATATATCCTACAGTATAAAATATTACTTTGTTAAAGTTCTTCAAATGGTGTATATCATGACTATTTATTCCCTGTGGTCATTCTTTGCTTATAAAACTTTGCTTATTTTCCCCGCTCTGGGAAAATTCTTTTCATGAATAACATCCTGACACATGGTCCTTTTAAAGCTATAAAGCCAAATAATTTTTCTTCTAATGTTAAATAATACCTTGCTGTGGAATCCTGGTATCCTAACAGTACAAAGGAGCAGTGTGGCATAATTGAGAAAGGGAAGAAGGAGATATTATTGGTCACAGCATGAAAAACAACTTCAAATCAGAGTTTCTTTAACTGAGTCTGATGGCCAGACACCATACATATATTTATAATCTGAATCCAAATTAAATTGCATGACTTCAAGACCTCTTTTTTTTTCCATTTGAGATTTAAAAAAGCACTTTTACAACTCAGAATAGTACTGAACTCTGAAGGTAAGCTCATCCTTCTCATTTTTGAATTGTAATTCTCTGAAAATGTTCTTTATTTTGAAGATGTTAATCTAGATAATGGGGTTATTATCTATTGGAAAGAAGGTGTGTATTTTTTCTTTCACTAGATATCCTTACACATAATGGAATATTTTGAGATTCTATATACATAACATTGCAAAAGGAGAAATATTTTAACTCCTTTACTTTCTCTATTCTCAACCTATAACCTTTACTAGTTTATCTTTGAAAACAATCACCTCATTTAAATACCCACAACTTCCTTTCTCTTTGTGTCAATTTGTCTGTGTTTTTATTCAGACTTTGTTCTTCTGTCTGGATGATATTTTGAAGTATTAGGTGATGTGCTTTCCCATCCCCTATTATGCTCAACCTCTTTACTTGTACAAGATTAAAGTTCAAATACTTTCAGTTAGAAATGATTTACTTTCCCACGGCTTTCAAGGCTGGAACACAATAAAAGTAGAAGCACACTCAATGTAATATAAGAATTAGAATCAAGTGCATTCTTATTCAGTTCCAAATGAAGATAGAAGATTGAGGATAAGAGGATCCAAGATGAGGGGACAATGGTGGAGGGAGGGGGGATAAAGACACATTTGTAATACCTTAATCAATAAAAAATTAAAAAAAAAAGAGGATCCAAGAGACAGCAGAAACAGGAACAAGTTAGACAGAAGGTTGTGAGTAGCACAGAAACAAGCCCAGCCTCTTCCCGCCTCAGCCACTCAGTAAAGGTCTTAAGCGCCATGTCAGTCACCAGTGACTAACACTATACTTTCCGTCTGGACTTCATCAGTCACTGGTGCTGCCAGCATATCAGTGAAATCAGATATCGCGGGCTAAACGGAAAAGAAGACAAACCAGGCTTGGTGCTTAACGTGTTAAACAACCAAACTAGCAAGTCATACACTTGCTACACATCTGTGCTACTAGACTTCACTCAACATCCCCCCAACATTACCACCACCAATAGCCATCTGAAGCACACAGTGTAGACAACCTCAATTCAGTTGGCTAGAACTCACAGAAAGCTTTGAAATAATTGGAACTTGGGCCCCTAGAGCAATGATGGTAAACTGAAAGCACAGCCCTTATGCATGCCAGAGAGAGGACCAGACAGAATCCTTTGAGATATCCTACTGAAATGAAGATTTCTCTCATCTTCCTTATACCTTGAAGGGAATGATGAACCTAAGTTTCTATCCTTCCTTCCCATTTAAATGGTGAATCCTTTCGATTGTGTTCTTATGCTCATCTACACCTCTTCAAGACCTGGCTCCATTAATTTCGTGCCCCATTGCTTCTCTCCTTCTTTTACCTCCAGGACCATTTTCCCTCCCTAGCCTCCACAAAAATTCAAAGAAAGATCCAAAGGAATTGCTGACCTAATTGCAAAGCATTAATTCCCTTCTCTGAGGCCTACTTACCAGACTAGTGTTTCCCCCATGAGAATTAATATGGACTGAGATAAGAAAAAAGGCAGAATGGTAACTCGGAATTCAAAATGTAAGGCAAAAGGAAAATCTTTTGTGGAGAGGACCAAGGTGTATAGTAGAAGGAAATCTAAAAATGAGCTCTCCATGAGAGTGAAACTCCTCCCCCCACCTCATTTGTGAATAATCTATCCTATATAATAAAAAGCTAATATGCAAATCGGCTGAACTGAGGAATGACAGGTTGCTAGACATGCACTTACCACCAGGGTGCAGACGCAGACACTCAATGCAGGAGCTGCCCCCTGGTGGTCAGAGTGCACCCACAGGGGAAGCGCCACTCAGCCAGAAGCTGGGCTTATGGCTGGTGAATGCAGCGGCAGTGGCAGGAGCCTTTCCTACCTCTGTGGCAGCGCTAAGGATGTCTGACTGCTAGCTTAGGTCCGCTCCCCACAGTTAGCGGGCCTAGGCCATCATTTGGACATCCCCCGAGGGCTCACAGACTTTAAGAGGGCACAGGCTGGGCTGAGGGACGCCCCCCGCCCCCACCTCCAGTGCACAAATTTCGTGCACCAGGTCTCTAGTTATTCAATAATCCTGGGGACCTATATGATCACCTGCACCACTAGCAGCATCCCACAAACTGAAATGAATGAACATGACAGCTGTACACTCACTGCACATACCCAGGCTCACATAGACATGGACCCAGTTTGTGACAGTCGCAGCACATGCAGATGTTATTCACCTTGGATAATTTCGATTGCTCTGTCTTCGAGTTCACTTACTTCATTCAGCCATAAGTCCATCCAATTTATATTTTTATTTTAGACTAAGGCCCAGTGCATGAATTTGTGCACCAGTAGGGTCCCTCAGCCTGGCCTGCAGGATCAGGCCGAAACTGGCTCTCCAACATCCCCTGAGAAGTCCCAGATTGCAAGAGGGCACAGGCCAGGCCAAAGGACCCCACCAGCGCACAATAGGAATCAAGGAGGGACATGGGAGGTTGGCCAGCCAGGGAGGGACCCCAGGAGGGCTCCAGGGCATGTCTGGCCTGTCTTGCTCAGTTCCAATTGGCCTGACCCCGGCAGCACGCTAACCTACCAGTCGGAGTGTCTGCCCCCTGGTGGTCAGTGCACGTGATTGCAACTGGTCAACCCATTGACTGACTGCCCCCTGGTGGTCAGCGCACATCACAGCGACTGGTCAACCGATCAACTGTCTGCCCCCTGGTGGTCAGTGCACGTCATAGCAAGTGGTTGAGTGGTCTTAGCATATTATTGCATATTATTCGTTGATTGACTGGACACTTAGCATATTAGGCTTTTATTATATAGAATTTTATTAAGTTCTAGAATTTCTATGTATTACTTCCTTATTGTGTCTATTTCTCTGCTATAATTTTATTCACTAAAAACATGTTTCATTTTAGTTCATAGGGAGTAGGAATGTTAGGCCCTCTAAAATCTATGTAAGTTCCAACAGGGGGTAGATTTTGGAGTCAATTCAGTAGATTTTATTTTGTTTTGAGAGTGTGTTCCATTTTCTTGGTGCTTTGTTATTGAGTACTTTTGGAGTTTATCTTCAAAATTATGAATGTTAATTTTTAAAGAATCTGAATTCTTCTGTTTTTCTCTGGTGAATGATGTTTTAGCAGGTATTTTCCTACCTGGACTTGAATTTCCAACCTTGCTTCTTGAGCAACAGCTCCAGTCTCACTTTGATCTTTAGTTTATTTTGTTGTTGTTTTTAATTTTGTTGTTTGTTGATGTTATGTGTGTTTTTAATCTGAGCTGCTCCAAGTCTGTTCTGCACACACATCTGTCAGGGGGAAGTCATTGATGTAGGTAAACTGAGTTTGGAGATACTCTCCTTAGCTCTACCTTTTGGGATTTTCTATACTCTTCAACATTCATGGTTTTCCAGCTTCACTTTTGTGGTTCCCAGGCTAGAAAGACAGGTGATTTTTTTCTGTCTGAGCCCCTACTGCCACTATATGAGGTAGATTATGTCACTATAAGTATTTACTGTATCACTCAGAGGGCACTTAGCCCTAGACTATAAGCCTCACAGAGGGAACACAGCATTGTAGTTGATAATCTCCCCTCCTCAAAAAAACAACAATAAAAAACACACACAAACAAACGATGAACTCCTCACTAAAATCTATCTACTTCTCTTCACTCTCCAGTAGCTTCAGAGAATTCCTTTTTGCAGGAGTCCCAGCTTTTATAGTTGTTTGTGTATTTGCAAGCAGAAAATCTGGTGAGGTCTTATCCTGCTACACGTGGAAGCAGAAGAACTTGGATCATTTATAACTCCCCTCTTTCCCTCAAATTCCACATTTAATCCTTCCACAAACCTTGCTGATTGCATTTTAAAAATATATTCATCATCTGAACACCTCCATGACTATTACACTGTTTCAAGTCACCAACCTCTCTCACCTGGATTCCTGCCATAGTCTAACTGGTCCTCCTAGTTTTGATCCCCTACCATGTGGAGACACTGCAACCAGGGCAATTTTTCTAAAACATAAATCAAATCATGTCACTCCATTATTCAAAATCCTCTAAGGGCTCCTCATCTCACTCAGAGGGAAAATCCAAATTCCTTTAAATCAGCTACAAAGGTTTCAGTGAACCAAGGCTCTATAACCCCCTTGATATCCTAATATTCTGCATCTTCAATCACTCTTCGCCAGAGCACTGGCCTCCTTGTTGCTATCCCTTTTCTGGAACTCACTCCTCCAGAAATGACCACTGCTTATTTTTTCAGGTTAGATCTCTAATCAAACATCATGTCACCAATGAAGCCTTTCCTGTATAAAATAGCCCACACACTTCCCCTTCCACCATTCTCTTCTGTGCTTCATTCTTACTTGGACTTTTGCCTTCAAAGCACTTAGGTCTGCCTGACCTATTATATCTATTCATAAATATTCATTGTCTGTTTCTCATTCTATCGCCACATGCTAGAAGTTAATCTCTTTTAAAACAATGGCTTGTTTTATTCCCTTCTGCATGTCCAAATCTTGGAAGTTGCAGGATACATAGTAAATATTCATTAAATAATTTGCTGAGAGGATGAATCAACAGTTTAAATTACATTTTAACAATGAATGCCATTCAAAATTTATTTAAATAAATGTACTTAGATATTTAAATATTTATTAATGTAATGTGCACTTTTATTTTTTGCTGTTTTATTTTTAAACACCTCAAAAATATTTTGTAACGAATATTATACACATACAAATAGCTGAGTTCTTTTAAAGATCTTTTAAAACTTCCAAATCAGTTATTTAAAAGAAATTTCAAGTCTTAAATTGAATTATTAAGGGTTTGCACCAACAGATTGTCCCAATTGAGAGTAAAATTCACTCCTAAACTTAACATAAAAGTATAAATACTAACACAAAGTTATTTACTTAAAAAAAAAAAACTTATTGAAAGGTTTTGTAACTTTGTCTCCTCCATGGAACCAAGAGAAAAATGGATTTTCTCTATCTTGGTCAGAGTAACAAGGCAGTAAGCAATCTTCCCTTAGAGGCCTTTTGCCTTTGAAGGCAGACCTAAGTGCTTTGAAGGCAAAAGGCCAACCTTTCCTTAGTTTCAAACCTCTAGGTCTGAAAGAATCATATTAAGGAAATCAGTTATTCCAGGTGAACTGAGGTTACCTGCTCAAACCATTTGAGGATACTGGATGGAAACTTTGTGAGCACAATGCACAGTGCTATTGGCCAGACATTTATGACCAGGAAGGTGCACTTTGAGGCTGCACTGTCCAGTTCAACTGTCTTCCATTTAAAATAAACCTAGCTCTTTAGTGTCTTATGAGAACAGCAGTTCAAAGATTATGACATTTAGATAGGGTTGATATTGCCATATTAAATCCTCTAGTTCAATTTAAACCCTAAAGAATAATAGCCTTTTTTGGCTCATTGCCTGATTTTTGATAGTTGTACTTTTGTGACCTCTTGATTTCTTCACAACCTGAGTGTATTCAGCCCATCTGTTAACCAATCAAACAGGACCATTAGTCAGATCTTTAAGGTCATTTTAAAGTCAGAACTCATTTTCCTTTTAGGCATCTCCTTCTCTGATACCACTCCTTTTTTCATTTTTCATTTTATTTTACGTAACTGAGGGACCCTAATTTGAGATGTTCATAGATCAGTTTAAGTAATTAAAACTGCAGCTGAATTAGCAGCCCTGATTCTCTTTTCTTTTACCTTCAACACTCATCCCAACTTTCCCAGCTCTTCTCAGAGCTACGGTGCTAATTTCTCAAGACTATTAACTATACAAAGCCACTAAGGGAAGGTTGCTTGCTGCTTTATTACTCTGACCAAGATAGAGAAAATCCATTTTTCTCTTGGTTCCATGGAGGAGACAAAGTTACAATTTTACCAATTAGAATTAACTTTCATTTAGTGTCTTATGTATTATTCATTGCACACATGATATTCCAGTAATGTTCATAGTGAAGCAGGTACTACCCTATTTTACAGATGAGAACATGAAGAATTGGAAAACAAAAGTAAATCTCTCAAAGTCACAATGGCAGAGCCAGAAAACAAGTACATGTAACTCTTCCTCCTCTATCAGTGTAGGGTGAGGCCACACATGTGAAGTCCTAGAAATAGTCAAAAGGTCAGACTTATAGAGCATATGTTTCTTCTTATAAAGTAATGAAAGTTAATTTAGTTAATCAAAAGTACAAACTGACTTGGTTGAGAAGTCCTAAGGTACAACCTGCCCTGATTCCTTTCCAATGATTAATTCTTGTGTGGATAGTGGCAATGAAGGCTTGTTAAAACTACTCAAACTTCTAGTCTCAGAAAGATTTTGACTGGCCCACAGCCAAGACTGCAAGGGCCTCAAACTCTCCGTCCTTCCACTGAGTGCAGATCTCAAGTCTTCCCCTCTGCATCTGCTGCTCTGAGGGCTGGCACAGGGAATTGAACTCACAGCCTACACGGCCTTGATGAGAGTGTCAACAGGGCCATCTTTTCTAAAAGGCTCACATCAAGTTCAGTTCTGATAGCCAACTATCAGAAACAAGTCTTGGATATCTATGTTAAAGAACTACACCCACAGAACTAGGAATAGTCATTTAAGAAACTACTTATAATGGGGATAGAGGAAAGTCAGAAGTTAATGACAAATGAAACCGGCCTCATTGTCTAAAATGCAAGACAGCAAGCAGTTTGCATTAGAGCAGTCGATAACAGATGGCATGGAAACAATCACCAAAATGATATACAGGGAATGTCTTAAGAAGGACTAATAAGAGTGAGACACAACCACAGGCTCAGGGGAGTATGAGGATAATGGCAGGGTCCCATGAGAACGTCTGAAGTCCACAGCAATAAACCAGAATCCCAGGTATGTAAACCGCAGTAAAATAGGTGAAGACTTGGTCACAAAAACCAAGACAGGTAGGGCCCCTTGTATAATAATCATGGTAGAAAAGCTATAACATCAACAGCAAATCATTCCTGACAAAGTACAGAACCAATCCCAGTGCCTGGGGAATTAATTCTACATGGGAAGATTCAGGCAAAGCAAAGCCCTAGATGCTATTTCAAATACTGTGTATTCCTTTAATTAGGCATCAGTAAATTTTGCCCATGAAGTGCCAAATAATAAACACCTTTGGGTTTGGGGGCCATTCAGTGCATTCCTGTGGCAACTACTCAACTGCCATTGTAGGGTGAAAGCAGCCATAGATAATACATCAAAAATTGAGCAGCCCCATAATAAGACTTACATATGGATGTTGAAATTTACATAATTTTCATGCCATACAATATTATTCTTTTTGTGAGTGAAAAGACAAAGCAGAAACGAACTCTCCTCCACTTTATCTTATAGGGCTGGGCCCTCAGGCTAAAACCCCCTTCCCTTTCTGAGAGTGACCACAGGAATGCCAGCAATATCCTAACTCCCCCAGCCACCACAAGAGTGGACCAATGAAGCTCCAGGAACGCAGCTAAGGTCCTAATAAGGCTATAGTGGGGGACGGCTCAAACCTCAGAATGTGTTGGTCACTCCCTGACCTTTGTGCTGTAAAACCCTGCTGAAAAACCCTGACCAGAGTGACCAATCTCTGTAACTCACGTCACTTACCTAAGCCCACCCAAATGACTAGCCCTATATAACCTTTGTTCTCTTGGGACTCGGGGCTCTCTTGCATCCAGTAATGGAGGCAGAGGGGGACCAAGCCTGGGCTTGAATAAAAGACTCTATGCTTTTGCATTGGACTCGGCTCCCTAGTGGTCTGTCTTGGGGGATTTTGAAATCTGGGCATAACAGTGAGTTCCTCCCTCTCCCACCTCCCGAATCATTTGAAAAGGTAAAAACCATCCTCAGCTTATAAGCCATATCTAAACAGGTAGCAGTCTTGATTTGTCTGCAGCCCATAGGTCACCAATCTTTGCAATTAGATGGCATAGTGTCTTAGAGTTTCCTGTGCAAAGACTCTCTCCAGATCCCCCATCATTTGTAAAACAGATAGCAGTGACCACTCCTCGGCTGAATGAATGGCCATGTCCTTGACACATTTCTCCCTCACATTTTTATTAATAGGAGGTGCATGTTAAGAAATGTCCATACCACTTTTGAATGATTTTTTAACATTCATTTCAAAATTCTATATAGTAACATACAGGGTAGCAATGTATATATTTATGTAAAGACATATGTATACAATCATTTTCTTCTAGGTTACTAGCTCTTTGCCACTCTCAAATTATTCTATAATTTATTGTTATCCCTCTCCTGGAATGATCTTTAATGATGCTATCAGTATGAATCTATATTATCAAAGGTGCAGTCATATTTTCCAGGAAATAAAGGAGAATTTTCCCTTTATACTTGCTCATCTGTTGTTGGTACTCTCATAAAAGGAGCCCAGCATTCAAAGGAAATCACCTTAGTTTGAAATCAGTTATTGAGCTGATGAAATCCAGTGATAAAGCCAATGGGGGGGGGGGGGAGGGGGACTCTAAAACAACTTTTAACAACTGCTTTTAACAACCGAAACTTTGAAAATTTCCCTGTGTTTCTCCATAAATAAAAAAGGTTTTGTTTGTTTTTTTCTTTCTTTTCTATTTTAAAACTGTCTTCCTGAGTATTACAATAACACCTGTTTTCTCATGTCAAGCCTCTCCCCTCCATCCTCATACCTTTCTGGATACATCTAAGACAATGCTTTAAAGAAGCTTTGGGATTCTACTCTATGTAGTTATTCTTTGCTACTGTCGCCTCTTACTTTAATAAAGCATGAAAATATTCAAACACACATATCATAAGTCCTACCTAGAAATATCCTTTTTCTTTTTTTTTTTTTCGTGTCAGGCCGTCAACCATCCAGGCGCCCACGACCAGGGGCCAGGACGCTGGGCTTAGGCGAGCCTCTCTGCTCTCTGCCGCCTCATGACACAGGCGCGGCAGGGCAGCCACACCTGCAACGCCTCTAGGGGCAGCTTTTTCAACATAAGAATTAAAAACTGAATTTGGAAAGTCAGAGGTGGGACAGAAAAAAAGTAACCCTCTACACAAGGACTGTAAAATAAAAAAAGGACTGAAACAAGAAGTGTCCCAAGATAAAAGAATTTCCTTGTTTGAAAGTTTTGTTAGGTTCATGTTTAATTATTCAAACTAATGAAAGTCAGGCGACATACAAAAATGAATAAACCAAAACCACTGAATGTCCAATAGTAGTTTCCAAAGTCTGAAGGCTAATGTCTTCTTTAAAATAATTTCATGATCTCATCACAACAAAATGCAGGCCTATACAGTCTTTCTACTTATAAACAATTGGCAGCAATCATCTCTGAAACTACTTATAAAGCTAGCATTCTACTACATTCTAAACTCAACAGTAGCTAAAATAAAATGGGTAATTAAGTGAACAGATGCACCATTATGCACAGATGCAACATAATGAAAATCATAACAATGATAGCTACCACTTATTGGGCACTAACCATGTGTCAAGCACTGTGATGTGATTTTAATGTAATCTTCATTCAATTTGCTCAAAATCCATTGAGGAAGTAATATCTTTTTCTATTTTACAAATGATAACATGTTTAGCTTGCAATGGAACTTAAAGGTTTTGAAGCCCTCCCGTGTTCTTTCATGCAGAGCTAGACACTGGATTCCAGAGGGCTGTCATTGCTGCCATGGGTCAGTCACATCTTATCAACAAAGTGTAGTTAGCAGAGTCCCAGTCTTGAGAGTCCACTTCCTTCCTAACACAAGCTTCTCTCCACTATGTGCAGATACAGTTGAGGTCTGCATCATGGCCATCTGTTTTAGAGATCGGAGCCTAATAAACGCACAATGTTCTTACTTCATGCATCAAATGTTTCTTGTACACTTAACTATTGCCAAACACGGTTCTAAGAACTGTGGAGGGAACAGGGAACAAAATTCTAGCAGAATTTGCATAATGTTGCCCTGGTTAATGTTTCCTGGGTAGAACACCTCTAGGCTTTTTATAGTCAAACTTCATAGAAAATATCGGTTTCAATGAAACATATTTAGAATTAAAAATTTAAAAAAACAAACTCAAATATCAATGTTGTGGGGTTTTTTTTACAAAACATTGTGCATGAAAATCTCAAGTCATACTGTGACAGCATTTGTTAGATACAAAATCACATGCCAATATTTAAAGAATCATGTTGTCAACACAGATGTGACTAGGGTGTCTTTTGCTCTGAGAAGTGACATGCTCCGGAATACAAAGCAACTGTTAACATCTGTATTACCTGTTTAGAGAACAGAAAAGGATTTTTTCTTGCATTTACACATCTTATATGACAGTTTTTTACTTACATATCAATGTTTTAGCTATATGTTGGGTCTTGGGTTGAAATCACATTTTCCCCCTACTGGTAATAGGAATAGGTTCCCAGTTAACATTTTCACATAGAACACATGATTTTCTGGAATGGGTTATGAACATCAAGAGGAAGATGCTTGTAGACAGAAATCTGCTCTAGTGGGAAGAAAGATGGAGATAACCAACATGATTAATAAATATATTACATAATATGTTAGACTGTGATAAGTATTAAAAAGAATAGTTAATCCAGGAGTACAATGGGGAGCATATATGTGCGGCAGGGACAAATGTAAATTTGGAAAGGTTTTTATGAAAGGTTTCCGTGAGAAAGTGATAACTGAGTAAAAACCTGAGAAAGGTAAAGAAGCCAGCTAGAGGCATATGTTAATGAAGAACATTTCAGGCAGAGGAAGAAGTATAAAGACTATTCCTGGAGAATTTCAAGGACATCAAGTGGGATGTCAAGTTTGAACTTAGCTGGAGGAATATAAGTAAGGGGGAGAGTGGAAGATATATAATAAATAACTTCAGAGAATCAAAGGGTGAGGGTAAGGGCAGAACACATGCCAAGGAGGCAGAAACAGTGGAAAACAACAGTTCTTTTTCTGGTATTTAACCACTGTCAGTACCCAAAGGTATTTTCCTTTTCTTTCTACTTTACCTAAGATAGCAGCCTTACACATAAATCTTTCCCCACCTGCTTTCTTGAGAACTCTGGGAAAGCTCTGTTTCATGGTCACAATTATTATAGCGACTAATCATGCCCCATGGTACAAAGTTCTATTTGTTTGCCTTTTTATTCCTAACCTCACATCTAGTGCAAAATGACAAACAGAAAGTGCCCTCCTCTGCCGAGGGGCCAACCTACCATGACTCACTGAAACGGGTGAAGAAAAGAATTCTGGAACCTGACTTCCATAGAAGTGCTTACAAATGGAATCCCTCTGAAAGGACAGGCGTCCCACCCAAAAGACAGAGGCTAGGTGGACTTTGATGAGTCCTCTCAACACCGTGATTGTATTATTTCTCAGAGGGTCTGTTGTAGAGATAAATTACTTAATGATTTTAAAGGGATTTTATTTTCTTCATGAGGAAGTAATGTGCTACATAAATCATATATTGATTGCTATCAAGTTGAATATTGCTCAAAACTCTGTACCTCCGAACTAGGTAGTTGTGGTTTTTTGCTTTTTAATAGCACAGGGCTGCTGTCATGAAATTTAATTTGATCCTGAAATGCTTAACAAAGACCAAGACATGCGGGAAGTAGAGGTCAGACCCAGACACTGGGCTGGGAGAAAGAATGATGATACAGATTCTGGTGACAGCTCTGAGCTAACCCAGAGGCAGATGAGGAGAAAGACACAGAAACTTTGAAGGTGAAAAGGATGATAAATCAAAGAGGTTGTTCTGAAGAAAAGGTTTTTAAATAGCATTTCCCAGGAAAGTGGTAGATTGAGTCATCTTTTTTAATGATACCAGATGTTTCTTCCTACTTAAGAGCAGCTTGGGTTTCAAGAAAGGAAAATTCAAACAATTTAAACAAGGAGAGGCAGGAAAAGCAGGGAGCCAACTGGAAACCTAGCCTGGAAAATAATCAAGCATCACCCAATGACTTATTACAACAATAAAAGAAAACAGAAGTGATAAGTGTTATTGGGAAAATAAATTTCATCAAATCTTCTCATCATTATATGTATTTTATTCCTAACATGTAGAATCAAGATTTTAAAGAAACTAAAAGTTAAATATAAGGTACATAACATATTTCTTGTTTTTTAATTGGAAAAATAGAAATTCCAATATGTGAAATAGATATAATGTTAACATTTAAAGTAAATATTTTAAATCAAAACGTCTTCCAATTGTGAATGGTATGAAACAGAAAACATTCTTTTGGGAGAAGAATCAGTTCCAATTGGAACTGTGCCAAAAGCACTCATCACTACACAGGCTTGGCTGTGATTCTAATGTTGGCGTGGTTCTCAGTGGGTTGTGACATTAAGTCATGGATGGGCATGGAATGCATTTTGAAGTTAGAATTACCATTCTCTTCTGATTGGGAGTAAGAAAAGGAAAACTCCACTAACTGGAACGCTGTGTATCAGGAGGCATCGTTGAAAAGAACTCATGTGTTTCAGAACTCCATAGAGTTAGGAACTGTGGTAAAATAAGCTGTATACATGGATAGTTCGTAATCACAAGAGTGAGACCACATGATACAGATATAGGTGCAATTATACATTTTACAGAAAAGGAAATTCTTTTACTGACAAAGGATTTGAGTAAAATAAACTATGTGTATGCTGTTAACCAAAAAAAAGAAAGATATGCCAAAGAATATGCAGGTCAGCAAGTATCATTTCACTGTTTTGATGAAGGGGTCTCAGAGATGAAGAAGAAATGAAAGGCATGAACGTGCAAAATTGAAGGACCTTCCAAAGACTCAGGCCAGGTGGCATGTGTGCCTTTTGCTGCAGAAAACGGTACCATGAGGTTTGCTGGAGAAAATGGACAATTTTGATACGCTGGGAAATATGTTTGCACAGTCATTCTCTGACTATAGCCTGCCCTAGTGTCCACTCAGGCGCTGATCCCTATAGCTGCCCTGTGATGTTTTAGCATTGGGACTAGCTTTAAGTTCAAGAGCCTTGAATGAGAGGCAATTATTTAGTCCCAACTTTAAAAGAGGTGACATTGTATTAAAATACATAAGAATTGGAAAAAAAAAACATTGAAATGTAGGGTGCTTATAGGCCAAACTGTGAATGAAATTATTTATAGAATGAAGGACTCCTCGCTCTGACAGCTGCTTCAGAGGTAAAAAAAAAAAAAAAACCAAACAAATAAAAAACAAAACTTAATCCTTCTATCATAAATATAGAAAACTGAGGTGCTAAAAAATTCAAGCAGCCAGCAAAATAAACTTCATGTGTGATAAAGAACGGTTTCCCTATTATTTTAGTTCATCTAGATTCTATGGCACAGTTAGTAATAAAACCCAGATCTTCTCTTCAATACTTTTTCCATGAACACCCCAAACCTATGCCCCCCACTCCCAAAATCCAAAGTATCTTGGTTATACTTCCATCCTCAGGTGTACCATTAATTAACTATATGATTTAGATAAAAGTAATTTCCCTCTACTTAAGGAACATGTGTTACATAGTTCTTAAAAGTTAAGAAACGTATCCTCCAGTTAAAGTGTCCATCCTTGTTGTTGTTATAGTAAACTGGCAGCCAATACTAAATGCGGGACCCGGTCCATCCTTGCTGTTTCAAAGGACCTGGCATATATGGCATACTGTTCTTAAAATGTTTGCTCACCTTCTTGGCACTATGTGTTTTAACCAAGGTCTCCTCTCTGAGAAAGGTTGTTTCCCCAGGTAGGGATTTTCCCCTGAAGTTAGGGAGGGAATAAAACCCCTCAACTAAGTGCCAGGCGGGTAGTTAGTCACTTTAACTACGAACAATCATGCTTAAGCTACATAATCTTTACTCCCTGGAATGGAGATAAGAAATGCCCTAACCTTTGTAATAGAGATTGATAGGATTGAATCAACTGGTATAAATACAGATGTAACAAGGCAGCAAGAGACAGAACTTAGAAGACAGAACCAAGAGAGAGAGAACCTAGACACAGAACCCACACAGAACCTAGACACAGAAGCTACACAGAACCTAGAGACAGAAGAACTTCGCTGGAGAGAACATGGCAAAAGATCCTGGACAGAAACTGGCCACAGAACCTAGAGACAGAACCTAGTGAGAGAACATGGCAAAAGATCCTGGACAGAAACTGGCCACAGAACCTAGAGACAGAACCTAGCGAAGAACATGGCAAAAGATCCTAGAGACAGAACCTGGCTACAGAACCTGGATAGAACATGCAAGAGAACCTGACTAGAACCTGGTGACTGAACCTGGCTGGAGAACCTAGACAGAACCTGGCTGGAGAACCTAGCGAGGGAACATGGCTACAGAACCTGGCTGGAGAACCTGGAGAACCTATCAAGAGAACATGGACACAGAACCTGGCTGGAGATCCTAACCAGAACTTCGCTGGAGATCCTGACCAGAACTTGGCTAGAGATCCTGGCTAGGCTGCTGATCAACTGAACGCTGCCTCTGTGTCATTCCTTCTTCGCCAACTCCGTCCACACCTTTGGGGACCCCTGGACCTGCTGGGGTTGGACCCCAGCAACTAAACCGTGAGCAAGAAATGCATATTAGTCTTCCCTAAAAATGATCAATTAGCAATAGATTATTTTCTCCTAAAATCCAAAAGTTGCCAATGATATCTCAGAACCCATTTGCCGCTGATGAAAAAAAAGTCAGTTACTATTGTCTTTGTTCATTTCTGAAATAGAAGCAGAAAAAGTTTGACCTCATAGTAATATATATTTAGTACACTCACCGGGCAACTGGGATCACTCCTCACAGCCCAGCAGAGGAGCCAGCTCCCAGGGAGCTGATGGGGCAGGCCCACAGCTGGTTTCACATCTAAAACTCTTTTTTGCCAATCAGTATAGAAAATTTACCTTTGGGTTTACCTCTAGGGTTTCCTCTCATCTCAGAGGAAAGCCAATTGACTAAGATATAAAAGAATTTGTATATCAGTGACTTGTTCATATTATCATCCCAATCTTGAGAATCTATAAACTACCAAATTAAATTATTAGAAATTATATTCACATATGTATTCCTTGACACCACACTGAAGCAAGAGATAAATGTCAGGAGAGTCAAATGTTTGTGTTATTTTTCAACTAATCCTATTACCCAACATATGAATAATTTTTAAATTGAAGACTACTTAATTATTTTCAGTAAACAGCATTCAGCTTTTCTCATTAAAAAGCTTTATTGTTTCTGTTTTCATTGTGCATTTATTTGCTCTATTAAATGTTATGGAATTTTCTTCCCTGCCTAAATAAACTATCCATTTAACTATCGATATAATAAAAGCCTAAGTGACCTTTACAGCGGAATGACTAGTTGCTACGATGCACACTGACCACCAGGGGGCAGACGCTCAACACAGGAGCTGCCCCCTGGTGGTCAGTGTGCTCCCACAGGGGGAGCGCTTGGGCTCAGGGCTGGCGAGCTCAGCTGCAGTGGCGGCAGCTTCTCCAGCCTCCACTAAGGAACAGCAAGCCTAGCAGTAAGGAGCAGCGAGAAGGCGGGTGGTAAGGAGCGAGGGGTCCCGGACTGCAAGAGGGCGCAGGCCGGGCTGAGGGTACCCTTCCCCCCACCAATTCGTGTACTGGGCTTCTAGTATTTTTATAAAATATCTTTGTTATATTTTCATTAAACATTATAAAAAATTAGTTCATGTCCTATGATGCTTAATTTAAATTAACCATGATACTCATATTGATTTTTTCTCTTTAAATTTATAAGATTCCAGACAAAACTCTTGCCATGTATAACTACATATACACAACTAAAACCTGAAGTAAACTAAGTCACTTGAAAGAAACTTGGCAGTCAGATTTGGTGGATCTACTGTGTTGGCTCATTTTCCTCTAATTAGAAACACTCTGGGAAAATCCTTAGGGGGGGAATTACTATGGATGACAAGAAGTGATTCTGCTTTGGCTATCCAGGCCTTGTCTTCTCAATTAATTATAACCACGCTGGGGAAAGTGTGACTCCTGAGGCAATTAACATACTCTTTGGACAAAAAGAGTAAAGAAATCAGCAAAATTATGGTGATTGGGTGACCTAAAACAGAGAGGTACTAACTTATTATTAAACATTGTTCTGAAAATAAAATGTATTAAGGGGAGAGAAAATAGTTCTGATGTATAGATAGTTATAGATCAAATTGTTATACCATCAAAAGATGATGTCTGACAGTGGATGGTGAAGGCTTGGGGGAGGGGGAAAGGGCAATGGGGGGAGAAAAAGGGACATATGTAATACTTTCAGTGATAAAGATCTATTTTTAAAAAGAAGATGATGTCTGAAAGATTCTATCAGAAAAATAATATTTTAAATAACAGAAGGCTGTTGAGGAAGGCAAAATAAGGGGCTTAGAGTTTGTCTACTCCCAAAGGAAGACACAATTCCTCCATTTCAGCCCACTTTAAATGCAGGTAAGATCAAGAGAGGAAATTTTCTAGATGCTGATCCTGACTCCATCACTTACTAGCTATGTATCTTTGAGAAGCTATTTAATCATCTTTCCTCAGAGTCCTCATCCATAAAACAATGATCGCATTACTACTTTAAGGGCTGTGAGAACTGAGTGAGATAATCTATGAAAGGTATTTTTTATAATGATGTCCAGTGGGTAGTAAGTTCTATAAAAAAGTATTGGCTACATTTAGTGCTATTTCTGGAAAGTGTTTACATAGTCCAACTCATCTCTTGCTCCTTCCTCCCCATCACTCACCCACCATTTCATTCATGTAGGTATCCTCTCTGCCCCCAGGCCCCATGCACTTTACTCTTCTGTCTCCAGGTGTGTTTATACCCTAGAACTGCCATGAGAAATTACCACAAATGAGGTGCTTAAAACAATGGAGAGTTACTGTCTCATAGTACTGGAGATTGAAGACTGGAAGTCTGAAATCAAGGTTTCAGCAGACTTGGTACTTTCTGAAGGACATGTCGGGGAATCTGCTCCTTGCCTCTCTCCTGGCTTCTGACAGTTGCTATACTCCTTAGCATTCCTTGGCTTGTGATGCATCATCACTCCAATCTCTGCCTCCTTCATCACATAGCATTCTCTCCCTGTTTGGGTCTGTGTCCAAATTTCTCTCTTCTTGTAAGCACACTAGTCATTGGCGTAGGACCCACCCTAATCCAGCATTCCTTTATTTAGCTTGATCATATCTATAATAGAAATCCTATTTCCAATAAGGTCACGTTCAGAGTTACCAGTGATTAGACTTGAAGATATCTTTCTTGAGGACACAATTGAATGCATAACACTATTTTTCGCTCCAACAGGTTTTCATTCCTGTAATTCTCCCTTTTATCAGCATTCTGTATTTCTTGTCTTTCCATCCTTCATAACCTTTTTAATTTACTTTTTCATTAAATTCATTAGGGTGACATTGGTCAACATGAACATGTAAGTTTCAGATGTGAGTTCTATGTTACAAGAGCTGTATATTGTACTGTGTGCCCACCACCCAAAGTCAAATATTCTCCTGTCAGCATATATTAGGACCCCCTTCTTTCCTCACCCCCTTCCCACTGACAACCACCACACTGTGTGTCCAGGTTTCAGTTTTATATCCCACATGAGTGAAATCATATGGTTCTTAGCTTTTTCTGACTAACTGATTTCACTTAGCATACTGTTCTCAAGGTCCACCCATGTTGCTGCAAATGGCTCTGTTTCATCCTTTCTTATGGCTCAGTAGTATTCCATTGTGTGTATGTAACACATCTTCTTTATCCAGTCGTCTATCACAGGACACTTCGGTTGTTTCTATGTCTTGGCTAACTTACTTTGTAAAGCAACCCCATCTACTACTGCAATCACCTCTGTGTGTTGCCATGCATGAACTTAATGTATCTGGTATCTTAGTTCTGTCTGCCAAACTAGACTTCGAGCTATTAAAAAAGCAAGGATCTTAGGACACTTCTCATTTCCCTCATAGTACCCAGAACTCTTGTGGGCAGAGAGGGGACCTTTTATAAATATTACTGCTAAATTTATTACTTTGTTAGTTTAATAAATGTAGCTATATGTATTGTTTGCTTCTGTTTATAAAATAATTTGGGGGATTAAGGTTGTGTCTTAATTATGATCTTTATTAGACCAGCAAAATTAGCTTAAGAGCACTTTCATAAGCCATTTTAATAAAAAGCAAAGTATTTGGTCCTTGTTCAAAAGAAACATTATCTAGTTGGGAAGATAAAAATAAAACAATTAAAGGGAAAGAGTTTTTATGTACTCTGGCATTGTACAGTAATTAGAAACTCATATAAATTCTGACACTGAACTAACGAGAAAATAAGGCAACACATCACAAGGAGCTAATATTATATGGGAACACCACAAGGGCAAAGTAGGGAAAAAGAAATCAATGTTTTAAGCATAAAACTCCTTTTGGATATCTTGTGGATTTAGGGTATGTATGCTAATTTCCTTTTGTTTCAGTTAATTCACACAAAAAGATGTTAATTTCATTTTATTGCTTCACAATTAAATAATGTCTTATCATTTAGGGGTTTTGCAGTGTGTCTTTCTAATCCATTCAGAGTGAGTGACAGAAAGCTGCTTTACTTACATAAATATCATATAACATCACAGACCCTGCAAAGCCTTGACACAAAGTCATAACAACAGAACTTGAAATCTCAGAACCAGAGGAAACCTTCCTGACTGTTCCCTCTGAGGACTGCTCTGACTAAAGAATGTCAGCCCGTATATTATAGCCGAAAGCTGCCCATCTGATGTTTTAAACCAGTGGTACTAGTTCTGTTGGGCCACACAAGGTCAAGTTTAATTAATCCATCTCCCTCAGGACAACCCTTCAAAGAGTTGAAAGCAGTGATCAGTCTCACTGCATTTTCCTTCTCGGGAGCTTAAGCCATGTGACATGCCATCAAGGCTCTCCCTCCTGCTCAAGCTCGCCTGTGTGCCCCACCTTGTCTGTCACCCTGCTAAAGGGTGATGCCCAGAACTGTGTCACTTTCAGGTGCCCACTGACAGCCACAGCATATTCACAGCAATAAGGACCCAGAAGCATCTCATGCCTCTTCCCTGTCCCCACAGTGTGAGCCTCAGTCTTTACTGCAGAGAAACTGGCCTCCTTCCTAGACCACTTACAACTACAGTCCTCACACTTGGCTATTTCCTTCATAATGAAATTGTGACTTAGCATAAGAGCACTACCATAATTAAGATTTCTGTTGGCCCTCTATTTTCAAACAGCAATAAAATCCAACCCCTTAGGAAGACAGGGGAGTACAGATGCAGGGAGGGAAAGAACATGCGACCATTTTTACATGTTCACTTCTCATTACCAAATTTTTATTGTGCCCCTCCCCCTCCCCATCAAGATATGAGGCACCGTGAGGACGGTGGTTAAATAAAACCACACACTTTTTTTAAAGCAGACACACTCCCTGCCTTTACTGCATATTTAACATGAGGAAACTATTAAATATTTAAGAGAAAAGTGTAAAATGACAGTATCCACCAGCAAGTAAATATATCATCAGTATGCACAAAGTAGGAGGCAGAGCCTAAAGAAAAGATATACCTTCTAGTTGAGCGGTTCTCAAACAGGGGTGACTTTTCTCCTCCTAGGGGCATTTGGCCACATCTGGGGACTTTTTTTTTTGTCACAATTAGGAGGCAGAGAGCCACTACTAGCAACTAGTGGATAGAATCCATGGATGCTGCAAAAAATTCTACAATGCACAAGACAACTGCACCCAACAAAAAATTCTCCAGCCCAAATGTCAATAGTTCTATAGATTATTTAAAAAAAAAACCTCTAGCTTTAGCCTGAAGATTATCACCAATGCCAGAAAACCTGAGCATGGCAGCTTCTACTCTCATTACTGCCGTAGTCCTTTTCACTTGAAACTATCAGAAGAAAGGAAAGTATTTCTTCAGCCCCTGTGAGCAGGCAACCCATCCCTGTCCTGACCCAGTGCTGAGTATAGGCTCCTGGAAGACAAGACACAGAGTCCACGGCTTCCTGGGAGCTTGTCCTGACGCCACATCCCCGTGAGTCCAGCACCTGTCTGCACCTCTGTTTATATCACAGCTGTACACTGACATATTTATCTCTTATAAGGCTACACACTCACGCTTCTGCAGGGGAGGCCTTCTCTCACTCATCTTTGGATCCTTAGGGTCTGTAACTGTTGATGAATGGAGCATATGAGGGGCAAATCATAAGGAATGCTTTGCTTTAGTCACCATGTGATTAAATCAATGAGGCATGTTCTGTTTGAACCCTCAAGGATGCATGAAGGAGCATAAAAATGGGTTGTCATCTACACCCTTGCATCCCAGATTCTGGCATTACCATGTATCCCTAATAAAAAGTTAGGCTTGTTATTCTTTCATGTAGAATTAAAACTAAATGAGATGTCTGTATGAATTACCAAATCTCCTTCAGGAACACCTGATCTTTTACGTGATTGCCTAGTGGCATTTAAGGTAACTGCTATTTTTAGGTCACTGAATATATTTATCTAATACTTGATTTGTGGCTTTTTTCATTGGAAGTCTTCCCTCTCTTTTTCAGTGGTTAATGTGCCTAAAAATGGTTTTTAATATTTGTTTGAATAGTCTCCTAACATTTTACTCCCACATAGTTCAATAGTCATAAAAAAGGCTGTCATTTAAAAATACTTCCTTCTGTGTGCAAACATCTGGCTACCCACTTAGTGTTTGAAATAAATAGGAATTATTTGACTCTGTTTTGGCATGAGATTGGGTAACAGCTTACAACCCCAGCTTCTATTCCCAAATGTGGTTGCTGTTCGTTACTGATCAGAATTCACTGATGAGAACTCAGGAGTTTAATTTAGTACAGCATACTCTTGCCTCCTAAAATTCATATTTAAGGGCTTGGCACTGCTTAGCCTTAGCCACACGGTGAATGAAATCAGAAACACTGAACATGGTTCTTGGTATTAGACATAGGGAAGGCAAGAAAAATGTCAAGTTTGGATTCTGAGGTCGTGACATCCTGAAAATTACAAACTGCTTAAAAACATGCCTCAAATTGAGAGAGGAGGAGACAAAGAGAATCTACTGAGCATTGCTGACGACACTTTTGCAAGCAGGAGTTTGTTCAGGTTCACCAATGAAGCTAGTCCGTTGGCATCATTTCCACTGGTCTCTGTTTAATAGAATCTCATTGGAATAACACTGACACAGTTCAGGCAAGTTTTACTTAATTCACAATGATCCCTAAATGGGATGAACCCATTTGTGGCAGAGACTGATTAATGACCAAACCTATCTCCTCCTCTTCTGGGACTATCAGGTCTACATTTCTCAACCTATCAGTGGAGGAGGACTATCACCAGGTTTAGGCCAATGTGAGCTAAGATGATATATGTCTCAAGCTGTGAGTCATGGTCTTTCCCCTTCTGCTGGCTTAATGTAGAAAAGCAGTGTCACCTTGGAAGTCCATGTTAACAGAGGCAGAGCCAAAGGGCATAGGGGCCTGGATCTTCAAGTCTCTGCTGGGAGGAGAGCTGCCAGATGACCATGAACACTCATTTAGACCCCTTATGGAAGTCTTATAGAAATAAATTATTATGTCAAGTTACTAAGATTAGGAGGTTTATTTGTAGCAGCTAACATGATCTTAACTAATGCACAATCTCTCTTATAAACATGATCTAGAGAGATTAAGGGGAAAGTAATATTTACAAAGGCATGCAGTAGACAATAGAGGATTCAGTTATTAATTCACTCTTCAACAAATACTAAGTTCCCACCATTTGTGTGTTGTTATTCTAGGAACCAGAGATAGAGAAATGAGTAAAACCC
Source organism: Myotis daubentonii (assembly GCF_963259705.1). Taxonomy (NCBI): domain Eukaryota; kingdom Metazoa; phylum Chordata; class Mammalia; order Chiroptera; family Vespertilionidae; genus Myotis; species Myotis daubentonii. Next base: position 42,097,498 of record NC_081845.1, on the reverse strand, counting down.
ACAGCATACCCATCTGCATGAAGCTTCTATTCTAACAGAAGACAGACAAAGAAAAGTAAGTAAAACATCTAGTATCTCAGAGACTAAGTGATGCAATGAAAAATATATCTTTAAACAAGGGAGTGACCCTGTGGCGGAAAGCAGCAGGTAGGAATATAACTGATCCTGACAGATCCATGCCTAGCCTATGGTTAGGGAAGGCCACTGTTTCATACAGGGAAAAACGCATAATTAGGGTCATCTTGATCGTGCAGGGCAGGAGGTGGTTGTAAGTGCCATAAAGTGCCATGGGTGGGCTAGACAAGCAGGAACACCCCAAGAGTTTAGGATCCATCTCCCATCTGGATCATCCCAGAATACAGTGCTCTATAAGGATGTTTATACCTTTAATAACAAGCGGGAGAAAATATATTTATATAGAATACAGATTTGCAAGCTAGAAAGAGAAACTGAGAGCACTAAAGTCTTCTACCTCAAATGTTTACCTTTTACTTTTTCCTATCCACATGAAAGCTAAGAAGTATACATAGAACTGAAGGATAAAAATTTTCAAAGGAAAAGATAGTTATAATTCAGAACTACATTAAAAATAATACTACAGCAATGGCACCACATTAGTCACAGTTTCTACTGATCATAAGAATTAAGATCAGAAGAAAAAAAGGGACTTAATATTCATGTACACTTTGCTTTAAGAAAACAGAATACATAATAACTAAATCCATATTTTAAAAAACAGAAAAGATAACTTAGGGAGTGATTTTCGTGTTAAAATGAAAGGATTGATTTCTCTAGAAGAGTTACTTTGATTAGTTGAAATACGAAATTAATTTTCAGTGGGTGTCTATCCCAACTATATAAAAACTTGCCACTCTAAGGACTTTTCTGGACAAAAAGGGAATCCTTCTTAGTATGAAACATTTTATATGAGGATTTGGAAAAGCACTGAACAGGAACACATTCCAAAATCATTCACATTTGTCTCATGTAAGGACAGCACACAAAGAAATGTATATTTCTTTTTTTTTTAATACGATATAGCTATTTTAGATATTCACATAATATGGTGAAATGAATATTCTCAAACATTTATTTTAATAAATATGTACCATGTAAAATATGCAAAATATTTCTCCATTGTAAGAACAGTTACTGGAAACTACACTCTTGGGAACAGCCATTACCATCTGATATGCCAACCAATAAGAACAAAGCAAAGTCAACCAAAGTGACTTGAGTGACGCTGTGATTATAAAACTTCACACATGTGTAGAATAGAGAATGATACCAGCTATTAAGCCTACAGTTATGAACTGTAGTAGAAGATAAAGTAGCAATTTATAAACAATAGAAATAAATTTTAAAAATTAAATCGACTGTGGCTAGTGAATAAAAATAAAATATTAAAGTAATATCCACTGAAAATGTTTACAAAATGAAAAAAAAGCACAACCCAGCTTGTGTTTATCAGTGGTTGAGCATCCACCCAGGAACCAAGAGATTGAGGTTTGATTCCCAGTCAGGGCATAAGCCGGCGTTGTGGGCTCCATCCCCAGAAGGGGGCATGCAGGAGGCAGTGGATTGATGAGCAGCCACATTTTCAAAGAAGAATGGTCCGATGATGCCTCCAGCCCAAAATCCGCACCAAACAGTGACACGTTGTGGATGCGTGGATTGTTTCTCAACAATCACTCGTGGATTTTTCTGAACCCCAAATGTGACAATTTTGTTGATTAACCAAGCCATCAAGATGAAAATGAGCCTCATCGAAATTCAGCCACATTTATGCAAAACAGTCATGGAAAATTTCAACAAAAGAGTGCGTATGTGCCAGCAAAGCTGTGGAGGCCATTTACCCGATATGCTATTCCATACATAACCCTATACTGTATACTTTATGAATCAATAAAAAAATTTACAATTTTTAATTATAAACCTGTGTTTTCTATCAAAATTACGTCTTGTGTGAATTTTGGGACACCCTTTATTTCTCTCTCATCAAAGTTTCTATCTCTCCATCCCTCTCCTTTCTTCTCTCTCTACAAATTAATAACAATATATTTTTAAAAGAAAAGCATAACTCAGGGGTTTACTTGGGGGCTGCCACAATGTAAAAGAGGATGGAGGGGAAGAGGAAGACTAAGCAGACCCCGGCTTGTTAGTGAACTTGTTCAACTAGAGAATCTCCACTTTAGCATGTTATTAAAACTGGAGTTCAGTATAATTTTGGAATATTATTTTTCTGCTAAAATTGTTTTATAAAGGTTTTTTTAAAAAAGTGTAAATTTGACCACACTAATTTTTAAGAAGAAAAAACTTAATCCCAGAAAGATAAAGTGACTTCCTTTGAGTCTCCTAGTTAATTAATGATGATTCAAGTTTTCAGCTTGCCAAATCTTCCACACCACCAGGTGATAAATACACTAGTCTACAGCATACATTGCAGAATGATATTATAGAGAATTATTATCACAGAAATACTGAAAATAAAAATAAAAAACATAGGGCATTCCTTAGTATTTACCCAAAAGAGATGAAATTTATGCCCACACAAAAACCTGCACATTGGTATTTATAGCAGCTTTATTCATAACTAGTGGCCCAGTGCATGGATTTGTGCACATTGAAAGGAAATTAGAAGAAATATTTTAATATTGCTATTCGCCATTTCTCTATAATAAAAATGTCAGAGATGAAAAAAATTAGTAAAATGTATATGAAAATAATATATAAATTTATTAATAAACAATAACAACATGATATAACAACAAAGACATGATATAGAAACAAAAACATGATATAAAAACATGATGTAAAAATAACAAGAACATGATATTAAAACATTGATAAAAACAATGACTGATACTAGTAAATTAATTAAATTTATTCTAATATCTCCCTGTATACCACGTTAAGAGTAAAAATACTTTCAGAGTGCTTGACTAATTTCCCTTACAATGAAGTATTTAGAGCTTTAACTTTAACGTCTCACGCTCTTTGAACTCTAGAGAAAGCAACATATAACTGACCATGTCCGAAAACAGGTTCAGGTAGGAATATTCCTACTCTGTCTAGAGATTGTCCCTGTGATTAATAGTCATCACAAATGCTGGAATCATGGGAAACTGTCTTCTAATTAATTTAAATGGGAGGCCAGTGTCAGATGGGACAAATCAATTCTTGGAATCAGAACAACCGAGAGCTTTATATGTATCATGCATGCGTGTCATATGTACTGCCAGTCAGTTGGATGGTCAGTCACTTAGCCTTTTACATATATAGATGGCCAAAACTTGGATATGACCCAAAATGTCCTCTTAAGTATATGAATCAATAAATAATGGGTCTTTCAGAGGATGGAATATTATTCAGCACTAAAAATAAACTACCAATCCATAAAAAGATATAGAAGAAGCTTAGATGCACATTACTAAGTAAAAGAAACCAATCTGAAAAGGCTATGTACTATGTGATTTCAACTATATGACATTCTGAAAAAGGCAAAACTAAGGATACAGTAAAAAAAAAAAATCAGTGATTGCCAGGGTTGGTGCAAGGGAAGGGGGAAGGATGAATAGGTAGAGCACAGAGGATTTATAGGAAAGTGAAAATACTTGGTATATTATAACAATAGGTACATGTCATTAGACATTTGTCCAAACCCATAGGATTACATCACCAAGAGTGATTCACAATGTAAACTATGGGCTTTGGGTGATTAAAATGTATTAATATAGGTTCATCAATTATAACAAATGTACCACCATGGTAATGAATGTTGATAAGGGGGAAGACTGCATGTGTGGGGGCAGGCGGTACATTGGAAATCTCTATAACTTACCCTAATTTTGCTGTAAACTTAAAGTTGTTCAAAAATTAATGTCTTAATTTTAAATATATACATATACACTTTTAATAGGCACTATTAGTAGCTTGTTCTATTAATTGGAAAATAAAACTTGAAAAATATAATTTGCTTTCCCAAGGTAGTAGATATACTATACTCTCTGATTTACACCCCAGTCTCTTAACCATCCCAAAAGGATGGATGGATCATATAAAGGTAACAAGGGTCTCAGGATTGAGGTTGAGAGAGGTCATAAATACAGAATAGGACTGGAATAAAACTATCAGAGTAAATGATCAGAGAGATCAGATATTCAAAACTGCAAGCATGCCTGGCTGGTGTGGCTCAGTGGTTGAGCACTGACCTATGAACCAGAAGGTCACAGTTCAATTCTCAGTGAGGGCACATGCCGGGGTTTCTGGCTCAATCCCCAGCATGGGGCATGCATGAGGCAGCCAATCAATTATCTTTTCTCATCATTGATGTTTCTATTTCTCTCTCCCTCCCCTTCCTCTTTGAAATCAATAAAAAGATGTTTTTGTGCCAAACCGGTTTGGCTCAGTGGATAGAGCGTCAGCCTGAGGACTGGAGGGTCCCAGGTTCGATTCTGGTCAAGGGCATGTACCTTGGTTGCGGGCACATCCCCAGGGGGAGGTGTGCAGGAGGCAGCCGGTCGATGTTTCTCTTTCATCGACGTTTCTAACTCTCTAACCCTCTCCCTTCCTTTCTGTAAAAAATCAATAAAATATATATATATTTTTTAAAAAAAGATGTTTTTGAAAAACTACATGCTTTTCAACAAGGGGTTGATAGCCTTCATGTTTGATAGCCATTCATTTATTCTACAAATATTTATTGACTGTCTACCATATGTCAGCACCATTCTAGTCAGTGGAGAGTCAGAGATGTGTCATATCTGCTCCCATAGACCTTATATTTTAGTGGGAGGAGGGGGATGTGCAACAAAAAGGAAATGCATACATGCAGAAGAAAAATATTAGAGAGAAATTAGTAGTGTATAAAATTCAGGTCTGGTGATAAAATGGGAGTGTGACTAGGTAGCTAATTTATACTAATGAGAGACTGAAATGAGCTCTTTGAAGAGAGAGCATCTGAACTAGTATCTAAAAGATAAGAAGTAGTCAGCCATCAGTTCAGTGGGCAAAGTATCCCAGCCAGAGCAAACCAGGCCAAGTCCAAGATAGGAGAAGAGTATAGCTGGAGTCACTGTGAACAGCACAGTGAGAATGGCTGGAGATGAGGTTGGAGGGAGAGGCAAAGAGCCAAGTCCTAAACTGAAAAATTTAAAATGGCATGAGAAGATTTTGGAGCATTTTTAACGGGAAAGTAACATGGCCCAATCTACATGACCCAATCTATACAGCAGGTTGCCTGTGTAGAGACGGGTTTGTAGGAAGCCAAGAGTGGAAGCAGAAGAGTACTTAGATGTCTATTGCAAGTATCCAAGCCAGTCAGAGATGACAGTGGTTTGAATAAAGGTGGCAGGGATGGAGGTTGGGAGCAGTAAATTTCAGGGAAATGTTTGGGAAGTACATACAGCAGAGTTGCTGACACGAGGAATGATGGAAAAAGAGGAATTTGGGATAAGCCCTTGACATTTCACAGAGTTCAGATAGAATGAGAGCTAAGAAAATGCCATGGGGATTTTTTAGGGGAAATAAAACAAAACACACAAACAATCACACTCATATCTGAAGCATTTCCAAATTCTACAGAAAAAGAAATCACAAGAAAGACATATGTGGCATTAGTTCAAAGACAACATAATAATAGTCTTTTAAAAGCCATTATGTGACTGCTACACTTGTTGTTCAAAGGATGACTGGTAGCCTGACCAAGGAATTCAGATGAAAAGGTAACAGGTTACATGAGAGATACTTCTATCACAGATAGTTAGAAATGCAGATGTGAACCTCACTCAAACCACATTTAAGCCTGGGTGATTTGCATATCCATTTCATTTTTATGAGTACATTTGCATAAGATTGGAGAGTTTTCTTTCAGTGAATACATCAGAAGTTATCCCCATAAATGAGTATTGTCCCCTTTAAAATAACCAATGTGGGGAAAATAAACTTATACTGCAATTATTAAAAAAAATTTTTTTGGAATTACTCTATGAGGTTTACTTTCACAGACAGCAGCTTATTCTCAGAGCAACAGGTCTATGTCTTGTGAGAGTGGGCTAATTCAGAGTCAATGTAGGGTTGTGAGCAGAACAGCTGATGATGTTGAATTCTGTCATTGCTGCTACCTAGAAGGTGTTCTCAGAAAGAGAGCAGCCATGAACGCAACCCACGTGTATGCAGGCCATCACATACAGAGAAGCACTCAGACACCATGGAATTTCTATACAATAAATCCAGTGACCAGGTTAAGCATGTGAGTTTCATGAGCAAAGTCATGGAAATCAAAGAAACAAATCCACGTTATATCCACAGGCAATATTTTAGTGTAACATTTTTATAAGGTCAGGTTGGTAGTATGTTATACTCAATTTTTGATGGCTTCCACAACATCCCAAACGTGACATTTTACCATTCATTTCTAGGTTTTCATACATTATGTTCCCACACCTTGCCCGGGGGTGTGGGGGTGTTATAGGGGGCAAACCTTAATGCCTAATGTGGAGGCTTCTCTGTGCCTGTTCTTCAGTACAAAGTACATGGACAACTTTTTGGAACTTGCTTCATTTCTGAGTATCATTTTTGAGAATACCTATACATCTTTCTCTAAATTATGTTTTTCATCTGTCATTCTCACAGTTAATTATTTGATGGCACCAAATGTCTGACCTTTTCAAAGATTCTGTGCATTACAGTGTAAATGGATGAGTGATTCCAAGATTTTCAGGCACATTTTTCCCCCAGAATAGATAAACGATTGACATTGCTTTTTTCTCATGAATTTCTTCTGACATGTTTAGAGTCTCACTTGCATATTTGTTAAATCATACATGAAAAAAGAGAGACCTGAATTATTTGCTCTAAAAAATTGCCACTAGTTTAAATGTCACAAAGCAACATGTAATTCCACTCACTTCCTGCTGACACAAGAATGACTGGGCCAAACTGTGCAAGTATTTCTACTACAGATAAAATAGGAATCTTTATTGCTCTTCCAACACTTTTGGATTTTAACTGAACCTGTATTCAAATTTACTAAACAGGATAAATTAGGTACTTACTGCATCCTTTCTTTACAATTAATTTCATAATGATTTTGAGGAGCAAATTTAAAAATAATGAAAGTATTATACTGAGAATCAAAACAGCAATTTGGAATATAAGAAAACAAAAAACACCTAATCAGAACAGCAAAAGGAAAAACAAGAATCCAAAATATAAAGATAGTGTAAGGAGCCTCTGGAACAACTTCAACTGTATCAATATTCATATCATAGGGGTGCCAAAAGGAGAAAAGAGAGAACAAGAAACTGAAAACTTATTTGAAAAAAAAATGACAGAAAACTTTCCTAACCTGGTGAAGGAAATAGACATACAGGTCCAGGAAGCACAGAGAGTCCCAACAAGATGATCCCAAAGAGGCCTACACCAAGGCATCATAATTAAAATGCAAAAGGTTAAAGACAAAGAGAAAATCTTAAAAAGAGCAAGAGAAAAGCAGTTAGTTACCTACAAGGGAGCTCCCATAAGACTATAAGCTAATTTCTCAATAGAAACTTTGTAGGCCAGAAGCTACTGGTAATAAATACTCAAAAGTGGTGAAAAGCAAAGACCTACAACCAAGATTACCCAGCAAAGCTATCATTTACTAGTAGTATCAAAGGAAAGAGAAAGAGCTTCCCAGACAAGAAGAAGCTAAAGGAGTTCATCACCACCAAAACAGTATTACATGAAATGTTAAAGTCTTAAGAAGAAAAAATATCAAAAATATAAACAATAAAATGTCTATAAATACCTACCTATCAACAATTGAACTAAAAATGAAAATAACTGAACAAGCAAAACAAAAACAGACTCATAGATACAGAGAATTTTGATGCCTGCCAGATGGGAGGGGGTAGAGGGATGGATGAAAAAGGTGAAGGGATTTAGAAGTACAAATTGGTAGTTACAGAATAGTCATGGGGATGTAAAGTACAACATTGGAAATATAGTCAATAATATTCTTAATAACTATGTATGGTATTGGATGATTATGAAATTTATCAGGATGATAACTTAGTAAGTTATGCAATTTTTGAGGAATGGGATGTATACCTGAAACTAATGTAGTATTGTATGTCAACTATAATTGAAAAATAAAAAATGATTTTAAAAAAAGAATAAGAAAATACATATTTAATTTTTAAAATAACCCCAGAGCGCCCTAACCGGTTTGGCTCAGTGGATAGAGCTTCGGCCTGTGGACTGAAGGGTCCCAGGTTCAATTCTGGTCAAGAGCATGTACCTTGGTTGCAGGCACATCCCAGTGGGGGTGTGCAGGAGGCAGCTGATCGATGTTTCTCTCTCATCGATGTTTCTAACTCTCTATCCCTCTCCCTTCCTCTCTGTAAAAAATCAATAAAATACATTTTTAAAAAATAAAATAAAATAACCCCAGAGCAATTCCTTTCCAGGCCCAGACACCCTTCATCTGTTTTTTCACCAAAATTGAGTTCCCAGGCCCACCTCCAACATGTGAGTGGGGTTCCCCCTACACCAACAATTTTTAAGACAGGGTATCTAAAAGTTCAACTAATTTCTGATACTATCAACCCAGAGATAGTGTCAGATTATATAAGTTAAGGGTTCAGTCCTACTAAACTGCCCCAATCCCATTCACACACTTCAGATGCCAAAAGCAAGCCCAGGTTAAACTGTGTCTCTGAAGAACTGGTCACAGATTGGAGGTTCCAATGATCCCCTTCAACTCTAAATGCCAATCACAAGTCCAGATTGTCACCTGTACTCTTAGCTGAAAGACTATGAAAGCAGAGGTTTCTGCACTCTTTCCTTAGGTTCAATTTTAATTTGCTAGAACTCAAAAGAAACGTGTTATCTACTAGATCACTGGCTTACTTTAAAAGGTTATAACTCAGGAACAGCCAGAGATTAAAGAGATGCATAGGGCAAGGTGTGAGGAAAGGGAATGGAGCTTTAATGCCCCTTTAAGGTGTGCCAATTTCTAGGCATCTCCACATGTCCACCATCTGAAAACCCCCAGAACACCATCCTCTTGTTTTATGGAAGCTTAGTTTCAGTCAGGATGAATAAAATCATTGGCCAATGGGTTGATTCACTAATTCAACCTCTAGCCCCCACTCAACTACCCTGAAGTAAGAAGGGGGGCTGAAGTTCCAACCTTCTAATCACATGGCTGGTTCCATTGAAAACCAACCCCAATCCTTACTTGCTTTCTAAAATCACCATATTAACACAACAAAAGTCACTTTTCAGTCATAACACTTAAAAAATGGTAATAGTTCCCTAAGCCTTGAGCCAAGAATTGTGGACAAAAACCAAATATGTATGAGAAATATATATAATTTGGTCATCTGAACACCAAATATATATCTCCTATAAGTTACCATCTGGTCTTAAAACACAGATCTCTTATGGTAAAACAATCATAAAAGTCAAAAGGCACTAGCTCATTTCTAGAATCTCAGCTATTAAATAGCCACTCAGTCATCACATATTGAAAATGTCCCGCAGGGTGAGGCCACTCAGGTTTACAGATTCTGTTTGATCCTGCCAGATTCCAAAAGCAGGTATGGTCTCTGCAATACATGGCTTCACCAGTTCTGGCACTTGGTATAATCAGGCTGAGAGTCAATGTCATTCTCGGGCTCTGAACTTCTCTCAAGGTATTAATGTACTATTGAATTTTTCCCATTACACAACCCATTTTCTCATCCCTTTAACCTAAGATACTATTTTTTTTCCTTCTCCCCAATTATACCCCAACTTTTCTATCTTTACAAGGGACATTAGGTTTGGTGACTGTGCTGGTCTAGATGGCTGGCAGCAATACTCGTCTAGCACTTCTATTCACACAAAATAAAGCTATATAGAGCAGAACTGATAGACTATCTTCACCACTAGGCAATAGAGCTGCATTATTTGTTAGCCCCAGGGTTGCCAGACTGGGTTGAAGTATATCCTGTCCATCAGGCCTTCAGAGAATTCTACATAAAGTTAAAAAAAATACCAGTATAATTTCTTGCTTAGAAATCATCCCTGTTTAAAGCCCTTGGAGTTGAAGCCCTGATCCTATGCCCAATGCATCAAGTAGGGATAAAACAATTTGAGGTGGAGAAGAAAATTACCCAAACCTTCCCCACCCTCACTTCCCCAGATCTACCAGTAAGACAGAGAAATCTATCGAATGGGAATATTCCTTTAGCCCTACTTGCGTTCATGCTGAGTGTGAGCACACACTCGTGGAGGCATGTAAACAGCCCCTCATGCCTTTATCTCACCCCAATTTAGACAAAATGTTTTAATTGCCTGTTCCAATTCTCCATCAAACTAGTACTGAGGAGGAGCTCCCATTACACAACCCATTTTCTCATCCCTTTAACCTAAGATACTATTTTTTTCCTTCTCCCCAATTATACATTATTGCTGGGACACTATTGCTGGGAAAAGTGTGCGCCTTGGTCTGGAAAAATGATGCTCGGCCATCTAAGTTGGTGCAGTATGTCCGTTCAGGTTCTTTCATAATGCTCTGAGCACTGTCATCAACCATCAGCAATAAAAGCCCACTCCAGAGGCAGTGCTTCTTCCTGTCAAGATCCATTTGTAGCCCCCAAGGGTGACCAGCATCAGCCTGCTTGCCAGCTAAGCTCAGGGGCCTTCCCCTCAGGAAATATGCCACATGCCAAGTTGCAGTCACTGTCTATTTTGCTGGCAGACAGAGAAGTTCTTTTAGCATTTTGTGCCTCAGAGGGTGTAAGAGAAGCATGTTAATATTTAGCCCATCTTTGCATTGCTGAACTCAGATGTCCACTCATTTCATGGACATAGGTGGCCATATCAGGGGAGCAGAGGTTCCTATCTGCTTGTCGATTCCAATCACCTTCCAGACCTGGAAGTTAGTTCTTCTGATGGATATCATTATGTCCTACTCTAAGGCACCTCTCCAGTTTCCACAGGGCTGTGTCCCACATGGCCATGGCATCCATTTGGCAGGCCAGCTTTCCATTGCTCTCCTGTGTGATCCTACAGCCACACTCTTTGTTTTGCAGAAGTTCTGGTGAAACAGAAGCCATTTGTCTATTGCAGGTACATCAATAAAGCACCTGTCATGTCTCTCTGCTCCCTCATTCCTGTTACCTGAGGTCACCTCCCAAATTATATATAGCCAAGTCCTGTCTCAGGCTTTGCTTCCAGGGGAAACCCAAACTAAGAGAGCAGACAATAGCCAGCTCTGCCAGCGTCTGGTATTGTTAAAGCCAACATAGATGACTGTGGAAGAGGTCTACTAGCAACCCTAAGAAACTGAGTCCAGGGAGCACCAGGCAAGCCCAGACTCCTCAGTAGTATCTGCATCAGTACATGTGACACACGCCCAGCGGAGAAAGTGCTTTGGATATTGCATTGCTTGGCTCTGTCTTTCCTTAGCTTTAATGCTTTCAACTAAGTTTCTGAATCTCAAGTTTAGCTACACAACTTAGTGGTTATCAAAAACAACTACATGTGTAAATATAAACAGTGGTCAAATGGTAAAAGGAAGAACTGGGCCAAGTACTGAGTTAGAGATTCAGGGAAATGGAAACACTACAGGATTCCAGTTATCGGAACAGATACTAGGTAAAGATATGGTCACAGGAACAATATGGAAACTTGTTATTAGAAATAGAACCCAATTTAAAAACCATACTTATAATAGCATTACCTTGAGACCTGAATCCTGAAAGCATGTATCGCAAACCCTGAAATGTGCCCAGCCATGATCAGCACTGAGAAAGGGGTGTGGAACTTACTTGGTCCAGTCAGCACTGAGCTGACTTCACAATTTCAGAACTACTGTGATGCTCCTAAGAAGATGCTGCCCTTGCTGCAGTGAGAATAAAGCCAGAATACCAATCCTGCACTATTCCTATAGATAAAAATTGTTTTATGAATTAAGTCTCAGAAATCTCTCCTTCCCTTTTCTCATTTATAGATTAGAGAATCAGGCCCATTATCTAGAACTAAATTTTTAAATTTTATTCTCTGTTGGTTATCAATAGATTTTCAAAAATGTATTTTATAGACATTTATGATAGTATTTACACCTATCCCCTTCTAAATGTCCTCTTCCTTTCTCTTGATCAAGGTCAACATTAGCCTAATATTTTTTTTAGAAGAAAAACTATCTATTAAATCATCACTCTTGACCTTTTACTTTCTCTATAGTACACCCAAAGCTTCTTTCATGAACTTCACCTGAACATCACCATGCTACATATTATTTCCCCATTTATTATTATAGTGTCAGAATCTGGTCTTATCTTTATATGCATTAGTTCACATGATTCATTTACACTTAAGACATCATTTTTGTGCTCCTCGCCCACATCTGTCTTCATTGCTTCAGGTTAGGTCACTCCCTTTCATTTAGTCTCAACTCCATGCCCTATGTCATACCAACATTTACATTCTAATCATGTCAGATAAAGCAATGGCATCAATGCTATGGCTTCCTTTCTGACAGATAAATTTGTGGGCTCAACAACTTTGACAAATATCCATGAAACCAAATTTTAATATTAAAAAATGTATATTCACAAACTCACATAAATTATTCTTTATTGATGCTGAGACCTGCATGCAATGATTTAATGTCACATTGCTCATCTATGGAAAACTGTCTCTATTATTTGGGCACTGACCTAGCTATAATGCTAATGTTGTCCATGTAAAACAATGTAAACAACACACTTATGGAGATGGAGATTGAACTACACAGTAATCATGATCATCTTCATCCAAAGATATCTATAATGCTTCTGATACTATGTTGGGAATCAGATCAAGCAAGTTTTACACATGGACATATAAATATACCTGGCATAGGAAAGACTAATCCTTGGGAGCCAGGGAATTAGAGCCGAAGTTAAGAAAAGGATAGAAGGATAAAAGATACTTTTTCTAGGAATTGATAGGTAAGGATTAAACCTAAAGTTGGGTATTATAGCCAAATATTTAATTAACAGTCAAGAGTCATGAAACAATCATTATTAGAATAAGGTCCTACAGACTAGCCCACCTCATTAATAAAATGGAATTCAAAGTGCAGAAACTCAAAGATGGAAGGTTTACTTTTTATTGTATTTTTTAAAATGTATTTTCATTGATTTCAGAGAGCAAGAGAGAGACAGGAAACATCAATGATAAGAGAGAATCATTGATGGGCTGCCTCCTGCCCACCCCCTACTGGGGATCCAGCCTGAAACCCAGGCATATGCCCTTGACCAGAATCAAACCCAGGACCTTTCAGTCCTCAGTCTGACGCTCTAGCCACTGAACCAAACCGGCTAGGGCAGTTGGAAAGTTTATTTTTAAGAGGACAGCAAACATATTTGGGAAGCTAGTTTTGGAAGTAACAGGACTCAGTAGCTAGAAGTAGAGATGATGGAAGAATTAGCAGAATATATATATATCTATCCAGCAACTGAACAGCAGGACGACCAGAACGACTGGTGGCTATGACATGCACTGCAGTAGCCAACTGGCCTGATCCGGGCTTTGACTGCCCCCCTCCCAGGTGCCATCCCCCACTGGCCAAGCCAATTGATCGGGGGTGTGAACGGCCAGCCAACCACCCGGGGCTCCTCTTCCCTCAATAGCCCCCATTGGAGCGGGCCAGCTGGACCCCACCCATGCACCACACCTCTATCCTAATATATAAAAACCTAGGGTCCATAACGACGACTGAAGGCTTGACCGGACACCGGAAGTCAGTCCTACAGTCACTGCTGGGTTGCCGTGGCGACCTAGCGCTGACTGCCGAGGGGGCTGCGGATCAGGCCCAGAGAGAGGCCGGAAGAGAGAGGCAGGGTCTGATCCGCAGCCTCCGTGGCAGCTGTTGATCAGCCAATGTCTCTCTCTTTCTCTCCGGGCTTTGCCAGCAGCCGCGCCTGTTTCTCTACAGGCCTCCAAGGGGGCTGCTGATCAGCTCCACCTCTCTGATCAGGCCCAGAGATAGGCCCGGAGACACTGACTGACACAGAAACTGACCAATCATAACCAAATGAACTTTGAGGAGCCAATGGCTGCCTACGAGGTGGAGCTTTCGATGCTGACTGGCATAGAAATCAACCAATCAGAACCAAATTGGCCAGCAGGGGTGGGCAGTTGGGGGGCGAGATCAGGCCTGCAGGGGAGGGCAGTTGGGGGCAAGATCAGACTGGCAGGGGAGGGCAGTTGGGGGCAAGATCAATCCGGCAGGTGGCATTGCAGTTCAATGCTAACATTTTGTTCTTTAGAATTACTCTGCATATTTAAGCTATTTAGGAATGGGGAGAGGAGAATTCCACCATTAACCCAGATTTATTTTGCACACAGGCTTATGTGTTTCTAGCTCCCTGTGTTATTGCTACTCAATGCAGCTATATCTCAGATATAATTATTCTTATTATTATTTAAACTGCAAACACCAGTAACACTGCATCATTCCAAAGTCTCAATAACTTATGGAGAAGAGCTAATAGTCCTCACAAGAGGATGGTTTCACACTGGGAAAGTGTTAGATAAAACTGTGCAATTTGCTAAAATCAATATGATATCTTTATTATACCTTCTGAGCCAAATATAACACTTTAAATTGCTTTAATTTGGAGCTATCCAGTTTTACTATTAAAAAGAAGCCTAAACTTTTATGTATTTGCAAAGAAAATATAACTTCCTAATTTTTTAGTAATCCTATCTAATAATAGACAAACATGGTAATTAACCATAACTTCGCTACCCTTCCCATTGGCTAATCAGGGCGATATGCAAATTAACTGCCAACTAAGATGGCAGTTAACCACCAACAAAGATGGCGGCTAATTTGCATACTGCAGGCAGGATGGGACAGCGCCATCCTGCCTGCCCCTCCGCCATCCGGGCCTGCTATCTGTGACCCGTGTGGCAGATGACCCGTGTGTGACCCGACCCAGGGCTGGCGGGCGTGATTGCAGCAATCCACCACCAGCCAAGCCCCCAACCAGCCCTCCCGCAGGAGATCGGGGCTGGTGGGGCGACCGCAGTGGTCCACCAGCACTCACACCCCCAACCGGCTCTCCCGCCAGGAGATCAGAGCTGGCTGCAATTCACCACCAGTCACACCCCCAACCAGCCCTCGAGGGGATTTTCGACAATGTCTCAGTATTGTACCACATGCTATGCAATCGGCCATAGTACAAACGAGTTTAAAGTACTGCAATGTTTGGAAATGTTTCAGAAAGTTGCCTTTTACAAGAAATATGAGATCAGAGGATTCTGCTTATAGTGAATGGTTAGTAAAACTTGGGAATGGCAAATTTGATAGTTTTCATTTAGGAACAGATATTATTGAAATCCCCCATGAAATGATTTGTAATGGATCTATTATTGAAGCCACCTTTGGAAATAGTATATCTATAGATAATATTAAAAAAATACCTAAACATGCAATTCTTTGTCCAAAAAATGAGCATGTTCAAAAATTAAATGAAGAAATTTTGGATATACTTGGTGGAGTGTTTCACACAAATTTGAGTGATGATTCCATTGACTCAACAGATGATGCTGAAAAGGAAAATTTTCCCATCGAATTTCTTAGTAGTATTACTCCTTCGGGAATGCCGTGTCATAAATTAAAATTGAAACTGGGTGCAATCATCATGCTATTGAGAAATCTCAATAGTAAATGGGGTCTTTGTAATGGTACCAGATTTATTATCAAAAGATTACTACCTAACATTATCGAAGCTGAAGTATTAACCGGATCTGCAGAGGGTGAAGTTGTTCTGATTCCAAGAATTGATTTGTCCCCATCTGACACTGGTCTCCCATTTAAATTAATTCGACGACAGTTTCCCGTGATGCAAGCATTTGCGATGACTATTAATAAATCACAAGGACAAACTCTAGACAGAGTAGGAATATTCATACCTGAACCCGTTTTCGTACATGGTCAATTATATGTTGCTTTCTCTCGAGTTCGGAGAGTGTGTGATGTTAAAGTTAAAGTTGTAAATACTTTATCCCAAGGGAAATTAGTCAAGCACTCTGAAAGTGTTTTTACTCTTAATGTGGTATACAGGGAGATATTAGAATAAGTTTAATCACTTTATCAGTCATTTTTTGCATCAGTGTTGTTTTTACATCATGAGTTTGTTGTTGTATCATTTTATTATTGTTTATTAATAAAATTATGTATTATTTTCATATACATTGTACTCATTTCCTTTTATCTCTCACACTTTTATTATAAAGAAAAGGCAAATATCAATATTAAAATATTTCCTCTAATTAAGTCCCTTTCAATGTGCACAAATTTCGTGCACCGGGCTGCTAGTTAGTTATAATTACATGCGACACATTGTGGTATCATTCCCTTCTTTGAAGACTCAGAGATACAGGTAGACTTTTCAGAGCTAAATAAAGCAGAAAGCCCCCAAGGGATCAACTTGATAACAGCTTAGAGCAGCCATGGGCAAACTACGGCCCCAGGGCCAGATCCAGCCCGTTCTGCTGTTCTATCCGGCCTGCGGAGCCGAAAAAGCGGAGGGTTCTCTTGCTCTCCCCTCCGCTCCTTCACCAGCAGCAGTGTTAACATGGCCACGTCGGGAAACATGGCCACAGCTCCTTCTTCTGAGTCCAGTTTAAGAACCCATTGTGGCCCTCGAGTCAAAAAGTTTGCCCACCCCTGGCCTAGAGGTAGGGAGGTTGGGCTACACTCAGGGGAGTGTCAAAAAATCACTTGATGGCGGGAACTTAACCTCTGGGGCAAAGCCAGCCATGGGCAAACTATAGCTCGAGGGCTGGATCCGGCCCGTTTGAAATGAATAAAACTAAAAAAAAAAAAAAGACCGTACCCTTTTATGTAATGATGTTTACTTTGAATTTATATTAGTTCACACAAACACTCCATCCATGCTTTTGTTCTGGCCCTCCGGTCCAGTTTAAGAACCAATTGTGGCCCTCGAGTCAAAAAGTTTGCCCACCCCTGGGCAAAGCTAAAGATAAAACTGGGAAGACAGGTTGGGTTCAAATTGTTGAAGTCTTTGAATGAAGAAACTGAATTTTATTTAGTAAGCAATATGGAGTTATTAAAGGTTAAAGCAGGGTAGTGATATAACAGGGCAGGTCTCAAACCCTGGAAATAAAAATTTGAGACATCAGAATGACAGAGAAACTAAAAATAGAAAAGTCATGTAGGAAGTAATTGCATATTAATAAATGTGTCATAAATAGGATGTTCTAAAAAAAAATGCCTACTGTCCTAAAGACCCAAGTCACTCACACTTTATGAGGTGGTATGATTGCTGCCAAATCTCCACTTAAAACACTTGTGGGAACTATATTAATCATGCACCATTCTCTCCACTCCCACCACCTTACAAGTAGCCTTAGTATGAGTTTATTTTTAAAAAATGTTTAACAGCTCTGGCCAGTGTGGATCAGTTGGTGGGCACAGTCCCATACAACACAGGGTTGCCTTTTCAGTCTCCCTCCCACAACCTCATCCTCCCACCACCCTCACCCCTGGTCAGGGCCATGGCCAGATTGCTTACTCAATCACCTGTTAGGGGGTGTGCAGGTGGCAGCAATGGATGTTTTGCTCTCATATTGATGTTTCTCTCTCTAAAAATCAATTTAAATCTTTAAAATGGTTAGCAAGAAACATAAACCTGAAGTCTGCTAACTGCCAAAGATACATTCATTTAATTGATGTATTGTCAATAGCTACTCTCAAACTATCACAATAAAGTTGAATAGTTGCAACAGAGACCATATGGCCCACAACATCTCACATTTTTACTGTCTAACTCTTTAAAGAGATAGTTTGCTGACCTCTGCACTAGACTACTCTGTGCTCCTGGTGGGGGTCTTCATTATTAATCTCTGAACAATCACTCTAGAAAAGCCTGGCAGTTTCTTCCTGCCCCTCTAGCTTACCACTGCCTTTTTTCATTTCTCTATTTCCAATGCAGCAGCTAGAGTTTACACTGTTCCAGAGAAGATCTGCCATTTCATCAGCTAGGATTGGCCAATGACACTGCAGCTACCATGATTACTTTGTGAACATAAATCAAAATGTGGAAAGTAAGTCTAGGTGGAGTAGTGAAACGTGTAAATTTGATAGAATTAGAAAATAGATTGTCTATGCCCTTTTCCACATAATTCCCTTTCACTGCCCATTTTACACTGCTCCATAAGAACTTTACTTCATAAAATATAATAGCAAAGTCTTTAATGACATTTCTAAAGATGAATAATAGGCCTGGAAAATGGTAATAATTACGTTTCCACCCTTCTCATCTAATTACAAAAAAGATAAAGAAATATGTGGTCAAGAGGCTTGTAATTTTGTCATTGGTGGCTAATAAGTGTCCGGCTGAAATCAATGTTTTATTATGGAGCCCTATTTACTCTCCCTGAAAAATGAAGTAAGCCAAGTACTCTCATCAAGCCTAAGCTGACAGTGCACAATCATTGATTAAACTCTTAATATATTTCATAATTTTGTGCTAAAAGGTCATCTTCATTAATTTCTCTGCATGTTCAAAAATGAAAGATATACAGAATGAGAATTTTTTTCAACAATGTCAGAAAGTCAGTGGAAAAAAAATATTCCTTTTCTTAATGTCTTCACATTATCAGTCTTTTGCGCTTCAGTTTAAAACTATAATCTGGCCCTAGCTGGTTTGGCTTGGTGGTTAGAGCATCGACCTGCGGACTGAAGTGTCCCAGGTTTGATTCCAGCCAAGGGCACATGCCCAGGTTGTGGGCTCAATCCCCAGTGTGGGGCGTTCAGGCAGCTGATCAAAGATTCCCTCTCATCATTGATGTTTCTCTCTCTCCCTCTCCCTTTCTGCAATCAATAAAAAATTTTTAAAAAACTCATTTAAAATTATAATTTGAATAAACAGCAATAAACATAACGTGAAGCAAGCAGAATGACAGTCAAAGTGTGGTAAAATGCAACAGCAACAAAATACATTTTTAGGACACTCAGATGCAGTAAAAATATGAAAAAAAGATTTAAGTGACTGTTTTAGAGTATTCAGACTTTTAAATACACTAAAAGCAAAACTTAAGCCAATGCATTTCATTGAACTCTTCAAGCAAAGAGCGACAGCTAGATTACCTTGATTTGCAGAAAGCTGTCACCTAACACCATTTATTGCAGCGGTTCTCAACCTGTGGGTCCCGACCCCTTTGGGGGTCGAACGACCCTTTCACAGGGGTCGCCTAAGACCATCGGAAAACA
The DNA here is from genome assembly GCF_963259705.1 of Myotis daubentonii. Classification (NCBI taxonomy): domain Eukaryota; kingdom Metazoa; phylum Chordata; class Mammalia; order Chiroptera; family Vespertilionidae; genus Myotis; species Myotis daubentonii. The sequence continues at coordinate 42,078,234 of NC_081845.1, read as the reverse complement.
CATATTGAATATATAATTACATATTGATTTTGTGATTAATCACTATGCTTTAATTATGTTCAATTTGTAACAATGAAAATACATCCTGCATATCAGATATTTACATTAGGACTCATAACAGTAGCAAAATTACAGTTATGAAGTAGCAACGAAAATAATTTTATGGTTGGGGGTCACCACAATATGAGGAACTGTTTTAAAGGGTCACAGCATTAGGAAGGTTGAGAACCACTGATTTATTGCATGTTTTACTCTTCGTTCACAGCACCATGGATCTGTGTACAGGCTCAAGAGATCAAATGGATTCCTTACTCCCACCAGGACCTACAGCTAGAGACCCAAGAAGAAAGGCTGTATTGCCAAAGATGGTAAGGTGAACGTATATTTAAAAATAAAATGTTTTCACTCAGAAAGCAAATAACTCAAAAAGTTAAGTATGTCAGCTGTTTAAAGAGAACAATTAAGTATGTTAGATGTTGAGAGAAAAACTAATCTGTTGGTTATTTTCTCTGGTATATGACAGTCTTAATTCAAAGAAGGATGATAATGTCTAACTGCTATGTTCCAGAATTTGTATAGCCCATAATACATTTTTCCCCTAAAACATTTTGATTAATAATCTTTCACATCTAAAGGCATATAGGTAGAGTGGAAAGAAAATGGGCATTGAAGATAAACAAATAAGGTAACTAGAGAAGTAACTTGGCCTTTGTCCACCTGAATTTTCTCACCTGGAATTACAAACACCTCACAGAATCATTGTAAGAATTGGAGAGCATATTTAAATCAAGCAGCTGACTATTACTATTATATTATATTATTTATCTATTGTTTGGCCTTCTAAACAATTCAGTTGGGAAGGAGGGTAGGTATTATTTCTTTTTCTGTGAGTGCCATGTGTCAGTTCAAGAGTAGAGTCAGGAAAACAATGCATGTCCCACAGCTTGCTCTGGGTTCTTTCTGCTATAACAGTATGATACAGCTATTAGATTGACTGCAAACTAGAACAGTGGCGCCAACCTTTCGGACCTCACAGACCACCAGTGGTCTGCGGACCACTGATTGGCGACTGCTGAACTAGACTGTAGCCAATGCAATGGAGCTCTGGTATGCAGGTTTTCACTGAGTCATTCATGAGGTCACAAAGTAGTCCTCTGCTGTTATTGTGTCAAAACTTGTGATCTGTAGAGAGGCAGGAAAAATTTCAGCCAAATACTGATACTACCCCTGAGAATATCGAAGGTGAAAGAGTATGGCCAATACCAGGAAGCAGGTCACCAAATGGCTGAAGTAAATATGAGGTCTGTGTCAGTAGGGGATTCAATCATAAAGTTGTACTTTAGAAGAAGTAAGTAAAACCAAACGTCTAAATGCACTCTGAGAACAAGGCAACAGAGGTTGATGAACATGCACTAAGAAGACTGTTCTACAGATGCAGAAATAAAATTGCTCAAATGCAAAATGCTCTGCTAGAGGTAGAATTTCTTTAGAAGGTTCATTCTCTCAAACCTAGAATATTGTCTTGTGCTCATTAGAAAGGCATTTGATAGTCTATTAGCTACTACTTTAGACATTTTGACAGAGGAAATGCAATATAAGGGATTGGTCACCCAGCAATAAGAAGAAGCCAAACAGGATAAAGAGTCAACCTAAAGAATAGAAATTGCAAAAAGACCGTCTCCCCTACAGCTGGAGACGCAACAGGAGAGATGGCATCACCAGAATGCAAAGTGAAAGCCATCCAGCAAGAGCTTGAGCCTCAGTGCAATTCGCCCTGTAGAAGCTGAGCCCATGAAGGGGCTGCCTTGTAGGAGACAGAGCCTCAGAAGAGATGCAGCTGCTTCTAGAACCACCACCTAAAGTAGAGTGTGGAGGAAAGAAATACTGAGTTGTCCCTTACTCTCCTCTTCTCTCTCCCTCCAGTGCTTCCCACTGGCCAAAGCCATCTTGAAGCCAGAAGACCAAGGAGACAAGGAAACAGCCTATATAGTTCCCCCAACTGCAATACAGAGCCTACAGGGAGAAATTGAGGGATAGACTCAATCACTGGCCAGCATGGATACTATGCTGAAATTTTCTGTACCCAGTGTTCTCTCTTCCTGCTCTCATCTCTTTGGCTAACAAGACCAGTAAATGTTTGCATTTCTTGGTCAATATCTGTTAGAAAGCCTTAAATAATACATTTCCATGCCTCTGAAATAATGGTCCATTAAAGTTCATTATTCATTACCCAAATTATCTAACTTGTTTTTTCTCAGTGAACTCAGCATAATGAAACTGGCAAAAATCATCTTTGTCTCGTCTTTGTACACTGGTCTAGCGCAGTGCTGCACTTAGCATACTGAATGAAAGAGTGAACTTAAAGAGTAAGCTACTGTACTTTGTTAAAGTTACTCAATGTAAATTCAGAAAGTTTTCTCATAGTACCTCTAAAGATATTATATTTGTTCACCTTGCAAAGATGTGTTTACTAACTACTGATAAGTAAATAAATGCAGTAAAGAACACTCTACTCTGTCTTCCAAGATAAACTTCTCGTTTCTCCTTTTAAGAAATTGGCAAAGTTTTTATTCAATTTGCTCTATCAAGTACCTGCTTATCTCATCTAGAATTCTCTTAAGATCCATCCCCCTAGTTTTCTCTATTGAAATATAGCTTTGTCCAATTAGAGCCCTTATTTCTAATTATACAAAATCAATAATTTTGTATGTGCAAATATTTACACTTATTTTAAACTAGAGGCCAGTGCACGAAATTTGTGCATGGGGGTGGGAGGGTGTCCCTCAGCCCAAGCCTGTGCCCTCTCGCAATCCGGGACCCCTCGGGTAGGGTGCCTAGGCATGGCCAGCGATCAGGGCCTATCAGGGCTTTCCTTCCCCCGGCTGCCGACAGCTGGCCCCACCCCGGCCACTGCTTGTCATCTGTGCAGTGCTGCCCCTGCTTCCCCCTCACCGGTCACCTCCCTCTGCAGATGACAGGTGTGGAGTGTGATTACCTGGATGGCCTGGGACTCCCTCTGTGGGGTGATCGATCACGGGGGCCCCAGATCGATCGCCCCACAGAGGGAGGCCCTACCCACCCGCCGCAGCACCACCAGTCGGGTAGCCTGGGCCTCTCTCTCTGAGGTGATTGATCATGGGGCTCCACTGTTGGGGTCCAGATGTAAGCTGGCAAGGTCCTTGCACCTGAAGGGGCTAGCAAGGCTGGAACCCTTACCCACACAGTTTTCCCAGACTTATTTGGATGGCGATTATCAGTAGAATTAGAGCAACCTTTGTAGAATAAGAACAGCCTTTCATAGCTTATCAAGAAGTCTGTAACTATTTACTGAGATATGCTGTACTGAGAACTTGTCCTTCTGCTGTGTCTCTCCCTTAGAGATTAAGAGGAACAAAGAATACATTCCTCTTGACAGACCTCCTATTCAGTGTGTTATGTATAAATAGAATTGTGTGGCTAATAAAGTTACTTCAGTTCTTCGAGAGCTGGAGTCCTCCCGACCCCGCTTTCCTGTCTTTCTTTCTTTTCTCAATTCCCACCTCCCTGCCTCAGCTCAGCTCAACCTGTCAGGCTGGCCCTGACAAACTGACGCTCGAGACCAGGGACTGAGGAGGGAAGCAGACAGTGAGGAACTCCTCCGGAGAAAGAGTGCACTCGTTAAGGTAAGGGAGGAGCAATTTTTTGGTAATCGGGAGTAAAGCATGGGGCAATTAGAATCTAGAGAAAATGCCCTTTATGGGCAAATGTTAACGTTTATACTCAACAGTAAAGGAACTAAGGTTAATGACAAGTAGAAAATTTTTTAAAATTCATTCAAGAGGTCTGCCCTTGGTTTCCTGAGGAAGGAACCGTTAACTTAGAAACGTGGCAGAAAGTTGGAGAACAAATGCGCAATCATTATAAAGTCCTTGGGCCAAGTAAGACCCCGGTTGGTGCATCTCCTTATGGAATTTGATACGGGATTGTTTAGATCCCAGGCATGACCATAACCCACCGTCTCTTAAGCCAGAAAAAAAGGAGAAGCAGCGTGATAGCACAAAACAGGGGTCTAAAAAAGACAGTATATTAAAAAGAAATAATGTAACTTGTAAAGATAATGTAACTCCTCAAGATGAGGAGGATTTTGAGGAAGCTGCTGCTCTTTGTCATGATGATAATATAGGTAATGTTCAGGCAGAAGAGGAGGAAGAATATTTTTCTGCTGGAAATGAAGAGGGTAGTAATATAGAGGATGTGTTGGAACGCTTTTTAGAAACATTAAAGCTTCTTGGCAAGAAAAAGTGAAGCCGCGGGGGCCGTTCCCGCTGCTCTCCTCTGCCTTGTGTGGCACCAGTTCCAAGGAAAAGTCAAACACACAAGTGTTTTACTTGTGGAGGAACAGGACACATGGCAAAACAGTGTCCTTCTAATAAAGGGATTAATAAAGGAAATGGCAGAGGTCCCAAACAGCCCTAAATGTAAAAAAGGAAAACATTGGGCAAATGAGTGTAAATCTAAGACAGATATTCAGGGAAATTCTTTGCCTCAACACCAGTCGGGAAACTACCAAAAGGGGCCAGCCCAGCCACGGCAAATAACAGGGGCATTGTCTATTTACCCTCCTGTACCTGTGCTGTCTCAAGGCCAGCAGGCTGCACAGCACCAAGCCCGCCCAGAGAGCAAAATAGATACAAGAGCTATTCCGAGCAACCCCTGGAAGTGCCGGGCTGGACCTTGGATCCATAGAAATAAAACATTCTATCTGCCCTGGGTGCTGCCACATTTCTGATACTGCTATAGCAAATGCCACCGGATCTGAAATTTAAAAATGCGTCTGGGATTTCTGTGCACGTGTAAAGAGAAAACTGGCTTGAAACTAATGCGCGCATTGTCCGATTTTGGACATTTAGATAGAGTTTTGAGCTGAAATCTCTTTACAAATATACAAAATAAAACCCAAGACTGATTATTTCCTAAGAAAAATAGAAAATTTAACCCAAAGGAAAAAAGATTCTGGCTAGATTCTAGCAGCAGGATTGGCATTTCCATAATAAAGAACAGTTTTTAAATACTAATGAAGAATATTAAAACGTTAATTTCAAGGCCAAAAAGGAAATTCAGTAAAATTGTCTCTGTTACAAAAATTTGCTAAGAATATGCCTTAAAATAATAAATTAGATTTAAATCTCAAGAATTATTAAAATATATTAATTATAAAAATCTAAGTAGCCCAGGTAGAAGACTGCTACGCCCTCTATTTAAGGCTGGCTTCCCAAAGCAATTTCTAATAAAGGAAGGGCTAGCCTCCCTTCCCCCAACAGAGCAGGTAGGCCAAAAATTTCCTGCCAGTGACAACTTTTAAAGAGAGGCTTGCTTCTCAGTTTCCCATCCTTAGTAGAAAGAATGTAACTAATTTACATTTCAATGGTTACCTGTTTCCAGTCAATGGCAGCCCAAGGCTTTGAGAGTTTACTAAATTAAATTAGATATTCTGAAATAACAAAATGCTAAAATATTAATCTAAATTTCCCTCATGAAAAATCTAAAGGACAGAATTAAATCTATTGATTATGTCATGTATTTTTCAAGTTTATTCTTAAAAATGTTACTGATTGAGAAATGCTAAATATTTAACTTGCCAGCTAAAAGTTCAAAGTTCTGGTTAAATAAATTGGGAGAAATCATATAATTATAATAAAATTTCAACATTTATCTAATTGAAAAAAGAGGATAAATTCTATTATCCCAACCAAAATTTTTAAATACAAAGATCAGTTTTAATTTAATTGATATCTCTTAATAATTATAAAAGGTATATAATCTTTAAATTATATATACACATACATATTTAATAGTCTTTCAAGTTAGATTTCAAAACTATAACCAAGGAATGACTTTAGGACATTTCATGGGCCCTGAAATGTTTTCAAAAGTTTATTCTCTCTTCTTAAAGGATTTTTTAATAAAGCCAATTTAATATACTTGAAATCACATGGAAAGCTTTATCAAATAAAAGTTAATAAATATATATTTTAAGTTTTTGCCTCTAAGAAAGGGCAAAACAAGTTATTTTATTTAAAATTTCTTAAAATACAGCAATAGAATTTTAAGATGTAATTTAAAATAACAAAAGCTCCTCACTGCTACATTTTAAATTAGGCTAGAGATAGGCAGCGTTTACACCTCGTAAATCAGACATAAAACTTTACTAACTTTATTAATTAAAGTACCTACCATACGAAGCCAATATCTTTATAAGCAATTAAATCCTAGTAAAGTAAATTCTTATAAAACAGTTACTGAAGACTTCCCATAATCCCTCTGTATATACAAATAAGCCAAAAGGGAATGTTATTTAAAAATATTATCTTAAATTTAATAAAAAGAAGAAATTTTAAAATTTTGAAGTATCTTCCACTAATATTTATAAATTAATCTAATGATTTGCTATTAAAATACCAAATCTAAAAATAAGTACAATCACCATAAATATTTAATAACTTTGACTTAATATACATAGCCTTACGGCACTATCAATCCACATCCAAGAAGTAACCTGTAGATTACCTAGTATAAAAGAAAAGGATTTTTTTTTTAATTGAAGTTTTCCAAGTATAACCCAGCAAGAGGAAGAGGAGCCAGACAACAAAAGCCCGGAGACCACCTGGGGCATAGTAAAGAAGACGCCTGAAGCCTGAGAACATCTTTCTTGCCATGCTAGCAGTAATCATTTGTATGGTAATATTACCTAGGGCAAATATAGAAGTATTTCAGACTTATGCTCCTGACCCTTCATAAGTAAGAACCCTTACGTGGGCTGATCCCCCACCTAATATAGTAGCCAGTAGGAACATAAATAGGGCAAGGAAATAGGGGACTGTCACTACTTGCTCCTGGGAGAGGTACAGAAAATATAACTAAGAGCTTGTCTATACAAAAAGAAATTGACAGCCAGTTTAAAATTGAATTGCCATGGCCTAGAGCAAAGAATATCCTTACATGATATTATTCTACAAAAGCTCATTAGTAATTTTTAATATTTTACAACGGCATATTGTACATTTATCCCAAACTTAAAAACTAATTCTTTAAATGTTTAGCAGCAATTTAATAAGGATTTTATCCCTTCCACTGTGTGGAAGGCCCCCAAGGAAGGCACTTGAGCATTCTATATTGACCTCTCTTGACCTTTTTACCAAGGGGGTCCCTCTTCCAATTGCCCATAGCTGTTACCTAAGCTCTCTGTTTATGCTGAGGTTGAAGCTTCATGGTGGCTGGTACCATGGATCTGTCTCTTGCCCAATGGCATAAGCTGGGCCCTCTCTGTAGAAGAAATCTGGGTTCCCCATGATCAATGTCGGGGCCCCACCAGCAGGCGAGGGGATCCCAAGGCTGTTGCTGGGCATGGAGGCCGCAGGGGCATACACTACCAAGGAGACAGAACTAAACCTCACATCACCCTGCTTGGCCCCGGAGGATGGCTGGTTAGTCAATGACGGGTAAGAGGGGCGACCTAAGACAGGCACAGTCACAGGGGGCCTCAGGGGAGAACTTGGGGGTCAACAGAGGTGGGACAGAGATCCTCACCCCCCCAACTATGCAGGGGCTTGAACACTCGTCCCTTCTGAGGGAGGTCTCCTGCCCCCATGGCTGCTTCCCAATTCCCATGCCCAGCTCAAATCAGGACCCAGATAACAGAAAGAGACTTAGCCTAGCCTAGATTGATACCCAGATAACAGAGACTTAGCTAACAGCAGCTACCCTATATCTAAATCCAGCTTAACAGCAGGAGTGCTCAAGGCCTTCTCAAGAATGCAAAATAATCCTTTCCATTAATATTTACAGTATAAACTAAGATTGTTATTAAAGTATTAAATTTGACAGTAAAATAATAGTCAAGTTTTCAGATTAATTAAAACTAGCTCAAGAAGTATTAACCGAAATTTTCATTTCATGGATAAATTGCTTAACATACTATGAACCTAAAGCAGTCATATTTTTATACAAAAAATTAAAAGTTATCAAGACTACACTAAAAAATTTCCAAAAACCTCCTAATATTAAAAAATAAAAAAGGGGGGATAGTGGAATAATAACCTTTTAAGTAAATGCCTTAATTGCTTTAATATTTTTACTTGAAAATTAATTTTTTCATTTATAATGCTAATAGCAAGACACCCATGAAAAACATACGTGGTGTCAAAATAAGCCAAAGGAAAATCGTTTGGACAAAAATTAAAAGAATCTCAAGTCTAAATTATAGATATGATTCCTTTATTAACCTTTGGTCGAGAATACATTTGTATATTTTCAGAAAACAACTCCAAGACCATGTGGATTCCTGCAACAGTGGCCCCATGAGACAACGAGAAGAGAAGCAGTCCAGAAATAAAGATGGTGAAGACGCCTTATCAGGCTAGCAGTCAGCAGCTGTGCGTCACTGCAGGTTGCCCAGGACCCAACCAGGGAGGGTCGGACCTGCATTGCCACCATTTGTCCACCATCCAGAACTGAAATATTACTGCTGACATGTACACATAAGAAACTGTCAGACACTGAAACATGAACTTCGCCTGAAAAACAAAGAAGGGGGATCTGTTGGGGTCCAGATGTAAGCTGGCAAGGTCCTTGCACCTGAAGGGGCTAGCAAGGCTGGAACCCTTACCCACACAGTTTTCCCAGACTTGTTTGGATGGCGATTATCAGTAGAATTAGAGCAACCTTTGTAGAATAAGAACAGCCTTTCATAGCTTATCAAGAAGTCTGTAACTATTTACTGAGATATGCTGTACTGAGAACTTGTCCTTCTGCTGTGTCTCTCCCTTAGAGATTAAGAGGAACAAAGAATACATTCCTCTTGACAGACCTCCTATTCAGTGTGTTATGTATAAATAGAATTGTGTGGCTAATAAAGTTACTTCACTTCTTCGAGAGCTGGAGTCCTCCTGACCCCGCTTTCCTGTCTTTCTTTTCTCAATTCCCACCTCCCTACCTCAGCTCAGCTCAACCTGTCAGGCTGGCCCTGACACTCCACAATCGATCACACACACAGGGAGGCCCTGCCCACCCAGCCAGGGCTCCACAGTTGATCACCATCCACAGGGAGACCCTGCCCACCCTGTGGGGCTCTGAGATTGATCGCCATGCAGAGGGAGGCCTTACCCACCTGACTGCAGCTCCGCAATTGATTGCTGGGCAGAGGGTGGCCTGGGCCTTCCTCTGTGGAGCAATCACGGGGTGATGGTGGGGCTCCCAGACCCCTGGCCAATTGCAATGCACCCACCTTGGCTGACCTGGTGATAGTGCGTGTCATAGCTGGTCATCCAGAAGGTCATCCAGATGGTCATTCTGCTGGTCAGTCGATTTGCATATTACGCTTTTATTATTATCGATACAGAAATAATCTGAGATCAATGGATACATCAATATGCTCTGATATATTTTGGCTGCCTGCTTTGCTAGCTATCCACCAACAGCTTATATCCCTAGCTTTAATCCATACTCCCACTGTTCAGAGTACTCATTTTGCAACTGTGTATTTTCTGCTGAAGGCACCATTTTCTGCCTGGTACTTTCTGTGCTTGTTGGAAGAAGAGGGATTTTTCCAACAACCTCTCTTCCACTAGCCATGGCAAAACATGCAGCCATGATATTTCTTTAAAATTGAAAATCACTCCAAATTTCCTGATAAAGAAAGGGGCTCCAGGAAGTGCCCTCGGTGGTCCCAGATATGTCTCTTGCTTCAACAGTGTTTGGACAGAACAGACCTGGGGATGCCCCTTCTTGCAGTCTCCGACCACTCTCCTGTATCTCATCCAGTCACCACCTTCAGAACCACTCCAGGACCAGCCAACACACCAGTTTTTTTTCTAACTTAACTCCTTATTGCTAAACAACCATGAGCTCCCAAATTCGTCAGAATTATTCCATCGAGATGGAGGCTGCGGTCAATCAGTCAATCACCTGGCCAACCTGCAACTGCGGACCTCCTACACCTACCTCTCTCTGGGCTACTATTTTGACCTCGAGAATGTGGCTCTGGAGGGTGGGCCACTTCTTCCGTGAGTTAGCAGAGAAGAAGTGCAAGGGCGCTAAGCATCTCTTAAAGTTGCAAAATAAGCGAGGTGGCCGCATTCTCTTCCAGGACATGCAGAAACCTTCCCAAGATGACTGGGACAAAACTCAGGATGCCATGGAAGCCATCCTGGCCTTGGAGAAGAACCTGAACCAGGCCCTTTTGGAGCTGTATGCCCTGGGTTCTATCTGTGCAGACCCTCATCTCTGCGACTTCCTGGAGAACCACTTCCTGGATGAGGAGGTGAAACTGATCAAGAAGTTGAGCGACCACCTGACTAACATCCACAGGCTGGCTGCCCCCCAGACTGGGCTGGGCGAGTATGTTTTCGAAAGGCTCACTCTCAAGCATGACTAGGAGCCTTTGGAGCCCAGAGGCCTTTCAGAGGCCCCTCTGCATCCCCCTGGCGTCTCTGGCTTTTACCTGAGCCTCTTCCTGAAACTACTAGCCATTCTTTTAAACCATCCTGGAGCGCTCTCCCATGCATTGGACCAAATGAAATAATAAAGCTTTTTGCAGAAAAAAAAAGAAAAGAAAAGGGCTCCATTTTTAATACTTCACATTAAATGTCACAAAAATCTTATATAGATTATCTAAGTATGCCATAGAAAATTAGTCTTAATATTCAGAATGACCTTTTGATATAGACAAACCTATAAAAGTTACACTGATGTGTTTAAGACCATAATTTATGATATAAAACAGGTCTTCATTATATTCAACATCCTATATAATAAAGGCCTAATATGCAAATCAACTAAATGGTGGAACACCCAGTCGGCGGGGGGCAGGGCTGGCGCCATCCCCCATCAGCCCATGGGTTGCCTCCCACAGTGAAAGGCCAGACTGTGGCTTAGGCCCGCTCCCCAACGGGCCTAAGCCGTCAGTCAGACATCCCCCAAGGGATCCTGGTCTGCGAGAGGGAACAGGCCAGGCTGAGGAACCCCTGAGTGCACAAATTTTTGTGTACCAGGCCTCTAGTTATCTATAAATAGTTATAGTATTAAACTTTTATACATATTTTAAAATAATTTAAGTTTTCCATTTAACTTCTTCTAATAAATAACAAATGAAGACTTTTCAAAAAAAGCATGTCAATACATACATAATTTAATTTTATTATATGGGGGACTATTACACATTATATAATATTAAAAGATTGTTAGAGTTCAACACTAAGAAAAAATTAAAGCTCTTTAAAGCATTAAAGAAATGACTTAGACAACATTAAATGGATATTCCAAAGAGAATACCCACATATAAAAGCTAATTATTTTAGTCCTTTAATTGTACCTCATTCACTCTTATGAATGAATAATCTGCAAACTATACTAAACAAGTAACATAAGCATCTTTTCCCCTTTGGTCTATCAGTGACAAAAATCCTCCCCAAAAGTTCACACAGTCTAAAGAACACGTGACATCCTACTAAGGTACTTGGAGCTGAGAGGTACCAGTGGCTTTTGCTATATGAGTCCTGTCTTTTCTTACAATGCTTGTCTCAAAAAGAAATGCCTGTTCCACTGGCAAAGGACCATGCTATGCTTGTGTGGTTGCCAGAGCATTTCAAAGAGGAGTATGTAGTTACAGGCAAGGTCAAAGAAGGCATGTGCTAATGGTGCCACCCCAGGTTTGTCAGGCATGGACGGTCTGTTGCCTCCACATTAACCAAAAAGGTTCACTTCCATATGGAAGTAAGCAGGTAGGAAGCAGGGCTCTGCCTGTTTCATTTCTGTCAAGGATGACAGCAGAGGCATCTATCTTGCTTTCAAGGCATCACAGGTAGTAATTCCAGCTTGTTGGGCCCAACCTCATTATGTAGGCCCAGCCCCAATATCAAAAAGAGGGGCCTTTACTGTAGAAGCTCCTCAGTGTGGAGGGACCATCTCCAAGCCTGACTTCATCTCTCCTGGGGATTCTGTGAGGTCCCTAACGCCCAGCTAGAAATATTTTTCTGCCTGACCCTGCAGGAGTGGACTCTACTGAAACAGAAGCACCTGTGTGATATACTCAGCTTCTCAACTTGCTTAGTATCACCTCTTTCTCCTATTATAAAATGCTACCTCTCCATTTGATCATTCATAATAGCATACAAATTCGTTATTATACCTTCTGTACTACAAAAATAAATAAATAAATAAAAGAGCCCTAGCTGGTTTGGTTCAGTGGATAGAGCATCGGGCCTGCAGTGTGAAGGGTCACGGATTCGATTCCAGTCAGACACATGCCCAGGTTGTGGGCTAAATCCCCAATAGGGAGCATGCAGGAGGCAGCTGACCAATAATTCTCTCTCATCACTGATGTTTCTATCTCTCTCCCGCTGCCTTCCTCTCTGAAATCAATACAAATATATATTTTTTTTAAAAAGCAAACTTTATTTTTATTTCAAACCTCCCCCAGCTAACAACATCCCTTTTCTGCTTTCTTTTCTAACTATAGTTCTTTAAAAACTATATTTTCACTTCAGAATATTTTTTTAACTCACTCCCACCTGGCTACCACCTCCCCATGTCACTGAAACTGCTCTGTGTAAGGTGCTTATGGCCTCCATATTGTTGAAGTAAGTGGAGATACCTCCCTATCATTTGACCTCTCACTAGACTTGTTTATTCTTGAAAGTCTCTGCTCTCTGGGATTCTGTGACCACATTCTCCTAATTTGTTTTAACTTGAACTCTAGTTCCCAGGCTCTTGTTCTTGCTCCTCTCGGTTGTGGCCCTGGCTCCTCTTCGCTTCTCCTTATCCTCACACCCTAAATAACCTCATCCATTCTCAAGGCATTAAATTCCATCTTTATGTTGATAATAGCCAGATCCCCATATTCAGATCATAAATACAAGAGCCTAAAAAATGCAAAATGTCTGTATCTAAAATAGATCCCTTAACTTTTACCTCTCTCAGATAAGAATCACCTATCAAAACACATTTAGACCAGTGTTCCCCTGCTTACATCCAATCAATGACCTCCCACTGAACACAGAATAAAATCTAAAGCTCTTCTATGACCGAGCACCTGCCTCCCCACCCACAGTGAGCTCCTTTCAGCTCTTGGGAACATTAAGATGTTTCCTGCTTCCACCCTTTGCACAGGCTGTTCTCTCTGCCTGAGATGAACTTTTCTTCCTTTGAGGCCAAGTGGAAATCTCTCTTTGGAGAAGTCATCTCTGATCACATATAATATTGTTTCATTCAAAACCGAGTTCCAAACAACTTTTGCTTTACTGTACAGCCCCTCTGGGAGTTAGAGTCCATTTCTTGTCAGATATAGCTTCAGACGTTAAGTGCTCTTTGCACCCAGCCATTTATTTCTTCTCTCTTCCTTAGTCCTTCTCTACCCTGTCTGAGTCTTTCTTGCTGCCTAAATCTGCTCTCAAAGCAAACGTTATTACTCAGTTTGAGAGCTTATATCGTCCCTTTAAAAAACAAAAAGCTTTTCTCTAAATGTTTTATTAAAAGGGTCCTCCCATGTAAGAGTTAAATATTTGTGAAGAGTACTGTTTGGTTCCAGAGCCCTTACCAACACCAGAAAAGCACACTGTTAGGATCCCATTTACTTCACTCCCTGTTATGCTAATGTAAAATGTCAAGAGAAAGTTTTTATAAAGTGAGTCATATAATTTCCTCATGTTACCACAGTTTTCCTGAACTGATTACTGGAAATATAATCCTTAGACATTCTCAATTCATCTATGAGGCATGAAGTAGGCTAAAATATAATCCAAAAACCAAACCTGCTCACAAACTTGAGAACCAACATGCCATAGTATGGTCTAACTAACCATTGAGCAAGCGGCATCCACATTAGAAGCAGACAAGCAATTTGCTTCTAAATAGGCACTAGGGCAAGAGTAACCCATCAACGGTCACCAATGAAGAGATTTCACTGACATTTGGATTTTTTGGTCATAAAATGAGCTATCCAAAAGATACAGCTAACAATATATTTTTAGGTTTATTTTTTAATTGTAAATTTTATTAAATTCTGAAACCAATAAAATTACTTTAAGACTGAGGACCCAAGATCATAAAACAAATCTATGTGGAAAATTTTTAATTTATATAAATTAAAGCAACAGCCAACTTTTCAGACACACAAAAACCCAATGACTGTTCTTAGCTGCAGTGATATCTGAATGATTCCCAATGCCTTTAAAAATGTGGTTTTATACTTAGCCAAAACCAAAAAAACAATACTTGTATCCAAATCAATAAAAAAGCTACTGTTACATGAATTTCTTCATCACATGTTATTCCTGTAACCTCATAAGCAATTTGCACTGCCAGTTAGAACAAAGCAACAATCATACGCAGGTTGACAATGCACTGAAATTGCATATTACGTCAGCTTTAATTAAGCCATAAGAATTTACTCAGGGCTACTTGTATGCCATTTTTGAGACTAGCTTAGCAGAGAAAATCTCATTTGCTAGTAAAATTAAAAATTTTTCTTTTGCTAAAAGAATGATGAATCTTTTTTCAAAAGTGATACACTGGACAGTAAGAGTCAGGTAATGAGCTTAGCCATTTGTCTACCCAGCTGCTGTGAAGAAATTTCTCCCTTGTGCTTCTACCCCCCCGCCCAGAGGAACCTACTTCAAGGCCTGCTTCCCACCACAGTGCAGCCACAGGGCTGTGGTGGCAGCAGCCCGCCACAGGGGACCGCACACAGTAGGCACTAAGTCATATGGTTCCTGCCACCAAATTATAGTAAACACTGGGAGTCACACAGCAGCAGAGACACAACTTTAAAGACGTCATTCCAAGCAGAGCCATGTTAAGCTGTTGGATTCCGGGATGCTTGCAGTGAAATTGGTTGTCCTCTAAATGGTTTCTTCTAAAAATGTAATTGCTTTGTTCTGGGTTCACAAAGGCATGATTTCCATCCCCTACTGCTGCCAGACTCTAACTGCAAATACAAGGGTTGGTAAAACAATAAAGTCACTGTCTTTTATCTCAATGCCAGATAGCTTTTCTGTCCTTGGCTTCCAGACAAAACTCACTTATTATAATTATCTTCTGAGCTGGCAGTGGCCTTTCTAAAACTTTATAAACGTTGCAGTGAAAGCCTGTTGAGCTGCCACTTGTGTCACGCTGGCAGGTGCCTCTCCCGCTCTGGGCTACAGCGCCATTTCACGCACACAGAGCAAGTGCACGTTGGATGCATGAGCACAGCGGGGAGGAAACTGCAGTGAAACCAGCATATTGCCAAGCTCACGTGAAATCCCCCTTCGGCATATTTCATGAGATTCCAGTTGTTAGTTTAAACCTAAAGAAAGAGTTTTGTACTGAAGGCTGTGTAAAACAGAACCCTGGGTAGTTATCCACAAAAGTGCTATTTGAAACATGTAATTTTAACTCTTCTAGAGTATTATTAGCCATGTGAAATTCATGTAAACAAATATTTACATTGAGAACTCTCTCAACATCTATAGTGCCATCTGTAACAATTTTATTCAGTATTTTTGATAACATTTGTCGCCACATCCTGCCTAATTTACCCATATTTCCCTCTTTATCCTTTTTACAATCTTATTAAAGTAGAATTTAATTACATGCCCAGATGTGTTGAAAAGTATGTTTCAACATAATTTATGAAAATAATTATAGATGGAGAATAATAGGGGAAAGCCGTATTCACTTATACACACAAGTTTTGTATTCAGGCCATTAAAACTGAGCAAATTTTACAGTATTCTTTCAAACCATAGAGTTTCTCTGTATAAACTGCTTTGAGGAACTAAGGAAACCTAGTCTTTGAAAGGTTTTTGGTTAACATTAAACAGGAAAAAAAAGCATGTCATACAGTCACAGATTGATATCATGTACATGTGAGCTGTATCTAAGCTCACACAGCTAGCAACTGAAGGGCTCTTAGCTTCACTCAGTAACATGTGTCCCGCATTAGCCCTGAATCACCATTTTTCAGATACATTAAAGGCAGACCAGTTTAACACGACTCTCCCGCCCCCCAAACACACACATATACACAAACGCATGCACATCCTGTCTTCTGGATTTCATAACTGACAAGCCAATAGCTGAATGTACAGATGTCTAGCAGGGCTATGTTGCTGGTCAGGTAAAGATAGAAATGGAGGGGAAAGAAAAAGTGTCACGAAGACCTATATTCCTGAGATCAAAACTCCCCAGTCTCCAGGTGAGGTTATAAAGGCAGAATCCAAATGCCTGTCAGCTGCAATACATATAGCACCCCAACTATGCAGGCTGGGAAATAGTGCCAGACTATCCCTGCAGGGAGCCGTGGTCAGCCAGAGCACATCCAACCAGACCAGCAACCCTGAGGTCTCCCAGGAGCATGGAAGAGAATCTGAATTTTCACACCAATGAAATATCATGGGAGTTAGCTGAGTGAGAGAGGCTTACAAAGATCTGGGTCTTGTGGTTGTAAAGATAGAGTGCCATAGTAGGAGGTAGATTTTTTAAAAATCGAGAATTATTACTTCTCAGTGGACGCCAGCATGGAGGACGAGCCACACCCCAGGCCCAAATATATCAATGTCCAAGTTAGTGATACAACCGATACAAATGATACAAATGCCAGGAACCAGACCCCTCCCTGATGCAGCTTTTATACCCCAGAATTAATACCATGAAGGAGGGGAAAGAAAATTCTGAACTGATAGACTATACCAGTAATAGACATGATTTTTGTGGGGTTATGTGTATGTGTGTGTGTATGTATGTGTGTGTGTTGCCACAGACAAAATAGAGGTATAGAATAAATAATAAAGTTATTACAGATAAAGTTGCAAGAAGTACCACTAAGTACATGAAATTTGCAATCCCTAAATAAGAGGAAAAGTAATTAACTTCTTTAAAAAATAATCATGTATTTCTCTGAATTTTAAATCAAAAGCATCCCATTTCAAAGGTGAAAGATTCTTACAGGAACAATAATTTTTTTAAATCATTTTGTAAAGCATATTATTTCCACATTCCTTGACCTAAAATCATAATTTCTTAATGTTTGAGAAAACATCCAGATTTCTAACCACCTTTTTTTCGATAGACCAAGCTTTAGGCAGTACTTCCTATTAGATTTCTAAGACGCATGACACTTGTTCTGGTTTTTCAGGCTTTCCATAAGAACAGTGTTCTAGTGTTGGGATGCGAAGGCAGGGAGGAGATACTTGCCACCCCAGTATTACAACATGCCTCCCTCCGCCTTACAAGATACCTTTAAAAACCCCGTAAGTGGAGATGGAGGTTTGGGGAAATATAACTCATCCATAGATAATATAATACAAAATATGACAGTGAAACGTAAGTCATGGTTCTTACTTTTTCCTGCCGAAGTATAAACTTTATAGATATTTTTATCAAGAGAAAACAAAAATTGGAGTCAACCCATGATTGCCATCTTGTGGAGAGATCCGCACTATCAAGCCAGAATTTTGTCCTTTGGTGCTGGAATAAAAATGCCTCCCAAGATCCCGGGGCACTCCTCCCATTATTTAATCATCTTTGTTGCAAATAAGCCCTCCTCACAGCTGACCTAAACCCCCGCTTTGTCCCCTATAGACACCGCGAACTGCCATGCACTGAGCGGTAATGTTTTATATAGTCAACTTATTAAATCGTGCCTGTGACCACCTTTCCAGGTCAGTAAGTGCGACACTAGTTTACATTTCCACCGAATTCCTGTGTTCCAGCCCTTAAACCTTCAAACTTCTTAAAACTTGGTCTGAGCTTTGTGGGCTCTGGTAACGTCTACCCTTTGTTTACTCACTCTATCCGCAGGTTTTCTGTCTTCTTTGGGGAAGGAACACCAGGAGACTTTCCGCTGGGCAGCTCCGGTCTGCGGGGTACAGCCTCAGTCACCCCTGAAGGATCTCGCAGTGACCTAGCAGGCCTTTGTGCTTCAGCGCCTGCGGCCAGTTGCCAGGGAAACAAATCACAATGAGGGCTCCCAGAATCACACGCACTGCGTGGGGGGAGGAAGATGGTGGGCGCGTGAGCACACAATTAAATCCAACAAATTAATCCACCATAAATGTATTATAGAATAATTTTGAGACGTTCAAAATATTGGAACATTTCCCTTTTTGATCACCACATTCTATCAATCTCGACTTTCTGCTGTACGAGTTGTGAAAGGTACTCCTTTTCCTCCACCAGTGGTCAGCCTGAAATTCAAATATGACCGTATCTCACCACTTCTGCTACCCAGAACTAAGTCCTAGCCAACATCATCACTTTCTTGGATTTTTGCAGTAATGTTTTAGCTGATACTCTTGGTTCTATTCTTGCCTCCCTGTAAACTAATCTCAACCCATGCCGGAATGACCCAGCCCACGCACTCCCTTCCGACTCAAAACCTTCTCATGCCGCCGCCAGGCCCTCAGAGAGAATGCACTGAAGTCTTTGCTATGGCCTCCAAGCTTTCAGAAAATGGCCCCTTTTCTTTTTACTTCAGCTCCTACACTTTCCTGAGTTCACTCTGCCCCAGCTGTACTGGCCTCACTGCTACTCTTCACACAATCAAACCTGCTCAGGCCTCAGGGCATTTGCTCTCACTGTTCCCTCTGTAAGGAAGGCTCTCCTCCTCAGCCCTCCCCCCACCCCCTCCCCCAGCCCCGCCCCCACATTCCTATACCTTTATGACTCACTCCCTCATAACTTTCCCGTCTTTTTTTTAAAGTCATCTTTGTCAATGAGGCCTTCGCTGAAAATCCCACATAAAATTCAATTTCTTCCCCAATTTAATATCTTCCTCTCTTATTTTTTACTCCTTAGCATTCATAACCCACTAGTAAGTATTTTGCTAATTTTTTTCGGTGCTAGTTTTCTATTGCCATTGTGACAAATCACCACAAACTTAGCTTAAAACAACATAAATTTATCATCTCACGGTTCTGTTGATCAGTCCAGTGGGCTTGGCCAGCTTCTCTGCTGTAGGTTTCACGTGGCTGAAATCAAGATCCTGGCCGGCTCAGCTCCTAGCATAAGATTCTAGGAAAACTTCAGTTTCAAATTAATTCAAGCTGTTGGCAGAATTCAGTTCTAAGTGGGTGCAGAAATGAAAAACCCCCATTTTGGTGGGGGGCAGTCAGTGGGCAGTCTTTCTCAGTTTCTAAGGGCTGCCTGCATTCCCTGGCTCTTGACCCCCTCACTTTACATTCAAAGCCATCACGGAAGATCTATAGTCCTCCTCAGGCTTTAAATCTCTTTAACGACCCCTTCAGCTCATCACTCCTGCTGTCTTCTTCCACCACATCTCTTTGAGTCCCGCCAAAGAAAATGTTCTGCTTTTAAGATTCAAGTGATTGGACTGGGCCCACCTGGATAATCCAGGGTACTGCCCCTATTTGAAGACCTTTACCCTTAATTACACTAGCAAAATTCCATCACAGCAATATTTAGAGTAGCGTTTGCTTGAATAACCAGGTGATGGGAATTCTGGGAACCATCTTTAGAATTCTCCCTCCCATGTTGTCAGAATTCCCCAACAGAATATCAACCCCAGAAGCATAGAAATTTTTAGTTTTGTGTTGTATCTCCAGCATCTAAAAAGAATGCATGGGACAAAGTAGACAAGCAACAAGTAAATGTGGAACAAGTGCATCTGGGTTGTTAAAAAGATGTGAACTCTGCAGAGTGATGCATGGAAAACTTGCAATGTGCATACATCACACATTTTTTTTTCTGCGAAGTGGGTACATTCTTTTCATCAAATTTTCAAAATGGCTATCCCTCCCAGTTTGCTTGGGATAATCCTTGCTTATGCCTCTTCTCTCAGAATAATTATTCATTGGGCTCCATGTACCTTCTCAAAGTGTTCAGATTTAGATGATCAATTTTATGATTGTCCTAGATTCTGAAAGGTGTCCACTGTCCAACAAAGGTGTAAACGCCTCCAATCTCTTCAAGCTTCTCTGCAGGACTGTATTTAAACCTACACAGACAGAAATACACCTCTTTTGCCTCACAGAATATTCATCCGCTCCCTTGAAACCACATGTGAAAAATATTTACAATTAAGACAAAGACTAAGAAGTAGATCCTGCCAATTATCTCACCAAAATACCATGCTGCCTCAAATTATAAATATGAGAAATGCCTGTGGATATGAAAACAGCTATGTGACACCGATTTTTGCCATAATGCCTTAGATGTAATACTGTGTCTCATCTGTTCAAGTGAGATAACAGAGCACTTTGTGCACCTTAATATTTCTTAGAAAATACCTGTACTATAAGAACTCATGGTTTAAAAGATACTTATAATAATATCGCAATCATTTTAGCTGTGTTCATGCCTTGCACATAATATGACTGATAAGACTAATTTCTAGGATTTAATAACCATAATTTAAAGCTGAGTATATGGGAAATATTTCAGTTGTCACAAAGCCTTTTTTCTTTACTTGTGAACTGGGGAGATTAACTTGATTAGGAAATTTAACAGGTATATATATATATATTTTGCTAGTTTTTCTTGTCTTCATTTTCTAGCTTTTATTAAAGTTTTGGGTTTCATTCACTTTCTTAGGGAAATTGGATTATGGCCTCACTGCCTTATCACCAACTCCACCTCCAAATTTAAGGGCAAAATATGGCCTCTGTTGAGAAAATTGACTATCTGTCTAAATGATTGAGTTAAGGGACTTTTTATAGTTTAATAAATCTGCCTTCCCCATATCACCACCCCCACCCCAAATAGCTTTTAGATACTTTTGTTAAACTTCTATTAAATGCAAATAGTTTCTAATCAGCTACTCAAGTCAAAAAAAAGTTTGTATTATGTTTTATCTGTAAAGATTATATCTGCTGAGATTATAGCAAGATACCTCAGCAAGAATTAAAAATGAAATAAACATTTCCCTCATTTCAAGCACATTATTCCTTCAAGATGCTTTTTCCTTTCGGTCCTATTGTTCCTCTGGCATGGTCATCTTTGTCAATCTGTGCCGATAGACTCCTTTACCCTTCATGATCAGAAGCAATCTATGGCCCCAGATAAGCAATTGCCCTTTTTCAGTGTTCTAAGGACACATCCCTAAATGCCTCTACCTATAACTAATCAATCTCTGGGATTGAGAAGACAAGCCATTTTTGAGGAGAAGAAAAAAACAACAAAAAACCTCTGCAGTGTGAAGCTCAAGATGTAGGGTTCTGAAAGGGTTAAGCCCACTCGTGGTCAAGACAGCTTTGAAATCTTCGGATAGGCAGTAGGTAGTACTGAAAAAATGTTTAGAGATAAAACAGGCAGGTTTAGGGAGTCTTAAGGAATAAAGAGGGTCCATGGGGGAGGAATGCATATGTGAAAGACAGAGGTATCTCTGGCCTGAGCAATTAAAGCAATTATAAGGTAAATCAAAAGCAGCCCTGACCTGAGCAGCTTGGAGATGCCAAAATGTGTATCTTACTTGTACAAAGGATAGAAAAAGGCCACAGGATAAGGGGGGAGGAAGACATACAGAGGATAAAGAAGTCACAGGATAATGGAAAGAAGGAAACATTTTCACAGAGAATAGAGGAATGTTGCAAGATAAGGGGAGAGAAAGAGGCTTCACCACTGTGGGCTCTGGCCTTTGAAACTGATACTATGTAGCAAAATAACCAATGAGGAGAGCATGGGGGCCCTAAATTAATGAAAGGTCCAATTAGAAAGGGTCAGGCTCAAACAAAGAACTGCAGCATATATAAACCAGAGACAAAGGGACACAAAGTGGGATTTTTTTATTTTTCCCATTAGAGAGAAAGAGAGCAGGCTATTCCCATTTGGGGGCCCCCTCCCCAGGGGTTCCCCTTTGGGGACACCTCTGCCCAGATGGGGTTCGTATCTGCTTCCAATAAACTACTACATTTTTTATTAAAGAAGCCTTTAGTCCACAAGTTTATTCTTCAAACTTTGTAGGACAAGAGCCCATGGGAAGAAAAGTCTGCACCCCGAACCCTACGTTTCAGTACCAGGTCTAGAGGTCTCTGAAGGTGACCTGAAGCAGCTTTAAAGCACAAAGACACTGACAGAGAATTCTTCAGAAGGTTTTCATCTGTGCCTCAATACATCTTCTTCAAAAGCAACTGCTGAAGGAATAATAGCATCACAAGCAGAGGCAAAATCTTGTCAGTTTGGTAAACTGTGGGTGGTGTCTCTGCTCCAAGATGAATTACTAAACAAAAAGCTCATCATGACTGCATAAGCCAAACCTGGCCCGACGCAATGTTTCTTTTCTCTCGTTTTATCTTCCCCATGCCAACCATTTCTTTTTTGAAATTGATAGGAAAATACACGTAAGTTTTACCATTTTAACAATTTTTAAGTGTACAGTTGTATGGCATTAAGTACATTCACATTATTGTGCTATCATCACCACCATCCATCCACAGAACTCTTTTCATTTGCAAAACTAAAACTCTGTGTTCCCCATTCCACTCACTCACCCAACACTACCTTCTTAAATTAACTTGTTTATTAAAAACCTCTGTTTCTAAAATTGGGGGGAGGGTGGGGGATAAGAACATCTCTAGTATGTACATCACTTGCTATTGAAAGCGGCTTTTTAAAATAAGCTTAATCTACCACAATCTATTGCCATATCAGTCAGGACTATTTTATTTGGCTATGACAGACCTCCCAACTCAAATTTTAAGAAGGTAAATATGAAGGAAAAAGAAAACTATGCCAACTGCTTCATGTGGAAAGGACAGAAATACACCTGAGACTTAAAAACAAGAATTTAAATACCTTTAAGACAATGTAAGAAATTATTTGCCATTTCTAGTTTCTACTTCTCTCCATGTGTTGCCTATGCTTCCTCTGTTCTACTGGATCTCTGCAGAGGGGTGGGGTAATATTGCTCCCCAGAGGACATTTGGCATGTCAGGAAACATTTTTGGTTGCCGCAACTGGGAAGTGCTAATGGAATCTGATTGTTTGGTGTGAAAGAAGCTGTTAAACATCCTGTAATACACAGGACAGTCCCCACAACAAAAACTTTTCTGGCCCCAACTATCCATAGAACCAAAGTTGAGAAAGCCCGGGCTACTCCATATCTAATTCTTCCATACATTCAGTAGCATAAAGTTTCCAAGCCACTCGCCTGGTGGTCTCACCATCAAAGAAGGACCAAAATGTCTCCTAAGTGTCAATTTTTAAAACTTTGGAGAAGGACTCTAATTAGACTTAAATTTGAGTCAATTGCCAATGGCCTACAGCCAGGAAGGGAGAGGTGTCAGGGAGGCAGGACCCAGGATGATCTCTCAAAACCCCTTGCCCTGTATGGGGGAAATTGGAGCAAACTGGTAGACACTCCAAATAGTGTGTACCACCGACAGAATGTCCTTGGTGGGACTGTATTTTTGTAAAAGGTCTTAGTGTTGGCTCTTGCTATAGCAAATTTTCTAAGATGGAAAAATCTATAACTAGATTAGTTACTGTACTAAGGTGCTTTTTTTTGTAGTGTTTAATATCTAGTTTTAAGTAGAAATAATTCGCCTAAAACATAAATTAATTCAAGTACAGAGATATGCAAAATAGAGGGGAAAGCATAGATATTTATAAGATTCACTTTTGAAATTGGCAAAAATAATGAATCTTTATGTCTGCAGTGATACGTTTGGACTCCTCTCTTCTTAGTAGCTCCATCTTCTGTTAGATTGCTTGCAGATCCACAGAAATTAGATGTCAGTGTAAATTATGGTGCAGGCCGCCTTACTAGCTAAGGCTATGAAGGGTAGCCGCATAAAAACAAGGTGTTATTGAGTGTAATTGCTTCTGATCTCAAAATTCTTAAGTGACCAAATCGAGGCTGATGTGGTATTTGTATCAGGTAGTCCCTTTCATTGACAATGACTCACTTGGGGACATTTTTTTTCCTGAGTGGTTTTATTTTTTTTTTTCTTCCTGATTCTTAAGTTCCAGAACAGGAAAGTCAGAAACTTATAACTTGGATGGATCAGAGAGGTGAATGACACCATGTGATTGTATACAGAGAAAGTGGAGATCTCCCAACTTCTTCCACTGTCTGGCTCATGGCCCCATAAAGACTGCAGTGAGAAAATGAGTCTGTGTAAAGAGCATTTGGAGATGATACTTTGTATGAAGTTAGCATTTTCTTGAACCTTGCTAAATTAGGAAGAAAGCCCCATTTGCAAACATTTTCATTCTTGTCTATTTCAATAAGAAGAAAGATAAAAAAGCATGACCCACAGGGCCTGGAGGAAAGAGATGTGTGGTTCTGTCTGCTCATTTAAATACTTAACAAGCCATGGGGGAAAAAAGAAGACATCCCATTCTACTGCCTATAACATGTGTCAGTAAGTCATAAAAATAAATCATACCGTGAACATGCTTGTGAACATGCTCAGCCTCCTGTGAGACATCTGCACTTGTTCTTGAGCCAAAAATGTAAACATTCCAACTGTCTGTCTAATATTTGTTTGTCCTCTGCCATAAGAAACAGCTTCCAGAAAACAGATGATAATCAGTTCATTCTTACCATGCCTTTATGGCAGTTAACTATTCTCTCTAAGTAATAATTTTGTTATCTTATAGAACTTCTTTGAAGTAAAGGAGGATATTTCAGTAATATTTTTAATTTTAGCAAACCTATAACTTCTGAAGGAAAAGATAAGCAGCCTTTATACTTGATATGGATCAAATTATAAATATTGCCTGTAGCTGAAGGTCTCTAGAAATCTCACATCAAGTATTAATTAGGGTATTTGTTGGAAATTAAAAAAAGTAATGAATGAGTTTTTCTTTTCTGCTCTATCATACTTAAATTTGACTAAAACTGCAAAGCAATGTGTTTTCAAAATATTTCCAAAAATCTATCTAAATGCCTATTTGGGGCAGTATTTGTTTATATTGGAATGTAATATCAAAGGTAGAAAATGAGTCCTATGAAGAAATTTGAAACTTCAAAGCAGTTGTTTTGCTCTTGATTCTGGAGCCCAACTGCAAGGAATTTTGTGCCCATTCCCACCCAAAATATGAGCAATGCCAGGTGATTAATGTTGTACACTTCATTTGATCTCACATTTCACCAGTCTGAGGAGGGGTACAGATAAGAGGGGCAAAACAGAGGTAAGCAGAAGTAAAAGCAAAAGATTAACCAAAGAATTTGTATGCATATATGCATAACCCATAGTTTGGTGAAGGCCTGAGGCAGGGGACAGGTGAGGGTTAGAGGGGGTCAATGGGAAAAAAATGTGAACATATGTAATACTTTCAACAATAAAGATAAATTTAAAAAGGAAAAGAAAAAACGATTGATTTTATACTAAAAAAAAAAATCCACACACAATATAGCTTGGGTCTAGGTGTCATCCATTCCTGCCCGACATGTAGCTCCCTAACCACCACCCCACTCTACCAGTGATTCCTGGCATTCCCAAGGAACAGTCCCATTTGTTAGAAATGAGCCTTCCTGACCACTAAGGGGACATCTGACTTCTCCTCCTTCCCTGCTTCCACTGTTTCGGGAGTATGTTTCTAAGGTCTACATAGCCCAGTCTGGTGCCTGACAATTCTGACACAGAAGGCACTCCATAGCATCCAAGCCCCACGGGCACTAAGCCAACAGGGGGAGCATCTCTGAGGCACCACTTTGCCCCAAGACTTGTCTCAACAGCCACTGCATCATGCAACTCCTGTTGACAATGAGGGCTGTGACTGCTGTGCACAGGTGATGCTGTGCAACTTCCAAAGGTTCCAACAGCATCCCTCACAGATGGCAGTGCCTCCAGAGCTTGTTCTGCCGGGCCTGGAAACTGGCTGCTACAGTGACCTGGTCTTGCCCATATGGAGACTGCATCACTTCTGGGAGGTGGGATCATGGATAAGCTGCAGCTGTGTGTGATCTCTCACGTGTCTGCATGCACAGAACCATGCCAGGTCTGCCCACGCATGTAATCATGTCCTCTCCCCCATGTGTGGTGCTATGTTGTGGCCACATTGAAACAATTGTATTATGCTTCCAATATTTTAGTTGCCAGGAAGTGGTAAGAGAAGGCATGTAGCTGACTGACTTCACATTACCCTCACCACCAAGCCCTGAGCATTACTTTCAGAGCAAACTTTGAGGCACTGACCATTGAGAAATAGGTTTTTCCCATCAAGGTCCAAGGTCCCCAATGCAAGTGAACTCCGAGTGGTTCCATGTGTGTGACCATGTAGGAAATGCAGCTTAGGCCTCATCTTCCAGAACTGAAAGCAAATGCCCCTGTTCCAACTTAAATTCAATATTTAAAATTAAAAAAACATTCCCGTTTCTGTACATGTACAGAAAAATACTAACAAAATAGTGAAAGGTTCATGGAAAACCAACGAAAATCTTTTTCTTAACCAACTAGACAAAAAGAAAATCTGAAGAACGAAGTCTTAAAGGGAAGAATGGAATTTTGGGCTCATTGGAACCATGTGTGTCTAAACAAACAATATCATATTCATTCTCTCTCTCTCTCTCTCTCTCTCTCTTTCTCTCTCTCTCTCTCTCACACACACACACACACACACACACACACACACACACACACACACGGCTACATTCACCCAACACCATTTCTAAGCATACCTGGTGTTTATTTTCTTATTTTTCCTTTTTCACTAAAGCCTTTCTTTTTTGTACATCCAGTGATAAGAATATCCAGCAATGGCTTCCCCATTCTCCATCTTCTTCCTTGTCCCATCTAAATAACACCTTTTTCATCATTGATCTCTTTATAAGGGAGAGATACCTTGTCAAACTATTAGGAAATATGATATAAAATGCTTCAAAATAATTTTAATAGCCACAAAATAAGCACAACAAAGAAATTAAAATTTTAAACACCAAAGAATTCCACATAATCACTAAAACTGAGGGGAGGGCTAAGTATATTTGACATCTTTTGGGGAGGAGGAGGCGTGGCAATGTGAAAATTCTCCTGCTTCAAGAATCACTGAAGACAAATAATTGTGTTTTAAAGGACACATGTCAATGGGATGCATTGATTGCATTTGTTTTTTGGACTAGCTACTTTTCCCCATGGTATATATGCAGAATTCATCTTAAGAGCTTGTGCACACCTCCACTTTCTTTCTCTAAAAGTGCCTGCCTCCCTTTTAGCCATTAAATCAGGAATGCATTTTGCTACACAGGATGGCTCAAGCATAACTAGAAGACTGAGTGTTCAGTGACCTGAGATGGGTGCCCTCCTTCTGCAAGGTATAATACAGTTTCTTCAAACTGATAATTGTCACCAGAAGGCATTCATATCAACACCTTAATCTTGCTGCAAAATTCTCAGTAAAAGCCTATAATTTGTGCAGCCTGATGTATCTGACTGTCAGGACAGATATATTAGCCGAACCTGCTCCGGACACAGAGGACAGTCACCTATTCTGCTGTTTTTGTCTCTTGCTTTAATGATTAGAACTATTTTCATCATCTCCTTCCACTCTGCTTCTAACATCCTACTGCTGTCATTTATCTAAAAGGTGAGCACTAACAAGGAAACACAGCTCATGCTGAATTTGAGTTTCCTTTGGGATTTTCACCAACAAAACTAAATCTTTCTCTTTTCTCTCTCCCCTCCCCCCCCCCTTTTTTTTTTTAAATCTTATCACCTTAGATTACATTTTCCAACAGTGCTCAGTGACCACAAATAAAATGATACCAAAAGATAAACAGGCAGACAAAGCAATTCCAGGCAGTCCCAGTGGCAGAGGGCCCAAGCTCAGTGCCTATTTAATTCCAATGGGAACAGAGGTTCCACTATGGAAATTTGAAAACAAGTCCACGGGGTCAAATCCACTCCCAATTACCAATCAACCACTAAACTAACATTTTTCATAGAGCAGCTTAGCGTCTGCAATGGACCTTTGCCAAAGGCCCCGCTAAAATCAACAAACCGGAAAGCATTTCCAATCCTAGTTTAGCCATCGTTAGTGGATATATGGCTTCAAAAAGGTGAGGAGGGAAAGAGAATGGCAAGGAAAGGAAGAAAAATTGCCCATGGAACCAGCGTGTGTGCCACTGTCTAAAGAAAGAAGATTCTCTGAGACAGGTCTGAAAATAACATTAAACCATATAAATCAAATCAATATTTTAAAAAGAATCAACCTGAGTTACTTCTTTTTAAAAAGTTTAATTCAGCATAAAAGCTACAATTCCATTATCACAAACATATCCTAGTGTGTTTTTCTTTTGTTTACAACTGCAAAAATCTTAACTCACTTTCTCACTCAATATCACATTCAATTCTTTCACAATAAGTAAGATTAATTTCTATTAAAAATTGGCCATGAAAACATAAAAGCATGTATTTGTTAATTACCTGTCACAAAATATGCCACAAAGGTGGTTCAACAAATTGTTACATGGAAGCTTAGGAAAACCTTTTCTCTATTTCAGATTTAAAACACCACTGAAGGCTGTGCTCTTTCAGGCAGCAAATGTAACTGTGGATATTCACCATGGAACCAGCATCAGAGAGAAGGACTGAGCCCCCTCCGGGAAGAGATTAATTCTCCTCACATGGAAATAACTATAGTATCTAAATGTCATTCAATGGTATGTAAGCTTCACTGGCCCATAAAAATATCACTTTCCTATAAATGAAAAACAGGATTAAGATCAAAGAATAAAGGCCATATGTTTAGAAGTTGGAGATAACTTATTTAAAAATATATAAGTTGAATAAACCGAACAAAAGAGAAAAAAAAAGGTTCTTATCTATTCTTTGTTTGGAATATGCATATGTTTTATTATGCACTATATATTTCCTGTTCCATTTTAAATATTTAGTTAATTCCATTTTCTTAGAGATTTAGGATTTAGTGAAAATCGGATACTTCTTTGATATACTATAATTTTTTTTCTGATTCTCTGGCCTAGCTCACATTTCTTGTAAAGAAGATGAGGATTTTAACATATAATCTTGGGACTTCTGGTAAATGAATGAAATAAAAAGGAATTCCAATTATGTAGGACATTCTTTGATACGCTGATTATAGATCGTGAAGAAGGGCAATGCTGCCTGATGAAAGGTGAAGCTTTTGAAGTCTGACCTGGTTGGAGTTCTCTGGGCACCAGGCACTAAAGGTGTATCTTGGCCAAGCCAAGTCTCCTTTCTGGGACTGGTTTTCCTCGTCTGTGAAACTGGAATAACAATGCCTACCTTGCAGGATGTTTTAAGGATTAGGAATCACATGTCAAGTGGCCTGCACAATGCTTGGCACTGAAACAGATTCCTAAAGGATAATAAAGAATAGTCCTGATTATCATTATCTTGTTCTTTGGAGCTTATATTCTGCAAAAGTAAAGCTAAATTCTGGTTGCTTGACTTAGTTGGTTAAATGCAAAAATAGACAGGAGGATGTTATTTTGATTAACTCTGAGAAGAACAAAGTAATGTTTGGAACATAGTCATCACCACATCATCAATTCAGACCATTAGAAATCAGTATTTATAAGCACTTCAAGCAAGATGTGTGACCCCTCAAAATCTGTTTAATAAAGCCTCAAATAAATCATAAAATATAATGCCTCAAAATTCACCCGTTACTATTTGCATATGCTGGGCAATAATTTGACTTCATTAAATCTAGGGATTGTGAATTGTTTAAATATATCCTCAGAGTGCTGTATACCTTCTGTCACAATGTAAGAACTTCATAATGTTATTGTTGAATAAGCTAGAAGCAGGAGTTGAAAACTACAGAATATCAGAAAGATGTACATCACTGGTTTAAGACTTCATATTAACTAACTAGGGGCCCAGTGCACAAATTCATGCACCTTGAAAGGAACTGTGGCCCGCGAGGCTGTGGTAGGCTCAGGGGCGGGTCTCGGCCTTTCCTCCTCACCTCTGCCCGGCCCCTCTCACCGCACCCCCCTCGCCCCCCCATCCCCTGTCTGCCAGAAGCCCCGCTCCTGCTGCTGCCACTCCCACGCATTGACAGAACCAGCCCCGCTCACACCTACTGAAGGCGCGGAGTGATTGGGGCCAGTGCCAGCAGCAGGTGCAAGTGGCAGCTGCTGCCCTAATCACTCCTCAGGAACAGGGGGAGATGGAGAAGCCCTCAGGGGCAATCAGGGGTGGCAGCCACCACTCACACCCACTGATGGCACTGAGCAATCGGGATCAGCGCCGGGCACCGGCAACAGGTATGAGCAGTGGCTCCAGCACCAGCTGCAGTGCGAGCGAGGCCAGCGCTGGCAGTGGGTGCAAACAGCAGCTCCAGCGCCGGCAGCGGGTGTGAGCTGGGATGCTGGTGGCAGCAGTTGCAAGCACAGGAGCAAAGAATTTTCAGTAACCACCATAGGCTCGCCCCAATGGCAGCAACCTGCACCCCACCTTGATCTGGTGCCCCTACTCATCCGCTCCACATCCCACTGCAGCCGACGCCTGCCATGTTCCACACACGCCCCCTGGTGGTCGCACGTGTCATAGTGACCGGTTGTTCAGTCTATTTGCATATCCGCCTTTTATTATATAGAATGGCTTCATTTTTAGTATTTCATGGTTTCAACAATCAACAAATATTTACTGAATGCCTACTATGTACAAGGCATTGCACCAGACACTGGGGTACAAAAGTTAACAAGAGAGACAAGGTCTTAAATGAGGTAATGCAGGCAAAAAGCAAGTGCTTAGCACATAATAAACTTCCAGTAAATAAGAGAGCAAAAGTCACAAAATGGCATGAAGAGGTTCATCCCAGTTTTTCTTTCTCTAGATAGATAGGTAGGTAGGTAGGTAGGTAGATAGATAGATAGATAGATAGAGATAGAGATATGGACATATATATGGCATGTACACACACAACCCTAAAAATTTTAACAACTGACTCTATAACCCTGATATTCACAAGAAAAAATGAACTTCTGTTAAAGTATCATTCACTTTTATTTGTTTCTTCAAACTGTGGACTATTCATAAAATAGCCTTTCAAATTAATGAAAAAGTAGCTGCTGCCAACAAAGAATCTCAAAGAATCTTCAAACTTTCTGTAAATTGGCAGCATTCTGCTCAAGCTGCTTAGTTTCCACAGAAGTGAGTCTTTGAAACTGACAAGGTGTTCCTGAACAAAGCGGTGGTATGCTTAGAAAAAGAAAAAAAGAAAACTAAAAAAAACAACAACTACTTTTGTCTTGCTCAAGACCTAGCTAAGCCTGATTGGGAAAGAACGAAGCCTGACTTTCTAAAGTCGCTGCCAGCCACTGCAAGACAGACCATTCCTACTGAGTGACGGCCAAAGGCTCCCCGTGCAGCTGCTGCAGGATATCGATGTACACGGTAGACCTCTGCCTCTCATTTGTCCTGTCTTAGGTAGGTAAGCATAAGACAAAGCGACTCTGTTGAAAGATCACTAGCCAATACAATGAAAAAACACTTCCTTCCCATGAGCACACCTTGGGAAGCAAAAAATGGTGAAGTGTTTGAGCTCAGGAAGCAGAAAAACCTGACTCCAAGACTGGGTATCACTCTCTATTATTTATAATATCAATAGCTAGTACCAGTATTAAATCCTTCGTATTCATTATCTTACCGACATACTGGGAAGAATGCCAGTGTATACCAATGAGTGGATCTGCTTCACCACTTAGCAGCTGTTTGGGGAAAACAATTGTCCTGCATTCTTGCTGTTTTCCTTCCACCCAGAGAGATTGCATTAGCTTCAACCATTGGGCATATCTCTCTCCACTGCCTCACTTACCCTGGGAATGGATGGCATATCTGGTTGGGGAACTTATTAGAGGAAAGTGAGAATGCAAGTCTGAGCACCTGCCCTTTTTCTCTTCCTGGAATGAGCCCACCAACAGAAAGCACAAGGTCTCTGCTCCATCATGCCCTACCTCTCTTTTTTTTAAAGTGTTTGTTTATTTCTTTTTTAAAATATATTTTATTTATTTTTTAAAGAGAGGAAGGGAGAGGGATAGAGAGTTAGAAACACCAATGAGAGAGAAACATCAATCAGCTGCCTCCTACTCACCTCCTACTGGGGATGTGCCCGCAACCAAAGTACATGCCCTTGACGGGAATCGAACCTGGGACCTTTCAGTCCGCAGGCCGATACTCTATCCACTGAGCCAAACCAGTTAGGGCCATGCCCTATCTCTTACAGAATACCGTCCTCATGTGGAAAGGTCTGCCCAGGCTAGCAGGGCTATGCCTGAGGTTTGTTCTTGGCAAGTTCAATTGCCTACAGAAATAAACCACATTCTAGTATGTCAGTCATAAATGTGGTATTTTGACTTTCTACTATCTGACACTTTTGGCTTCCTTGTCAACTGGTTCAGAATTTGAGAAAGGAGGAATGATATTTTAGAGGACATTCTCCAAAGGTATATAATCTTACAGTGCCCTCATTTTCTTGTCTGTAAAATGAGAATAATCATAGTACCTATTCACAGACTCGTTGTGACCATAAATGAGATAATACTTACAAAGACAGATAAAGTTAGGGATAAAGGAAGAGGAGAAGGAGGGGGACTTTGCCTCTTGCTCCAAGTAGTTACCAAGTTGTGATGCAAAGGAAAAGTTCTAGAAGGAAATTAAAAGCGCTATTCCAGGGAACACATGAATAATAAGAAAGCAAAGCAGCCTTGTTGCTGATGCAGAGCAAGTTTTATTAGTGGTCTGGATGAAAGACAAACAGGCACAACATTCCCTTAACCCATAGCCTAATCTAGAACAAGGCCCTAACAGTCCTCAATTCTATAAAGGCTGACAGAGTTGAGAAAGCTGCAAAAGAAAAGCTTGGGGCTAGCAGAGGTTAGCTCATGAGGTTTAAGGAAAGAAGGTGCCTTCATAACATAAAAGTGCAAGATGAAGCAGCAAGTGCTATTGCAGAAGCTGCAGCAAGTTAGCCAGAAGATCCAGCTGAGATAAATAATGAAGTTGGATACCCTAAGTCAGTGGTTCTCCACCTTCCTAATGCCGCGACCCTTTAATACAGTTCCTCATCTTGTGGTGTCCCCCAACCATAAATTATTTTCGTTGCTACTTCATAACTGTAATTTTGCTACTGTTATGAATCGTAATGTAAATATCTGATATGCAGGATGTATTTTCAGGGGTCGCGACCCACAGGTTGAGAACCACTGCCCTAAGTCTAAACAACAGATTTTCAATGTAGATGAAACAGTGTTATTTTGGAAGAAGATGTCATCCAGGACTTTCATAGCTAAAGAGAAGTCAATGCCTGGCTTCAAAGCTTCAAAGAATAGGCTTGACTCTTTTTACGGGCTAATGCAATTGGTGACTTTAAGCTGAAGCCAATGCTCATTTACATTCTGAAAATCCCAAGAATTATGCTAAATCTACTCTGTCTGCACTCTGTAAAAGGAAAAACAAAGTCTGGGTGACAGTACATCTGTTTACAACATGGTTTACTGAATATTTTAAGTCTGTTGTTAAGATCTACTGCTTGGAAAAAAGATCGCTTTCAAAATATTGCTGCTCATTGACAATGTACCTGGTCACCCAAGCGCTCTGATGGAGATAATCAATGAGATTAATGTTATTTTTACTATGCCTGCTAACACAGCATCCATTCTGCAGCCCATGGATCAAGGAGTAATTTTGAGTTTCAAGTCTTATTTAAGATGTACATACATTTGTAAGTCTATAGCTGCCAAGATAGTGATTCCTCTGATGAATCTGGGCAAAGTACATTAAAAACCTTCTGGAAAAGATTCACAATTCTAGATGTCATTAATAATATTTGTAATTGAAGGGAAAAGGTCAAAATATCAACATGAACAGGAGTTTGGAAGAAGTGGATTCCAAACCTCATGAGTGACTTTGAGGTGTTCAAGACTTAACAGTTAAGGAAGTAATTGCAGATGTGACAGAAATAGTTAAGAAAACTAGAATTAGAAGTGGAGCTTGCAGATATGACTGAATTGCTGCAATCTCATAATAAAACTTTAGCAGATGAACAATTGCTTCTTATGGATGAACAAAGAAAGTAGTTTCTCGAGATGGAAGATGGAATCTACTCCTGGTAACGGTGCTGTGAAGATTGTTGAAATGACAACAGAAGATTTAGAATATTACATAAGCTTAGTAGATACAGCAGGACTTGAGAGGATAGCCTCCAATTCTGAACGAGGTTCTACTGTGGGTTAAATACTATAAAACAGCATTGCCTGCTACAGAGAAATTGTCTGTGAAAGGAAGATCCATCAATGCAGCAAACAAACTTCATGGTTGTCTAATTTCAAGAAGTTGACAGAATCAGCCCAACTTTCAGCAACCATGACCTTGATCAGGCAGCAGATGAGGAAGATCCTCACCAGCAAAAAGATGACAACCCACAGAAGGCTCAGATAATGGTTAGCATTTTTCAGCAATAAAGTATTTTTGATTAAGGTATGTACATTGCTCCCCTAAACATAATGCTATCATACTCTTAATAGACTACAGTATAGGGTAAACATAACTTTTCCATGCACTAGAAAACCAAAAACTTCATGTGATTTACTTTATTCTACATAGTGGTCTTTTTAAAAAATATATATGTTATTGATTTTTTACAGAGAGGAAGGGAGAAGAAGAGGGATAGTGAGTTAGAAACATCGATGAGAGAGAAACATCGATTCAGCTGCCTCTTGCAGGCCCCCTACTGGGGATGTGCCCGCAACCCAGGTACATACCCTTGACCAGAATCAAACCTGGGACCCTTCAGTCTGCAGGCCAACGCTCTATCTGCTGAGCCAAACCAGCCAGGGCTACATAGTGGTCTTGAACCAAATTCACAATATCTCCAAGGTATGCCTGTATAGACATCAAGTGTGCATAACGCAAAGTAATTTAGAAAGCTAACTTCCCTCTCTCATTTCATCAGAATAACTTCTCTGAAGTCTTGACATTATCAGCATTTTCTAGACTGAGTTTTAACACAGTGCTAAGTGCATAAAGGCAGCACAGTTTTGTAGTTCTTTCCACTAGGTAAAAAGAAGATGAATATTTTCAAGTCTCAATATGGTCGTTGTGAGCTCTAACATGTACACAAACATACAAAAAAGGAAAGCATGTTCTCTTTTAATGGAATTGAACTAAAGGACATGTATAGATAACAATTCTGTAAAAAGTACAATAAATCTTCAAAACACAGAAGGGGAAATCAATATTCTATCAATCATGACTCAAAGATGTTTAATTCAAGCTGAAGGCTTTATTAGGATTTCAACACTATAAACCCATGTTGGCCTTCAATGACACACGTTCAAACGGAAATCATAATCATCCAAGTAGACTTTTTCACTTAAAAGTCCAAAAATTTTAAGTAAATTGGAAAAGCTTTGTGTTGTCAGTGTAATAATATTTCCATGGCATTGATCACAGTTTCCATTAATATGAATACAATGTGAGGAATTTGCTTCAATGAAGAGTTATTTTACATATATATCTATTAGCAACCATAAGAAACTCAAATTCTGTGACATATAGTTGAAGAATTCCCTCATCATTGCCTGGTAAGTTGTGTAAATTGTAATCATAATCACAGGAGGTTTATTTTATTCTTATGATAAGAGAGTCTTTTGAGACAAAGTGAAAAATGACATGGTATAAACAGAATATTTCCATGTTCAGACATTTAGAAATAGGTTGGTTAGCTACATCACTACCTCTATTTATTTACTTTTTCCCAATCACTGCCATCCCCGATAAAAAATAATAGGCATATGCCTGACCGGCGTGGCTCAGTGATTGAGTATCGACCTATGAACCAGGAGGTCAAAGTTTGATTCCTAGTGAGGGCACATGCCTGGTATTGCAGACTTGATCCCCAGTGTGGAGCATGCAGGAGGCAGCCAATCAATGATTCTCTCTCATCATTGATGTTTCTATCTCTTTCTCCCTCTCTCTTCCTCTCTGAAATCAATGAAAATATATTAAAAAATAATAATAGGCATATCTCTAACAGTCTATAGAAATAACCTTGGTAAAGAGGCCCTCATTGTCAATCAGAGGCAATCTATTCAGAAGTAAACCATGATTTTTTCTTTTCTCTCAAACTGATTCTGCCCATAAAATGTTATTAACAAGAACAGGTGTCCCCATATTAATTATTAAACAATTCTCTCTAAATAGACAGATAGGATTTTTTCTTTAATGTTACAAAATAATTCTAAAGTTCACCTAGGAGAATAGTTCATAACTATAACTAAGAAATTTTAGAATTTGAGTAATAATGGCATACTTAACAGACTTTAAATCTCTCAAAAAGCTATAATCATTAAAACCATTAGAGCAAAAAGGAATAAGAGAATACACCACATTATATATCCTCAAAACATATAATTTATACAAAGATAAGTACACAGTAAATTAAACAGCAAAACTCAGTAAGGAGAGAAAAGAATATTGATATTTTTGTTTCAATAAATTAAGGAAAAATGTTTAGATATTTACCTCACAACATTAGCTTCCTCTAAATTCTATATGACTTAAAATTTTAAACGTATAAAATCCAGCCAGTAAGAAAAATGAAGAGGAGGAGGAGAAGGAGGAGAAAGAGGAGGAAGAAAGGAAAATCTTTCTATGCAACTTTTCAGTCCTGGCTGTGACAGATTAATCAATCTCAGGCATGCCCTCCTATCATAAAATAGCTTAAAACTTGGCCAAATATATGTGATAACTTTTTTGGTATTGGACAACAAGGAATTTAAACCTGTGATTCTGTATGGTAGGAAACATATGCTGTGAGTCTCATATTTGTCTCAGCTTTCTGCCTATGGGCAGACCACAGAGGTAGAGCTGAGGCAGAGCACAGCAGATCCTCTGAGCTAAGGAAGCCGAGGTGAGAGATTGAAGATTCTGAAGAAGCTATAATTTGCAGGACACATTACCAGATGGGCAGGAGATAGGCAAAGTTGTCTCCCAGAATTCTGTGTGCAGTTCTTCATAGATCCTTAGCTAAGAGCTGAGCCAGCATAGAAAAATTAAAATCAGCACAGAAAGGATTCAACTATGAGTTCACTCCCAGCCAGAAGAAAATTGGGCACTCTTTAAAGGAAGACAGCATAATTCCAGCTTTCTATAGCTATTACCAAAATGTCCAGCACATGATCGAAAATGACTAGCTCTGCACAGAAGTAGGAAAATGTAATCCCTGATCAAGAAAAACAAAAACAAAAAGTCAATAAAAACAGAAATAGGCACCCAAGGTTTGTGCTAGAATTAAAAGCAAAAAAATTGAAACAACTGTTATTAATGTGTTCAAAAACCTAAAGTTGACATAAAGAGTGAATAATCAAAAAAATAAAAAATAAAAAGAATTAAGGAAAAATTCTAGAACTAGAAAATACCATCTCTGAAATGAAAAATGCAAAGGATGGGCAAAATATACGATTGAAGATATTAAAAGGTTGGTGAAATTAAAGAGAGATCAACAGAAATTTGTAGGGAGTGGCTATAGGGTTAAGCCTTGGACTGACCTTTGGCAAAGCCACAAAGTCTCAGCTTGGAGGGCACAGCCCTCTTAGCATAATTAGGCTTGACCTTATGATGCTCCCTAGATCCTATCTGGGTAGCTAATGGGCTGTGGGAGGTGGAGCAAGTGCTTCCAAAACAAGTGAAACTCACAAGAACACTGTAACTATGGTGACCACTACCTTATTTACCTCTGACTATAAAATAAAACCTCAGCTTGCTGCCTGGATCCCTCTCTGTGGCCTTAGCCAAGCACAGGAGATACACCCCATCTTGTTTGTCTTTTCTAAATCCTTCGCTGCCTAATACCCGCCCCCCAGGCTCACTGAACCCTTGGTTGTGCTGGCTCGGCACAGAAAATAATCAATCTGAAAAGAAGAAGAAAATAGTGTGTGGGGGGGGAGGGGGGGTAGGCAGGGGGGTGTAGCATGTGACATGTTGATTATTCTTCCCAATTTATATAGCCAATTCTGACAACTATGTAATGATATTCATGGTTTTAATTTGTATTTCTATAATGGCCAATGAAGTTGAAATCTTTTTCTGTGCTTATTTTTCATTTATATGTAATCTTTCATCAAATGTCTCCACACATCTTTCACCTACTTTCTAACTGGATTTTTTGATGTTTTACTATTGACTATTGAGAGCTATTGATATATTCTAAATATTAGTTTTTGTCAGATATGTAATTTGCAAGCGTATTTGCAAGACAAGTATGCAGCTTGTCTTGTATCCTCTTACCAGAATCTTTTGCACAGCAAAATATTTCCCACTGTGATGAAGCCTGATTTATCTAATTTCCCTTTTACAAACTGTGCTTTTAGTGTTGAGTCTAAGAATTCTTTGCATGCCCCTAAATACTGAAGATTTTCAACTATGTTGTCTTTTCCAAAATTTTTATAAATTTACATTTTACATGTAAATCCATGATCCATTAAAGTTAATGTTTGTACAGATATGAGACAGGTCACATTTCACTTTTTTTGCCTACGAATGTCCAATTGTTCCACCACCATTTGTTCAAAAGGCTATCTTGCCTTCAAGGGTATCTTTGGTGAGTCAATTTCTGATTTCTCTATTCTGTTCTCTTGATTCATCCCTCTCCAATATTACACAGTCTTGATTACTGTCCTATATAATAAAAAGCCAATATGCAAATTGACCAAACAGCATAGTGACCAGTCACTATGATGTGCACTGACCACCAGGGGACAGACGCTCAATGCAGGAGCTGCCTCCTGGCAGTCAGTGCACTCCCACAGGGGGAGCTCTGCTCAGTGAGAAGCCCTGAGCTGAGCTCACAGCTGGCAAGCACAAGCAACAGTGGTGGGAGCCTCTCCCACCTCCGATATAGCCCTAAGGATGTCCAACTGCTGGCTTAGGCCTGCGGGGAGCGGGGAGCGAGCCTAAGCCGTCAGTCCAAGGGCTCCTGGACTGTGAGAGGGCTCAGGCCGGGTTGAGGGACACCCAGAGTGCACAAATGTCATGGACCAGACCTTTAGTAGCTATATAATGAGTCTTGAAGTCAAGCAGATTGATTCCTCCCTTTATTCTTTCGTGTGTTTTTTCCAAAATTGTTCTGGCTATTCTAGTCATTCAGCCTTTCCATATAAATTTTTGAATAGCTGAAACCGGTTTGGCTCAGTGGATAGAGCGTCAGCCTGCGGACTGAAAGGTCCCAGGTTCGATTCCGATCAAGGGCATGTACCTGGGTTGCGGGCACATCCCCAGTAGGAGATGTGCAGGAGGCGGCTGATCGATGTTTCTCTCTCATCGATGTTTCTAGCTCTCTATCTCTCTCCCTTCCTCTCTGTAAAAAATCAATAAAATATATTTTAAAAATTAGAATAATCTTCTATATACTTAAAAAAATAAATTGCAGGCATTTTGATAAGAATTGCATTTGACCTGTATATCATTAGAAAAATTTACATGTTTTTACTATGTGAGTGTTTCAATCAATTCACAAACACAGATTTCTCTCCATTTATTTAGGTCTTCTTTTAATTTCTTATATTAATGTTTTATAGCATCCAAGTCCTATACAGATTTGTAAAATTT
Organism: Myotis daubentonii; assembly: GCF_963259705.1. Taxonomy (NCBI): domain Eukaryota; kingdom Metazoa; phylum Chordata; class Mammalia; order Chiroptera; family Vespertilionidae; genus Myotis; species Myotis daubentonii. The sequence continues at coordinate 42,038,719 of NC_081845.1, read as the reverse complement.
ACACCTATTTTATTGTGTTGAGCAATTGTAAATGGTATTGTATTTTTAACTATGGTGTACACATACATGCTCATTACTGGTATATAGAAATACAATTAATTTGTATGTTTATTTTGTATTCTCTTACTCTGCTAATTCATTTATTTGTTCTAAGAGCATTTTTTTAAGTTTCTTGGGATTTCCTGTGTACACATATTATCTGCAAATAAGGACAGTTTTATTTCTTCCTTTGCAATCTCTCTGACTTTTATTTCCCTTTCTAGCTTTATTGCACTAACTGAAACTCCCATCACTAAATAAAGTTGGTGAGAGTGAAAATTTTGGCTTTGTTTCTGACCTTAGGTATGAAGCATTCAATCTTTCATTATTAAGTATAAAGTTAGCTACAGGTTTTGTGTAGATGCTTTTTATTTAATTGAGGAAAATCCTCTCTGTTCCTTATTTTTCAGAGAGTTTGTATTCATAAATGGCTGTTTAATTTTGTTGAATACTTTTCCTGCTTCAATGATATGATCCTGTGTTTTTCTTCATTAGCCTGTGAATATGGTATATTACATTCTTTGATTTTTAAATTGATCCACCCTTGTATTCCTAGAATAAATCCTTTTGGCCATTGTGCAGCTAAACTGTCATCTTGAACCCAGACCCTTCACCCTGTCTCCTTCCCCCAGGTGTGAGCTATGAAGTATGTGCACAGAACTTATGCTGATCACAGGATTCCCCTTAGTTCCCTAGAGGTTACCTACCTCTTAACTCTGGCTGCAGAGTCTCCTGGCACTGGTCCCTTCAATCACCACACATTCTGACTGCTTTAGAGATATGAGGACATGGTCTAGAGCAGCGGTTCTCAACCTGTGGGTCGCGATCGCTTTAGCGATCGAATGACCCTTTCACAGGGGTCGCTTAAGACCATCCTGCATATCAGGTATTTACATTACAATTCATAACAGTAGCAACATTACAGTTATGAAGTACCAACGAAAATAATTTTATGGTTGGGTCACAACATGAGGAACTGTATTTAAAGGGCCAGAAGGTTGAGAACCACTGGTCTAGGCAGCCGTGGGCAAACTA